>NC_066889.1:24055237-24710237 GCF_022985175.1 Labeo rohita | reverse complement strand
ATGGAATATTATTATTATTATTATTATTATTGTAAAAAATATTTTTGAAAAATATTTCTAAATATTATACATATCTATATATGTAAATTATTATAAAGAATTACAATACCAATAACAGTATTATTATTATTATTATTATTATTATTTATTATTATTATTATTATTATTGTTATTGTAAATAAATAACTTCTCAAAATATTAATAGTAATAAAGTATTAAGAATACTAAAGTGTATCAAAGTAAATATTGTAATGCAAATATTGTATTTATACAGGAATTATAATTATTGTAATAAATAATTCATTTTGTAATAAAAATGTAATAATATAACAAATTTAACTTTATTATGAAGTAAATTTATTTGTTATTTATTATTATGAATAATTACAATATTATTAAAGAATACTAACTCTTATATGTGATAATGGTAAATATTATGATCACTTCTTTAAATATTTCTGCTAAAGTATTATTACTACTGAAGTGTATCAAAGTAAATATTATAATGTAAATATTAAAACATGGTTATTTTAAGAAAGAAAATACAATAATATATAACTGATATTTATACTAGAATATTACTAGAAAGTATTTATACTAGAAATACTAGAATATACTAGAAAGTTAGATACATAGTCAATAATAGAGAAAAGAGATTAGAAAATAATAAAAATAAAATGTTTGCTTTATAAAAGTATATTCTGAAAAATATAAAACTAAATATTATGATAAAACCCTCTTTATTCTACAATGGATTAAGTATATTAATGTAAATATTATAATGCAAATATTATAATTATAAAGCAGATATGATCACTATAATACAGATGTGGAGTAATAATATTAGACAAAATATTTATGCATTTAAAAAAAAGTAAATAAATCTGTTTATATTATTTATAATAATATTTACTTAGAATAATTCCAAAAATATTGCACTGTTTATATGAAAACATGGGAAATGTCATTGCAAGAGTTCTTCTAACAGAGCTACTCAAAGTACAGCACATATTTTGATCGAATTTCTCATATTTGTGTAAATATTTGCCATGGGATTCTAGAAGTGCGTCACACCATCTATCCTTCACTAAGTATTTTAACAACCTCAAATACAGTCGTCTGAAGAACTTCAAAGCCTCTCGTTTCCTTTAAAAGTCATATTCAGTGTCCTTTGATAGTTTTGTCAACGAAAACCCCGAATGAAGAAGCAGCCTACCCTTGAAATCCAATATCAGACTGCTGACGAAACCTGCGACAAGCTCTAACAGTGCATTAAACATCAAAATTAAAGCTGAACACGAAACTTCAAAGATACAGAGGAGACGAACGTTAAATCTTGGACATGAAGGTATAAATCTTTGATATTCCTGGGGGCAAAGCACCCGTCTTCCTCTCAGTAGAGGATGGTTTTAAGGCAGATTTATGGAAACCTTCTCAAATTCCCGCCGGATTCCATAGTAAACACTTTTGTCCACCTACTCGAGAGCAGCTGCATGACCTCGAGGATAAAAATCTCCATTGTTAAATGACAAGTCATCATTCAGTGAGGTAAAAAGCAGGTCACTCTGTCTTCACCTCTTGTTTGCATCTTGGCATGAGACTCAAACTCGGAGAATGTCGTGATAGTTGCGTGTGAATGAACTGGCTAGCGTCGTGTAGACTTTAAACAACGTGATGTGCACATCTGCACGTGTTTGCACGGAAAGACGCGAACTGTCAGTTTAAAACGAGTAAATAGAACTCACCAAAGCTTTGGTCTCGTCTTCGTCTTTGTAGTAGTACAGCTGGTCTCCTCGCAGGACGAACCAGCGTGTGTGCCAGGTCTTCACGAAGCCTCCTTGTTTCCGGAGCCAACCGCAGCGGAGAACGTCCTGCCTGGCCGATCCGCGGCCGTGTTGAGGGCTGTTGCCCGCGCTTCCAGCCTGCTCTTCCATGACCAAAACCGAAGATCTTCCTGTATCCGAAACAGAGGGGGAGATGGGTTAGTTTTAGGTTATGATGTAACTGAAAGAATGATAAGAGTCACAAGAAAAACTTCTCAGACAGGTGCGCTGGAATAATACGGCAGAAAAGACGCTACCGTTGCCCTGTTATGCCATTATACTGCTCACTTCATCCATGCTGCATTTGCATTTGTGTAGATAAGCAAATACTAACAAAAATTTTGTTTGCATTCTAGGTGACAAAGGCAGTGCTCATTTATTGTGGGGGTGGAGGGGGATACTGCTCATTCAGATATGAACTAGCTGTAAGGCACTATTCACTTATATATATTCAAAATATAAAAAATAAATGTGTGTGTGTGTGTATGTGTGTGTATATATATATATATATATATATATATGTTAGTATATGTATTACTTTATAGTTACTTGTGTAAAACAAAGTAAACATAAAATGTTTACTTCGTTAAAATTATCATAAATATAAACGTAAATATTTTGATATATTCCTCAAAAATATGACTAAATACTATTGTTAATACTGAAGTTTAAATATTATATAATATGTTATAATATATAAATTATAACTTAAAATATTTATAATTAAAATATTAAATACAAAATTATGTATATATATATATATAATACTTTATAATATATAAATTAATATTTCAATAATTTGAATATTTTTACTGTTGTTATATAACGTAATATTTAAATATTTTTATATTTTATACATATATATTTATAATTATAATACTTTAGAATATATAAATTAATATTTCAATAATTTGAATCGTTTTTACTGTTGTTGTATAATGTAATATTTAAGTATTTTTTATATTTTATACATATTTATAATTATAATACTTTATAATATAGAAAATAATATTTCAATAATTTGAATCATTTTTAATGTTGTTGTATAATGTAATATTTAAATATAATTTTTATATTTTATACATATTTATAATTATAATACTTTATAATATATCAATTAATATTTCAATAATTTGAATATTTTTACTGTTGTTGTATAATGTAATATTTAAATATTTTTATATTGTATACATATATATTTATAATTATAATACTTTATAATTATTAATATAATTATAAAGTATTATAGTTATAATTATATAAATTATATAATTATATTATATAATTATATAAGTATATAATTATTAATATATAAATTAATATTTCAATCATTTGAATATTTTTACTGTTGTTGTATAATGTAATATTTAAATATTTTTTATATTTTTACATACATATTTATAATTATAATACTTTATAATATATAAATTAATATTTCAACAATTTGAATCGTTTTTACTGTTGTTGTATAATGTAATATTTAAATATTTTTTATATTTTATACAATATTTATATAATATACATTATATATTATTTAAATTATATAATAATTTATTATTATTGTTGCACAGTATTATAATGCACATATTATAATTAAGGCAGATATGATTACCACAAGAAAATATTATACTAATAATAAATAATTTATTAGATTTATTATATTTTCTTCATGTAATATTTACTTAATATTATAACATTATACAAATCAAACTAGTATTCAGTATTGTTAATACTAAAGTTTAAATATTATATAATACTTACATTAATAAATTAATATAATGTTTTAATTTGTTGTATTATATAATATTTAAATGTATTTTTAATATTTATTTTATACAACATTTATATAATATATAATATTATGTAAAATTATAATTCAGTATTATATATGTGATTACTACAAGAAATTATTATACTAATAATACATAATTAATATTTACATTATTTAATCAATATTATAACGTAATCTTGTGAAATATTACATATGTATATAATATATATATATATATATATATATATATATATATATATATATGTGTGTGTTTGTTTGTTTGTTTGCTTATTTGTTTGTTTTTATGAATAGAAAGTTTAAAAGGACTGCAGTAATTTGAAATAGAAATCTTTTGTAAAATTATAAATGATTTATTGTCATTTTTGGTCAATTTAATGCATCCTTGCTGAAGAAAAGTAAAATAAAAAAATAAAGACATATAAAAAGTAATAATAATAATAATAATAATAATAATTATAATAATATATTAATTATTCAAATAATATTTTAAAATATAATTAGTTTAAATAATAATATTAATATTTGTTATTATTATTATTTACTCAACCATTGACATAGAATACCTATATAGAACTTTCTATGGACTCAACCCTTTATTTTACTTATTTTAGCCAAGCCAATCATCTGTCACAGTCTGACCTTTGACCTTCCTAGTTTTACAATTATGAACTTCTGACATTAACTTTCACAATAACCACTATATCTTTACTTTATGAGTTCAGGTAGCGTTGAAAATAATCAAAAGCTCAGCAGATCTCTGCTCACCAGAGTGGAAATTACCTCTACTGCACTTTTAACTGATCTTCTCTACAACTCACTCCCTCTCGCTCTTCCTTTTCATTTTCTCTCACCTTTCCAAAACCAAACCCACACAGTGTTAGCATTTGGAATAAGATTTTGCTTTCTATGAGTCTACGAGCTCACCAGACCTTCCCACAACAACATTCTGCTGAAGAGATTAAGATTGCCGCCACACACAGAGCCAAGGAAAATTCGTAGGAACAAAACATTAAAAATGTAACTTCTAAACAGTTGCCGCGAGCTGGAATTATAAGTGTGTATCTGTCCGCCACAAGCGAGACAAGACTTGGAATCAAGTATCTGCAAAACGTGGCGGTCGGCCAAACACCTGACGTTCATTTAAGTGACTGTCTGACAGCTAGACATGCAGGCATGAAATCATAAAATCAGTTTTATGTGAGTGCTGATAATTTTAGATGAAATCTCTTAGAGAAGAAGCGATGCCAGACTAGAATCAAAAAGCGCTGCCAGACTAGAATCTTCACTTTTGTGCCCATCGAGATATCAATATCATGTTATGCCTGTCAGGGGAGATTTGTTACTCACTGCCTCAGCACATATGTGTGATGTTTGCTGTTTGTGTGTGGGATTTACTTTCAGAGCAAACCAGAGGTTCCTATCTATCTAGACAGCATTTTAAGCATCATAGGTGCACTCTTGACTATTTAAAGTATTACGCAGCAAAACTGATGCCTATGGCAAGCCATGTTAACATTTAATCTATAAACCGAACTAGTATCTATTTTCATGCTACTAGTACTTAGTTTTTAGCTACTAGTATCTTTTCTATTAAGTAATTGAAACCAAAATTCAGAAGCTTTAACCAATGTAATTTTCCCATGTTGGTTATGTCGTCTTTTTTAATCCTGTTATTACTTTCCCATAAGGACTTGCATGACGTTGCGCTTGCATCTTTTGCAGCATCTCGTGAGTGGAGCGTTTAAGATACTGTGTTAAGTTAATGGAATTTAAACTTTTACACGCAGTGGCGCTCATCAATGTCCAGTGGACCAATCAGACGATCCCGGAGGCGGGGCAAGCGTTGCCAGCTTTTGTTTACAGTAGCAGGTTGGCATAGCAACTTTTGTATTTAACGGCAACATGGCGGAGTAGGCATTTTTAACCATTCCTGAGCATTATGTCTTGCGTTTTGGACGGGAGGAAGATTATATGCAACAGCGAGTCAGCTTCACATCTATAACAATGAGGGTAAAAAATTTTTAATTAAAAATAAAATTAAAATAATCATACATTAATTATAATCGAGGTAAAACTTTCAAATAATCTAGATTTTGATTTTAGGTCATATCGTTCAGCCCAAGTACTAGTACTTAGTATGCAAACTTTCTCAGCATATTCAATACTGATTTTGAGTGAAAATATGCAGAAAATATGTTTACAGTAATTATGGTAGATTGTGTTTAAAAGTAATACATTTCTTTTGGCTACTGACAAATAGTCAAAAATTAATTTCATTTTGACACATTCAAACTTTTTTAAACTAACTTGGATAAAAATGTCAAGTATCATTGGGTTTATTGCAAAATAGGCAATGCCAGAATGTATTGCAATAAGCTTAGTTTTAAAAATTGATATTTGAAGTTTTTTCAATATATTAAGAAAGAAAAACTATTTAACCCAAAATATTTTGGTTATGTTTTTTAGCAACAATCATAACAAAAGAAAGACGTCTCTTATGCTCACATAGGCTGCATTTATTTGATAAAAATGGAGTAAAAACAGTAATATGGTGAAATAACAGTGCTATTTTTAATATTTTTCTCATACGTTTCTAAAATGTAATTCATTCCATGCAAAGCTGAATTTTCAGCATCATTACTCCAGTCTTCAGTGTCACATGATCCTTTAGAAATCATTCTAATATGCTGATTTGCTGCTTAATAAGCCTTCCTATATTATTATCAGTGTTGAATTTTTTTTTTTTTTTTTTTCAGAATTCTTTGATGAATAGACCGTTTATTTTTAAAATTTATTTGAAATAGAAATCTTTTGTAGTAGGGGTTGACCAATTATCGGCCTAGCCGATTATCGGCACCGATATTAAGCATTTTATGGTTATTGGTATCGACTATTTACAAAACCGATTTGCAGATAAAATAATTCAAAACCATTTAAAGAAAATTTTGTCAGAGCCCTTGCTATTCTTAATTTTGACATTAATATTCATTTTTAGAGCAGATATATATTGGTTATCGGTCTACTTGATCTGTAATACACACATATCGGTCATCTTTACTGTTGCGTTTGATCAATTAAATTTAGTTTCCATTGGGTGTATTTTCAATTCGCAATTTCAATTTGCACAATTTGAAGGTTAATAGAAATGCAGCTACTTTTGAATTATGTTGGACATGTCTATATGGATTTTCTTAATAAATTTACTTTGTATTTGAAACCCGGGATTCTTCTTCGTCTTTGAAAACTGTTTCTTGTGTCACTTACCATCAGAAAACTTTTCTATTAGCATAGTTTAGCTCATCCACATGCTCACATCAAGCTTGAAATCAAGATGCTAAGTTTAGGAATCATAATTCTCACTATAAACCAAATTTCTAAGCCTAATCTCACTATTATCCTTCATAACCCTGAGAAGATTACTTCAGGATTTATTAGCCTATCTGATTTTGAGGTGAACATGCTGTATTTGTTGAAGAATCGCTACAGTCTCATGCAAAAAAAAAAAAACAAACAAAAAAAAGCAATAGAAAAACATAAAGGTCAGGGCTTAAAATTAATGATTCAAAAAAGCAATAGAAGTAATCCTCTTGTTCTTGTCATATTTAGAGGTCAGGGCTTATTTTTCATAGGTTCATAGGTTTATATCCCAGAAGACAATGCTCTGTTGGTTCAAAAACAAAAATTCCAAAGGAACTGGCGACATCATAGAAATACCATTTTGGGTTCTTCAAAGAACCTTTCAGTGAACAGTTCTTAAAATAACCATTTGAGAAGACCATGGATGTTAAAGGTTCCTCATGGAACCACTAATGCCCATAAAAAAACTTTTTTATTAAGAGTAACTGCTGAAGAAGATCATTTTGGGTTCCCAAAAGAAGCTTTCAGTAAACAGTTCATAAAAACAACCATTTTTTAATGGTTCTTCCACTATTGTACAATGGAAAGGTTGCATGGATCTTGAAACATTTGAAAGCTTCTTCATGGAACCATAGAACCCAAACAAACCTTTGTTTTTTATTTCTGAAAAAACTCTTAACCATTGACATTTGGGATGGTATCATTGGTTTGTCCAACCACTGGCACTGTGTGGCAAGTCTGATTCATTTAAGTGAATCTGTTCACTCGTGTAAATGAACCGCTTCAAAGAATGATTCAATGATTCAAGTCACTCTGCAGCATTTAGGAAATATTTAGTTAAATGCTGATTCTCATAACTGATAAAAGTTTTCAATAAATTGCATGCATTTTAGTTTTTTAGTTGGATTTTGTATAAATCCATCTTGAGTGAAAGTAGCTGTGCTATAAATGTATAATGTCATATACTGTTGTCGCCTGCAGTAAAAGTAATTTCACAGTGAGAAAAGCAGCACTGCCACGTTGTCATAAGCACAGAGGTGGCGGTGTGTGTAAGTGTGTGGATTACGATGAACTCCAGATGTGCTGCTTTAGCAGTCTGCTCGACTACCGTCATATGCTTAGCAAGTGCAGGGCTGATGGCTCTGATGTACTGCCATCACACACACATATACATATAAACATAAACTAAAGCTATGTTTGAAATTGCATAGTGTCACACTACTCTTATTATTTCTGCAGAATTCAATATGTAAACTGTGCAAGGTATGCAAATTTTCTATATGCATGGACTAACCAGGTGACAACCTGCATTTTCCAAAGTATTTAGGTTTTATCTCAAGCACACACTGCATGGAATACTGCATCCCAGAGTGCAATACACAGTTGACTTTTTGTTGCCAAAAATGAACTCCAAGCAATATCAGCCACATTTTTTCTTGAAGTATCCAATCTGATGAATTCAAAAACTACCCCATTTACTTCCATAATGCATCTTTTTCATTTGAGCGCACAGTTTCAAATGGAAAAACGTGCCTGTGGTGATATTCCTGCAAAATGGTTTTACGTTGCATATTTCACAACACATTCAAAGTGAAATTTCCAGTGAGTGACGCTAAAAGTGTGTTCAGTTTTGTAGCCAAACCAAAATTTATTCAGACACCTTCAACATTTCTCACATTGTCACATTATTCATTATAGTTTAGAAAATGGTAATAAACTGTGTCACAACAAATTCATCGACAATTAATTCATAGAAAGGTATGTAATGGATTACAAACAACTAAAAAAAAATCAGACAAATGATTCATCAAAAATTGGTGTAAAAACGAATGAAAGTTGTTGGTGTTTTATTGCCACTAGTGTTTATTTCACCTGGAATCTGCAGTGGATTGTATGCATGTATAGGTGCATTTTTGGATTTTTGCAAAAATCTAGGTACAGACATGTTTTTCAATGAGCCCAGGTTGTCCACAATGTGCTTTTGTCTTTGTGACATCATTTAAGCTTTAATATTATGTTAAATATCAACCAAAAAGCCATTTTTAGGCATTGATTTAGCACATTTTTTGAGGTCCAGCAACAGAATCAAGCCTCTACTCAGAAATATGTCACATTCTTAAAGAAAAATGGATAGCTGGAATTCATATTGATTTGATTGAATTTTACACTAAATTGTGCTAAAATGGCAAGTGAAATATACAGTGTCACAAGGTCATGTGACAGTGTAGTATACTACAGTTTGAAAAGTCTTGTCATTGTACAGTATGTACTATTTAGCATACTATTTATGAAAAATCATACAGTCAGCATTTCATTCAGAACACAACCAAATATTGGTGAGTCTGAAGACTTTTGAGATTTGCCTAATACACCTGGTTTGAATACAAAGCAGCATGAACAACTCTGTCACCATGCCAAGTCTATGGCTCTGTGATATATTAGTGCTGTCTCCTGTCTGTGTGGGGCGTCACTGAAGTTTCCCATCTATAAACTCCTCTCTGAAGACCCAACAGCTGCGACCGGGATGCAGGGAACGCTCAAGACATCAAACGCACAATCTTACCACGACATCAGAGACAAAATCTCCATTACATACAACAGAAACAAGTTTTATCCAACGCTCAATCAAAAATAATGGCCTGGTTGTGCTGGAGATCCAAACATGAATAAAAATTGTCTGCTGTTCTCATTAGCAGTGCTTGGTAAATAACCACCTAGCAACTATCCAAACTGCTCTGGCAACCATTCACAACACACTAGCAGCTTTAGTTATAAATGCAATGGAAAAATATAACTTCCTGTTTGGTTTTGACAAAAGAGTCATGATGAAAAGGCTACATAACAACCTCTTTAGTAATCACCGCTAATAATGCGTTAGCATACACACATTAGAGGGGTGAATGAAATCTAATGTCTCTGCTGGTGGAGCTGCACTCAATTTTGGCGTTTGCATAATTTCCTTTTGTAAAATTTAGAAAAGCCCCGCTCTTTTCCTCAATTATCATGTCAAACAGTAGATGAGGCTAATGGGCAAACTAGCTAATAGCGGAGGTGCGTCTCTGTGTGTGAATGAGGGTGTGCGTATTTATGTGGGCGGATGATTGGTCTTCTGATGACGGAGACAGGCTTGTCCTCGCGCCCAGCCTCTCTGTCTGGCATAAAGGAGTTTATTGATGAGGTTCATGAATTAAATATCCCCTGCAGTCTGCTGAATAGAAATGCATTATTAATACTCATTTTTAAGATCTCTAGATTTTTTTTTTTTTTGTAATTTAAAAAATTCAAATAAGCAAAACAGAGGAATGAAAAAATATGGGAAATTAATATACAGTTAAAGTCAAAAGTTTACATACACCTTGCAGAATCTGCTTAATGTTAATTATTTCACCAAAACAAGAGGGATCATAGAAAATGCATGTTATTTTTTATTTATTACTGACCTGAATAAGATATTTCACATAAAAGATGTTTACATATAGCCCACAAGAGAAAACAGTAGTTGAATTTATAAAAATGAAACCTTTTTTTTTTAAGTGATAGTTGTTCATGAGTCCCTTTTTTGTCCTGAACAGTTAAACTGCCTGCTGTTCTGCGGAAAAATCCTTTAGGTTCCACAAATTCTTTGTTTTTGTTTTTTTTTTTTTTAGCATTTTTGTGTATTTGAACCCTTTCCAGCAATGACTGTATGATTTTGAGATCCATCTTTTCACACTGAGGACAACTGAGGGACTCATGTGCAACTATTATAACAGAAGGTTCAAACACTCACTGATGCTTCAGAAGGAAACACAATGCATTAAGAACTGGGGGGGTGAAAACTTTTAGAATTTAAAGATCAGGGTAAATGTAACTTCTTTTGTCTTCTGGGAAACATGTAAGTATCTGCTGTAGCTTTTGAAGGGCAGTACTACATGAAAAATATATGGTATTTAGGCAAAATAAGAAAAATGTACACATCTCCATTCTGTTCAAAAGTTTACACCCCTGGCTCTTAATGCATCATGCTTCTTTCTAAAGCATCAGTGAGTGTTTGAACCTTCTGTAATAGTTGCGTATGAGTCCCTCAGTTGTCCTCAGTGTGAAAAGATGGATCTCAAAATCATACAGTCATTGTTGGAAAGGGTTCAAATACACAAAAATGCTGAAAAACCAAAGGAATTGTGGGACCTGGGGGACTTTTCTGAAGAACAGCAGGCAGTTTAACTGTTCTGGACAAACAAGGGACTCATAAACAACTATCACTAAACAAAAAAACAAAAAAACACAGCTGTGGATCATTCATGTAACAACACTGTATTAAGAATCAAGTGTATGTAAACTTTTGAACAGGGTCATTTTTTCTTGTGGACTATATGTAAATGTCTTTTATGTAAAATATCTTATTAATGTCAGTACTAAATAAAAAATAACATGCATTTTGTATGATCCCTCTTATTTTGGTAACATTAACATTTTGCAGATTCTGTAAGGTGTAGGTAAGCTTTTGACATTTGACAAATATGTGCATACCTTTATTTCAAGAATAACATTTCAAATCAGCAATAAAATCTGACAATGACATCTTGGATTTTGCCTCTCTAGCTCAATTTATCCTAAAAAGTATGCATGTTTAGTAAACAAACTATCAAAAAATGTTCAATTTTCCTCTCTTATACTGACTGTACTACAGCAGTCCGCAGCTGTGTATTTGTTTATTTCTTTGTATACCACAGCGTAGAATCCTACACTGAATATCTCACACTCTTTGACCTTGGGACTGTGTTTGTCTGTGGGAATATGAGAACAATGTCCATTAACAGAAACATGCATACGAGAAAATCTCCAGAGGGAACAAAATCCAGTGTTTATGAAAAGATGGTTAGACAATCTCTCACAGGACTGCGCTTCTGACTGGAACACAGTGATCTCCAACCTAATGAAAATTTACAATTGTTTAACTGTGGTATCTGAAAGGAGACTATATGGTAACCAAACAGTAGACCTTAGTCAGAATAGTGCCATATTTACTGTAATTTTTGACAGGAATGAAAACGAGGGAATGACTGTACTGTTGTTTAACAACATACCGATTGTTTAGTCAACAAAATGTCTTTCCTGAAATAATTTCAGTGGACAAAAACTCCATAAATCAGTTTTGAAAGTTGATTTGGAGAAGATTGTGTGATCATTTTTAATAAAAACAGTAGTGTAAATATAGTAGCGCCACCTATAAAAATTTTAGCGAAGTGCCTCTCGAGCTGTGTTTCACATACATATACAAAATTCTGTAGATGTGTAAAACACCAATATCTACAAAAAAGTCTCTTGGTACTAAGTCCGAAACCCAACAGGAAGTCTGTTATTTTTTAATTTTGTCGCCACGTTTTGTGCCATTTTTGTCATTTTCAGGTATATTGAAACAAACTCCTCCTAGAGATTTAAACAGATCAACACCAAATTTGGTGAGTGTAATCTACAGACCTCAGTGACTTTAAATTGCCAAGATCTTAAGTTTTCGTTGAAGGGCGTGTCCGTGGCGGCCTGACAAACTTCGATGTTTTGCCATGAAACAGGAAGTTGTTATAAATCAGGCATACAATGTCCGATCTGCACCAAAATTCACATGATTGATAAGAGTCCTGTCCTGAACACATGCCCATATTCAGTTACAGTCATAGCACCACCTGCTGGCAACAGGAAGTGGCACGTTCAACGCTTAACAAACTCCTCCTTGAGATTTAATGACATCAAAATTATATTAGGTTAGTTTTCTCTAAAGGCTTTTGCAGTGTTTAATTGCAAAGATCTTGAGTTTTCGTTGAAGAGCGTTTCCGTGGTGGGCTGACAAAGTTCGATGTTTAACCATGTAAAAGTCCAATGTATCCCAAACTTCATATGTTTGATAAGAGTCAATAAAGGCCAATATTCAGTTAGAATCATAGCGCCACCTGTTGGCAAAAAGATATGTCATGTTTTACACTAACTCATATATACCACGTTCAATCTGCACCAAACTTCATGTTTGATCAGATTTCAGAGTCTTGAAGACATCTGCATGTTAATATTCAGTTATAGTCATAGCGCCACCAGCTGGCAGCATGAAGTTTGGCATGTATAAATGACTTAGACGCATTCCTCCTATATTTAGCACTTTAAATGCATATTGTTCACCGTTCGCTGTTTTCCTAAAGCCACCCGATGGCGGTGAGCATGGGTGCGAGGGCACTTTCAACGCTGCTTGCAGCTTTAATTTAACTGAAATCATTTCCACCAATATAGCATACTCTATTATAGAAATATGCGAGTGATATGCATGCAAAAATTCGATGCAAAAACATTCTTCAACAATCTTTTTTCTCACTTCGCTTTTCTCAAAATCTGTGAACCATCTGCAATGTCCAAGACTACCATGTACTCCTTCCAAAACACTTTCAGACAATTGTAAGACCACACTTTTGCAAACCCACAAGTCTTTTCTCTTTTCCATCAACAGTTTGAGCTTAGCTCACTTTTTTAGAGACACTAAAACTACTTTTGTCATCTTAGATTGACTTTTGTTATACAACCAATGACGAAAACCAATTATGAATGAGGTGTTCAATTAAAAGCATCTGCTAAATGACGACTTACTGTACATTCACAGATCAGTGACATTCTTTGACCAGAACATCACGTTTTTGCTAACAAGTAAAAGCTCTGGACTCTTCTCTCCAGAAACTGCAGCGTGACTGTGAAAGTTTTTTCTAACATTAACATGCAGATCCAGTCATTCACTGCAGTGAAACCTCAGCCAATGACTCACACACTTTACTAATCATTCCTGATCAATCTTCGAGAACAAATAAACATTTTAAACCACTAATTTGGAGTAAGTAAACAATGGACAGTTTACTTAAAGCAAAGACCACTGGCTTTCATTTTAAATGGACATAAAAGTTCACGTATGTCTGCCAACATCGGTCAATGAAAACAAAAAGAGATACAAGTATTATGCTCACAAATTTCTGTCAATGCTTGGCCAGTGTTCCCTGAAGAAAACATCCTATGCAATTTTCTCTAACAGACATCTCAATCAGATAATAATGGATTACTTGACAACAAGACTTTTCCTGCAAGGACTCGGAGACTAAATGCCGATGGAAATTTATGTCTTGCAGGTGTACTTTGTGATTTCAGTCCCATCTGAAATTGAACATGACCTGATTTTCTCACACAAGAAACACTGATGAAGCCAATTACCTATTGTTTTTGGGTGTCCTGTGACAAATCTAATCCAGTCTGAACAAGAATAAATGTGACTGGCGGATATATTATTTTTATTATTACAACCTCTTTTGAAACTAGAGGTAATTTTCGTGTGGATGCGAAACTTCGGACTACATGATGCACTTTGCCAACTTTCTGAGTCAAATAACTCTTGGGTATTCAAGCTATTAAGCTGGTTGTGCTGTTATTCATTTGTCTACATTGTACAAAACCGATTATTGGAGATTATTGGAGTGTTTTACAAGAAAATGTTGAGCCTGACACATTTTGTAACATGAAATAGACCTTAAATGCTGTAATTTGAGATCTCTCTCCTGTACCTGTTGGCTGAGTGAAGCATCTGCTCACGCTTCACACTCTTTGCTTGCTAAGCATGTTTACTCTGCACATGGGAATGCGACAAGGCTGAGCACACAGAGCTGGCCTTAGTGTTTGACACGGCTTTGTTTGGACCTTTTATCACTGGGAACTACTTTCTCCAGCTCATGAGCTGTGTTTAAGAACAAAAAAAGAGTTCTGGCAGGCTAGGAAACAATTTTAGGCATTATAAGCACATGCTGGATTGCTGTTCCAAATGAGATATTCATTTTGTCAATTCTAAGGTAGCATCTCATGTATCTTTTGTAGATTCCAGAATGCACTGCAATGAGATTATCGAGAATGTTTATCCAAACGAAAGTTTAATTAGGTACTAAAAACTATCAATGAAAGATCAAATGTAGTTTAAGTGACACCAAATTTTAGCATCACTAATATTTGTGATATATAATATTTGTGATCAATAACATTTTAATAATGTAAAAGTCAATTTAATGCATCCTTGTAAAGAAAAGTTAATAATAAAGTTTCATATAAATGTATCACGATTTTCAACATTAAGAAGAAATGATGCTGAAAATTCAGCTTTGCATCACACAAATAAATGTTATAAATATATAAAATTTTAAAAATATATTCAGATACAACACAGTTATTGGTGAAAATCTTATCGTCCTATTGTGTTTTATTTTTTCCCCATATTCCACTGTATATTTTTCCAAATTCCATTTATATTTTTTGGCCTGTGTTTTTTTTTTTTTTTCTAGACTCTGTTTTAATGGATAAATTAAAATATTAATCAAAAACATGTCTAATTAATTAAAATTATGAAACTTAAACAATTTAGCAGCAATTTATTAAAAGTTTAGAAAAAAGAAAAAATTTAAGACCCTATAAAAAATGTTGTATTTTTTTTTCAAGTTCAGTTTTATTGTTACTAAATTCTGTGTTTTCCATTAATTTTCTGGATTCCATTTTAATGGTTTATTAAATTGTATTAATCAGAAGCATTTCTTATTAACTGATTTTATTTAAAAAAAAAAAAAAATTATTATAACTTTTTTTCAGAAATACTGTGTTATGTATGTATTAAATTCTGGTAAAAAAAAATTCAGGTAAATATTCCATGAAGAATAATAATTCTATTAGTAGTAGTAGTACTATCATTACATTAAATAATAGATTTCTGTCACAGTTTCTTCAAGCAAATTCCGTGACATTCCGCATTTTACAGTAAATTCCATTTATGAAACATATAGTTCCAGTCCTTGATTCTGATTGGTTGAGCTGCGTTCTAAGCTATTGTAAATTACTCTACAAACATACACCTCTGTTTACATCTGCGTGTTGCTTGGCAACCACTTTGTTTCAACCACAATTGTTTCTGAGGAACTACATTGTTTGGTGAAAGAATGCTGTTTTTATTTATATCATTACACTTTATTTGCTCTGTTTTATTTTGTAAAACCTTACTGCGTATATTAAATAACCATTTTATAAAAGCAATAAGCCCTGTGAAGCCACGGTTTACACTAAAACAGCTAAGGGGGTTTTAGGCACTTTGCATCATGCCTAACAACGCCTCTTAGCTGTTATAAATTCACTGTAAACTATGGCTTCTTGTTGCTTATTGCTTTATTTTATGACTGGATTCTGTGAATCGCATTGCCGAATTCATAGGGCCCTAAATATCAGTGACTTCAAAATGGGCGGAGAAATCACCTAGAAACCTCCTAGCACCACCTTAGGCCCCAAGGCCCGCTGATCTTAGCTAAAAGTTCACTGCACCGGCACCAGATTCATCAACTAGCAATCTGATCCCTGGTGAACAGAGCTTCAACTAAATAACAGCCATTTTTGTGCTAAACCAGAGAAAACCCACAAAACATTGATTATTAAAGAGGCATTAACATGGAAAAGATGCATTAATCTGGCATTTTCGGTCACCCCAAAGGGCAGTAAATCCCTTGAGTGGTCATGCATTCTTTATACCGGCCAGTTCTTTGTGTGTCTCTGAGCGAGTGAACTAAAATGGGCACGTTGTATAGGCTTTACCCCAGCCATCTGTCTGTCTGTCTGTCTGCCTGTCTGTGCTTCAGTCTGGCAGCTGCTGGTCACTTCTGTCTACGGCTCCTGACAGCTAATGCTGTCTGCTAATGCTGATGGCCGCTTTCAGCCCAACTGACCGTGAAACACAATGCCCCAGTACCAGACCAGAGAGCATTAGAGATATTGATGTTTGAAAAGACATACAGCCCGAATTATTTATTTTAGCCACAATATGACCTTGCGTGTCAGGTTGCGAACGAAGATTTTAGCACAGAAAATGAAAGGAATGAAATTTGTATCCTTTATAGATTAAGCAATCCCAGAATGTAATGCAACTGCATTCATTTAAAATGGAAGAAAAATGCTATTTAATTCAATGCAATGGTACATAGTATAGTACCACAAAACCTCTAAATAGGAGCATTCTTTAGCAGTATGTTGTTCTGAAGAGAACCTGCCAAAATCACAGAAGGGTGTGAGAGACGTCTTTCTGCCAGAGTGCATGTACACAGTCAGGTAAAGGTCAGGGTTCGACTATCACTGCTGTTTGACTGACACATTGGCTTATGAATAAAGTGAGTATGATATTATAAGGGCTTTCTGTTTCCTTTTATGTTTAGATGTTTCAGAAGAATTAGCAAAAGTAGAAATGCTTCCACTTCCCACTTCTGTTCTCAACTCAGCATTTCCAAAGATCTGAAGATGAAATGCAACAGAAAGCCCTTATGACATCAAATTACTTAATTGGTATAAAGTCATTATGATGTTATAAGGGCTTTCTGTTTCCTTTCAGTTTTAGACGTTTCAGAAGAATTAGTAAAAGTAGAAATGGTTCCACTTCCTAGTTCTATTCTTGACTTCTCAACTTGATTGTGTCAGGAGTTCAAAAAGTTGGGGTCAGTAAGTTTTGGTTGCTTGTTTGTTTGGAGAAATGTCTAAATTTACAGTATTACCATGCATGTGTTCATTTACAAAGATTTTTGGCAATCTGAAAAAGCAAAACAGGTTTTTAAGTGCACGGTTTTGCAAACAATACTATTATCATCTCCGTGTAAACTACAAAAACGTAAATTTGTGAAAATATACTCGCACGAATAATTAAATTTGCTTTTGGTGTGCACACACCATTAGTAGTATTCAAAAGGTTTACATTTTTTGTGCATCGTTGTGTGAACATATTCCTGGTGTGTGCACACTAAAACCGAAGCAAATATTCCCATCACGTTATTGCTCTAGATTATTCGCAGTATGTTTTTCACTTGTACAAATAAAAATATTGTGTAATGTTCTCCTCCATTTTCTGATACAATTGTGAAATATGCGATTGAGGCATATGCGCACCATTTGCATTGCCCAGCACAAATTCGCATCTATTCATGTCTTTGCATGGACGTTGTGTTCAATCTACTCACTACTCACATTGCGTTATCGCGCTAGATTACTCGTGGTATGTTGTTCGTTTCACTCAAATAAAACATTGTGTAATGTCCTCCTCCATTTTCTGATACAACTGGACGGCAATTTCGAGTAAGTTTTTCAACTTGCACGGAAGATGAGAATTGCGCATTAGCAGCAACTGCACCATTTGTGTTGCCCGGCTCGAATTTACATCTGTTCTTGTCTTTGCATTGACTTTATACGTAATCTACTCGCACAAATATCTAAATTCGCTTTTGGTGTGCACACACCATTAGTGAGGATGAGAGGCTTCCAAAAACTTTTAAAAAATCTTACCGACCCCAAAATTGAAATATATATATATATATATCAAAGGTAAAGGAATATTTTAGCTCAAAATGAATATTTTGTCATTTACTCACCCTTATGATGTTTCAAACCCATCTCCAGGAATTTGTTTCACATACAATAAAAAAATAGGGGACTACAGCCATCAAGCTCCAAAACAGACAATAAAGTAGCATAAAAGCAGTCAATATGACTAATTTAGCGAAAAGTTAAATGGACTCTGTTTTTCATTTGCTAAATATTGATATACAAGATTTTATGCTCCCTTTGTGGCACTTTTTATCTATTTTGGAGCTTGATGGGCCCAATCCGCCTCCACTTTCATTGTAGTTATTTCATACTGCAAAACTTAGAAGAGAAAAATGGTTTTAAACTGACTATATTGAGAAATTAAAAAGGCTATACTCTATATCTGTCTCAATGTCACTAGTCAGGTTCTAACTAACGCAATGCCACATGTGAGGTTCTCAAGTTATTAAAATCCTCCTCTTACATCCTTCTTACATCTGTCCAAAACCACGCATGTCGGCATATGACTATCTGACTCATTTGGGGAAATTTTAGCAGAAGTGGCTGGTAAGTCAACGGGCGTTGGCCTCCAAGCACCTCGCTGGCTTTTTCATATGAATAAGGGAAACAGACTTGCTAAAAACAGAAACTCGGGAAGCCAGTTGTTAATTTAAGAATCATGATGATGATGATATTGTAGCCACCTTCAGATTGGGATGGCTTTGGCTGTGTCCTTTCTCTAATTTGGCAGGATGACTGACTCCAGTTCAGTGGACCGCCCGACTGCTTCTATATTTGAGGTTCAGACTGTTTAGACAAGTTAGACCGTATTCTTGGTCTCCAGACCTTCACAACTAGGTGAGGAACTTTTGCCAAACCTAGAACTTTGCAGACCATAATTCAAGACAGTTGCCTGTAGTGCCTTCTTGAAAACTATAAAGATACAATTCTGGGGGAAATTCACTGCTTATATGAATATTAGCACCTGATTTACTAAAGAAATGACATAAAGCAATTATGGCACAGCATTGGCTTCCCACTCTTCCTCATCATTGCATAATCAGCTGCTAAATTCAACAAACATCTATTTCTATAAATACTGTTAGTGAATAAGACTGGGCAACCACCACGATTAATAAAAATGTATATACTTTTTAACCACAAATGCACATCTTGCACTAGCTTGACTTCACACGTCACACATGACGTAGGCAGAAAAACCGACCCATTTTTTACAAAGCGAACGTGCAAAGAAAGTCAAACATCCTGTACAATAAAGGGTCAAGCAACAATGGATGATTTTGAAGTTGAAGGAGAAAATGAGATGGATTTATTCGCCCTACCCTACCTATTTGAACCAAAGTACACAGACGAAGAACTAACCACACGTGACTTTTCCAACATGATTGCATAATGTGTGAATTCGTAGATGCACATGGCAGAGCTAGTGCAAGACAAGCATTTGTTGTTTTTTTTATAAAATGACCGATTGTTTCGCTAGATGAGACCCTTATTCCTCAGGGATCATGTAGAGCCTGCGATTTGGACCTTCAACCTGCTGATCCCCATTGAAGTCCACTATATGGAGAAAAATCCTGGAGTGTTTTCCTCAAAAACCTTCATTTCTTTTCAAATGAAGAAAGAAAGACATGAACATCTTGGATGACATGGGGGTGAGTAAATTGTCAGGAAACTTTAATTCCGAAGTGAACTAATCCTTTAAAACCGAGAACTTCAACCTCTGCACAAAGTGTTTCAAACAAAGCTAAAACTCTCAAACAATCTACTCTTGCATGGAAAAGGAGAACTTCTGAGCTATTTTAATCCATTTCCTTCTTCAGAACTCATGCAGATGGCTGTAGAAATTTCAAACTATCTCCTAAAAATGGCGAATGTGCAATTGACGACAACACTCTTCTCCATCACTTCTTTATCAATTTAAAATATTTTTAGTGAATACGACACAAAAAAGGCTACGATACTCTCAAAAATAAAGGTTCTAAAAGATCTGTTCACAGTGATGGCGTAGTAGAATCATTTTTGGCTCTCCAAGGAATGTTTCAGTGAACAATTCTTAACTGAACCATTTTTGGTTTAAGTGTGAGGAACATTTGAATAATCTAAAGAATCGTTATCCACTGTAAAAAGTTCCATGGACGGTAAAGGTTCTTAATGGAACCACTGATGTCAATAAAGAGTCTTATTGTTACAGAAGTGATGCAACTGTTTTGCTCTGACTTTGGTTGCTCCCAGACACCAGATGAGATGGTTTGAAGTCAGCGAGCTGCACACAGTGCTTAAACGAGACAGAGACAGACATGCCCGCATCACAAACACAATCACAGCGTTGGGTCACTGAGGGTTTGATGGGGAAAAATGATAGGGAGATGAGTCCTCTAAAAAGCCACAGCGATGTGCCTCTCTCCATACTAGGAAATAACATTCCTCCATCAACATTAAAGCACCATAATGTGTGGTAATAAGGTTAGGAGATTGGAAGAGGGTTAGGACCTAGGATGTTACCCTTAAAAAACACAAATTACAAAAGAGATGTCTTTAGAATTTCAACTTTTTCTTTTTAGATAACCAAAGTAAATATTTAAAAACAATGAAATTCAGCATAACCCATTTTGTCTGTGAGTTAACGCCGAACAGAGCGTTCCCTTATCTTCCAGATATCATCATTTTCTTACACTGTCAGTGAGCTGACAGGTTGTTGTTCATTCCTGCCTCTTCCTTTCATTAGTTTCTATCTCCATCTCCATCCACCTCTCCTCCTCCACACCTCCTCTAACTCAAAATAAACCTCAAACTGACTCCACTTAATTCAGTGTGAGCAGTTTATTAGTGCACAAAATGCTTCTCTGCATAGAAAGGAATATCACAAATGAGAGTTCTTTAATATCTAAGTTGTTAGATAGCAATGGGAATAAGTAAAAAAGAGCAAATAAACGCCTTTATCTTTTACCTGAGGAAAAAGGCCCCTGTAATCTCGTTTGTGTCTCCCTGAGTTTCACAGATCTCAATCTCAAACTACATTTCCCAAAGTCGGCAAACAAAAGAAAAAATTTCAATATGAACTCCACACCATGCTATTGATATTTATTTATTACTCTATGATATTATGCATGTCATCAGTCATTTGAATCTATTTTTATTTCTCCTCAAGAATAAGAGAAGAAACATCTAAGTACGTCAAACGGATAACTCAACCTCCGGATGTCCACCACAAACAAAGCTAAGATTAAAAATGCTGTACTTCTGAATGGAAAAGGAGAACATCTGAGCTATTTTTAACACTTCTCCTTCTTCAAATTGTCCAATCTAGTAAACAACAGCTGTATAAATATGAAACTAGATTTGTCAAGTGAGGTCTATGGAACTAGTAGAAAGGCTTGTTTAAAGGTATATGGGTAGTTGACAGCTGATTAAAATAACATGTACATAGATTTTATACTTTTTGAACTACAGCATGTCACACAGCAAGATGCTGCTTGGCATTTCATGTAAAACCCATATAGATATAGATAGATAGATAGATAAATAAAATCAGGAAACTGCATCATGCAAATGCTGATTATAGTTCATTATGTGTTTTATAACACACATGCACAAATAGACAAGATCTCCGGAGCTGAATGACCTTTACATTACAGCCTAGCACAACACAAAAAACATACACACAACAGCAAAATAACCACATACACAGCCAACTTGTAATTAGCAGCATCCAAATGACTGTAAACAGACTATTATTACCTTAAATATTGCTATCCAGAGAACGTCCACAGAAATGCAGTGAAAAAGATCCAGTAAAACCCCAAACAAATCCACTGCGTGACTCTGTCCTCAACGTGACTCACTGTGATCCAAGATTCAGTCTCGAACGTGACTCTGTCCAACACAAGTGCATTACTGACTCAAACAGCCCGGTAAAAAGTCTATAGCTGCGACCGTAAAATCAGAAAGCTCCATGGGGCAGCCGTGAACCGAAAACAGCAGAGCTGTCATAAACTTTTCCCCTCACTGCTCACACCATCTGCATTGGAGTCTCTGGGGGAAATCGACAGCCTCCGTTCGCTCTCAGGGCGGACGGCCACGGGGGGGCTTTGAGTTAAGCCCCTCAACGTACACACTTTTGAGACAGTCCTCACACACTACATGAGTCTCGCCGATACACACACGGACAGGAGGACTGACTGCGACCTCTGAGGGAGGAGAGCGAGAGCGTGTTTGAGGAAGTGTGAGAGGAGGAGAGATCCGAACACCTCACACACAAACTCCCTGATCGGTTCAGACTGCACACACACTCGCGGTGACAGTCGTCGCTGCCCCGTTCTGGCTCCGTAAACGCTAAATGGTAATCTGTTTTGATTGTGTTTTAAGTTCTTTATTGTATTCTTAGTGTTTTCATAGGCTTTTGGTCTAGAAATGTCAGCAAATGCTGTACAGAGTCGTTCACAAGCAGCTCACGCAGGTGTTAAACTTACCATAAGTGACTTTCCTCATCGCTGGCAAATGATGGATGGATGCGTTTTTTTTTTTTTTAAATAATGGAAGTATCCACTTAATCCAGAACAGAATCAAAACTGAAGTGTTATCTATAATTAAAAATGTATATATATGTATATATATATATATATATATATATATATATATATAATTTGTTTGTAATTATATAATTTAAATTAATATATATGTATATATATATATATATATATATATATATATATATATATATATATAAACAAATTTAATATGTTATATAATTATGTAATAGTAATAATATAGTAATATACATATATTTATTTATATATATGCATATATATTATATATATATATATATATATATATATATGTATGTATATTAACAAACTTGTTATATAATTGTAATAATATAGTAATATATAAATAAAAAATATATAATTATTTATATTTATATACATATTTACAAATTTATATATAAACAAATTTAATATATGTTATATAATTATGTAATAGTAATAATATAGTAATATACATATATTTATTTATATATATATGCATATATATACACTACCGTTCAAAAGTTTGGGGTCAGTAAGACTAATAATAGTAATAGTCTAACTAATAATAGTCTTTAAAGAAGTCTCTTATGCTCATCAAGGCTGCATTTATTTGATTAAAAATATAGAAAAAAAACAGTAATATTGCAAAATGTTTTTACAATATAAAATAATGTTTTTTATTTTAACATACTTTAAAATAGAATTTATTCTTGTGATAAAAAGCTGAATTTTTATCAGCTGTTACTCCAGTCTTAAGTGTCACATGATCCTTCAGAAATCATTCTAATATGCGGATTTATTATTAGAATGATCAGTGTTGGATAATATCAACAGTTGTGCTGCCAAATATTTTTTGGAACCTGTGATTTTCTTTTTCAGGATTCTTTCATGAATAACAAGTTTAAAAAGTACAGTGTTTATTCAAAATATAAATATTTTATAACAATGTAAATTATTTATTATTAACTTTTAATAAACTTTTAATTTTAATAACAATAGAGTAATTATATATATTGTGGCGGGAGGAGCAAAACGACAGACACAGTGGGCGTGACGTCAGGCCTCGGAGAGGCTTTTATTAAACAATATAAACAAAAGTGTCTAAAAGGGGAAATAAAAGTGTCCAAAACAAACGGGATCTGGTGTCCTCGACATGCAGGGGTTCCGTGAAGGAGGGGCAGTGCTCAGAAGGGAAGGGTCCAGGTAAGGGGCGGAGTCCGGTGGCCGCACTAGCTCCCCGCCGAGGTCCGCGGCACGAGGGGTAGCGGCTTCCTTCAGCGGCTTCATCCACCTTTCATCATGTCGGCGGCGCTCAGTCCCTCTACGCTCCCTTCCTGGACCCACGAGGACACCAGCGTGCATGCACGGAGAAGAGCCCGGTCTCCCGAGGAGAGGCGCGCTCGGCATTTTAACAGCGGCGGTGATGATTCTCATTCACATCAGGTGTGCCTCATCACACGCCACCAGACCTGGCTGTTTCAGCGCCCCTCCTCTCTCGCACACCCACTCCCGTCGGGAGCCTGGTGAAGGGCGGTGGTTACGGACGGGGTGACGATGATAATTAGGGGGGAGGCAGCTGACTCGTCACATATATATATATATATATATATATATATATATACCGTAGTCAACATTTGCAGTGGATCAAAAACCTTTCATTAAAGTTGTCCTAAAACCAAAACAATACCAGTTCTTGTCTTAGGACAACTTTGATTAACTTTTTTGATCCACTTCGAATGTTGACTGCTGTATATATAGAACCACCAAATGTTCAGGAAAAAAATAATTGAGGTTAAAGTTTGAAATGGGTATTTGTTTATTTACTTATTCATTCATTCATTTATTCATTGCAACAGATGCCAACAGTTTAATAATTAAAGTATCTGGGCTCAATCTTCTTTCATTTTGACTAAAATCTGATCAAAGTTGGCTCTGAATTGCTTTGGTTTAATTAAAGTAGAGACATTTGCCAGAAAAGTCCCTACAGTGTTATGACTAAACGAGACTCTTTAGTATTCCAGCTGAACTGGGGCTTGATCTGTTTGTCATATAGTGGCACTTCAAACAGGCGTCTAACAACAGACACCCGATTGCATTCCTGAGGATCGCCTTTCATGACCGTCTTAAACTGAAAAGTGTCTTTGGGATAAGAAAATCTATGCAAAAGTAAATGCTGCTGTAATCCAAGATGGAGAAAACAATGTCAGTGCTGGAAATGAGATGATGTCATAGCAAAGTTAAATCAAGTGCTGTGTAAGGAAAAAGATTATCTTTAAATTAAACCCAGTGGCCAAATACTGTGCGGACAGAAAGTGTGCATGTAAGACTGGAGGAAACACGAGAGTGGAATTAATGATGTGGTCAGCTGGAAATGTAAAACAACATTCTTTGATTCTAGAAACTTTAAAAGCTTCTGTTGATCAGGACAAAATGGTTTTCTATTGCTTGAGATGGTTTTTTAAACTGTAGTTTTTCTCTTTGTTCATTTCGACAAGATTGCTGTACAGTTTCAAGTGGATAGAGTCAGACGGGCGGAAAGAGACGTGTGTGTGTGAGAGAGGGAGGGTTTGATGGCTGTTGTAGACTTTATTGCTGCTAGTGTGAGTTATTGAGTGTTTTTTACAGCTTTGAGACTGGTGGCTGGCACTGTGTCAAGTGTGTAAGGCCCATCATCTTTACACAGGACTTGCATACTGTATGTACCATGAACATGAACATCCATAGAAAAATCTGAATCTGATTCACACCAGACCTTTGAATACACAACACCAGAATACAGTAGTCAACATTTGAAGTGGATCAAAAAAGTTTATCAAAGTTGTCCTAAGACAAGAACGATTATTGTTTTGAGTTTAGGAAAACTTTGAAGTAAGGTTTTGATCCACTTCAAATGTTGACTACTACTTAAATTTGTTCATCTTAAGTTTGTATAAATTGATGCTAAGTAATGGGCTTATGGGGTCTGAATCTGAATCTGAATCAAATGGGATCTGATTTGGGATCTGAATCTGGATATCAGTATTGACCTGAATTTGAAACTGAATATAGTTTTGGATATGAATCTGGTTCTTGATTTAAATGTGGATTTGAATATGAATATGGATTTGAATCTAGATCTGAACATAGTTTTGGATCAGGTTTTTGACCTGAATCTGGGTGTAGATCTGAACACAGATGTGGATTTGTATTTGAATTGAATCTGGCTCGTGCCATGCCTTTGAATATTTTGGATCTGGATTTGGGTGTATGATTTAAATGTGACTTTCGATCTGAATCTGAATCTGAATATAGTTTTGGATCTGGGTGTAGATTTAAATGTGAATTTGAATGTGAATTGAACACAGATTTGTGGGATCTGGATCTAGATTTGAATGTGGATATGTATTTGAATTTGGAAATGGATCTGAAATAAATAAGACTCATGCCAGGCCTTTGAATGTTTTGGATATGGATGTGTATATAGAGGCATTATTTAAATATGGATTCTAATGTGATATTGGATCTGAATCTAGATCTGAACATAGTTTTAGATCTTGATCTGGGTGTTGATTTAAATGTGAATTTGGATCTGAACACAGATTTGCATCTGGATGTGGGTCTGAATCTGGCTTTAAATTTAAATGTGGATACATGTTTGAATTTGGATCTGAATGAAATTAGACTGATGTCAGGCCTTTGAGTATAGTTTTAGATCTGGATTGGGTGTAAATTTTAATGTGGATTTAAATGTGACTTTAGATCTGAACCCAGTTTTGGATCTGGAACTGGATCTAAGTTTACATGTGGATTTGTGTTTACATTTGGATCTGGATCTGAATTAAATCTGATTGATGTCAGACCTTTGAATATAGTTTTGGATCCTGGTGTAAATTTAAATGAGGATTTGATTCTGAACTCAGTTTTGGATTTGGTTTTGGGTCTGAAATTGGATCTAGATTTCAATGTGGATATGTGTTTGAATTTGGATCTGTATCTGAATGAAATCTGATTGATGTCAGGCCTTTAAATATAGTTTTGGATCTTGGTGTAAATTTAAATGTGGATTTAAATCTGACTTTGGATCTGAACTCAGTTTTGGGTCTAGAACTGGATCTAGATTGCCAGGCCTTTGAATATAGTTTTGTATCTGTATCTGGGTGTAAATTTAAATGTGGATTTAAATCTGACTTTGGATCTGAACTTAGTTTTGGGTCTAGAACTGGATCTAGATTGTCAGGCCTTTGAATATAGTTTTGTATCTGTATCTGGGTGTATATTTAGATATGGAATTCAGTCTGACTTTGGATCTGAATCTGGATTATAGTATGATTTTGGACTTGGATCTGGGTGTATATTTAAATGTGGATTTGAATCTTATTTTGGATCTGAACACAGAATTGTTTCTGGGTTTGGGTCTGAAACTGAATATAAATTTAAATGTGGATATGTGTTTGAATTTGTCTCGATGTGAATGAAATCTGATGTCAGGCCATTGAATGTAATTTTGAATCTAGATTTAGGTATGGATTTGAATCTGACTTTGGATTTAAATCTGAACATGATTTTAGATGTGGATCTGGGTGTAAATTTAAATTTGGATTTGAATCTGATTTTGGACCAGAACACAGTTTTGGGTCTGGATCTGGGTCTAGATTCAAATGTGGATTTGTATTTGGATCTGGATCTAAATCATACCAGGCATTTAAAAAAAAAAAAAGAAACCTTGTACAGTCTTTAATGATGCACGTTTTCTATTATTTTCCATTTTTAAGTAATGTTGTTTACATAAGACTATAGATTGCTGTGCTGCTATAACAGAAAAACAGCAAATTAAAGATTTAGGCTTCTGGAAAACCTTATTCAGTCAGTAAAAAGTTGAAAGTAAAAATAACATTCGCTTGTGGGTTTGATAAATTTATCCTTTGTGAATACTCTGCCTCACAAACATTTGGTTGCAATTATCACTCTGACCTGCTTTTATGGCCCATTGGGTAAGAACATCTTACAACATTAACTTTAACTCTTTAAAAACAAACTTTAAATTATTTTGAAGCAGTTTATTCTGGGCTGATGCTTCAAATTTTAATGCAGCGTGAGACTGTAAAAACTCTGGTCAAGTCAGTTTATGCTACACTGGCCTTAATGTAAAATAAAAAGTATAAATATCCATATCATGATTGCAGCAATTAAAAATATTAACCTTATTCTGTATCCAGATGGAGATCTGCCCCGTTTCATTGGCGCCGTGTACCGTCCACTCAAGACGTTCCAGATCTCTGTGTCATAATTAATCACTGTGGTTACATTGGCCAGCCATGCTGGATAGAGTGCAGAAGTCACCCACTGTGCAACAGCTGCTGATAGTCTATTTCCCACAATGCACAAGGAGAGACAGAGGTCACAGCTTATTGGGATCATCAAACTGTTGCCGTGGTGACCAACCATTGGAAAATCTGACTTATGATGGAAGATTTGAATTTTTGAACTCTTGAAGCACAAAGACTCATTATTTATTGAGCACCATTTGTACTCATTAGATTCTTGGCTATATTAGGATCCAGTCAGTTTTGACATTAAGTCTCTGAGGTGCCCTCTAGTGTTATGAAAAAAATGCTTTTATAAATGCAAAAAATATTTGCTAAAAATTTACTCAGATGTAGATGTTTGTTTCTTCGTCTGAACAGATTTGGAGAAATTGAGCATTATATCACTTGTTCACCAACAGATCCTCTGAAGCGAATGGGTGCCGTCAGAATAAGAGTCGATTTACAAGATGGTAACTGATGGACTGGAGTGGTGCGGATTACTTGTGGATTATTGTGATGTTTTTATCAGCTATTTTGACTCTCATTCTGACGGCACCCATTCACTGCAGAGGATCCATTGGTGAGCAAGTCATGTAATGCTCAGTTTCTCCAGATCTGTTCAGCTGAGGAATCAAAAAGAGTTAAAATAAACGCTTAATTGTGTATTTGGATGTTTTCTTTTCACAAGTCAGTATGTTTTAGAAGCAAAATAGCTCAAAAGTGAGCTTCCTAACAACAAATAAGTGGGCTAAAGCTTAGATTTTCTCTGAATTCATCTATCAAGCCATTAATAAGTTTGTTCTCCCTTTGTGCTCATAAAGATACCCCATGGGCGTCTTCTACATTGCACTGTAGATTTATCCAGCACACCAGCCCTATAAAAAGAACTAGACCTGCTGAAAGAGATCTCCAGCAGGCTCATTTGAGGAGGATGATGTGTCCAGAACAGTTGGTCAGGTTCAATCTCCTCTCTGTGTTTGTGGACAAATGGGGGAGGGCAGGCAAACGCATGCCATGTTTGTTCAGGGCATGTGTCTTTGTAATTGGATGCTAAAATAATAGATGCTTTCCTACTACTGGTCAGGCATGAAAGACCAACAGCTGGGCTGGCATAAGACTTTTAGCAGGGTTTTGCATCATTTGATTATATTAAGAATGTCTAAATATTTCAGACATTCAAAAGTTTCCATATTTTTAGAATTTATTTTAGAAATTTTCCCTTTAAAAGCAGGTTTTCCTTACAAAATGAAAAACACGAGACCTAGTTGACCTTCTGATGTACACCCATAAGCATCTGTTCCACCAGCTGTAAACATCACAAATCACAAATCGTGTTGCTATTCCCAAGTGCAAATGTTTTCCTGCGTGTGCGTGTCTGTCTGAAGATTCATCCTCCATTTCTCACAGACTCTGAGCCCCAGAGGAGTAACCTTACTGTCATTGCGATGGGTTGGTCACTGGTGCACACAGAGTTGAAGTCAGGTCAGGTCAGAGGTCACAGCAGACCCTTATAAATTGTTCTGGGGCACACTAGGGAAAAGACTGCTGAGAACGGAGCTCCTGAAAGATGTTTGTCCCTATGAGATGAACCTCCATGTTTACCCAAGCTGGGAGTCAAGAGGAATCTGCTTGTGTGGTGATAGTTTGAGTGTTGACACATTCCACAAGTCCTGAGCTCTCTAATGCCCTGACACGTGAAATAGGCGGTAGACTCCATCTCTGCTGGGGTTTTGAATGGTAAAGTTTCATAAAAGACAAACTAGATGTGTTCTTATTCATTCAACATGAAGAAAGGTAGCTTTTAATGTTAAAAAATAAAATAAAAAAGGTCCCAATATAGAACCTTGAGGGTCACCAGTGTTTCACACCCTAGAGCAACACCAAGCGATAACTAGATGAACTTAAATATGAATCTTGTTCTGATTTAGGTTCAGTTTTGGTTCTAGGTTGGGTTTTGGATCTGAATTTAAATTTTATTTTTTATATTTTTTTGTTATGAAAATGTATTTGGAGCTTATCTGGGCAAAACATGTTGCAATGATGGGTGATGGGGGTGGTTTCCAGGGAGTTGCAATGGCAAAATGCTATGGCATTATGGGTGTTTTCTAGATGGTTTGTATCTAACCCAAGTTTAAAGAGCCCAATGCTATGATATTCTGGTCTATGATATTTTGGATTCGTTCTTTAATGTAAAACCACCTTTTTTAATCGCCTTTTATTATTTCTGACAAACCAGAAGTCATTCATTTCCAATGACACGTAGTACAGGAGTTGCGTGGAGAATTTTTTTGGTTCATTTCAAGCTTTGGATGAAATATTTTGCGCACAGTGTCTACATCAGACACGAGCAGAGCGGTATACTTTAAAAAAATACTATACAAACCATTATAGTCACCGATGCTGTCTACACTGGATGCGTCGCGACACCAACAATCCCTGATGGTGTGTGCACACCAAAAGTGGAATTAATTGGCACAAGCCAATCAGCAAAGAGCTATTGACATGTCCAGTTTAACATGTCTGGTTGTTTTTATGTTTAAAATTTTTTATGTTTATTAGTGCGAGTGATGCAAAAACCATCCCACGACTAAACTAGTGTGAGTTACACTGTGCCTTTAACTACACGCGACGCACACCTTTTCTATGAGTTTTTGTCCTAAGTAGCCGCAACAATAACATGCGAAATTTCTACTTTAGAAACGGTTTCTATTTAACAACTAACAACAACACACAAATATGTGACCCTGGACCACAAAACCAGTCACAAGGGTCAATTTTTCAAAATTGAGATTAATATATCATCTGAAAGCTGAATAAATAAGCTTTCCATTGATGTATGTTATGTTAGGATAGGACAATATTTGTCCGAGATATAACTATTGAAAATCTGGAATCCGAGGGTGCAAAAAAATCTAAATATTGAGAAAATCACCTTTAAAGTTGTCCACATGAAGTTCTTAACAATGCATATTACTAATCAAAAATTACGTTTTGATATATTTACAGCAGGAAATTTACAACATATCTTCATGGAACATGATCTTTACTTAATTTCCTAATGATTTTTTGGCATAAAATAAAAATCAATCATTTTGACCACACAATGTATTTTTGTCTATTGCTACAAATATACCCCAGCGACTTAAGACTGGTTTTGTGGTCCAGGGTCACATATGACAGTGATAATCTCAGGTACTGATTACTGTATGTGCTTTATTCAAAGTTAAACGTTTCGTTGTTAGTGCAATACGCTTCCGGAAAGAGCCCACCCACACAAGCATTATAGTCAGTGATGCTGCTGTCTACACTGGACGAAGCGGATATTCTATAGTGTTTGATGAAGCTGGGCACGTCACGATGAATCCCAGACAGTAAACTGATGCCACGTTCTATTTATGACGTAATGATACAAAATTCAAATGATTTGCAAAGGTCGCTTTGTGGCGTCCAGGGAAGAAACTGTACACAAATTCTGTAAATTGGGTTGTTATGAATAGGCCTATTATGTTTTATCATGGTGAATAAACTAATGGCTGCTTCACAACCTGTGAAACATCCATTTGTCTGCTACTAGGGGGTGAAATGCGGCAATAATATGCAACGTTGGCCATAGTGAAAAAGGCAGCTGTAGGGATTTTTTTGGGGTTGAGGTGTGCGGCTGTATCTCAGATCAGTTTCTGACACTTATTTCCTGACTACAAGTTTGAAACCTGAGCCTGGGTTTGCATAAAGGGCTCTAACATTGACATTTTGAGTTATTTTCCAATTTATAATTCAACTATTCAGGATTAAAAGGGTTTTTGAGGTATCCTAACAAAGGATCTGGAGTCAGTTTAGAGGGATCCACTGACAGGCCAGGCATGTTGGGACAAGCGGGGACTTAAGTATCAAAGCTGAGGGTTTGCTCGCGTTGACAGGTGCTGTCACGGGTCAGCACACTCTGTTGATTTTATAATTGCCTTATTTTGAGTGTTTCAGAAGTGTTGCTGATCGAAAAACAATTTAGCAGCAGTTTCTGTTTAGCAGATCCCCCCCAACCCCCGCCCCAAAAATTCTGTACAGAAATTTTTCTGTGCATCTTCTATCTGGGCATCATAAATAACTGGCAGACAAGTTTTAACATGAAAAGTAAGACAAATTCAAAATAAAACAAACACATTTTCCCAAACACCTAACATCCTGTCACAGCAATTTTATGGAAATTGTGCAATGGCTTCACATACTTACAAAAAACAAAACCAGGGGTACAGTATGAAATTGTGCATAACCAAAAGTTTGTCATGTCATCTTTCCTATTCATTTATTAAATTAACCTCATCCCCATTTATTAAATTAACCTCAACAGTATAAAACATACTGTTGGTTCTGTAGGCCTGCTATTTATAGGGAAAAAAGTTGAAGTTAGGAATGAAATCTTAAAACATATTTCTTGGACATTAGTGCCCCCCAGCGATGAGAAGTGAAATGACGCTTGAAATGATTCACTCTTACTAAAGGACTAAAAACACACAAAAACAAACAAACAAAAAAAAAAAAAAAAATAAATATATATATATATATATATATATATATATATATATATTATATTATATTATATATTATATATATATTATTTTAAAAAAATCCTGAACAAAGCAGCAAATCAGCATATTAGAATGATTTCTGAAGGATCATTACTGAAGTAATGATGCTGAAAATTCAGCTTTGCATCACAGAAATAAATTACATTTTAGAATATATTCAAATAGAAAACAGTTATTTTAAATTATAATAATAATTTCGAAATATTATTGTTTTTATTGTATTTTCAATCAAATAAATGCAGCCTAGGTGAACTTCCTTTCAAAAACATTAAAAAATCTTAGCGACTCCAAACTTTTGAATGGTAGTATATATACACCTCATAACATGGTTGTGTGAGAGTAAAGATGAAACATCTTCTTTAGTAGTTTACTACTGAGTTACTGTAATGATCTAATTATGTACTGTAATTATTATTGTTTATAATGTTCGGTCACTTGTCACTAGTTTGTGACACACCTAGTATTTTCACTGCTGAAAAACTCATACAGGGCATAAATTATATGTACTCTGTACAACCTCATTGTTTACATTAAGATCAGTGGTGTATATTTTATCAATATTTTAGGTTAACATTTAGGAGAAACTGCATATTTTAGTTCCTACAAATACTCATACTTTTTAAATCACTATTTTGGCCATCATTAGTTCTTTTTAATGATCTTGCACTAACTTTTTTAAGTGTAATTGTTTATATAATCATATTAATTCTAAAAGAATTAGCAAAACACTGTTTAAAATAGTTTTAGATGGCGTATAGTGCATGCATCTGATATAATTGTTAACTATTTCCTCAGACATAATGAGCTGTTTGTGTGTTTCATCTTGTTTGTGAAGTGATTTTGTTTTCTTTCCGGACAGATAAGAGTTGCTGGTGAGAACAACAGCTCACACGCTCATCTCTCGCTCTCTCACACACCCCGTGCTGAAACAAGAACAACACTGACATCTATACTACTCTGTGATAGGATATGTTGTTCTGCCCAAACAGTGATAAGAAGTGTGTGTCTTTTATAAAAACAAAGGGCTACGTGATGAACAGCCTCGCATTGGAAACATCAATATTTGCTGATTTTATGTGACAGAATGGCAGAAATTAGAAAGGAAAAGATGGTCATATAGACTGACCTTTTGGGTCTGTATACTAAAATACATGCAGGTTATAATAACCCAAATTAGTATATATATATATATATGTATATACATACATACATACACACACACACACACACACACACACATATATATATATATATATATATATATAGCATTTTTCAAAACAAACCCAAATATTTGGGTTATTTAAGTATTTGTAAGTGTTATATTTTTTATTCAAAATATATTTATGGTAAAGACTCTACCATTAAAATTATTTAACCTTTATAATGTACAGTAGATTGGGAAAAATATATGCTATCATTCAAAACTTTGAGTTCAGTAAGTTTTTTTTAAAGAAATTAAGAAATACTTTTTTCAGCAAAATCTTTTTTGTAATGATTTTTTAAAAATATATATATATTTTTATAAAAATATATTTGTTTGTTTATTCATTCATTCAGTAAGTTCAGTAAGATTTTTTTAAAGATATTAATACTATTTTTATTAAAAATATATTATTATATATTTAAAAAGTATATTGTATTAAAAAATATATATTTCCAATATTGTTTTTTAAACAGATTTGTATGATATAAAAATTACGTTATTACTTCAAGTACGGGAAATAGTATTTAATTTGGCATTTATTTATTTATTTATTTATTCAATAAGTTCAGTAAGATTTCTTTTAAAGAAATTAATACTATTTTTATAAAAAGTATATTTATATAGATTTAAAATATATATTATATTTAAAAAAATTACTTTTTAAATAGAATAGCTTGATAATTAATAACATAATAAATTACATTATTACTTTAAGTACGGAAAATAGTATTTCATCTGGCATTTATTTATTTATTTTTATTTATTTATTTGTTTGTTTGTTTGTTTATTTATTTATTTTTTATTTTATTTTTTATTCAGTAAGTTCAGTAAGATTTTTTAAAGAAATTAATAATACTATTTGAATAAAAAAAAAAAAAAATTAAAATATTATTTTTTAAATAGAATTACCTGATAAATTAACATAATAAAAATTACATTATAACTTTAAGTACAGGAAGTAGTATTTAATCTGGCATCTATTTATTTATGTATGCATTCATTCATTAATACTGTTTTTTAAAGAATCTACCATTAATATTATTGTTTTTACTGTATTTTTGATTAAATGTAGCCTTAAGCGTTAAAAAAATCAGAAAAATTAAAAAATACAGACATCAACGGTTTAAACAGTAATTATCTTCTATAATATGCTTAAATATTTCTATAACAAAACTTTTATTTCATCAGAATACAACTGAATCAGCATTGCAGATGGTGTAGTTAGAGAATCTACCAGCAGGCGGCTAACAGAGCCATACTAACCAGCCAAACCTTGACCCATCAGTCCTAACAGATTATACGGAGACCCCAGAGGATTGTGGGAAATGGTTTAAAGGTCATCCAAGTCCAAACTGACCACACTGTGACCCTAAAACACCTTCGAAACCTTCAAAAAGCCTCCACAAAGCCTTCATTCGTAACCAGTCTGTGTGCAGAACAGTTGGCTGTCAGCTTCAAAGCCACTTCAAGACATAATTATTATGTTTTCACGACTCTGTAGGCCTGTGGAATTCCAAACATCTAATCAATTTCTCGTCTGCGCATTTATTCCTAAATTTAGACATCCGATTCATTGTTGTTGAAGTGGACGACCCAGACGTCGCTTCATTTCTGCGAAGGTCACGACCCAGTAGTCGTTCGAGTTGCCGTTATACACTTCGCCCAGGCTAATAAACAACCTGTTGCCGTCGAAATATCAACACGGTCCGTTGCCGTAAATCAGGCGTATTTACAAGGTGCTTTGTACACCTTTGTTTCTGAAGGGCGATGTTGACGTGTTCGGGGAGTCAGATAAAGGGTATTTCTCACCAACTCCTTCCTGTTTTTCCGAACGAGGGCTTTGTTTGGCCGCGGGACTCCTGCTCCTCAGTTCTCAGGGGAATGATGAACCGCGGCATTCGTGCCTGAGAGAAGCACAGAGCAGATCTGTGTTATCAGAGACCTCTTCAACTCGCTCTCTTGTCGTCCGTCTTTCCGTCAGCAGGCTTTGTGTCTTGGCCGGGTCATGGTCACTCGTATTAGGAGGAGTGTACTGAAATGTAATTATTAATAAGTGACATCAGTCTATCTTCTAGCAGTGCAGCATTGTGCAAATTATGTTATTAGTTATTTTTATCTAACTACTGTTCTAAAGTTTGACGTCATTAAGATTTTTTTTAAGGAAATTAACATTTTTATTTAGCAAGGGTGCATCAGTGTATCAAAAGTAACACTGAAGACGAGAGCAATGATGCTGAAAATTCAGTTTTGCATCACAGGAATAAATTGCATTTTAAAATATATTCAAATAGAAAATAGCTATTTTAACTTGAAAATAATATTTTTGATCAAATAAATGTAGCTTTTGTTGAGTATAAGAGACCTTTTTCAAAAATATTATCTATCTATCTATCTATCTCTCTATCTATCTATCTGACAACATCTCTGTTCTCATTCATTTAATTTGTCATAATTTCTCATTTTGTAAAGCTGTCAGATAAAGTGCAATGAGCTACAACTTTAGTCAGGGTTGCCTCTAAAATTTGTAACTTTTCTGCTATTCTATGCTATCCTAACTTTTCTGCTATTTCATATGCAGTTGTGTAATCTCTGCTATTACAATTCAAACATTAAAGAGGTTGAATCCGCTTTTTATTTATTTATTTATTTTTTTAATTGAAACAATATTTATTGCTAGATGTAAAATGGGATTTTTCACACTTTTATTCAGCAAGGACACATTAAATTGATCCAAAAATGCAGTAAAATCTTTTATAATGTTACAAAAAACAGTATTAAAAACTTATTTTGTATCAAATAATGGAGGCCCGTTAATACCATGGAATAGTAATTTAAAAAGAAAAAGGTAATGGCGACATTTTATCTCACAATTCTGACTTACAAATGCAAGTTCGTATGTTACAATTCAGTCATTTTTTTTCTCATAACTGCAAGTTATTTCTTGCTGTTTTGACCTTGTTTTCACACTATTCTGACCTTTTCTCAGAATTGTGAGATATAAACTCAAAACTGTGAGAAATAAAGTCAGAAATGCAAGATAAAAACGCACAATTCTGACCTTTTTTTTCGCAAATGCAAGTTTTTATCTTGCAATTCTGAATTTTTTAATGCAATTCTCAGAATTGCGAGTTATAAAGTCCAATTTTGAGAGGAAAAAATACATAACTTCTCGGAATTGTGAGTTTATACCTCTTGATTCTGACTTAATAACTCATAATTGCTTTATAAAGTCAGAATTGCGTGATATAAACTTAGAATTATGAGAAAAAAGCCGCAATTGTGCAATATAAACTTGCAATTCTGAGAAAAGATTCAGAATTGCGAGTTTGTATCTTGCAGTTCTGACTTTTTGTCAGAAGTGTGAGTTATAAAGTCCAATTTTGCGGAGAAAAAGACTGAGAAGTTCTCAGAATTGCGACTTTATATCTCACAAATCTGACTTAACTTACAATTGCATTATAAAGTCAGAATTGCACAATATAAACTTGCAATTCTGAGGAAAAAAGTCAGAATTGAAAGTTTATATCTTGCAGTTCTGACATTTTTTCATGCAATTTTGTCAGAATTATTAGTTATAAAGTCCAATTTTGATTGGAAGCAGACTGATAAGTTCACAGAATTGCGAGTTTTTATCTCACAGTTCTGACTTAATAATTCAGAATTACATTATAAAGTCAGAATTGCATGATATAATGCAATTCTGAGGAAAAAAGTTAGAATTGAGAGTTTATATCTTGCAATTCTGACATTTTTCCGCACAATTCTGACTTTTTCTCAAAATTGTGAGTTGTAAAGTCCAATTTTGAGGGGAAAAAGACTGGTAAGTTTATCTCACAATTCTGACTTAACACAATTGCATTATAAAGTCAGAATTGCACGATATAAACTCGCAATTCTGAGGAAAAAGTCAGAATTGTGAGTTTGTATCTTGCATTTCTGACTTTTCAAAAAAGTCAAAAATTATAAAGTTCTCAGAATTGCGAGTTTATATGACATTTTTTCACACAATTCTGACTTTTTTTCAACATTGTAAGTTATAAAGTCCAATTTTGAGGGGAAATAGTTGAAGTTCTCAGAATAGCAAGTTTATATCTCACAATTCTGATTTAATAACTCACATTAATATACTGACAATTGCGTGATATAAACTTCAAATTCTGAGAAAGTCAGAATTGTGAGTTTGTGTCATGCAATTCTGACTTTTTTTCATGCAGTTATGACTTTTTATCAGAATTACGAGTTACAAAGCCCAATTTTGAGGGAAAAAAAGACTGATAAGTTCTCAGACTTGTGAGATGTAAACTCACAATTGTGAGAAAAAAGTCAGAATTGCTAGATAAAAAAAGTAAAAAAAAAAAAAAAAAAAATCACAGTTTCCACAAAAATATTAAACAGCACAACTGCAACATTGATAATAATAAAACAAATTTCAAATCAGCATATTAGAATGATCATGTTACACTGAAGACTGGAGTAATGATGCGGAAAATTCAATAATATTTCACAATATTACTGTTTTTACGGCATTTCTGATCAAATAAATTGGCCTTGGTAAGCATAAGAGACGTCTTTCAAGCACATAACAAATCTTACCGACAACCAACTTTTAAATGGTACAACAGATTTTTGTTTTTATTAAAATATTTTGAAGTAAATTGTTTTTATATAATAGTAGTGTGTAAAAGTGATGTATATTAAGTCTGACATTTTATCGAATATCCTCGTTTAGGTTTGTTAGATCTGCTCTGGAAAGAGCAAATACTGTACTGTTTTTCATTAATTGTGTGTAATACGTGTGTGTGTGTGTGTACCTGGCACTCCCTGCGTTATGGAAACCAAATATCCCCACAAGAACAGTAATACAAATAAGCAAAAATGCTGACCTTGTGGGAAGTTTTTTGAAAATCTAAAATAGCAGAAAGTCTCCTGTAAGGGGTAGGTTTAGAGTAAAGAGATAGGAAATACAGTTTGTATAGTATAAAAATCATTACGTCAATGGAATGTCCCCATAGAGCATGTGTGTCTGTGTGTGTGTGCGCACAAGTTTTAATGAGACTCAAAGGCCTTGCCATGAAGTCAAAGGTGTCTCATACTAAAGCTCATTGTGGCTTATAGAGGAAAGAATTGCTGTGTCTGTTGAGGAAACAATGCATGAAAAGAAGGAAAATCCTCAAGAAAAGCTCCCGAATGGGTCTCTAAAAATAAGCTTCGACAGGAAGGTGAGCCACTGACTTTTTTGACCATAAAAACCTAGATGGAAATGACTTGAATGTGCATGCTGTTTTATTTCCTTGTGTGACCCAAATATACACATTAAAGCTAATTATATCACAGAATTGAATTTTAGAGTCTGTAAGATTTTTACAGTCTCGCTCACCAAGGCTGCATTTATTTGATTTGATAAAATCTGTAATATTTTGAAATATTATTACAATTTCAAATAGCAGTGTTTCTCTGAGAATATATTTTAACATGTAATTTATTCCTGTGATGCAAAGCTGAATTTTAAGCATCGTTACTGTGTGTGACATTATCCTTCAGAAATCATTCTAATATGCTGATTTGCTGCTTAATAAATATTTCTTATTACTATCAGTGTTGAATAATCATTATATAAATATTTATGAACTCTATGTACATTTTGTGATGTTTTTAATCAAACAACCACAAAACCACAAAGTTTAGGTCATTCAGTGACACGTCAATAAACCTGTTTATGTTTCAGTGACGTGAAGTTTACCACAGCGAAGACATTTTGTTAACCTGCTGCGGTGACGGAAGCGAGACATTCCTCTTTTCCCGTTCTGTCCTGTGGTGACGTGTGTCAGTTGACAAATTCCAGCCGTTTTTGAATCCTGTCCCAGAGGCAGACACAACAACAACAGGAAGTAAGACCATTTTCACAGGTGTCAGGAAACACAGGAAATAAACAAGTGGGATGCTGGGAAACAGCCTCATATGAGAACTCGGCGAGGTGAGGGATCTGACGGTTATTAATAGTCCGCGGTGGGTATTTTCGGAGCTCCCGTTGAAGAGCATCTGCTGTACTGCTCAGGGTGAGGACGCGGTGTTTCCATACAGAAACCTCTGGAAAGGAGGTTAGAGCATCTGGATGAACATTAAATACATTTTCAAAGTTTGTATTTATTTTAAGAGGGTAAAACAATTTAACCAAGCGTTTGGTTTTGTGTTAGTTAAAAAATATCGAATTGTATGAAGTATATGTGACCCTGGACCACAAAACAAGTCATAAGGGTCAATTTATTTGAAACTGAGATTTATACATCATCTGAAAGCTAAATAAAGAAGTGTCCATTGTTGTATGATTTGTTAGAATAAGACAATATTTGGCAGAGATGTAACTATTTAAAAATCTGGAATCTGAGAGTTCAAAAAAATCTAAATATTGAGAAAATCGCCTTTAAAGTTGTACAATGAAGTTCTTAGCAATGCATTTACTAATCGGATATTAACTTTTGATATATTTCCAGTAGGAAACTTACTAAATATCTTCATGCAACATGATCTTTACTTAATATCCTAATGATTTTTGGCATAAAAGAAAAATCGATAATATTGACCCATACAGTGTATTTTTGGCTATTGCTACGAATATACCCGTGCTACTTAAGACTGGTTTTGTGGTCCAGGGTCAAATATAATGCCAACTTATTGGCTGAAGTCTAATCACACACAAAAAAAAATGTAGCATTGGTTTTGGATGTTGGTCCTAAATTAGTACATTTTTAGCTAATTCTGTCATGCAAAAATATATTTCTTTACCTTTTAAAGTCAGCTAAAAATCCATTAAATTGCCTAAAATGTATCTTAGATGCAGATGTTTCAGAACATCTTATTTCAAATATAAAACAAAGCCATTTTTCTCATTAAGTTTGCTCAATTGTGCTCTATTATAGTCAAATATATATACAGTTGAAGTCAAAAGATTGCATACACCTTTCAGAATCTGCAAAATGTTAACTATTTTACCAAAATAAGAGGGATCATACAAAATGCATGTTATTTTTTATTTAGTACTGACCTGAATAAGATATTTCACGTAGCAGACGTGTACATATAGTCCATAAGAGAAAATAATTTATAAAAATGACCCCATTCAAAAGTTTACATACACTTGGATCTTAATGTGTTGTTTCCTGAATGATCCACAGCTGTGTTTTTTTGTTTAGTGATAGTTGTTTATGAGTCCCTTGTTTGTCCTGAACAGATAAACTGCCTGCTGTTCTTCAGAAAAATCCTTCAGGTCACATAAATTATTTGGTTTTTCAGCGTTTTTGTGTATTTGAACCTTTTCCAACAATAACTGTATGATTCTGAGATCCATCTTTTCATACTGAGGACAACTGAGGGACTCATATGCAACTATTACTGAAGGTTCAAACATTCACTGATGCTTCAGAAGGAAAAACAATGTATTAAGAGCCGGAGGGTGAAAACTTTTGAACAGAATTGAGATGTGTAGTACTGCCCTTCAGAAGCTACAGAAGATACGTACATGTTTCCCAGAAGACAAAATAAGTTAAATTTGCCCTGATCTTCAAATTCAAAAAGTTTTCACCCCTGGCTCTTAATGCATTGTTTCTCCTTCTGAAGCATCAGTGAGTGTTTGAACCTTCTGTAATAGTTGCATATGAGTCCCTCAGTTGTCCTCAGTGTGAAAAGATGGATCTCAAAATCATACAGTCATTGTTAAAAAGGGTTCAAATATAAAATGCTGAAAAACTAAAGAATTTGTGGGACCTGAAGGATTTTTCTGAATAACAGCGGGCAGTTACAGCAAGGGACTCCTGAACAAATATCACTAAACAAAAAAAACACAGCTGTGGATCATTCAGGTAACAGCATAGTATTTAGAATCAAGCACATGTAAACTTTTGAACGGGGTCATTTTTATAAATTCAACTATTATTTTCGCTTGTGGACTATGTGAACATCTTTTATGTGGAATATCTTATTCAGGTCAGTACTAAAGAAAAAAACAACATGCACTTTGTATGATCCCACTTATTTTAGTAAAATAATTAACATTTTGCAGATTCCGCAAGGTGTATGTAAACTTTTGACTATATATATAATTTTACAAGTTTTCCACACTTTTAAAATGTTTTACACAGAGACATTAGGCTAAATAAAAAATGGCAAAACAACGACAAGAGACTGTGTATTTTTCCTCATATAATTACTTTGTTTAATTTAAATCTCATACATAAAGCAGTAAGAATTCATATCTCTTTCAAGAGGGTTTTTTTTAAAGCAAAGATTCACAGAGAATAATTTAAACACAGATTTGAAGGATATACAGTCCATAATTTATAATAACCTCCTTGGAAGTGAGTCTGGTGTATAATCTTAGAATACATATCTCATTAAATATGATTTAATTGTAATACATTCATAATGTAAAAGAGTTTGTGTGTCTTCATTCAGTTCAACCACAATTTTGACATCTCAGTTATGTATTTCAGCATAATGAGCCCCTGCGGGAACATGATTATTGTGATATCAAACTCTGCTTTAAACTATGTTTATTTGTGTGCATGTGAATGCATGTAGACATGCGTTGGAATAAAGACGTAACTGGCATACACATCTGTAAAATATACAGAATAAAACGCATGACCCTTTAAACATATTAAAATATATCCATTTGGTCCTTTAATTTATTATGCTACATGTACACTGACTAAACCGAAGATGGAGAGTTGCTGTCAGCGAGGGGTGAGAAAATTGCGAGCGGAAGAGCGATTGCTGCTGGTTGCAGTGTTGCCGTCGCCCGAACCCACTTCATTACCTGTCATACAATAAAAATAAAACAATAATTTAAATAATAATAATAAGATTTCGCATAATGTCACTTTATATCAAAGCACACTTTTTAAAATATATTTTAACATTTTTTGATTCAGAAATAAATGATTTTGTTTGCTTTAATAAACAATAAACTCACCTTCACTTGAATGAGATTTCAGCATGGCCATTTTAGCCAAGAATTTAAAGGAGAGACAAGCGCCCGTTTCCCTGTCACACAATCCACCTGCTTTACAGTTGCACGTTTTCCGACATTCCATGCCATACGTTCCGTACATGCAGTCTGATAGGAGAAACACAAACATTTCTATAGTAAATATATAGCACATCTTTAACACTTGTCATTACCAAAGCCTCTTTTTGAGGATATTTGCTCACTGCTGATCCGTTGTTTGTGTAAAAGGATTAGAAGGCTCACTTACGTCTAAGATTCAGGGTAAGACTCAATTAAAGGGCTGAGTGTGAGTAATTGGTGTGGAAGGAGTGTGTTTCACCAATACAAAGCAATGAGTGTTCATTCACCAACTCACGTTGTTCTTACATAATACTTTAAGTAATAATTTAGGGGACAGAAAAGAGACTTGGCGGCAAGTTTTCTTTGCTGAACTGTTCTTTAACCTGTAACCTGAGATCACCTCAAAATCTTTAGCAAATCTTGAGGATTTTGATAAATATTTGAATATTTTCTAAAAAATACAACTTAACTGCCTTGAGCAAGTGTGACAAAGCTGTGTGACATGCCAACTAGTAAAAAAATTGAAATCGCACAATATGAAAAATTAAAGCAATTTGTCAGGACAGACATTACAAAAACTATAGATATATTAAAGAAATGTATATATATGTTTTTGTTTTTTCCCTTTCATATCACTTTTGGCTGTCACTTTAGTTTTTTCATGTGTTTAATTTGAATTTGATATAAAATATTTTATTTGTATAGGGCATCATTAATAATAATAAATAATTATTTAATTTTATTTTATTGTTTTATTTTATTTTATTATTTCCTTTTTTTGTTGCATGCACATTTTCTTCTACCCAACTTGTTTGGAACACCATATTCATGGTTTTATGGATTATTATTATTATTATTTCATTATATATTTTTTTATTATTATTTATGAAGACTTGATTGACTTTGTTACTTTGTGACTTTTGTTTTAAAGTTTTTTTGTGTGTGTTTACTTTGAATTAGAATTTTTTTGTATTTGTATAAGGCATCATTAATTTGTATTTGTATAGTGCATCATTATTAATAATAATAAATCATTATTTTATTTTTTCATGGTTTTATTCATTTATTTAATCAATTTTTTATATTTTAATTTATGAAGAATATCATGATTGACTTTGTCACTTTGTGACTTTTGTTGTAAAGTTTTTTTGTGTGTGTTTTATTTGTATAGGCCATCATTAATAATAATAATAAATAATTATTTTCTTTTATTTATTTATTTATTTTTCGCATGCACATTTTCTTCTACCCAACTTGTTTGCAACACCATTTTCATGGTTTTATTATTATTTTATTTTTTTTAAACTTTTTTAATTTATGAAGACTATCTTGATGATAGGAGACACAATATTAAAGGTTTGATTTTTAAGATATAGATACATGTCAACTTCAGTGGAAAGCTATATATATTTTTTTTATTTAATATGTTTTATATTAAATATTGTATTAAGTTTACATTATATTATATATTAACATTACATTAAAAAGTAATTATAGTTACAAATCCATGCTAAATACTTCTCATAAGGATATGTGTGTGTGTGTGTGTGTATATATATATATATATATATAATTAGAAGGAATTAAAATATAAAGAAAAAAAAAAAAAAAAAGAGAGAGAGAGAGAGAAATTCGTGTTTTTCTCTGTCATCATATTAAGTTCATTTATTTCAAGCTCTCTCTTGCTCTAAAAGTTACATTTGATTTGAACTTATTTTTTGTTTATGTTCAACACATAATTCTTTGAATATATGCCAATCCCCCCCCACAATCCCATCTGCCCAAACAGGTGCACACATCAGCCCGTACCTTTACAGATGCCATATTCATCTCCATAATCGTCCTCATCCTTGTAGAAGTCGCAGAAGAGTCCCGGTCCGCACTTAACGCCGTGCATCCCGGACACGGTCCGGTAGCAGTGCTCTCCCCGTCCCGCGGCGCAGACCTGGCAGCATCCGCAGTCATCCAGCACCGTGCGCCTGCAGCGCTGCGTCGAGCCGCACAGCGCGGGGTTGCATTTGTCCGGGCAGTTGACGGCGTATTTAGCACCGGGGCCCCAGGCGTCAGCAGCATCTCCGAGCACCATCAGCAACAACATCGGGATCGCGTACAAAAAACGCATGACTTGAAGTGTTAGCGAACACCACGCTGGATGCTGTCCTCGGGTCTAGTGCACTAGGGAGGAGCTGTCCTCTTCTTAGATGCGATAGTGAGTGAAACAGCTCGGGCTGCATGGCTGTCAGCTTTAAACAAGTTTGTTTTGCACATAGTATGCCCTCGTCAATTTCCTCAATCCGGTGTTGTTGTCTATTTGCCAGCCTCCCCCCTTCCCTGTTTTAGAAATCCGGCGTGGAAGTGGAATTAGAGCCGTGCTGCCATCCAGGAATTGATGTCATCACTGAAGTCTGGAGTTGTTTGTTTGAAGGTTCTTCAAGATGACCTTCGTGACACCCACGGCTTCTTGTTCCTTGCGTGAACGTGCATGACAAGATGTTTTAGGTTTGAGTCATTTGAGAGTTAAATCAAGTCCCTTTTTGAGAATTTAATTACACTAAGAACATGGTGGTGAAACTGCAGAAATTGCTTGCAAATTTCACAAATAATTACAAAGAAACGGCAAGTAACCTTTTTTCAGTAATCAGTGATAGTTTTATTTACAAGTACTATTGCCACACTTGATTAAATTAAATATTAAATGTGCAATATACTGTACACTGCGAGTCAAAAGTTTTTGATCAGTAAGATTTTTAATGATTTTAATGTTTTTTTTAAGTCTCTTCTGCTCACCAAGCCTGCATTTATTTGATTTAAAGTGCAGCAAAAACAGTAAAATTCTGAAATATTTTTACTATTTAAAATAACTGTTTTCTATTTGAATATATTTTAAAATGTAATTTATTCTAGTGATTAAAGCTACATTTTCAGCATCATTACTCTAGTCTTCATTATAACATAAACCTTCAGAAATCATTCTAATGTGCTTATTTGATGTTCAGGAAACATTTTTATTACATTTTATTTACATTTTTATAACATTATTATCATTATTACTATTATTATTATAATTATCAATATTTAAAACAGTTTTTTTTTTTTCAGGATTTTTTAGAATAGAAAGATCCAAAGATAAGCATTTATCTGAAATAAAAATAAAATAAAATATAATATAATATAATAATAAAAAAATATAATATTTTTTTTGTACTATTATACACTATACCATTCAAAAGCATGGAGTCAGTATAATGTTTTTTTTTTTTGTTTTTTGTTTTTTTTGGGGGAAAAAATATAAACATTTATACTTTTATTTAGCAAGGATGCTTTAAATTGATCAGAAGTGATGATAACGACATTTATAATGTTACAAAATATTTCTATTTCAGATAAATGCTGTTCTTCTGAACTTTCTATTCATCAAAGAGACCTGAAAAAATTCTACTCAGCTGTTTTTATCATAATAATAATAAGAAATGTTTTTGATCAGAAAATCAGATTATTAGAATAATTTCTGAAGGATCATGTTTTAAATTCAGCTTTGAAATCACCGGAATAAATTACATTTTAAAATAGAAAGCAGTTATTTTAAATAGTAATAATATTTCAAAACTTTTACTGTTTTTGCTGTACTTTGAATCAAATAAAAGCAGGCTCGGTGAGACTTCTTTACAAAAGATTAAAAATCTTACTGTTCAAAAACTTTAGTCTGTAGCAAACCTATCACTTACATTTATTTAGATAAGATAAGTGTCTTTGGATACCTTAATGGATTAATACAATAATGTAAATATAACATGTCGAAGCTTACATTTTAATTCTTTTAATCTTACCTGAACAATATAAAAAAGAGGCCTATGTAAATATTGAAATATATCTAATAACGTGATCCATTTTAGTTTATGGGGTAGTCAAAAAGGGCCAAACCTCATAAAATAATCTGCAGTTCTCTGGATTTTTTTTTTCTAAATCTGACATCAAGATACTATTTATGATGCTTTTAGTCATTTAAATGTTATTAAAACATTGACCTGATAGAAAATGTCATCTTGGAATAGTCTAATATTATTACATTAGGCCTATATTAGGTTTACAAAATTAGCATTCAGTTGAATATTAATGAGACATCTGTGTATACTATGTATCTTGAAAATTAAACTCTTTAAACTCCAGCAGTCAAAGTCTTTATAAATACATATTTTTGAAGAAAAAAAAACACAAAAGTCTTTCATACGCTAAAGGGTGCAATCCAGGAAATCCATCACTAGATGACGCTGTTGCATAAAATCAGCTTTTTGCTTTCAATCACCTCCAACCCGACGCTCCCCAGACTCCAGTCCAGTAGTTGGCGGAAATGCACCATACTTTGGTTTGCCAAAGGCCAGAACAAGTAGCACTGTCTTGTTCAAGGACTGTCTGTAAACACAACAATTCATATTTTTGCTTGTTGCATTGAACCTGAAGCTTCATATGCTGTCGTGCCTAGTTTCAAACTGTATAAATCACTCCTCAGGAAGATCAGGTGTAAGATTTTATTTTAAAGTTATTTAATGTGACCCTGGACCACAAAACCAGTCATAAGGGTCAGTTTTTTGAAATTGAGATTTATACATCACCTGAAAGCTGAATATGCTTAGGACAATATTTGGCTGAAATACGGCTATTTGAAAATCTGGAATCTGAGGGTGTAAAAAAATCTAAATACTGAGAAAATTGCCTTTAAAGTTGTCCAAATAAAAGTCTTAGCAATGCATATTACTAATCATAAATTAAGTTTTAATATATTTACGGTAGGAAATTTACAAAATATCTTCATGGAACATGATCTTTACTTAATATCCTAACGATTTATGGCATAAAAGAAAAATCTATTATTTTGACCCACATTGTTGGCTATAGCTACAAATATACCCATACTACTTATGACTGGTTTTGTGGTCCAGGGTCACATATTTAATAAATCAGCTGAAACTGCAGAGCACTTCGATTAGAAGGTTGAAGAAAAAAAAAGTGTCATCATTCTCCATCATTTCAGAAATAAGACTTTTATTTCACTTAATTGTAATAAACTTTTTTTTTTTTTTTTAATACGTTCTGTGGCTTGGTATTCTTTTATTGGAGGTTGTTGCACTTAAGTAACATTAATGTAATAAGGCTCCGAAGGACAAAAACTCCATAAATGTAGTAAAATGAATTATGCACTATATTACAAGCCTTTCAAGCAGGGTTATTATTGTTAACTAAAACTAATACCATAAAAATAATAATAATTGCTTGAAATAAAATAAATTGCTGAAATCAAATATTTAAAAAAATTCATTTCAGCTAGACTCTTATGAAACTGCAGTTGCATCAGCTCTTATGAAACATCAGTTGCATCAGCTTACTTTGTAGTAAAACCATGGTTAATTTTCGTAAAGGTTAACAAGGCAACATTTCCCATTTTAACTTAGTTAAGTTAAAGCTCAAGCAGCTAAAACTTAAAAACTAATACAAACGACAAAAAAACACGAAATTACTCAAACTTAAAGTAAAATTAAAAGAAAAGCAGAAAATATAAAAATAAAATGTCATTCATAAATCAGACTGTTCTGGTTGTCAATTTCTTAGGTTTTATCTCAATGACTCAGTTTGGGATTTTTTGTTTTTAAACAAAATTATTTATTAAAATGATGCTTTTATTTTTTAATGCCATGCAAAATAGTACAATTTTGGAAATAAAAAAGCATCAAATGGACACATAGTCCAAAATCAAAAAAATTATTCAAACACCAGATATATATTTTTTAAAATATTTTTATTATCAGGTGCAGGACACTATAGTTCATTTATGTAAACGAGGATAGCAAAATAAAATAAACTGTGACATGTGTGACCTTGGACCACAAAACCAGTCTCAAGTCACTGGGGTTTATTTGTAGCAATAGCCAAAAATACGTTGTTCGGTTTAAAATTATTATTATTATTTTTTTTTTTTTTTAATGGCGAAAATCATTAGGAAACTAAGTAAAGATCATGTTCCATTAAGATATTTTGTAAAATTCCTACTGTAAATGTATGAAAACTTTTTGATTAGACATTGTTAAGAACATTATTTGAATAACTTTAAAGGCGATTTTGTCAATATTTATGGGTTTTTTGCACCCTCAGATTCTTAAATATTGATTTTTAAATAGTTGTATCTTGGCCAAATATTGTCCTAACAAACTATACATCAATGAAAAGCTTATTTATTCAGCTTTCATATGATGTATAAATCTCAATTCTGAAAAAATGACCCTTACGACTGGTTTTGTGATCCAGAGTCACATATTATACCCAAAAATTCTTCATACAGTGGACTACCAGTAAAATTTATAAAAATTTGAGACCAAAAATTTGATTTGACACTTTGGCCTGATCTTGTTTTGTTACTGTTTTGTTTTGATACCTTTCTATCAAGATGAATTTGTTCTGACAGTTTAACTAGTGAGTTCTTGTCATAGTTTATTACCATTTTCTAAACTAATAAACTGTGATAATAAAATGTTGAAGGTAGCTGTATAAATTTTGGTTTGACTGTAATTAATTTGTTATTAAGATGAATTTGTTCTGACACAATTTAACTCTGAGTTCTTGCCATATTTTACTACCATTTTCTAAACTATAGCGAATAAACTGATAATTTCTGAATAAATTTTGGTGTGACTGTACAATAGTGTTTAAAAGTTTTTTTTGTAATTTTGTAATATTTTAATTATAAAATGTAATAAACTAAATACTTACATATTAAATACAGTAATGATTAACAGTATTGCATAAACAAAAGCTAGACATAACTTTTTTTTTTAATTATTATTATTATTTACTGAGTCAGTCAAATTCTAAATTTTACAGTAGCCAGGAGGTGAACACAAAGAAAAGGAGATACAAAATTACAAAAATTAGGAAAAATAAATAAATAAATAAATAAATAATAGTAATAAAAAAAAAAATAAATAAAAAAAGAGAAAGAAAATGACATAAAAACATGAAAATGTTTACATACATTAATACATTTAACAGCTTTTTTGTTTGTCGGATTGTAAATAGATTTTAGGTATTGCTTAACTTCTGATTTCAAAATGAGAAACAATGGTTTATACTCGCCATACTTGCATTTATGTATACTAAACTTTGCCAGCAAAAGCAACAGATTAATCAAATAATATTCCTTCTGGAATAACATGTCGTACGTGAAAAAAAAAAAAAACTAGACATAACGGACCCATAAGATACAAACGTCATGACGTCACGGCACTACGCAGTTTGCGTAAAATCCACCGCTGTACGCGCATTCCCGAAAACGAAAGCCGTTGTCTTTCATGGCAACAGCTTGAGGAGCGGCAACCTACCCTACTATTACCACCCTCAGCGCGAGATTAACCGGCATTTCGTCCTCGCATTGCGTAACTCCTCTTTACCGGGTGCCGTTTAGTTACATTTAATTCAAAAGTGTATATCTGCGAAGGTAAATACAGGATATGGTTCATCATAAACCGCAGGATTCACGTCCTTTCTGGTAGGCAGCAGGTTTAAAGAGCCTTGCAGGGGGCAGTGGGTTGATCTGCTGGGCGTGAATGACAGAAGGAAGAGAGGAGATCGGACCGTTTGGTAAGCATTATATACACTGTCTTTTTTTATTTTGAATTTGACAACATCTGATCTGATGAATGGCGGGTTGTCGTATCTGTCGTAATTGTTTTGGTTTATTAGTTGGTTAAACAGTTGAGCTCGTCATATGTCAGCTATTTTTGTATATCACTGTTGCTTTGAGTCCCAGCTGATGCAACAATGTAAGTCTTTCCCAAGTGACAGTTCATTAATGTTGCTGTGGTAACCGTAATTGTGGTTACATTTTGCCTATTGTGCTTTATTTAGGCAAAATTCAGGGTTTAGATGCGTAGTGGCTGTTTGACAGATCATATCTGATGCTTTCTGGTCCACCATGCTGTTGAAATGGCAGTTCCTTGAGGGTGATGTGGTGTAGTGGTTTTAGATTGCAGATTCAACCTTTTCAACCTGGTTGAAAAGACCAGGATGTGTAGTTTTAGATGATGGGATGTTATTGTCTATAGTGTTTTTAGCTGTTTTTAAGCATAACAAAGCCTTCCTTGGTCAACCAGCTTATCATATTGGTTGACCAAGCTTTGTTCTCTGCTTAACAATATGGTGGTCTACCAGCTGGACAAACCAAACCATGGAAATTCATGCTGGTCTAAGTTGGTCTTTTCAGTAGAGAACAGGTGACTCATGAACTATCATCATTGTTTCTTTTAAAGAGGCATTTAAAGAGACAGTTCACCCAAAAATGAAAGTGGTGTTGTGGTTAACTCACCCTCAGATTGTTGCAATCCTGTATGAGTTTGGTTCCTTTGTTGAACACAAAAGAAGATATTTTGAAGAATGTTGGTAACCGTTGACTTCCATAGTAGGTTTGCGCTTACATCATGATTTGGTCAGTTACTTGGATGTGCAGCCATATTGCACGGTTAATGTACTACTGAATATGTCATTCTGCTAATTTATGCTGTGTAAACCGTGGAAAAATGTTTGGAAGCTGCTAAATTATATAGGAAGAACTTAGTAAACAGGAAAAGGTGCAATACTTTGACAAACTAAAGTTACTAGGTGGTAAAGATATGTACAAGCAGTATTCATTAAGATATTAGCCTAATATTTCACCTACCTGACTGGAATTGGTAAGAACGAACATGAATGTAGTCAAGATTCTTGCCCTGGAAATCCTGGTTTAGTTTGGCTAGCCACAAACGCCTTTTGTTCCGCAGACAGTTTTTTGCACTCTTCTCCTTGATTTATTAGTCTATAGCACTCCAAATGTTTTTAGATTAGTACAGCCCAAAACATAACAATAATTGACCATTTACAGCAGAAATAATTAGCAAAATATGCAAGTTTCATTGTTTATGTTCATGACGCGTCGTGAAAACACTCTATAGAAAGAAACACTATGAAAGTAAATGGCTACCAGCAGCTGTTTTGTTAATAAAATTCTTCAAAATATTTTCTTTTGTGTTTAACAGAAGAAATAAATTACTAACAGAAGAAAATGACTACTACTCAAACTTGTGTACACCGAAATGTGCCGCGTCAGGTTTGATGTTAGTGAAGCCAAACAGCACCGGTTTTTGCACGTCTTGAGATCGTTTGTGAAATCAAACCGGCTGCAACTTAATCTTAATGATTCATATTTAAATGTGCAAGAGCTAGGTTGAACACAAGTCCTGTTTTTCCTAGACATGTCCTGGCTGGGATTTTGGAATTGCCTAAAATGTCCATGTTCATTTTACTATTGTTTTTATATTTGTTGAAAGTAATGACTGAAAAGAAGTTTGATCAATAGCATGCAGGCATTGTACATAATCGACCAATCGTGGTATGCAAGAAGATGGGATCTACAGAGAACGGTCAAGCCAATGCAAATTGTAGATATTTTAGGCCATTTGTGGCCCTGGAACAAAAAAAACAGTCTTAAGTAGCACAGGTATATTTGTAGCAATAGCCAAAAATACACTGTATGGGTCAAAATTATCTTTTTTTTTTGCCAGAAAATCGTTAGGATATTAATTAAAGATCATGTTCCATGAAGATATTTTGTAAATTTCCTACCGTAAATATATAAAAAAAATTTATTAGTAATATGCATTGCTAAGAACTTAATTTGGACAACTTTAAAGGTGATTTTCTCAATATTTAGATTTTTTTTGTACCCTCAGATTCCAGATTTTTAAATAGACGCATCTCTGCCAAATATTGTCCTATCCTAACCAATATGTTATGTATAAATCTCAATTTCAAAAAATTGACCCTTATGACTGGTTTTGTGGTCCAGGGCCACATTTAGAAACCCTGGCCTGGACATGTCCAGGAAAAAGAGGACGTATGGACAACCCAACATAAGTGGAAATAACATTTCATAGCCACAGTGGAAATTTTCACTACATAAAATGAAATTTTTGTCAAAACAATCATATGGCTTTAGAATTTTTGGAATATAGTCATGTGGATTAGTTTTATGGTGATTTTTGGCATGTTTAATCTCCAGTCCCCATTGACTTTCATTATATTTGTTTCTGAAAATATATTCATTTGCATTTTAAAGAAAAAAATAAAAAATATATACAGGTTTGGAATGACATGAAGGCCTTTAGAACTTCAACATTAGGTTTCTCTTGAAGTGTTCTGACAGTCACTTTGGTTAAAAATGATAATTATATTAGTTTTAATAAAATAATTATTTTGTTTCTCAACTCTGTGAGAGGAGAACTTCATGTATCGTGTGTTTCATAATCTCTATTCTTTACTTCAAGCTCCAAACAAGTTGATCCAAAGCTCATAACTGGAGCCAGGCACCTGAGATATGAAAAAATGAAACATTTATTGTTTATACAGTGTTCAGGAGACATTTTGCACTCCTGTTCCACACAAGCCTCAAAGCTTTGTAGTTGTGCTTGTATCATCTCCTTTGACTCAGTTTTCCGCAATGAAACCTTGGCTCGCCCTGTGTTTTGATGGCCTCTGTCTGAAATGTGATCAGACTGGACGGAAGTTTTACTTGTGGCAGTTGTCCTGGATCAGTCAGGTGTTCGGACTATCAGCCCCCCAGACCATTCTGACTGGCTGAATTGAATCCACTTCAGTCTCACTTCAACAGAAGGTCAACAGCAATAGGCACTTGGCAATGGAAAATCTTGGCTGGACAGCTTTGATTGATTCAAGCTCAGTCCTTCACCTCTGTGGCTGGGAATGACCCTGTGGTTCCATATGTGCTCTCTGTTTTCGGTTAACATCCTTCATTTGACTGTGGGTTCATTTGCATCAAGGTTTCCAAGAAATACTTGAAAACATTTCAGGAATTGTTACCATTAAGACAAAAGAGACTGAAGATTAATATTTTAGTATAATCCCATTTTTAATGGGTTAGTGTTATGCAGCACTTCTTTGGACTTTGTAGTAATTTAAGAAAGTGTTTCTATTAATAGATGTCACAGACCTTTCATGCTTTTATCATGCTTTGGTCAGATGTGATTATTTACGCAAAGACTAGGAATATTAACAAGATGCTAAAATTAGGAAGGCGTTGAGAGTTGGCTTGCATGAAGGTGTCAACTTTAATAACTTATTTTGATATTTTTAATAGTTAATGTGTATAGTTTTAACCACTTTTTGATTATTTTTTTTCCTATCATAGTGATGCCTGTAATTTTATTAAATTGAATGTTTTAAAGTTAAACAAACATAGCAACTGCACATACAAATCATAAAATCTATTGCTAGTGCTTATTGATGTTTGTGTTGTCGTTTTCCCACCAAAATGATATGACTTCCTGGAGGATGATGTTATTAAGCAAATGATTTTGATTCTACAAAAGACTAACAGGATGGACAGTGATATTGAGGACACAGGGAAAGTTTGTGGATTGATTTAACAATTAAAATGATATAAAAGTACATTAGAAATGGATCTTGTTTTTATTAAATTCCCAGTTTTTCACAATGTTTTTTTTTTCAAACCAAAGTAACTAAATGTTATTGCCATATACACCACCATTCAAAAGTTTGAGTTTAGTAGTGTTTATTTAATTTTTTTAAATGCATTTTTTTCAGCAAGGATGCATTTAATGGATCATAAGTATCAGTAAAGACAATTTTAATATTGCAAAATATTTCAGTTTCTAATAAATGCTGTTCTGTTGAGCTTTCTGGTCATCAAAGTGTCCTGAAAATAATGTAAATGTCTTGGTTTCCACAAAAATATTACATCACAATGTTTTTAACATTGATAATAATAAGAAATGTTCAGCGAATCAGCAATAGCAAGCAATAGCAAGATACAAACTTACAATTGCAAGCAAGAAAAAAATCAGAATTGCAAATTTATAATTCGAAGTCAGGTTTGCGAGGGGAAAAAAGTCAGAATTGTGAGATATAAACTTGGATCTGTGAGAAAAAATGTAAGAATTCCAATTGTATGTCTCGCAATTCTAAGAAAAAAGTCAGATTTGTGAGAAAAAGTCAGAATTGCAAGATATAAACTTGCATTTGTGAGAAAAAATGTCAGAATTGTGAGTGTATGTCTCACAATTCTAAGGAAAAAAAGTCAGATTTGCAAGATACAAACTTGCAATTGCCAGAAAAAATGAGATGCAAGATATTGTGAGATACAAACTTGCAACTGCAAGAAAAGTCAGAATTGCGAGATACAAACTAAATTGTGAGAAAGTCAGAATTGCGTTTGTGAGAAAAAGTGTTTTTACAGTTTTTTTTTTTTGATCAAATAAATGCAGCCTTAGTTAGCATGACAAACATCTTTCAGAAATGTTAAAAAAATCTCACCGACCCCAAAACTTTAAACAGTAGTGTACAAAAAATATATATTGGAAGTTTAATATTATATCTGACACATCTGAACGTCTTAGCAGGAATAACCCAGCTGTTATTTTGTCATCTAGTTTAATTTGTAAAGCGCATCCAACAGCTATCAGATCAACACTGGTTTAAAACTGTATGTTCTCTGATCTATTTTCAAACATGCTCTAAAATTACTATTTGGGTGCATAACTACCTCTGATTATTAATAGTAACATGTAACTGAAGATTGTCTATATTTACACCCAGCGCATTGTACTCACGCCAATATGTCTGTTGTAAAGTGGTAAACACCTCAGAGTATAAGCTCGGCGTTTCTTTACATAGTCACATTAAGGACTTGTTATTGTGTTAGTTTTTGTAGGATTAGTCAGAGTTCCCAGGGAATGTGACACTCGGTCCCTCACCACCTCCCACATAACTGTGAAGCAGCTTTGAGAAGCATCCTTTTTATTTTTATACATAGTGAAACCGTAGAGGCTGTCGGGTGTAATAAATTCCAGGGTGTAAGACACAGGGTAGACGTGGAAGTGCTGGGTCATGTTGCTCATGGACACTGACGAACAGAAGGTGGTGGTAACTTGCTCGAAGTGACGAGAAGGCCACCGGGTTCACCAAGTGAGAGAAACTGAGGCAAGCGTCCAGGTTGCTCAATTCCCAGGGTGACGGTGTCTGGTTTATTCAAGGTTTTAGACCTGGATTTCCATTTTAGATCATACTGCTGTGCAAGTATTGGATTCATCATGTCAGTACTGATTGAATGGCTACTGATTTCCAAATATAATCAAGGAAGGTTTCATATTCATGTATGCTTTCCGAGACTAAAATAAAATATCATGAGTGCGTCTCTCATACTAACCATCAGAGCTTTCTCATTTCCTTTTTTTTTTACTCAAAAAATGGAAATAACCCCTGTAAAGTTTAAAAGTTTGAGTAAGTTTTTGAAATGCTCACCAAGATGAGATCTGGTCAAAAATACAGTAAAATCAGTAATATTGTGGAATATTATTACGATTTAAAATAACTTTTGTATTTTAATGTTTTAAAGTGTATTTATTCTTGTGATGACAAAGCTGAATTTTCAACAGCCATTACTCCAGTCCTCAGTGTTGGTTATGTAACTAGAAATAGGCAGCTATGTAAACAAATCTGTGATTGTCTGATAGACCAATCAGAATCAAGTATTCCAGAGAGCACAGTAATAATATAAAATATAGCTGCAAGCAGCGATTTTTGTAGTTTAAGCGCTTTAAGGCATTTAAGCTCATGTGAAAAAAGACATTATTTATCAAGCCTGTAACCACCTAAATAAATGATTTAAAAAGCATTTTGGCAAAGTTTTCCTTTAGGCTTTGTAGGATTTTGGGTAAATTTGACCCCTGTTTAAGCTTCCCAAAGGGTAAATTAAAAAAATGTATTGATAATTATTGACCTAGAGAGTCCAGAGAATTGTACTGCAGTGTTTTTTAAAATAGTGGAAAACCTAGGACTTAGATTTTTTTACATCTTCGCAATCGTTTAACAAACAATTTTAATTTGACAGCAGTGGTTCTAGAGGCAAAGTTGTCCAGAATGAGGAGTTCTATCATATGAATATTTAGTGTATGTGCGAAATGTACAATTGTTTATGCCCTTGAAAAATTATATTTCTTTCAAACTTCTCACAGACCTTTGGGGCCATGAGTCAAACAGACCCACCAAGTTTCGCTCAAATCAGCCTCTGTTAACCTTGTCTAATGGGTACTCAAACTTTATCAGCCAGAGGCGCCCATGTTTTTTTTGAGATACGCAAATGTCCTCATAGACACTTGTGGCACTTTGGACCAAGACTGTGTACAGCGATTTTCATGTTGATAGGACAAATAATTGCATAGGTGTACCCATTTTTATGGTTTTACCCTCTTATAGTGCCACCAAGTGGCCAAGCTCTGTGATTTTTGTCATGTGACCTCAGATTGAGCTCTTACATACTTCATTCCGTTCAGGAGTTATAGGCATTTCACTAAAAGTGGCCCCACCCCTTTCAAATGTTTTGGCATCCCTTTGCCAGAGTCGAAAGTTCAACTTTTTTAATAATTATTGATATTCACTCTCCAGAGATCTCCCTGCACTTGTTTGGTTCCGATCGGGTGAAAAACCTAGGACTAGTTCACAAAAGTTTTTTTTTTTTTTTTCGCCATGATCACGATCGAATCTGAGGTGTGCGTTTTGTCCGGTGTGAGCCAAGGATTCCAACATAAGACACTTGAGTCTGCGACTGACGGTTTAGGAGTTATGAGTGATTTCGTACTTTTGATCACTGTAGCGCCCCCGTTAGGTCGATTGGGGTGAGCCTTGGTGTGGTTGTCGCCGGTGTGAGTACTACCATCCCTCCAATTTTCAAATCTCTACGACTTACGGTTTGGTCTGCACTATTATTTTTACGTGGAGATTGCTGATCCTTGGTCATTCTAACAACTACAACAGGGTTTCAGTACTACGAGCTTGAACCCCTAATTACTAAACTTGCATTATTAGTACCGTGTGTGTTCATGACATGTAAATTTAAGGAGATAGCCATGAAAAGTGAATCCTGAAACAATAAAGTGTCTCCATCTTCTTTGGAGCTTACAGGTTACAGTTTGAACTAATACATCACATACTCAACTCAAGGTTTTTTGAAATGTCAAAGCTCTCAAAACTAGAGATATTCATTGTTGCATCCTCAGATAAAAGCTAACTGTCTCTGAGACTAGAAAGAGACCCAGAGAGGTGGACCCTGGGTGTTGCCAGGCTGTTTTCATCTTCACATCATCTCTCATTTGGTTATTTGTAAGCTAGTTATAGCTGCTGGAGTCTGTAATCAGTTTTACACATAGTAACTAGATTAGGGTGAAGTCTAAACCTTCTGATTAATGAATCACAAAGATGTGAGGCCCAGTGATTCGCTGTTTATCTGTAATGCATGATTATTGTTGTCATCAGCGTAAGTAAGCTGTGCATAAGTCAATGTGTTCCTCATGTTTAATCAAACCATGCCTCAGGAAAATGACCTTGATTCACTTCTACATATGTTCTCTGGTGCATTTCTTGCATGCTGACTGGGGAAAACAAGTGCAGTCTGTCAAGAAATTTCCTTTAGAAAGGCCCTGGAGGAGAGACATGTTTGTCTTGTTTTAGGAGGAGAACAGATTGTAGTCTCTTTCTGACAAGGATGTAACCGCATATTCTGCATTGAGGGGGACCAAATATATTAATTTAAGAATGAAACATTTTAATGGACATATTGGTCTTCAAATGATTTGAATATTATGGGTGACACACCCATGGTTTCCATTATGAATGGAAATGCAAGATGCACCATAACAAACAAAAATGTGAAGATGCCAGACACAAGAACTGTTCCAAAATCTGTTGAGCTGCATAGAAACTTGACTGGATAAATGTAATGCTTCCTTATTGTTTAATAACAATTAGGCATCTTAGAGGTCAGTTTTGGAACTGAGCATGTGTCAAAGATGGCCACGGAAGAGAAGAAATTGTTGAATAAAGACGTTATTTTTGTTTTCTTTTCACAAAAATATCCTCATAGCTTCATAAAATTAAGGTTGAACCACTGATGTCACATGGGCTATTTTAACGATGTCCTTTCTGGGCCTTTGAAGTTGCTTTGCTGTCTATGCAGGGTCAGAAAGCTCTTAGATTTCATAAAAAATATCTTAATTTGTGTTTCGATGATGTATGAAGGTCTTACAGGTTTGGAACGACAGGAGGGTGAGTAATTAATGACAGAATTTTAATTTTTGGGTGAACGATAACATTAATTCAACAACTTTTACAGTCTTTTGGCTTAGAGCATCATGAACTTAGAATATGTGATTTCCCCCTGTAGCAATGTGTGAAAAGATGTTCATTTCATAGACAAAGTCCATTGTCAATAGCATAGTGATGCATGAAGCACCTCTCACTCATAAGTCGCTTTTAAACACAGTATCTTTCTGTTGGTCAACATGATGAATCCAGGTGAGTCACTTGAACACAAGCAAAACCTTTCTTACTTACCCCCACCCAAAACTCCCAATCAAACAGATTCATATTGACTTGACAGGAATTTTCCCATGACATTTGACAGAGCAATGGTAAATGTGACCACACCTAACAAGGATAGTTCACGCAAAAATGAAAATTCAGTCATTAAGTACTCATCCTCAGGTCTTTCCAAACCTGTAAGACCTGCGATCATCTTCAGAACATAAATTAAGATATTTTTGATGAAATCCAAAAGCTTTCTGCCTAGAGCACAATGTAACTACCATGTTCAAGGTCCAGAAATGTAGTAAGGACATCAATAAAATAGTCCATGTAACATCAGTGGTTCAACCTTAATTTTATGAAGCTATGAGAATACTTTTTTTGCACAAAGAAAACCAAAATAACGTCTTTATGGTGTATTTTGGTACTCTGGTGAACAAACATCGAAGACTGACACGGAAGAGAAGAAATTGTTGAATAAAGTCATTATTTTTGATGTCACATGGACTATTTTATCAATGTCCTTACTACCTTTCTGGACCTGGAACGTGTCAGCTGCGTTGCTGTCTATGCAGGTTCAGAAAGCTTTTGGATTTCAAAAATTACTTAATTTGCGATCTGATGTCGGTGCTGATAGCCTAGCAGTTGGCACACTGACATCTAGTGCAACAGCACCTCTGGCGACCCGAGTTCGAGTACCGACTCGTGGTCCTTCGCCAATCCTGCTCCCAACTCTCCACCCCATGCTTTCCTGTTAATCTCTACTGTCCTGTCTGTTAAAAAGCATGAAAAAGGCCAAAATTTGCGTTCTGATGATGAGCGAAGGTCTTGGAACAACATAAGGATAAGTAAATAATGACAGAATGTTTGTTTTAGTTAAACTACTCCTTAAAGTTTCTTGCTTGGGGACTCGCTTTGAAAGTCTTTGCTAAGTCTCACAGTATTTTTGATTTCCTTTTTCTTTTTCTCTCTTCCAGCTATGTGCCTCTTGCCTGTGAATAATGTACAGTGATGGTGCCTTCTCAGACCCACGTGATGCTCAAGTGGCAGGAGCACCTGAACAGCTCCTGGGCGGCGGAGGACAGCGTTCAGACCGCCACACGGCACGGAGCGGCAGCTCTCTATGCAAAACTGGTCTACAACAAGGAGGTTGTGGGCTTAGCCCAGCCAGTGCAGGACCTAATGGGTCCACGCTTGCCTGACTTCCAGTACGAATCGAGCGCTGAGGAAGAGAAGGAGGAATACCTATTCGCGCTGCTTCACAGTCAGCGATGCCTAGCCCACCGCATGCTGGCGAGGACACCCTACGCCCTATCCCTGCACCACAGGCTGGTAATCCTCCAAAGGGTGTTCTACGCCCTCCATAGCAAGTATCACGACCGATTCAGAGCGCCGCTGCCTCCCCAACCCTCATCCTCCAATGCAGAAGGGAGTGCTCTAGAATCAGTGTCTGAGCCTTGGCCAACAGGCAGTTCCCGTTCAAAATCAGGCACAGATGTTCTAATCGAAATGGGAGTCCGGACTGGGTTGAGTCTTCTCTTCGCCCTATTGAGGCAGAGTTGGCAGCGAGGGCGTCTTGAGAACCCACCGGATGTCGCTCTGTGCAATGAGGTACTGGCAACCGCGTCTTCAGTCCTGGCCGCCCTTCCTCCGCTATCCTTGGCCAACGAGAACAAAATCCCAACAGTGGGGCTCGATTGTCTTACGCAAGTTGGAGACTTCCTAAAAAAGACGGCGGTCAGTGGATCCGGTGCGGATCGGGCGGGTCGCAGGCTATCCCTAGAGCTCCTCCTCTCGTTAGCCTTACAAAGAGGATCCTTGCGCTTCCTTCTGGAGTGGGTGGAGGTGGCGCTGGCCGCCTCCGCTTCTTCCACCACGTCTGAGACCGTTGGAGTGGGCTACGAGCTGATCCATCAAACCTTACAACAGATGCGCCAGCACACGGTGTGTTTCTACGCCATGTGGTTGATCTCGCGGTCATGCTAATAGCATGAGTGAAGTAATATACAGTGATACTAATAGGCTCTAATATAGAAAGCTGTGCCTCTTTCAAACGCAGAGAGAGTATAGAGTTACGGCGTTGAGGCTAGGCTAACACTTTCCTCCATTTGTTCATCCCTCCCTCGCCACTTAAAGGAAATCGTTGTTGCTAATTGTTACGGCTGAATACATTAGCGCCATACAGTAGTTTACCATTATTCTGTATTCCTCTCATAGAATGGCTTGAACATTTCTCTTTGCTCTAAATAAGATTGTGGCTTTCATTTGACCGGGAGCTCTTGGCCGGCTTCCCAGCTCTGAAAGCCGCCTGAGCCACACCAGACCTGCCATGTGCCATGCTCTAATTTATTCATGTCTTAATCAATGAGAAATATGTCTACTTCATGGCTTTAGTGCTTGAAGTTCAGCAGAACTTGTTCCTTCTACCAAAGGAACTGTTTGTTTAAAGATCGTCTTGAGTACCAGGTTAATTCATTTTCTGAAACGCTAGCTGGTTAAGTACTTCCGTCAAAACTAGTGCTGTCAAATGATTAATCGCGATTAATCACATCCAAAATAAAGCTTTTGTTTACGTAATATGTGTGTACTGTGTATATTTATTCTGTATATGTAAATACACACACATACAGTATATATGTGAAAATATTTAGATGTATTTTCTAAGTCTGTCAAATGATTAATTGCGATTAATCGCATCCAAAATAAATGTTTGTTTATATACCTTATGTGTGTGTACTGTGTATAAAATGTATATATAAACACACACACATACATGTATATATTTGAGAAATTATATGTATATGTATTTATACTTGTATATAATTTAGGTTATATATAAATATAAATATTTTACATGTAAATCTAACATTTTTCTTAGGATATACATGTATGTGTGTGTATTTATATTTATATAATAAGTATACACAGTACACACACATAGTATGTAAACAAAAACTTTTATTTTGGATGTGATTAATCACGATTAATTGTTTGACGGCTCTAGTTTAATGTATAAACGTAACATATTTTTCTTAAATATATTCATTTGTGTGTGTATTTATATATAGACTTAATATACACAGCGCAACACACATATATTATGCAAACATAATTTTTTATTTTGGATGCGATTAATCGCGATTAATCGCGATTAATCGTTTGACAACACTCAAAACATAATGAATTTGCTTTCATGCTAACATCACTTAGGTTGCCTGGGCCACTGGTTAGCATTATCCAGTAGTCAAATAGTGATTTAGATGTTGTGTTTTAATTTATTTGTTTGTTCCAGGCTGTTCGTGGTGAATCCGTCAATACTCAGGTGCTGAAGAAGGATGCAGACGGACTCTGTAGCCTCTCGCATGTTGCTCTTTGCCTCTTTGAAGAGGTTTGTTTGTGTGAATACACCTACACACGTTCTCAGACTGTAGTGTAACGTATAAGAGTATAAGAGATTCTGTCCTCTATGACTCTTATTTTGATATGCAAATCTTTAATCTGCGTGTGTGTGTTGTAGATCTGCACCCTGGCCTCTAACTGCCTGTGCTCGTGCAGTGCGGGCTCTTCCTCTTCCTCCGGCTCGGAGAACGATGCTGTCATGGTGTACGTGTGGGGCAGCAACAGCAGCCATCAGCTCGCTGAGGGAACGCTGGAGAAGATTTTACAGCCCAAACTGGCTCAGGGCTTCAGCGACGCACAAATGGTTTGTGTGGGTTTATATTACTCAAGTGTATTGAAAATCCAAATAACTGGAAGCCGTCATGAAGCTAACATTAGTTCCAATAGAGACAGCATGAGAAGGAGACCACTCTAAGAAAAATTTAATGAGACAGATTGCAACGCTCAGTTTGACTGTTTTACAAAAGAGATTTTAATTAAAAGATCCCATTTTTCTGTGTAGTCTCTAAGCTCATTCATATTAGATAAAACTGGAAAACAGTTGTGTAGTTTAGGAGGACTTTGGTTCCAATGTACTGTATGACAGAAAAAAAACTAAGATAAGTAAATTAAATTGTTAGATGCATGACAAGTGATGTACCATATAGGGTTTTTTTTTTTTTTTTTTGTAAAATAATTTAATTAAATCTGGTAATATAAATGGCATTTTTTTTCATATTTGCTTTTTTTTTTGTTTGTTTTTTTACATTTTGGTTTTATTTTATATTTGACCAATTTTATTTATTTATTTATTTATTTATTTTATTTTTTTTACACAAAACATTTTTTTAATATATTTATTTATTTAATTGCAGATTTTTGTACCTTTTTTTTTACATATTAAATTCTGGTAATTTGTAATTGCTTCTCAAACAATTGTTCATTTATTTATTTTATTGCAGATTTTTGTGCCATTATTTCTTTTTTTCAGGTAAAAATCTGGTAATATAAATGTCATATTTTTCATGTTTATTCAATTTTGTGTTTTATTTTATATTTGATTTCTTTTTTATTTGTATCTTTATTTTATTGAAAATAAAATTGTGCTTTTATTTATTGATTTATTTGTTATTTATTTGTTATTTTTTTTATTACATGTGACAAAATGAAAGGGAAGAGAAAAGGGTGGTATATGTAAATTTATTTATTTATTTATTTGATTAGTAATTTTTTTTGTAAAATAACAATTAAATATGCATATTGAAATCTGGAAATATAAGGGCAAATGTCCCTTTTTTAAAGGGCATAGTTTTATTTTTTTTACTTTTTATATATGCATCTTTAAGAGGTCACAATAATTTTAGTTATTTAAACAGCGTATCGTTTAGAATGCAGTCAGTTTCATATTGGTTACTGACTGCATTATAAATAATAGTAGACCATCTTATTGAACTTAACTTCTTTGTTTCCTCTCTATCTAGCAAAGTATGTGTTGTGCAAAGACTTGTTACCTACTCTGAAGTTTTTTTTTAATACAGACATGTCTTTTCATTATTATTTTCCAAATGCAATTAGGAAAACAGCAGCCACATCTTAATAAACTGTGCCTTTTCACTAATACAGTTTAGACAATCTCTATCACGGTTGATTCAATTGACTTTGCTCTAAATGGTGCTCTTCTCTTTCCACCTGCAGATTGAGGCAGGCCAGTACTGCACGTTCTCTGTATCTGCAGACGGTGCAGTGAAGGCTTGTGGGAAGGGTAGTTATGGACGGCTGGGACTGGGAGACTCTAATAACCAGTCCATGCCCAAGAAGCTGGTTCTGGAACCGCCTCGCACCATGAGGAAGGTGTCGTCTTCCAAGGGATCGGACGGGCACACCCTGGCCGTCACGGCGGAAGGAGAGGTGTTCAGCTGGGGAGATGGAGATTATGGCAAACTGGGCCACGGGAACAGTGCCACACAGAAATACCCCAAAATTATACAAGGCCCTCTGCTAGGAAAGGTGAGAAAATGTCTTTTCTATGTGTAGAAATTTGAATTATTTGTATGTTTGGTTGTGAATGTCTAATTGAGGGCATTTCAGACCAGTAGACAACATTCCAGAACACCCACTTAGCAACACCATAACAACATCCTAGCAACCTTAGAATACCATAGAACAATAGAACACCTTAGTAACTACATAGCATTGCCGTATCAACCCCTGAATGCCCTAACAACAAAACATACTGAAAATCAGTCAGATCAATCAGGTCACCCTAGTGACCACATAGCAATGCCTTAGCAACCACTGAATTCCCTGGCAACAACAAAACGTGCTAAAAATCAGTTAAATCACCCTAACAACCACATACCAATGTCTTAGCAACCACACAACATCCTAACAACTGCATGGCAACATTCTAAAATCAACCAAAACACTCTTGTGACCACATAGCAATGCCCTAGCAACCCTTGAATGTCCTAACAACAAAACATCTGAAAATCAATCAGATCACCCTTGTAACCAGAGAACACTGTAATAACTGAACAGACACATTCTAAAATCAGCAGAACACCCTCCTTTCCACATAGCAATGCCCTAGCAACCCCAGAATTCCATAGCAACAACATAACATGCTGAAAATCAATCAAATCACCCTAGTAACCACATAGCAATGCCCTAGCAACCCCCGAATGCCCTAGGAACTGCATAGCAACATTCCAAAATCTACCAAAACACCCTAGTAACCACATAGCAATGCCCTAGTAACCCCTGAATGCCCTAACAACAACAAAACATACTGAAAATCAGTCAGATCACCATAGATACCACATAGCGATGCCTTAGCAACAACAGAATGCCCTAGCAACAACATAACATGCTGAAAATCAATCAAATCACCCTAGTAACCACATAGCAATGCCCTAGCAACTGCATAGCAATATTCCAAAATCAACCAAAACACCCTAGTAACCACATAGCAACGCCCTAGTAACCCCTGAATGCCCTAAAAACAACAAAACATACTGAAAATCAGTCAGATCACCATAGATACCACATAGCGATGCCTTAGCAACAACAGAACACCCTAACAGCTGCATAGCAACAGTCTAAAATCAGACAAAACAAGCTAGCAACCACATAGCATTGCCCTAGCAACCCCGAATTACCTAGCAACAACAAAACATGCTGAAAATTAATCAGATCACCTTAGCGACCACATAGCAATGCCCTAACAACTGCAGAACACCCTAACAACTGCATAGCAACATTCTAAATTCGACCAAAACAACCTAGTAACCACATAGCAATGTCTTAGCAACCCCTGAATGCTCTAGCAAAAATATAGCATGCTAAAAATATATTAAATCACCCTAACAACCACATAGCAATGGCCTAGTAACCACAAGCACTGTAACAATCAGTAATATTTCTTCAGAAAATGTAACAAACTTATTGCATTTGTCAAAGTGTGTGTTTTGTGGGTTTATTTGCAGGTGGTGGTATGTGTGTCTGCTGGATACAGACACAGCGCTGCGGTGACTAATGACGGAGAGCTGTACACCTGGGGGGAAGGCGACTTCGGACGACTCGGTACATCACTCTCCTCTTACAGACTCTTACTAAACGCACACACACACACACACAGACCTGAGGCCTTAGGATCTATTCTCAGCAGTAGTGTTGTCAGTGAAATACAATTCGGTATTGATTTCTGTGAGGTTGTTTTTATGGTTTGAATGACTCCTGTGCACAGTACGCATTGCACAGGCTTTACTCTTTTTAATCCACTGAGAAATAATTTGTCAGACAGGCAACGGGACGCCTGATCCCTCAGACTGAGTCAGACTGTTGTGTCAGAAGTTCTGCTTGTCTGTCTGTCTTGTTTTACTCTGTCTGCCTGTGATGTAGGTCACAGCGACAGTCACAGTCGCAATGTGCCCACTCTGGTGAAGGACATCAGTGGGGTCGGGCAAGTGGCCTGTGGCAGCTCACACACCATCGCTGTGGCTCAAGATGGACGGATTGTTTGGTCCTTTGGAGGAGGAGACAATGGTATGGGGATGTTTCATATAAAGTCACAACATGGTGACCGTTTTCATCATCCTCACACATGAAGTGTACTTAGAGTAATGTTAAAATAAACAAATCACTCCAGCCTCTTTTTAAGGCTGCTAGTAACATTAAAAGTCAGTAGTCACTCTGAGGAAGTAAATGCTCAATTTCTACAATGTTTTTTTGTTTAGTTTTTTTACCGATATTCACACTAATATTTTCTACTTAATCGGCTGTAGGCTTTTTAATTTCTTGATGTATTTATTTTTACTGATATTCTCTGTTGTATTTTCTACTTAATCGGTGTAGGCTTTTTAAAATATTTTTGTGTTTATTTATTTTTACCGATATTCACACTCAAACGGTCTACTTTTATCGGTTGTATGCTTTTTTGCTTATTTATTTATTTATTTATTTTTAACCGATATTCACACTGATATTCTCTACTTCATCGGTTGTAGGCTTTTTACATTTTTTGTGTGATGTATGTATTTATTTGTTTATTTATTTACTTATTTACTTATTTACTTATTTTACTTATTTTACTTATTTTTTCCAGTCTTCACTCTGATATTTTCTACTTAATCAGTTGTAGGCTTTTAAAAAATGTATGTAGTCATTTATTTATTTATTTATTTATTTATTTTTACCGATATTCACACTGGTATTTCTCTACGTCATCGGTTGTAGGCTTTTAAAATTTTTGCTTGTATTTATTGATTTATTTATTTTTACCAGTATTCACTTTGATATTTTCTGCTTAATCGGTTTTAGGCTTTTAAAAAAATGATGTAGTTAGTTATTTATTTAGTTATCTATTTTTACTGATATTCACACTGATATTCTCTACTTAACTGGTTGTAGGCTTTTTTAATTTTTGCTTGTATGTATGTATGTATTTATTTATTTATTACCAATATTCACTCATTTTTATGCATTTATTTATTTATTTTTACAGATATTTACTCTGATATTTTCTACTTAATCAGTTATAGGGGTTTTAAACATTTTTATGCATTTATTTATTTATTTATTTATTTATTTATTTTTATTATTATTTTTTTTTTTACAGCTATTCACTCTTATATTTTCTGTACTTTATCGGTTGTAGGCTTTTTACATTTTTTTTGTGTTTTACTTTTTTTTTTGTATTTATTTATTTACTTATTTATTTACTTATTTATTTTTACTGGGTTTGGGCTTTTAAAAAAATGTAGTTATTTATTTATTTAGTTATCTATTTTTACTGGGTTTGGGCTTTTAAAAAAATGTAGTTATTTATTTATTTAGTTATCTATTTTTACTGATATTCACACTGATATTCTCTACTTAACTGGTGGTAGGCTTTTTTAATTTTTGCTTGTATGTATTTATTTATTTATTTTATTTATTTATTTATTACCAATATTCACTCTGATATTTTCTGCTTAATCGGTTGTAGGGGCTTTAAACGTTTTTATGCATTTATTTTATTTTTTTTTTTACAGCTATTCACTCTTATATTTTCTACTTAATCGGTTCTAGGGGTTTGAAACATTTTTATGCATTTATTTATTTTATTTTTATCGATATTCACACTGATATTCTGTACTTTTGTGAATTTTAAATTTTTTTTTTTTTCTTTTTACAGATAATCACTCTGTTTTCTACTTGGTTGTAGGGTTTTTAATATTTTATGCATTTATTTATTTTTAGCGATATTCACACTGATCTTCTCTACATAATCGGTTGTACGATATTCACTCTGATATTTTCTTCTTAATTTGTTGTAGGGTTTTAAAAAAAATTGTATGCATTTATTTATTTTTAGCGATATTCACATTGATATTCTCTACTTCTCTGCTTCTCTAAATTTAGCATTAATTTATTAATTTATTAATTTAATAATTTATTACCAGTGTTCATTTTGATATTCTATACCTAATTGTATGGTTTAAAAAAATTATTTATTTATTTTTACCGATATTCACACAAATATCAAGTTTCAAGTTTCCAGATATTCTCTATTTAATCAGTTGTAGGGTTTAAAAACTCTGTCTAACATGATATTTTGCATTGGTCACCAAAAAGAATTAGCGGCCAATTTTAACAGCTATACACATGAGTTTTGCAGCTTGTCCTGGTAACTTTCTGGATCAAAATCAGTGTGTATATATGGACAGTAAAGCTGTGTACCCTTCAGAGTGCTCTCTTCTGTATTGTAGCACTATCAGACATAACATCTGCTGACAAGCTCAAACCCGCTTGTTTTTATAAGACAAAATATAAAGCCAGTTGTGAAACAAGTGCAGACATGGACTTTGACGCACCTCAAATTACTATTGTCCATGTCGGAGGCAGTTCAGTACGTGTAAACTGTGTTTGTGTTACAGGTAAACTGGGACATGGGGACACAAACCGTGTGTACAGGCCTAAAGTGATAGAAGCCCTGCATGGCTTCATTATTAGAAAAGTGTGTGCTGGGAGCCAGTCATCACTGGCTTTGACATCTGCTGGCCAGGTATACACAACCTCACGTATATTGCTGAGTAAATATTTACTGTTATACACCCATATAAATTCCGGTGTCTCTGTGTTCTTGTGTGTGATGCAGGTGTTTGCGTGGGGCTGCGGCTCGTGTCTCGGCTGCGGCTCGTCTGAGACCACCTCACTCAGACCTCGATTGATAGAGGAGCTCAGCATCACTAAAATCATTGACATTTCCTGTGGAGACAGCCACTGTCTCGCTCTGTCTCATGGTAAGAGAGATGGAGTAACAGAAATGGGAAAGGTGATGAGAAAATTGTGTTAAATAAGATTTGAAAAGAAGCTGAAGTATATCATTACTGCAACTTTTGCTGTCTGCAAAGGATTTTCCCCTAAAGTAATTCTACAGAGTTTGATGTGTTTTACATTTGTATTTTTGATTTAAATTAGTTTACATAAAAAATACAATGCATTAAATTGCAATAAAATTTAATTGTTGAGAGAGAGTGCATCAAATATCTTGTTCATCAAATTTAGTTTTGTTTTATTTTATTTTATTTTATTTTATTTTATTTTATTTTATTTTATTTTATTTTAATATTTTGTTTTAACAGAACATCCCCATCCCTAACTTTTTATATTTTAAATAATTAATTTATTTTGTTTAATATTTTTGTTATAACCAAGCATGCTCATCTCTGACTTTTTTTTTAATTTTTTTAAAATTTCTTTCTTTCTTTCTTTCTTTCTTTCTTTCTTTCTTTCTTTCTTTCTTTCTTTCTTTCTTTTTCTTTCTCTTTTCTTTTTCTTTTTCATCCACATGCCTAACTTTTTATTTTACTTTATTTTAGTTTAGTTTAGTTTCTTTTAGTTTCTTTTAGTTTATTTGAGCTCATTTTATTTTATTTTATTTTATTTTATTTTTGTTATAAAAAAACATGTCCTTATTTTATTTTATTTTATTTTGTTATAATAGAACATGCCCATATTTTATTTTATTTTATTTTATTTTATTTTATTTTATTTGTTGATCAGTGCTATTTCATTCTTTATTGATATTATTTTTATTTTATCTTATTTTATTCTTATTTGATATTATAGTTTAATTATATTATCATAGTATTTATTCATACTCTAAATTAGCTTTGATTTTTGTATTTTCAGTTTTTATTTGAATGTTTAAGTTGTAGTAATTTGTTGTGCTTTTGTAATTTTTTTTTATTAGATTGTAAAAAATAGTTTTATGTAGTTTTAGTTTAATTTTCAATTACAGAAAACATTTTTTAAAATAGTTTTAGATTTAGTTAACCATAACAACATTGAGGAATAAATAAATATTTACCAAAAAAATGTATTTGTTTTATATTATTTCTCACCCTCATGTAATTCCAAACCTAAACGAGTTTTGATGATACAACAAACGGCAACTAATGCTTTTAAGTGTCAAAAGACACATCATTAAAGTAGTCTATACAACTTACGGTCTATATTCCGAGATTTCTAAAGCCATCTGATACCTTTGAAAGAGATTGCAATTTAAGTTTTCTCTTATAAAATGCTTGAGTAATTTCATTGGGTTGTTCTTGCAGAAAACGAGGTGTTTGCTTGGGGCAACAATGCCATGGGGCAGTGTGGGCAGGGCCATACCTCAACGCCAGTCACCAAACCCAAGAAAGTGATTGGTTTAGAAGGGGTGTCAATACAGCAGATTACTGCAGGCACCTCCCACAGCCTGGCCTGGACAGCGGTACCTACTGACAGGTGAGGAGAAGGAGAAAGAGATTGCTTATGGATAATGCAAATGGAATAAAAAGCCCTCTCTTCCTGATCTAAACCAAAACCAAAAACAATTTGTCCTTAAACAAGTTTGAGTCTACAGGAAACGGCACCTTTCGCATATTCGTTATGCAGATCAAACCCCATATTGCTCAGTCTGGCATGAGTTCCGCCACTCATGTGTTAATTAATACAATCGCATTTACATTTTCCATTATTCACAGCTGTTCAAATGCATTGTTTTCCTGACAGGACTGAGTGTGAAATATCAATGTGTTTGCGTGCTTGGCAGGCAGCTGGTGGCTTGGCACAGGCCATTTTGTGTGGATCTCGAGGAGAGTACGTTTACATACCTGCGCAGTTTCCTGGAGCGTTACTGCGATAGTATCAGTGGGGACACACCACCTCCACCTTTCCCCTCTAAGAGGTAAAAACTACTCAAAAATGGCAGATACTGCAGTTTTAGATGTAAATCTTGCAACAAATCTTGTTTTTTGATGTGGATAGATGCAGGGTGAGAAATTATTGTGTTGTATTTGAATATATTTATTCATTCTTATTAATTGAATATAAGTCTATTTTTATTTTAATATATATTTTGACATTTTTTATGTGCTTATTTTATTTTTTTCATATTTAGATTTTTAATATTTTTATTTTTGATTAATTTCAAATATTAAAAGTGTTTGTTATACTTAATAAATGGGGAAAATGATTTCATGCTATGGATAGATGGATGCATGTCTGAAACATGCCATCTGATACATAGACATTTGCAGTGTCAGATGTCGGTAGTTTACATCTGTCGATTCCAAGCTTTAAGATTACATAAGAGCTGTCATACAGATTATATAATATCACAGATATTTTCCTGCTGAGGCCTCAAGATGGTAAGTGATGCATGTTGACCTTAAGGTCAAACATTTAATTTGGTGCCAGTATCTCCAAAGAAAGAGAGACAGTGCGTCAAATGTTTTGTTCCCATTATGTGGGTTTCCAGAATATATTAATTTATATATATATATTTTTTTAAATATGTTTATTATAACATAACATCCCCATCCCTGACTTTATTTTATTTTGGAATTGTTTTATATCTTTGCTTTAACAAAACATCCCATTAACAGAACTATCTTTTATTTTATTTTATTTTATTTTATTTTATTTTATTTTATTTTATTTTATTTTATTTTATTTTATTTTAACATCCCATCCCAGAACTTTGTTTTGTCTTTTGTTTTGTTTTGTTTTATTTTTTGTTTTTTTTTTTTTATTTATTTTTATGTTTTATTTTATTTTATTTTTTTATATCTTTGTTTTAACTTATCATCACTTTTTAATTTAATTTAATTTAATTTTTTATATCTTTATTTTAACATAACATCCCATCCTTAACTTTGTTGTCTTTTTTTTGTTTTATTTTTTATTTATTTTTATATTTTATTTTTGTTTTTTTTATATCTTTGTTTTAACTTAACATCCCTTTTTTATTTTATTTTATTATTTTATTTTATTTTATTTATATCTTTGTTTAAACAACATTCCATAGAACTAACTTTTATTTAATTTAATTTAATTTAATTTAATTTTATTATCTTTGTTTTAATAGAACATCCCATTAACACAACTAACTTTATTTTATTTTATTTTATTTTATTTTATTTTATTTTATTTTATTTTATTTTATTTTATTTTATTATTTTATTTAAATTTTTGGATTTTTTTTAAATATCTCTATTTTAACATAATGTCCCATCCCATCCCATCCCTATTTTATTTTATTTTATTTTATTTTGTTTATTTATTTGTATTTATTTGTATTTTTTGTTTTTATTTATTCTATTTTATTTTATTTTAATATCTTTGCTTTAACTGAACATCCCATTAACATAACTATTTTATTTTATTTTGTTATATCTTTGTTTTAGCATAATATCCCGTCCCTTTTTATTTTATTTTATTTTATTTTTGCCGCTTGTAAAGGTGAAGATAATTGCTACTATTGCCATATTTATGAACCGCTGACTCTAGCCTCCAAGTCTCTGCTTTAGCTTTTTACTTGTCTCTCAAGTCACTAAATAGCAACCACTATAGCAGCTAAACAACTGCAGAGCAATGTCCTAGCAACCACCTAGCACACCCTAGCATTATGGCAGAGAGTTTTATATAGGCAAGCAAGAATTCTGGTTTATCTGTGTCAATGTCAGCTGCTGAAAGACACTCATATAGCAGGAATGTCACACACACATACACACAGCCGCAGGGGTAACTGGCACAAGCCCATAACCGTCTCCATGCCCACAGGGATGGGGTCAGAGCAGCATATGGCCTGGCACTCGGTAAAGGTCACTGTAGACATCTCATCTTTAAACTTCTCACTCTCACTCTCTCTGTTTGTTCTCCAGGGAACATCACCAGTTTGTGTTGTTGTGTATGAAACTCTTGTCCATCCACCTGTCGCTGGCCCATGCAGGGGGAACCGGGGCCACAGTGCTGGGCGCTCAGGGTCGGCCCCTCAGGAACCTCCTCTTCAGACTCATTGACTCTGATGTACCAGATTCCATACAACAGGTCTGCTGTGAAACACTGGGCTTCAGTGTGTTTTGGTTGTGCTTTTTCTGCATTTTATGCTAACTTAATGTCACTAAGTTATTGTTCTTTCAAAATTCAGAAAAATATAATAATATATTGGTTTATGAGTAATATGTGTTATTATATGTATATTATTTATGTGTTTCCATACAGCATTTTTAATGCTCAAAACAGACAGTTATACAAGCTATATTTTCTGGCAACAGTACAAAACAGTAAACAGCTTCAGCCAATCAGAATGCTTGCTGGAGTTCCATCCACAGGTCAAAATTTGACACTATCCCAACTTTATTTTATTTTATTATTTTAAATATTTTATATTTATTATATTATATTTATTATATTATTATTTTATTTATTATATTATTTTATATTTTAAAATATCTTTGTTTTAACAGAATATTACCATTCGTAACTTTTATTTTATTTTTTTAATTTTTTAATTTTTTAATTTTTTTTTATTCCTTTTAAATGTCTTTGTTTTAACAGAACATTCACATCCCTAACTTATTTTATTTTATTTTATTTATTTTATTAATATATTTGTTTTAACAGAACATCCCCATGCCTAACTTTTTTTTATTTATTTTATTTTATTTTATTTTTCTTAAACATCTTTGTTTTACCAGAACATCCCCATCTCTAACTTTTTTATTTTATTTTGTTTTGTTTTGTTTTATATTAAGTTTTTTGTTTTAACAGAACATTTGCATCCCTAACTTATTTTATTTAATTTTATTATTATTTTTCAGTATGTTTGTTTTAACAGAACATTTACATCCCTAACTTATTTAATTTAATTTTATTATTATTTTTAAATATCTTTGTTTTAACAGAATATTCACATTCCTAACTTTTTATTTTATTTTATTTTATTTTGTTTTAATTTTAAATATCTTTGTTTTAACAGAATATTCCCATCCCTGACTTTTTATTTTATTTTATTTTATTTTATTTTATTACAGGTACAACTGTACAATCTATAATTTCTGGCAACAGTACAAAACAGTAAACAGCTTGCTGGAGTTCTGCCCACATGTTTAAAAACTAAGATGATGGAATCTGTTGGCTGTGTTTTCTCTTTGAGGGTGTTTGAAGGGGACACAACCTTTTACAACCTTCAAGAGTTCAGTGCAACTGTTTGTACTGAATCATCTGTCAGAATGCCAGTGCATGAGTCATTCCTACACCATAGTAATTAATTTTTGTTTGTTTGTTGAGGCGGTAATGAGCACGCTTTCCATCGGAGCGTCTCTGTTGCTGCCTCCTCTCAGGGAGAGAACGGAGCTGCTGCACTCGCTGTTACCACAGGGTCCAGAGAGCTGGGAAAGCCTCTCTAAAGGACAGGTACACAAACAAAACAATATCAAAGCCTGGCACAACCCCTGCTGTTTTATTACGCTCCACTAATGATTTGGTGATATTACTATTACAGCGTCTACAGCTGGACATGGTGCTGAACAGCCTGCAGGAACAGAGTCATGTGGCGTCCCTGCTGGGATACAGCTCACCTGGGGAGTTGGGTGCAGGTCTGGCACTGCCGCCCACCCCTGACCGCCCCACAGGAAGTGTCAGCTCAGGCTCAGAAGCTCCAGACCAACTTCACCTGGCTGAAGTTCTCCTTAAGACCTTGCTGCTCAGCATTGGGTTCTATACGGTCAGTCCACTGGTTCATCAGCTGATTATATTTTGAGGAAACTTAAAAATCAAAACACAAATCATGACATGTTCTCCTTTCCGTTCACTCTGTTCCCTGTTTGTTCATGCAGGAGCGTGCGTTTGGCGAACTGGAGAAGAACAGTGATAAACAGCGGTTCAGTCAGTCCCAGAAACAGACGGAGGCTCCATCACACTTCCACCACCTGCTGTCAGCCCTTCACAGACACCTGCTGGCTCACTGCTACATCCACACGGGCGCTGAGGTACAACAATGACACATTTTCTGTTAAAAACCACTCCATATGATAGCTCCTGCAGGCTGCCAGTTGCAGTGGTTACGCATTGTAGTTTTAAGAGATAAAATACTGTTGTGTGAACATGTTTACTCAAAGATGCTTAATTCTTGTTCCAGAGCCTTCAGGTGGAGGCGTTCTGAACAAAAAGTGTTTTTAAAGAACAGATTTTGTGTGTTGTGTAGGATGACAGTAGCGTAGTGCTGCTCCATAAGCACCTGTGCCTGCTGCTGCCGTACGCAGCCGAGACCTTCAGGAGATCCACTATTCTGCTGGAGGAGAGCACACTGGACAAACACGTCATCAAGAAACTACACAGTAAGAACATACTTTGTGCCATCCATCTGTCCATCTATCCATCCATGTGTCCATCCAACTTTCTGTCACTCTCATCATTCATTTACCCATCCATCTACTGTCGCTGTTCATTTTTCCACCCACTCGTCCATGTATGTAGCCATCTATGCATCCGTCCATCCATCTGTCCATTCAGTAATTCAGCTATCCATATACCTAGCAATCCATCAGTCCATCCATTCTTTCATTTTCCCATCCATGCATCCATGTAGTTTTCTGTTTGTCTGTCTATTTGTTCATCCATCTATCCAAATTTCTGTCCTCCTATCCCTCCAAGTACCCTTCCATCCATCCCTCCATCTATCCCTGTCTATTTATGCAGCCATTATTCATCCTTCCCCCATCTGTCTATTTATCTGTCCATCCATCCATCCATCCTTCCATGTAACCATTCATAATCCGTCCAACTATCCCTCCATTCATTTGTGTAGTCTCCTATTTGTCATCCATCCATCCATCCATCCACAGTTATCCATTTGTCCCGCTATTTGTTCATCCTTTCATCCTTCTGTTCATTAATCCCTGCATCCATTTATGCAGTCTCCCATGCATCTCTCTATCCATTTATTAGTCTATCCGTCTCTCTGTCTATCCATCCATCCATCTAAAATCAGCCAGTCTATCCGTCTGTCCGTCCATCCATCCAAAATCAGTCAATCTATCCATCCATCTGTCCATCCATCCATCCATAATCAGTCAATCTGTCCGTCCGTCCGTCCGTCCATCTATCATCAGTCAATCTGTCCGTATGTCCTTCCGTCCTTTCATCCATCCAAAATCAATCTATCCGTCTATCCATCCATGCATCCATCCATCCATCCATTCATAATCAGTCAATCATCCATCTGTCTTTCAAAATCAATCTTTCTATCTGTCTGTCCTTACAAAATCAATCTGTCCGTCCGTCTATCATTCATCCATCCATCCATCCATCCACAATCATTCAAACTATCCATCTGTTCATCCATTCATAATCAGTCAATCCATCTATCCATCCATCCAAAATCAGTCAGTCTTTCTGTCCGTTCATCCATCCATCCATAAATCCAAAATTAGTCAGTCTATCCGTCCGTCCTTTCGTCCGTCTGTTCAAAATTTGTCAATCTATCAGTCCATCCATCCATCCATCCATCCATCCATCCAAAATCAGTCAATCTGTCCATTCATCCATCCATCCATCCATCCAAAATCAGTCAATCTGTTCATCCGTCCGTCTGTCCATTCATCCATCCATCCATCCAAAATCAGTTAATCTGTCAATCCGTCCATCCCAAATCAATCTGTCCGCCCATCCATCCATCAATTCATCCATTCATAATCAGTCAATCTGTCCATCCATCCGTCAATCTGTTCATCTATCCCTCTATTCATTTATGAATCTATCCCTCTATTAATTTATCCATCCATCCGCATGTCTGTCTGTCTGTCCCATCCGTCAATCCCTCCATCCATCCATAATCAATCAATCCATCCATCCGTCCATCCGTCAATCTGTCCATCCATCCGTTAGTCCATTCATCATCCATCCTTTTGTCCATCCCTCCATCCATTTATCTTACTATCCATTCCTCCATCCCTGCTAGCCATTCTATGATCCAACCAGATCCAGTATTGACTATTGAGTTATTTTTTGTGTTTCTCTATAGCTGTGCTGTTTGGTTCGGTGGCGGGCAGTCTGCTCTGTCAGGTGATGTACTCTCTACTTCTGCTGCCATTGGCTGTGGTCAGACCCCTCCTTCCTCACCTACTCACTCTGCTTGAACATCTCAACGAGCTCAACTGTTACCTACCCAACACTGCGCACCTGGAGGACATGGAGCTGGAAGGAACCACACAGGGTAAGTACCAGAATTCTCCATTCAGTTCTGAGATGGACACAGTACTGCCAGTTACACACTCCTAATTCCTATTGCAGAAGCATCTGAAACATCTGAGCCAATCACAGTGCCAGAGTCAGAAGACTGGGCGTGGCTGCTAGACCTGGAGAGGTCTGTGGCTCTTGCCATTGGCCGATGCCTGGGAGGTATGCTGCAGGGCCCGCCTCCTTCCATTCAGGAGAAGACGGCAGAGTTCTGGCTGTGTAACCCGCTCCTGAGAAACGGGCTGGAGATAGACTTTGAACAACTGGGTAATGACCTGCCACCAGGAGGCAGCAGCTTATTGTTTATATTGTGTGGTATGAACATGCGTAAATACAGAGAAATAAACACTCATCTGTGTTGTCCTATAGACTGGGCTATGGGTTGGTTGACTGAAGCCGTGTTCATGGGATGCGGCGACGTGAGACTAGCCGAGCTACGGCTGTCGGAAGAAAACACAACGCTAGTGGAGCTCGCCCTCGGATCCCCACGAGAACCTGCCAGCGCCCTCTGGAGGAAGATGAAGGAGTATGCAGCAAGTCGGGGTAAGAGAGAGGCACCATTTGTTAGTGTGTATAGATTATGACAGACATACTCCACGAACATAGAAACATCAAGTTATGAAGATATAACAAGCTCTGTTATCATGTACCTGTCTAAATATTGTCCTTGACGTGTGTTTATATGCAGACTGGGACAGTAGTGGATCAGTGGGAGACTCTCTGTTAGAGACGGCGTGTCGCTGCAGTTTGGCCGCTCTGCTCAAACATGCCGGCCTTCATGAAGCTTACTGGCAGGATAAGTGAGTGAGATCCACACCTCGCCCTCGTTCTCTCTTTTTACCTAGATCTCTTGAACACCTTTGTCTTCCCACGTCTCCCTTCTGCCATAGTGTAATGAACTCTTTAATTAGTTGACCCAGATTTAATGAATATATGCTCTATTTAAAGAATGACTCTATATGTGAATATTAAAAGTGTCAGTGCCTGTCTCACTCCGTACTGTGAAAAATCTCACATGATGAATTCCTCAGCCATAATGACTCATTTGTGAGAGTGAGAGTTTGGTGAATATGAATTGATGGTCATGAATATCCAGATCAACCTTCTGCAACAGCAAGGAGGAACCAATAGTTTAAACTGTCCATTAATATGTGTGTATGTGTGTTTGACTGCAGATATGAGCCCTGCGAAGTGCTGATTGAAATATATCTGGTGGTATATAAAATCCGCAGCACTCTGCTGTCCTATAAAGAGAGCATAGGAAACACAACAAGCGTCCAAACAACAACTACCACCAAACAGGTAAAACACAGATTTGTATATATATATATATATATATATATATATATATATATATATATATATATATATATATATATATATATATATATATTTTTTTTTTTTTTATTTTTATTTTAAAAGAAGTCTCGTATGCTCACCAAGGCGGTATTTATTTGATCAAAAATACAGTAAAAACAGTAATATTGTGAAATATTATTACTTAAAATATCTGTTATTTAAGTATTATTAATATTTAATTATTAATATTATTTAAAATAACTGTTTTCTATTTTAATATACTTTAAAATCTGATTTATTCCTGTGATGCAATGCTGAATTTTCATCAGCCATTACTCCAGTCTTCAGTATCACATGATCCTTTAAAAATCATTCTAATATGCTGATTTATAAATGCTGGAATCAGTTGTGCTGCTTAATATTTTTTGGAACCTGTGACATTTTTTTTTTTTTTTTTTTATAGTTCTTTGATGAATAAATTAAAAAAAAATAACAGCATTTATTAATTTATATAGAAATCTTTTATAGCAATATACACTACCACTCAAAAGTATATCTGTATCTTATATATTTTCTATTTTAAATAAATACTGTTCTTTTTAATTTTTTATTCATCAGCTGGAGTACTGGCTGCTGAAAATGTGGCGTTGTCGTCAAAGGAATAAATTACATTTTAAAATATATTAAAATAGAAAGCAGTTATTATAAATGGTAATAATATTTCACAATATTACTGTTTTTACAGTTGTTGTTTTTTTTATTTTAAAAATGTAGCTTTGGAGAGCATAAGAGACTTTATTTACTGTGTTATGACAAAATAAAATGTAATAAAGCATAATATAATAACTTTTTCTATGATTAAGAACTTTTTCTGGATTTTTGCCAATATTCAATATGCCATTATTTTTCAGATCATTTTGGCTAATAGCTGATGCCGATATATTTCCTTATATATAAAATATATACATATATTACATATATATATATATATATATATATATATATATATATATAAGTCTCTGTTGTGCAGAAATTATAAACAAATTATTTTTAATTTTGGTTAGTTTTGAGCAAAAACTTACTTGCTGGAACTAATAAATATTATTAAAGTATTATAAAAGTATAATTAATAAATATAAAATTAAATTAATCTCTGCTGTTTTTTTTATTTTATTATTATTTTTTTTTTTGACAGATGCAGATGAAACCCTACAATTTAATTTGTGGATTTAAGATTAATAGAAAAAAGGATTACATATAATACATATTAATGCATGAATCTGTGTTATATTATTTAATTTGCAAGTATCATGTTTGTGATTTTTATTTATATAAACTATAGCTTTTGACCTTTAAATTGTTTTTTTTGTTTTTTTTGCCTGACATCAATTACTGTTTGCTTTATCTGGAAACACAAGTATCTTAATGTTATTTGTGTTTTACTTTTTATTTTATTACAATTAGGCCTACAGTACCCCCTAAATTTATGCATATTGGCATAAATTATTTTTATAAGCCTTTATTGGCCGATTCTTACTTTGCTTTGCATCTCTACTCTAAAACAATTTCTTTATGCTGATGTACAGTAACCAGGGACAACGTAGCATTTTCATAAAGTAATGTTTCATCCTGTCCAGGCTTCACTGAGCTCTCAGAGCCCCAGTGAGGAGAAGCAGGAAGCGGGCAGCTCAGGAGAGCAGACAGGAAGAGATGCAGATCCCAGCAGCCAGACACCCCATACAGCTGAACACAACCAGGACGATCCCTTAGAGGAGGAAACGCCCAGCATCAGCAGTATGTACCTGCCGGGTAAACACGCTGCTTTCTGTGTTCTTCCCTCACAGAGCGAGTGTGTGCTTCGGTTGTAATATATACCAGCGGGTCTGTTTGACAATCCTAGTGTTGTGGTTTCCAACCCACTTTTTTTTGGCGACACAGTTCTAGGATTAACTACTTGAAATCATATATATCAGTTGAATAATTTACTTAGTATATGTATAAATATTGTCACACAGGACATTTGCAAAGTTTTTGATTTGTATTTTATATGAACATGCACTAGATTTTTGTCAGGACTCTGATCATGTTTGGGATTAATTTGACATTATTGGCTCTAAAATACTTCCTCTGGTGTTGTATTGTGTAATCGTAAACTATTTGTGTGTGTCCTCCTCCCCGCAGAGGTGCTGCAGTGTTTCCTTGCCACCCGTGAGGCCATGCAGCTCCAACAGAACGAAACTGTGTATGAGTCGTCTGGCACTAGCACGTTACCCAGCAGCACTGAGAGCCCCGGGACACCAGACAGGGAGCCCCCCCAGCGGCCCTGGGACCACCACAACACCACCGACCAGGGCTTGTCCTTCCCAGCAGCCTGCCACCTGCTGGTCTCCCGCTGCCTTTTCCTGCTGCTGGGGGTCCGAGCTGCTTGGCAGGAGGAGAGTGTCTCACAGACGCCTACTGAGAGCAGCTTGGCCAGGTTTGTGTTGTGTACAATTACAAAACATTTGCATGTTCGGGTGTGAAAAAACCTGAAAGTGATAAAACACTCTCACTACATAGATCTCCACCCTACTATGAGGCGTTAGGAGCAAAGATGGAGTTACAGTCCTCTTCTGAGAGAAGATGCAGTGAGAGAGAGGTATTTATGTTTCTCAGGTTCCCCCCAGTTTAATATCAGTGAATTAATCTCTCATTTGGGTCATTTGTAATCTGTTTTGTCTTTCTTTTAAAGACACCAGATCAGTCTAAAAGCTCCTCAGGCTCATTCAAAAATAAAATTGGTGAGTGGTATATGAAGTAGCATATTACTTTATTATGAGTCTGATCTTTCACATGTTGGATCTGTTGCATGCTTCATCTCTAACATGACTGATGTCACCTGTCTGATCTCACTCGTGTGCATCTGATCTTTTACCTAGCTAATATTACATGTCAGATCTTTGAGGTGTCTGATTTTTCAAGTCTGATATTAACTGATCTCACGTTTCTAATTTCTAATGTGTCATCTCACATGTCTCATTTAACATAACTGATCTCTCACGTGTGATTTCTCACATCTGATCTCAGATCTTGCATATCTGACTTACACATACTGGATTTGTTGCATCTTTGACCTTACACCTGTTTGATATTGCATGTCAGATCTTCGACATCTGATTTTTCACGTCTGATATCACCTGTCCGATCTCACATTTTTAATTTCTCATGTCATTTCACATGTCTCATCTAACATAATTGATCTTTTTACATATCTGATCTCACATGTGTGATTTCTCACATCTGATCTCAGATCTTTCATATCTGAACTCACACATACTGGATTTGTTGCATCTTTGACCTTTAATCTGTCTGATATTGCATGTCAGATCTTTCACATATTTTGTTTACATGTCTGATATCAGCTGTCTGATCTCAAATTTTTAATTTCTTGTCATCTCTTGTCTCATTAAACATAGCTGATCTGTCAGATATCTGATCTCACGTGTAATTTCACACATCTGATATGATCTGATTTGTTGCATCCTTGATCTTTAACCTGTCTGATATTCCATGTCAGATCTTTGATGTATCTGATTTTTCATGTCTGATATCAGCTCTCTGATCTCTCATTTCTGATTTCTAATGTCATCTCACATGTCTCATCTAACATAACTGATCTCTCACATATCTGATCTCACACATAGTGGATGTGTTGCATCTTGGATTTGTTTTATTACCTGTCTGATCTCAGTTTAGATATTATTAGATGTCATGTCTCACATGTATGGTTTCTCGCATCTGATTTCAGATATCTTGCATGTCTGGTCTCACACATACCAGATATTTAACCTGTTATTGCATGTCAGATCTTTGACATATCTGATTTTTCACGTATAATGTCAACTGTCTGATCTCATGTTTCCAATTTCTTATGTGATCTCACATCTCATTTAACAAAACTGATCTCATATCTCATATCACATGTATGATTTCTTGCGTCTGATCTCACATATTTTACATCTTAAATATCTGATCTCGCACATAGTGGACATGTTGCATCTTTGATTTGTTTTTTTTGATATGTCTGATCTCACGGTTCAGATTTTTGACTTTTTTCATTTCTGATGTCCACTGCCTCATCTTCTGTTTCTAATTTCTCATATATTTCCTATATTTCATATATAAATATCTGATCTCACACATAGTGGATATGTTGCATCTTTGAATAATTTTTTTAACCGTCTGATCTCACAGGTCAAATCTTTGACTGATTTTTCATGTCTGATATCAGATGTCTGATCTGTTTCCTCTCACATATCTTGACTAACATAACTGATCTCACATGTATGAACTCTTTCATCTACTGGATACTGGATTTGTTGCATCTTTCACCTGTCTGATATTACATGTCAGATCTTTTATATGTCCGATTTTTCACATGTCTGATATCAGCTGTCTGATTTTATGTCTCTAATTTCTTATGTGTCATCTCACATCTGATTTAACATAACTGATCTCACATATCTGACCTCACATGTAAGATTTCTTGTGTCTGATTGTAGATAGTTTACATCTCACACATAGTGGATATGTTGCATCTTTGATTTGTTTTTTACCTGTCTGATCTCACAGTTCAAATCTGACGAAACATGTCTGATATCAACGGTCTGATCTCACGTTTCTAATTTCTAATGTGTCATCTCTAATCTCTTCTAACATAACTGATCGCTCACATATCTGACCTCACATGTAAGATTTCTTGTGTCCGATCTCACATCTTAGTTGTGAATTATCTGATCTCACACATAGCGTCTTTGATTTGTTTTTTACCTATCTGTTCTCACATTTCATATCTTTGACGAAACTGGTTTGTCATGTCTATCAACTGTCTGATCTTCTCATGTGTTTTTTCTCACATCTAACATAATTGATCTCACATATTTGATGTCACATTATTTTTCACATCTGATTTCAAATATCTGATCTCACACATATTGGATTTGTTGCATCTTTGATCTTTTACCAGTCTGATCTCACATGTCAGATCTTTGATATATCTGATGTGATGTTTGATCTCTCATTTCTGATTTCTCACGTCTGATCTTGCATGTCTGATCTCACATATACTTCAAATAATTAATCACCTACGTTTCACCTGTCTGATCTCACATGTCTGATCTCACACTTGATCTTTGTTTACATATCTCATGTGATCTCTCATGCCTGATCTGATTTCTGATGTCACTGTATATCACACATCTGATCCCTCATTTCTAATCTGATCTTGCATGTCTGATAACTCGCATTGCATCTTTCTCTCTCTCTTCTATCACATAAACTAGAATCAATAGTTTTAGTTAGCTTAAATATCACGCCTCTGCGCTAATTAGCCTTGTTTCTTGCAAGGCCTTCCACTTTGCTCTTTGGGCATCATGAAAGATGCCTGGGAGCGACTGCGGCAATGCATCAGTCCCACTACCGTGCTGTGCCCGGGCGGAGGTGGCACACCCATCCTGGGCCAGGTCTTCCATTTCCTGTGTGGGAGCCTCCTCCGAACCTCTCCTCTTGTGGACAAAGACGGAGGTGCACATGTGGATCCCAAAGCCATCACCGTAGCCATGGCACAGCAACACCAAAGAGCTCAGGTGGGAAATCCATTGCAGATCCATTTACTAAACAAGTAGCTGTATGTTTTCACATAGTACTAATAAAGATGTAGAGCCATTACAGTTGCTTTCATACCCTCCGTTCAGGTGCGTTTGGAGGCCTTGTGTCAGATTTCCTCCTTCCTGTCAGAGATGGAAGAAAAGAGTGTCAGCTCTCTGGCGCCTCCTCGTTTTCCAGGCCTCCTGCAGTCAGTGCAGCTGCAGTTCCTCTCTGGGTGCTTTGGGCTGGGAGCACCGATTACTGGAAGTCTAGCGGCATCTAACAACAAAATTCACCATTACACCGTAAGATAAGCTGATTATGACATTTCTTCGAATACAAAGCACAGCTTTTTCCAACATATCATGCATGAATGTTTTTTGTTGAAAGCTAGGCCTGTATTCTTATTGAGATATGATGTTTGAAATGTTGATTTGTGTCTAGGCTGGGACTCAGTCGGCTCCTATCGGTGTTCAGAGGGAGTTGCAGTCTGCAGCTCACACGCTGTATCAGCAACTGGTGCGTGTGCTCAGACAGAAGGTGGCGCTAGAGAGAGAACAGGCTGGTGGGTAATGCTTCTTACTCATGCATGCAGCATTTGCCTAAAAAAAGTTAAAAAGAAAAAAAAAAAAAGAAAGTTATCTAAACTTAAATTTTTTTGTGTGTGTGTGTTTCACCTGACACTTTAATATAAATCTTTATTTTTTTAAATTACTTCTTATAATAGTAGTATACATGCATATTTTAAAAATAATGTAAATAATACTGATTGTATTTATTATTTTGAAGTTGCATTATTGAGTAATTGCATTTTTTTTACTAATTTAATTTTACTTTATATTAAATTCATTATTAAATTTTTAATAATTATAATATAAAACAGGGTAAATAATAAGTAAATTTAAATGAATCATTTTGTACTTTACGATGCATCTTAATGTTACTAAAAATAATAAACTTAATCTATACAGTACCTTTTGTACTAGTTACTGTACTGTGCATGCACATTTTATAAAAGTAGAATTATTATTGTATTTTACATTTTTTTTTTTTTTTTTTTTTTTTTTTTACTGACTTTTTAAAATTGATTCAAACAGACTTTAATTTGTGATCATTGCTTTGTGGTTAATATTTAGCTTGTCTGTATTTTGTATTTTGGCACAGTCCTAGTTCTCTAATAATACGCCAGTTTAATTAAGTAGTAATTTATTTGTTTCATTTCAGGCTCTTATCAGCACCTGCTGTTAGCTACAGTCTTTGCTCTGAACTTCCACTATCAGCCGGTGGATCTGGTGGTGATTATTAAATGTGGCGTCCTGGAGATTTTGTCTACCCTGACTGATAACACCTGTGTGCTGGTGAACCAGCGCTGGCTGGCCGCCTCCATGTCCGGTCACATGCAGCTCGGTGGGGCGGTGAAGCTAGCCTCTGCCAGACTCCTGCAGATATTCGCCATAGCGGCCAGGTGAGATTATAAACTTGATAATTAAATACAGAGCACGTCCCATGATATGTTTTGAAAACCTTGCATATTGAAAACTGATGCCTTAGATAATTGCATTCAAAGCATTATTCTTGCTACATCATAATACAGCTTTACTGTAACAGTTTTGCATATTAAAGAAACTCCAAAACATAATTTCATATGAATGTTTTCGTATCAACAAACATCCCCTCTGCCAGTAAAAGCAACAGTACCTGGCTGCAGACAACCTAGGTTGTACAGCTGCAGTTAAATAAAACTGTGTGTGTTTGTTTCCAGTTCCTGTGAAGAGGCCTTGCCATTGGAAGTGTCCCAGGCTCTCATGGATGTAATGAGTGAGCAACTGCAGGGATTGTTACATGCAGTCCACCAGCAGGAGGTGCTAGAGAGGGATTCCACAGAGCACATCCAGGAAGAAACTTCCAAAATAGAAAGTAAGTCATTACAACACAAAAATCAGTATGTGTGTGTGTGTGTGTGTGTGTGTGTGTCAGTGTTAAATGTAAATTACATATGTAGCCATTGCAGTTTTTTTTTTTTACCCCCCCAATTTTTTTACTTACACGTGCGCACTAGTTATAAACATTAAATGTAAACTAAATATTTTGTCATAGCAATTTTTATTTTTACTATTCTTTAACTAATTAATTGAATTACTTTAATTTTACATTATTATTATTTTTTATTATTATTATTATTTATTTATTCTCAATATTATGAGTGGGTAAAATACTGAACTATTTTTGTATATATATATATATATATATATATATATATATATATATGTATGTGTATATGTATGTGTGTATATATATATATATATATATACGTATACGTATATACATATATATATATATATATATATATATATATATATACATATATACACACACATACATACACTCTCACACACGCGCACACACACACACGAGACGTAAATATTAAATGTGAACGAAATATGTGGTCATAGCATTTTTTTACTAAAAAATTACTTTTTTTAAAATTACCTTTTTATAATTTACTTTCATTTTACATTATTATTATTTTTTTCTCAATATTATGAGTAGGTAAAATACTATTTGAACTATCTGAACTATCATTATATATTACTAAATATTTTGTCATTGCAATTTTTTTTGCTATTTGTTAACAATTTTTTTTAAAGAATTTAAAATTGTAGTGATATTTCAAAATGTTACCGTTTTTTATTACTGCTTAGTGTTATTATATTATGAATTATATTATTTTATATTATGTTTTTTGTTTTATTTTAGGTGCAGATGTCATTCGTAGCAGCAGGGTCGTGGAGTCCCAGCTCGCTGACTTTTTAGTCTTCCTAAGACGCATTTTGTCACTAAGAGTTGCCAAAAGAGTCTCGGCGTTTGTTAAGTGGATTGACCCACTGATGACGATTATTGCGTACAAATGCAGCTCTGGAAATCCACGCTTTCACAACTTGCGGACGAAGCTGCTGGCCTTCCATATTCTGGAAGCTCTTCTTCCTGCCTGTTCAGACCCTGTCGTCATGAAACAGGTGAGGGGAAAAAAAGTGTTGTTTTTTTTTTTTTTTTTTCTCACCTGACGCTAAAGAAAAGGTAGATTGATTCTGGCATAATAAGCATTTGCCATGTCATTTTTGTTGTGTTTCAGATTGTCGATCAGTTATTTAGCCTTCTGTCCACATACATGTGGGAGGAACCTCTGGCCCTGAGGAAAAACTTAGAAAAAGAGAGAACCTCAGAGAACTCAAATAGGGTATTTAAACTCATCTCTGTCCAAATTTACCCAGTCGTATTTGTCACGCATTTGAGATTATTTAATATGTGCTTATGTGTCTTCCAGGACGGCGGAAGTGAAGATGAATGCATTCCTATTGGTGATTTCTCTTTCGACCCACATAAACTGATCTGTTGTTCTCTGGAGAGCGGGAATGTACTCTCTCATGGATCCGGGGGAAAAGGGTACGGTTTGGCCACCACCGCCATCACATCGGGATGCTTCATCTGGAAGGTACCAATACAAAATGCAGTCAGTGGTGTCCCTTGTCTTTTACAAGGTCTGCATTCAAATTTTTTTGTCTCCATATCTTAGTTTTATATCACTAAGGAGAACAGGGGAAATGAAGGAACATGTATTGGAGTGTCACGATGGCCCATACGGGACTACAATCATCGCACAACCACAGACATGTGGCTGTACCGGGCCTACAGCGGTAGCCTGTATCATGGAGGAGAGCTGGGCCGAGCTCTGCCCTCCTTCACCCAGGGCGACACCATCACCTGCATCCTAGACATGGAGGCCAGAACAATCTCTTTCGCCAAAAACAACAGGGTCAGTGTGTGTTTGACCTTAGATTGAATGCTTTTCCTGTGACATCCACTGGTTTCTTTGGTTCTGCAAATTATTATTTAATTTTTATTTTATTTTATTTTGGCAAAGTTATTACTATCTTACCCTGACACAAATTTAATGAAGCAAATTCATAGGTTAAATTTGTGATTTGCCTGCTTTAAATGTGCCTATTTTGTAACTGTATTTCATCGACAGTTAATTTGGGCTTCATATAAAAATTATGATCCACAAATCCCAAATTTAACCTATGAATTTGCTTAGAAATTAATATTTATAAAATAATATTAATTTAATATTAATTAAAAATAATAATAATAAAATGTAAAAAGTAAAATAAAATAAAATAATGATTCACAATAATTGTATTTCATAGATAAAGTTATTTTGGGATTCGTATAATTATGATTGGAGAAAAAAATATATAATATGTTGCAGTAAGCTTTCATGTAGTGTTTTTCATCATAGATCACATGCTTATGACGAAAATTAATATAAATAAAATGTAGGGATTTAGGCACATTTAAAATAGACAAATCCCAGATTTAACCTATGAATTTACTTCATTAAATTTGTGTCAGTGTAAAATAAATGTAAAAAAAAAAAATAATAATAATTAAAAATAAATAAATAAATAAATAAATAAATATATAAGTTTTCATATAAAAATGAGGAATATAGGCACATTTAAAATAGACAAAGCACAGATTTAATATGGTGGTTGTTTTTTTTTTTTAAAACAAGCTTTGGAGCTTTGGTGTTAAACATAACGTTGTTAATTTAAGGTACAATAATATATGGATTATAATTACTGACAAAAAGTATTGCTTGATTTATAAGCTAGTAGAACATTTAAAGTTGGAATTCAGTTAAAAGAACTGAATAGATTTAATGGACATGCATATTATTTTGAAGGAAAAAGTTTTTCTTGTAAAAACTTAAATGGCACCTTTTTAAATGTGAATTTTTCATAATAGATGCCCTTTAAAAATTGCGAAAACTATTGTAATTTTTTATTTTCAGCTTAACATCAGTTGCATCAGTTGGGAAAAAGTATATATTTTTGTGTTAATTCTAAAAAAAATATAGAATTTTAATGATTCAATAAAAACACAACTTAGATAAAGTCCTGTATTACATTATTTCTTGCTGAACATTCTATGTAACTTATGATTATTATGAAGTTATGAACAATGCAACAAACTAAAATGCATTTGCAAGCAAAATTAAAAAAATATATTAGGTTAAATGCAAGTTAAGCTCTATGCGCATGGAAAATATTTTTCTAAAAATAAAATAATAATGTAAAAACAGTAATGAGCCTAAAACAGAAATATGAGTTGTTTTTATGTGTGTAGGAGCCCAAGCTAGCGTTTGAAGGAGTGGACGCCACAGAGCTCTACCCCTGTGTTCTTTTCTACAGCAGCAACCCAGGAGAAAAGGTCAGCCTATGAAACCTCTACACCATTAAGTCCATTTGATTCAATTTATACAGTTACATAACATCATTTCTTAACTTTCAAAACCCTGCTGTTCTTCGCCTGGCCTTTAGGTGGCGCTGTGTGACCTGCAGATGCGTGGCATGCCAAGCGATCTTCTGCCAGGGGAGCCCTTGTGCAGCCCACGGGCCACGGTTCTCCTGGAGTCCACCGTTCAGCTGCTAAGACGACTGTACATAAACGATGACTGGGTTCAACATATCAACCAGCACATGCTAAACAAACTACAGCTCATCAACCCTCTCATGAGAGAGGGTCAAGCCAAGATAGGTCAGATAACTATTTGCTTAAAAATAACACATTACATATAGTGGCATCGTTGCAATTAATCATTTGGGAAATGTTTTAGACCTTGTGTGTCAGCTTCTCTATGCTATGTAAATGCTACAATAAATAAAAAACTAAAAATAAACCAGGTATTTAAAATAGATAAAATACAAAATATATCTAAATGCATTTAAATATCATCTAAATATATTTATACATTTTTAAAACATTTTTCTAGACTTAAAATGTTGATTAGGCATCTTGTTTGCAGGACTAATTGTGTTTTAAAGGTTAATGTATTTTGTCCTCTGCCAGCAGGTCATGCCAGTAAGGAGTCTGATGAGAAATGTGGGGTGAACAGAGAGAGGGGCTCTGCTTGGGTCGATGTTGGGACATCGACAGACCACCTCTCTGGTCCAGCGGGGCTCTCTGATGCCCAGCTCAGCGTGTTGTGCACTGAAGTCTGGCCTGTCATGGCCCTGATCGGAGGGGTGGACAGCGGTCTCCGTGCTGGAGGGACCTGCCTGCACAAACCCAGCGGTCGACGGGCGACCCTGCTCGGGGTCTTGAAAGAGGGAAGCCCCCTGGCTAAGCTTCAGTGGGAGGAGACTGATTTTACTGTGAGGTAAGGACACAAATATACATGTATAGAGCACTATATTTTATTAATGTTTGAAAGTGATATTATCCAGTTAATATTGCATGTATTTAGTTTGACTTTAAAATTTGAGTGTTGTTAATATAATATTTTTCTCACACATTTTATATATATATATCTAAATAACTTGACTACTAGTAGACTAGTAGTAGTAGTAGTAGAAATAACAATAATAATAATAAAGTTTATTTATTTGTTTCAATAATTAATGCTGTTTAATAATTTTAAATTAGTAATTTAATTAACTAATTAATTAATTTATTATTCTAATAAATAATATAACTGCTGTTTAGTTATTAGTTTAATTATTGATATAATTTAATAATTTTAATATAATGATTTAATGTTTTATGATTATTAATAGGCAAAAAAATGCAGATATCCAAAAAATAGTTAATAGGCAAAAGTCTGTAAAAATAACTTACAATAATAAAATAGTCAATTATTAATATTAATACTGTTTTTAAATATTTTTAATTGTATTTATTTATAATTTAATAATAATAATAATTTTAATGTAATAATTAAATAAATATAATAAAAAGGTGAATGGCAGTAAAAATAATAACACAAAATATACAATAATAATAAGCTTTATTATTTTTATTATTACTATTGTTTTTAATTTATAATTTAATCATTTTAATACAATAATAAAATGTAGTATGATTATGATTATTATTATGATTATTATTATTATTAAGTAGTGATATTTCATGTAGCTTAGAAAAGCAAAAGGAAAAATAGCTAACAATAATTAAATTAATATTTGAACAATATTAATAACAGTATTTTATTTTTTACTAACAGTATTTTATTAGTGGTTGAAAGTAGATATTGTCCAATTAATGTTACATGTATTTAGTTTAACTTTAATGCAGTGACCATATGAAAGATATTTTTTTTTTAAGAAAATGTCAGTAATTTAAGAAAAAATATATTAATAATAAATGATAATAAATATGAATAAATAATATATATTTTTCATATTTTGTGTCCTTGTCCAAAATATTTTAAATTATTTTAAATAATTTTAGAGTAAAATAGTGTTGTGCCTTATGACTTACTGTTCTCCAGCACTGTCACTGGTTTCTATGATTCAGATGCCATTGTAATTTTTGTGTATTTTGTATGTTATACCTGTCCTGTTCTTTTTGCCAGTTGCATGCGTCTTTTTTTCCTTTTCTTCACTTCCCTTTTCTTGTATTGTCTTTTGTCCCCTTCATTTTTTTCTAATCATGGTATCCTTTCCTTTCCAATCTTTTATTTCTGTCTTGCCCCTTCCGTCTCACTCCTCTCCTCATCTTCATACTGCTTGTGACCTGCTGTGGTCCCACTAACCCAAAGCTTCCTGAATTCTTGGTCACCCAGCGACACGCCTCTCTCCTCCCTGGAGCCGTGCGACGTCCCCCAGCTGGACGTGTCCCGCTGCCGTGGAATCAAGCCGTCCGTGTTGTTCGATCTCATCCTGATGACCGGCATCTTGGAAGAGCAGGAGCCTCCTTCCGGATCATCTGAAACATCTGGATTGCCACGAAACCGAATCAGCTCAGAGGGCGGCCCGCGTAGCGAGCTGGAGAGACGTTTGGATGAGGACATCTCTCGTATTATGATGGACGAAGAGGGAGTGAGCTGTCCGGTGGATGAGGACAGAAATAAAGTGGAAGAGAGGAGAGATGAGAACCAAGATGACACGTTCAGATCCCTCATACAGTCAAACGAGGAGCGTGCTGGCGCCCCCTGTCCGCCGATACTCACATCACAACCTAGAGTGGACTTCTTTGCTTTGGAACTGCGTGCAGTTCGTATTTCATACCTCCTCTTGGGGGCGCTAAAGTCTCTGACTGTCATTCTGAGCTGCGGGAAGTTCACGGATCTTCTCCTGGTTCCCAAATCAGATACAGGGGTCAGTGTAACAAGCCCTGACCCAGCCAAGGCCCCTGCTGGAGGGGAGGAAAGTGCTGAGCTGCGCTCTGTGCTGCAGTTTGTGGTGCGGAGCATGGTGAAGTGGGCCGTCAGACCCTGTCCGATCAAACAGGCCATGGCTTTATCAGACCTCGAGAGGGCCCAGATTATCATCTTTAAAGGAGTTTTGAGCAAACTGCAGGAGGACGGAAGCAAAGAACACAAAGGTCTGGAGCTTTTGCAACAACAACAACAACAACAATAATAATAATAATAATAATAATAATAATAATAATAATAAAATGTATTTGTTCATGATTCAATAATTAATGTTGTTTGATAATATAATTAATCAATATAATAATTTAATTAATAAATAATTTATTATTATTCTAATAAATATTATTATTGCTGTTTATTTATTTGTTTAATTATTAATGTAATTTAATAGTTTTAATATGATTATTTAATGTATTATGATTATTGTTATTAATAGGCAAAAAGGCAAAAGTAAAACAAAAATAATAGCTAAATGTCTGTAAAAATGGCTAATAATAATAAAAATACATTAATATTTCTACTATTTTTTTTATTTCTACTTTTATTTTTTTTTTAGAATTTATTAGCATTCATTTAATAATTTTAATGTAATTATTAAATGTGATAAAAAGGCAAAAGTCAGTAAAATTATTCACAAAATATACAGTAATAATAATCATAGTTGTTATTATATTTTTTTTATTACTATTGTTTATTTTTGTATTAATTATAATTTTGAAATTGAATCATTTTAATACAGTAATGTATATTATTATTATAATTATTATTACTATTATTAATAACAACAATAATAACATTTATTTAATAATTTTAATATAATAATTAAATATCATAAAAACAAAGGCAAAGGGCAGGAAACATAATGCACAAAATATATAATAATCATTGTTATAAGTATATTTATTATTACCATTGTTTATTTTTTGTATTACTCAATTAATAATAGAATTTAATCATTTTAATACAATGATTTTTTTTATTCATAATTTTTTTTTTTTATTATTTATTCATACAATTTACTAACTTTTAGTCATTTTGATATCATTTCAAAAATGTTAAAAAAGCAAAAGTCTGTAAAATTAATTTGATATTTTGCTGTTTAAATTTTAAACTTGTACAGTATTTCATTTAATTTTAAAACTTTATTATTGATTTTATTATAATGTAATATTATAATTTGTTTGTTAATTATAATGTAATCACTTACATATCTAGCTTTAAATAGTAAGAAACAAATATATCTAATCTGTTTTTTTTATACATGTACATTTGTATTATATTATATTTATTTTTTATTTTTTTTGTATATGCAACATTAATACATCTAACAATATTTTATTAGTGGTTAAAAGTAAATTTTGTCCAATTAATATTGCATTGATTTTAGCACAATGACCATATAAAGCAATTTAATTTTAGAAAAATAATAATGTACAAAATATGCAAAAATCATTACTGTTAGTTTTTTTTTATTACTTATTAATTAATATATTTAATAATTTAATTTAGTAACTTTAATATAGTAGTAGTAATAGTAGTAGTAGTAGTGGTAGTGGTATTTCATATCGCTTGGAAAGGCTACTACTACTATTAACATATGAGTTTTTAATTTTAATATGTGTTTTTTTGTACATTTTAATAATTTTACTCATTGTTCTGTTGTGTCTGTGTACACAGATTCAGGGGGTCACTCATCCTCTCAGCCTGTGTCCAAATCCTCCAGTTCAGTCTCACTATACAGCAATGGCTCTGAAGGCACTGCCATTTTTGGGCAGTCAGCTTCACCCTCCACCAATGACCTCACAGCCTCGCTCCTCACCGCCCTGCAGGCTGACGGCCTGGAGAACTTCAACCCTTTCCTGCCCATCAACCTCCTACAGTGAGTTTCTCTTTCATCCAAGCCAATTATTAATAAAATTTATGTATTTTAAAGGACCCTATGAATTAGTGAAGTTATTATAAAGTTCTATAAAGTAATGACAATTTGTTGTAGCATCTAAAGAGTTGAATGAAAGGGACATGAGACAGGTTTTCAGACTCTCTCAAACACACACACACACACAGTAAACTCTCTGACGTGTCTGGATATTCTCACTCCAGATCGCCGTCAACTGAGACACACACTCACACACAGGTTACTGAGAGTGTGAGTGAGAATACAGGTGAGTGTGTGTGTGTTATAACCTCATAAACACATGCTCCTGTTAACCTCAAGCGTCTGAGCATGGCTTAAAGAAACAAGGGTGATTAACACCTTGACATAACACACGCTCAAGCTGAACGTTTGCTCTAGAGCAGGTGCTAGCGGTTCTTCTGTCTGTGTGTGCATGTGTGTGTGGCTGGGCTCCTCTAGGCGGATGGTGCTGGCGCGTTTTCCCACATTGGCAGGTCTCGTCCACAGTCCGGTTCTGCCCCCCGGGCTCAGCCTGACAAGCTCAGCGTCCTGTGAGGGCTTCACTGAGCAGCAGACCAGCTTCCTGGAGCCCTGCGGACAGACCAGGACCCCTGTGGGTAAGACATCCAGAAAAACCCTGGAATACAAGTTGCATGTGGCATCCATGGACACGGTTCATCTGGTCAGCGGATGATGTTCCAGCTATTTATTTAATCTGTTTTTATAAACTGATGTTGAGATTGGTTTATGTAGCGCCTTTAACTTAACCCTGATGCCTGTGCATGTTTTACACTTGAGTCTTGGTTTGGATTTTTTGGTTTGTCACGTACAGTGCTCACTGATTGCAAAGACATTGTTTGCCTTTTCGTGCATTTTTACTCCCTATTGAATGGCACCTTGAATCTCACAATGAATTACAAGACTCATTTCTTTTATAAATATATTTAATTTATGCACTGGGGTCCAAAAAGCTGAGACCACTAGTGAAAAATATTATTTATTTAAATTAATTTTTAGTATTATACATTAAATATATTTAAATGTATTATCAGCATATCAATCTGTATAAATGGTAAGTTGATTTTTTTAAATCAATAAATAAAATTAAATGCAAATAAAATACAAAATAAAAATAAAATGATTATTTTCATTCATTTGCAATATCATTTTCTGAATATTTTTAATTGTTTATATTAAATTATGTATGAAATAACTGTATGTAAATTAAAAAGATCCCTGATTTTCAAAGTGGCCTCAGATGTTAAACTTTACTAAAAATAAAATAAAAAAAATTATAAATAAAAAAATAAATAGAATTTGTAGTCCATGTATTTTATATTTTGTTTTTATATTATACTTAATATGTTTAATTATATTATCAGTGTATCAATCTGTGCAAAAGGTAAATTAAAAATGTGTTAAAATTATTACATAAAAAATGTGTACATAAAAAAAAAATGTCAGAATGTCTTAGTTTATTTTCTTTCACAGTTTTGATTAGTGACTTGCTGAAATATTATTCTAATTTTTTATTTATCTTTTTATAAGATTTAGTTATGTTTATATTAGATTTATATATTCGTTTTATGTAAATAAAATTTTTATGTAAATATAAATAAAAAGATTTTCAAAGTGTTCTCAGATAATAAAAAATAATAAATAAATTTAATTTTAAAAAATTAAATGGAATTTGTAGTACAATGGCATTGTAGTTTTTATATTATACTTAATATATTTAATTATATTATCAGTGTATCAACCTGTGTGAAAAGTAAACTGAAAATTTGTAAAATTAATTAAAAAAAAATTAATATTATATTAAAAATTAATATTATCCACATTTTTTATTTATCATTTCTGGAATATTTTTAATTCCTTTTATATTCAGTTTTATATTAAATAATTGTATGTACTTTAAAAAGATTCCTGATTTTTAAAGTGGTCTCAGATATTAAACTTAATAAATTAAAATCTAAAAATTAGAACAATTTTTACCACTGTGCTTTATTTTTGAAAATGCGGATGTTTTGTAAATAAATGTGTCTTTTCCTGACTGATCATCTTTTCCTGTCATCAGTCAGCCCAGTCCAGACAGTCCAGTTCTGATTCATCACTGAATATTTTCATTTCTGTCCTTCAGAACAGCCCCAAATGTTTGTCCCAGTGCGCTTGCTTGAAATGGGCTTCTCAATGAGACACATCTACAGGGCCATGGAGGCAGCAGGTACCAGCGAGTGCTTGCAACATCTAGCCAGACTCATTCCTACCTGCCAAGGAGGAGACAATCATGTTACAAAGCTTTATTGAATTTTTAATGACTAAGAAACCAATGACAGCAGTGCTTTTGTACTTTTGATTTTTATTTATTTATTTATTTATTTTTGACTGCTAATGATGCTGTTATTGCAGTAAATAAACTCATTACACTTCCCCATGAGATCCTGCTTCAATTCACCCCTCACTGTTCTTCCCCACTGAAACACTCAGCTGAATCATGGGAAATATTAGTGGAGCACCGCATGAAGTCTTATTTTGTGTTATGAATGCTGTATTCACAGTTCAACAAAATTCAGCTTCTGTATATAAATGTTTTGTATTTGTAATTATTTTTATTGCATATTTACATTTTCTTAAACATTATAATTATACAAAAATAAATAAATAAAGTCATAAAAGTGTGACTAACTACACTTTTGTATTGGATATTCTCTCTGACCTCTTTGTGACCTTTCTCAGGAGTCACTGGAGAGGTGGACTCACGCACCATCGAGGTGCTGGCGAGCTGGATGCTGGAACATCCTATCACAGAGGAGCAGCAGGCAGGAGAAGGCTCGTCTGCAGGGGGCGCCACTGATACGCCCTCGTCTGAAGGGCCAGAGACGGTCCAGTGCCCCGAGTCTCCTGCTCCTCTGACCCTACAGGAGAGCAGAGAACCCAACGAGAGGTAAATTCACATATACACTACGCCCTAATCAGTGATAGGTGATCTCATGCATATTAATTCAAATCCTAACCAACCTTATGTATTCCTGATGTGTTTTCCAGTCTGTTGGCAGGTTTGGATTTGGTGGAGAGAGAGAACTTCTTAGATGTTCACCTCACCAGGAATAGACCTCCACCTGCACGGAGGCAACGGTCCGGAGTGAGTCAGAGAACGTCCTTCAGGAGAGCAGGTCAGAATCATATATAGTAACATTAAAATGTTTGTTGTCTTTAAAAATATAGATATTTTTTAATTCGACATGTATGAGTTTGCTACCTGTCTGGCTTGTTTCAGACTCCCCGTCGCCTAGTCCTGTCCCATCGCTGTATAGACAGGACGTGGGTGTGGCAGAATGGCCGGAGCGGGCTGAAACGCACCCGTTTGCTGCTGAAGACGACTCAGAGCTGGGCTACATGGATGACCCGTACCAGGAAGAACCATATGAGGAGCTGCTCACGCCAGAGTTCATCACCTCCGAGAGAGACACACTGTGGATGGTAGAGGTACTGGAGATTCTATCTATCTATCTATCTATCTGTCTGTCTGTCTGTCTGTCTGTCTGTGTATCTATTGTTCTATCAGTCTATCATTCTATCTATCGATCTTTTGATCGTTCTGTCCTTCAGTCCTTCTTTCTATCTGTCTGTCTGTCTATGTATCTATCATTCTGTCTATCTACGCTGATCAGTGTATCTGTCTGTCTGTCTGTCTGTCAGTCTATCATTCTATCGATCTTTTGATTGTTCTATCTATCTATCTATCTATCTATCTATCGTTGTATCATCTATCTATCTATCTATCTGTCTGTCTGTCTGTCTGTCTATGTATCGTTGTATCAGTCTATCATTCTATCGATCTTGATCGTTCTATCCTTCAATCGTTCTTTCTATCTATCTATCTATCTATCTATCTGTCTGTCTGTCTATGTATCTGTCGTTCTATCAGTTTATCTATCGTTCTCTATGTATCGTTGTATCAGTCTATCATTCTATCGATCTTTTGATTGTTCTGTCTATCCTTCAATTGTTCTTTCTATCTATCTATCTATCTATCTATCTATCTATCTATCTATCTGTCTGTCTGTCTGTCGTTCTGTCATTCTATCTATCGTTCTATCATTTCATCCATCCATCCATCCATCTATCATTCTATTGTTCTACCTATCGTTCTATCATTCTGTTGTTCTATACATTGTTCTGTCTATCGTTCTGTTGATTGTTATATCTATCGTTCTGTCGTTTCATCCATCCATCCATCCATCCATCGTTGTGCCATTCTGTCATTCTATTGTTCTAGCGTTCTATCTATATATCTTTCTATCATTCTATTGTTCCGTCCATCCACCCATCGTTCTATAATTCTATCTATTGTTCTATAGTTCTATCATTCTGTCTATCTTTTTCATTTTATGTAATTCTATCATTCTATCTGTCTATTGCTTTAGCTGTTGTTCGTTCTATTTATCTATCATCAATCTATCATTCTATCATTCTATCTATTGTTCTTTTGTTTTGTCTATTATTCTGTCATTCTATCGTTCTGTCATTCTGTCTATCATATTATTATTCTGTCGTCTACCATTTTGTCATTATTTCTGTCATTTATTGATTTCCCTTTCTAACATTTATCTAACATTATTTTATCGATCTCAGTGTTGACTGAACACACGTCTCTTTTTGTCCCAGGGCAGAGATGAGCACCCAGAGCCTCATGAGATGGTGGAGTGTGAGCTGTGTAACACTCTCACCCTGCAGTTCAACAACCACATGAAGCGCCACCACCCGGGCTGCGGTCAGAGCGCCGGCCGCCGTGGTTATCGCAGCAACGGGGCTTACGTGGACGGCTGGTTCGGAGGCGAATGTGGATCGGGCAGCCCATACTACCTCCTGTGCACTGCATGCAGGGAAAAGTACCTGGCCTCCAACCTGGGGGTTATGAGCTCCAAACAAGACAGGTGAGGATGAGGAAACGTTAAACATGTTGTAGCCACTGACCTTTGCTATATAACAATCCAGATGTTGTTTTTTCAGAGCAAGAGGTTTGGCGTTTGATCTGATTGGTCAGTTAGATGGTACATCAGAAGGTATTTATGCAAACTTTTAAATGACAAACACGGCGCAGTTTATTAAATCAATAAAGTGTAATGATTTAAATGTGTGTGTATTAGATGAATGGGATATAGGTAACCAGGAAGACTCAGACTCAGACCGGCTTACAGGTTTGGAGGACTTCGGGATTCTTCTGAGACCCTTAGGTTTAAGTGAGAAGAAGCCCGTGCCGGACCCAATCCCCTTTACTGAACACGACCCCCTCGGAGCCCTCGTCAGCGGCTCGGTCAACGGCGACAATAACCTGCTTTACAAAGGTGATCATTAAGTGGCATATTTCCTACAGCTTTCCTACATATTTCCTAGAGCTTTTCAAAATCTGAGTGAAATGCAGCAGGTTGAAGTTTGTTTCTGTGTCTAGGTGTTGTCAGCACCGAGCTGAAAAGCTGTTCGGTTCCTCTGAGTCTCGGGGAGCAGGCAGCATCCCTGCGGGAGCCGCAGGAGAGACTGTTGGCTCTGAGGAGAGTCACCTCCACCGCTCAGATCCTGCTGGCCTACAGTATGGTGATGAGAGCTCTCTCACAGACCTCCACCAGGTAACACCCACTCATTCCTGACTTCTCTCGGCACAAAATTTATCATCTGCTTTGTGAACTCCTGCACTCTGAATCTGACATGTCATGCTGTGATGGATCCATCAGTGTCTGACTGATCTGCATGGAATCTAAGCCTTGCAGAATTCAATCATTTACCCATCAACATCACACTCATTAGTAACAAATGTGTTACCCTTTTCTTGCCCATTACATTTTGTTTAACTGATTTATTTATTCTTTTTAATACATTTTATCTTATTTAAATCCATTTGGAAAAATCTTTCCTTGCCAAACAATAAACTCCTTCACACAAATCCAGTATTTCTTACTGTTTTTTAAACTCACTAGCCATTCAGGAAATTTTAAAATTGGCATTTTTTTTTTTTTAAATCTCCTTCACAATGGATATTGTGAATATTATTATATTAAAAAACGTCACAGATCATACAGAATAGATAATACAGAAAATTTACATCATAATTTTGTTTTGTTTTTTTAATTAGTTTTGATATTTCTTATGATCTGTTTATTTTTATGACTGATTTTGTATTAAAAATTATTTTATTGTTCAAAAATGTGTAAAAAGTTAATTATTTTGTATTTTAAGTAAAATCCAAAATGTGTTACTGTTATGATCTGTTGGTTTTTCTGACTGATTTTGTGTTCATATTATTTTTTTATATAGTTAATTCAATTTATTCAAAACTTAATAACTTAGTCAGTTATTTTGTATTTTTAAGTCAGTTTTTCCCACACAAATCCAAAATGTGACAAGTTTTATCTATTAAAATTTATTACAAAACTGATAAAATCTGTTGATTTTTCTGACTGATTTTATTAAAATGATTATTTTATTCAGTATATTCAATTCAATTTATTCAAGAATTGTAGTCAATTGTTTTGTAGTTTTAAGTCACTTACCCCCCCACACACACAAATCCAAAATTTATTACTGTTATGATCTGTTGATTTTATGATTTATTTTGTGTTCAAATGATTCTTTTATTGTTAAAAAAAACAAAAAAGAAAAGGGAAAAAAAAACAGAATATTGAACATTTAGCATCAAGCTAAAAAAGCCTATTTTGTATTTTTATGTCAGTTATAAATAAATGTAGTATTTAATCAATACTTAATATTATAATATTAATATTTAATGTGGTACAGAAAGGAATGAGTGAGGTAAATACTGTATTAGTGAGGTGAAATGAACATGACTGTATTTTACAGTTATACTTTTGACCTTTCATGTTAGTTAAACAGTATTCTGAGTGAAAAAGGATTGGAAAAAAGTATTTGTGAAGTATTACTACTCAACAGATCTAAATGTTTTTCTTATTGTTTTCATGACCTGTCACTGAACAGGATTCCTGATGGTGGGAATCCAAATATTGGTGAAACTACAAATTAAATAATTAATTGCATAATTAATAGTTTCTTCTGAACATAATGATCTTATAAAACATTCTTACTTCTATAACTTTTTTACAGCAAGACAATATTAAATATAACTGCAGAAATAGGGTATTATAGTATTTTATTTTTAAAAAATGTCACATCAAAATGCCACAACAAAAAAAAATTACACTGTCTGTGTATATGTTACTGTACAATATGATGTACCTTTGAAAACAGTCTGTCACTGTGTGTTTCAGTAGTTCGGTGTGTAATCAGTCCAGTGGTCTGGAGGCTCTGGGTCTGGCTGACATCCGTATCCTGGTGCGGCTGATGTGTCTGGCAGCAGGGGGGCGTATCCACACAGGCGTGGACCAGCAGGGATTGGGGCGTGGCTCTGTGAGCGATCGCACAGGCTCCGCCTTCCTGTCCTTCCTCAGCTCTGCTATTGGCAGTTTAGTGTCCCACAGTCCTGCTGCGTACAGAGAGTTAGTGGACATCTGTACTCAGGTACGCTCTCTCTCTCTCCTCCCTCCCAACCGTCTTTCTTGTCTCCTCCGCTAATGTTTCTCACCTCATTATCCTTGCTATGCTCTTCATCATTCTCTCCTTTCAGCTTGTTTAATCATCCTGTCTTCTGCCTAATCATGCTGTCTCACCTGCATGTCCTTCCTCTCAGGATCTCATGGCAGCAGCTACAGGGATGAACATCAGCGCTATCACTGATCCACAGCAGAGGATGAGGCAAAGCTCCGCACTCAAGGGGGCGCCACAGGAGCCAAGAGAACTGACCCCGCCCACCTTCTTGGTTACACAGAGTCTGGTGTCCCTGCTGACAGAGAAAGGTGTCCGATATCGTTATAATGTGGAAAGAAGCGAATCCACTGAATCAAAGGGTAAAAAAAATTCTCCGAGCAGTATATATATTTTAAATGTTTCAGAAATGTTTTCTTTAGTTTAGACCAGTGATTGCCAAACTTTGTCATTCAAAACGCTTGGACCTGAAATGTTTAATTATTTAAATATTTATTTATATAAGTACCTCCTGACATTTTAAGTTCGTATTTCAAAAATTGTAACATGTTTGCATATTTATGTTTTTTTTAAATAGCCACATGACAAGGAAATCCTGTAACTATCAGGAAATATTTTTTGCTTAAACTGTTTATTAAAGTATTAGGAAATTTTAGATATGATTGGCAGGTCTGGAAAAGTCATAGAAAATGTGAAATCATAGTAAGGAAAGGTGTAGTGAATGTAAATATTTCCAATCCAATCCAATCCAATTAAAATAAAATAAAATAAAATAAAATAAAATAAAATAAAATAAATATAAAATAAATATAAAATAAAATATAAAATAAAATATAATAAAATATAAAATAAAATAAATAAAATATAAAATAAAATATTAAATTAAATTAAATTAAATTAAATTAAATTAACAGTGACTGGAAAACTTATGGAAATGCCATGGACAGTGGTCAAAAGATTTAGAACCCTGCTTCCCTTCTAGTGACACCCATATATCATTTTAAAATGGCAGTTAATGATTTGGAATTAATTAACCCTAATTAACTCCACATGTCACTGGACAGAAGGCGGAAGCCCTCCACCCTCAGGTCCCCCTCTGTCTCAAGCGGGGACGCGGGTCGGGCCGCTGGAGCTGGCTAATGCGCTCGCTGCCTGTGCCCTGTCAGCCAGGCTGACCAGCAGACACCGACAATGGGCGGCACAACAGCTGGTCCAGGCCCTGGCGGTCTCTGAGAAAGACAACACGGCCAGACCCCAGACATACAGCGACATGGCCGGAGATCTGCGCAAGTGTCCAATCAAGAAGCTGGAAGGACATCAGAACAGGGTAAAGATACAGTAGAAACATGCTAGATGTCTTGCAAGTATACATATGCCTTGACTTGTTTCCAATTGGCTGTTGTGTTTGTAGGTGAGCAGCTGCAGCTGGAACACAGAACAAGGTCTGTTGGCCACTGGCTCACAGGACGGGACCGTTCGACTCTGGGCCGTAACGCCGAACACAGCAGAACTTCAGCATACGCACACCTGCAGCATCAGGTGAGACAGCTTGTTTTTCATCACTGGGAAATGATTTTTGTGTTGAGTGAGATTGAAATGGATGTTTTGGGCGCTGATGGTTCTGTGTCTGTGTGTTGTCTCTGCAGTGAGGATGCTCAGAGCTCAGATGGTTCAATGGGATCTCATCTGTTGTCTGCCGTATCATGGAGCGCAGGGGGAACTCTACTGGCCGCCTTCCAGAACAAACTCATCAACATCTGGACCGTCAATGGTCAGACCAGCATCCTGCTGTCACATTCACGCACACACACACACACACACATACAGACACACACACAGAGCACTTCTGCTGCCAAATCTTATATGTAATTGAATGGGTATACAGTAATTTATAAATGATTGCAAGAGCAAGTTAATGCAATGATTTTGTTATGTGATTTTTTTTTTTTTTTTTTTTTTTTTTTTTTTTTTCTATTTAGCTTTAATTTATATTTATCACAGTAATAGTTTCAGTAATTGTAAATTGTAACTTTAAACTTATTACGGTTAGTTGTCAAGACATTTCTAATTGTAGCTTTTTCTTTTTTTAATTGTTTTAATATTTTAGTTATCTAATATTTATTTTTCTTTTTATTTATTTAATTTTAGCTTTATTTAATTTACCAAAAACTGCTTTTAACATCACTGGATGTAGTGTGGTTGAGGAAGAATATTTCTAAAATATATTTTAAACAAAAAATATTGAAATTAAAGTATTAAGTATTAAGTATTTTACATTTTCTGCCAAAAATGTGATTTTGCCCATGCAAAAGTCACCTTGCATGCAATTGCTAGGTTGTTCTAAGACGTTTTTTTTTTTTTTTTTTTTTTTTTTTTAATTTCATTAGTGGTTCTTGTCCTGACTATTAATTACATAGTCTTACTGTCACAATCCAGTCAAGTCCTGATGGATAGAAATACATCCTGTAGGATATTATGTGCATTAGCTTAATATGTATTGGACAAAATCTTTGTAGTATACACTCGCTTTTGAAAGCGTTTGTGTTTTTTCTTCTTTTCTGTAGGTACTCAGGCACACATCGAGGCTCAGTCCTCTTGGGTCACTGCACTCTCTTGGGTTCAGACCTCTACTCCGTTCCTCAGTCAGGAAGCCTGCAGTCAGGTCAGCCCTCCTGAAAGTCTGCTGGTGGGCCGACTAGATGGCTCCCTCTGCTGGCTGGAGGTCACAGATGACCTGAGAGTGGACCGAACGGAGCTCACTCACTGCTACAGGAAAGAAGGTTGGTCCATAAATGTGTTGAAGATCCCTGTTTTAATGTGTGTTCAATAATTCCATGGTGAGTGAACTTTTTTTACAATTTTTTTTTTTTAGCACCTCAGTGTCTGGCCTGGTACAGTGTTGATAAACCTTTTGCCGTGGGCTATCCTGATGGCAAAATTCTCCTAGCGACAGCAGAGAGCTACGAAACAGACCCGCCCATTCTACTAACAGCATTTCCTGTGAGTTTGGAGTCTTTAGAGCAAACACAAACACTCATTCAACAATAACGATGTGTGGTTGGCCAAAAAATATAAAAATAAAATAAAATAAATTCTAAATTAAATTTTTGTATTTAATTTAGAATTTAGAATATATATGTACATTTTTACATATATATATATATATATATATATATATATATATATAAATAAATAAAAATGTTTGTTACCATAATCATGGATCAAAAAAGGTTAATTTGCTCCTGAAACAATGTTCTGTTGTTACCAGTGATCATAGTATATTTATACACTATTATAGTATTTATTAATTGATTTATATACTATATTTATATACTCCTTATAGCATTTGTTATTGTTTTGAATAATTTTGAATCAGCCTTTATTTTAAGTAATTTAATGCATTTTTGTTGTTTTTCATAAAAATAATAAAAAAAGCTTTAATTTATATTTATTTACTTGTTGTTTTAGTAATTGTATTACTTAAAATACAAATATTTTATTAGATTATTTATTTTATTAATTTTTTATATTCAATATTTATTAGTTTTTTCTAATATTTTATTTTTCTAAACTAAAACAGAAAAAAGCTAATAAAACGGCCTTAGTTATATAATTTAATCTGTAATGTTTATTAAATTGATCAAAAGTGAAACTAAAGACATTTATAATGTTACAAAACATTTCTAATAAAAATAAAATAAATATTTTGAGCAGGACATAGATCATACTATAATAATGATAATATATATATATATATATATATATATATATATATATATATATATATATATGTGTGTGTATATACAGCTTTGCATCACAGGAATAAATTACATTTTACTATTACCAATTCTTACCAACCATAAACTTTTGAACAGTAATGTATTCCATTACAAAAATACATTTTATTACATTTATAACATAGTTTTACAACATGGAGACTTTTCGGAAACTTTTGAGTGATGACTTGAACAAGCCAAATGAACTGAATCGATAAAATAAATTGGATTTCTTCACACACCTTCACACATACAGATTGCTATATGCTTTGTGAAACTGAACACGTATTTTCACAAATAAACCTGTTCTTGCTTTTATGTTCTCAGGAGAGTGTGAGTGCGCTCAGGTGGGACCCTACCGGACATCTGCTGCTGTCTGTCGGCCGCTCTGAGGTGGTGAAAATCTGGGGTCGTGCCAGCGGCGCATGGGTCACCCTCCACTCTCTGTTCCACACGGGCATCGTCAATACGGCTGAGTGGTGCCCTCTGCCCGGGAGAGGCCCAGAGCCTCGTCTTATAATGGCAGTGTGAGTTTACCATATGGTTAATAATCATTACAACAATTTACAAAACTAGATGCTCACCTACTTTAGTATTCGCAAATTGTTGAGGGTGTTACTACACACTTCACTCACTTCTTAAAGGGAACATCAGATGCAAAATTCACTTTTACATGGTGCTTGCATATAAATGTGTCTTAGCTGTGTGTGAACACAAGCACCAATGATAAAAATCCTCAAGCAGTTTTAATTTTCTGAACAATATGATGTCATACTGCTCAAGCTCCACCCACGACTGCTGACGGACTGTCCCTTATTAGCATATTCCCGCCCTCAACCAGTTGTACGCTGTCCGCCATCTTTATTTTCTCCCGACATCAGAGCCACTGAGGATGGAGTGGAATTGTTTTGTTTTTGAACATAACACGCCACCGAACACACAAAAAAGGAAGAGAGGGGTGGGGTGAGCATTAGCTCATTAGCATTTAAAGAGACATGCACCGAAACGGGTTACTGTGAACAGAGCTGTTTTTAACAAGGTAATAACGGTGTTGCTATACATGACCATTGAGGAATTTTAACCAAACTATGTAACAGACATTTCATGAAGACATTTCATTGAATGCTAATGAAAATGGGTATCCGATGTCCCCTTTAATATGGCAATGAAACGGAAATAGCAACAAGTGCTGTTTTATATTATCATTAAGATGCTGTTACAGTTTTTGTTATTAACGTGAACGTTTATTTATTTATATATATGTATATATATATATATATATATTTATATATATGTATATATATATATGTATGTATATATATATTGTCTTTCAGGTTAGTTTTAGTTGAAGTTTTAGTAATTTTGTTGTGTTTTTGTCATTTTTATTAGTTTTTGATGATTTTAAATATGTCTGTAGTATTTCAGTTTTAGTTTTATTTATTTTAGTACAGAAACTAGCTGAAATAAAATAAGTTTTTAATATTTTATTTTATTGACGTATACATTTGGTATATGTATTGAAGTTTTGACATTTTAATTGAACATTACAGTTTAAAAATATTAGTGTTGTCAAATCGATTAATCGCGATCCTTCGGCTACAAAATAAAAGTTTGTATATGTGTGTGTACTATGTATATTTATGTGTAAATATAAATACACATGTATGTATATATTTAGGAAATACTTACATGTATATATGTTCATATTTATGTATGCTTTGTATTATATATAAATATATATTGCATAAATTTTATATTTATTAACTTTAATATATATATATATATATATATATATATATATATATGTGTGTAGACTATCAGTCAAAAGTTTTTGAACAGTAATTTTTAATGTTTTTAAAGAAGTCTCTTCTGCTCACCAAGCCTGCATTTATTTAATCCAAAGTATTTTCTATTTGAATGTTTTAAAATGTAATTTATTCCTGTGATTTCAAAGCTGAGTTTTTATCATCATTACTCCAGTCACATGATCCTTCAGAAATCATATGAATTCTGATATTCTGGTTTGCTGTTTAAAAACATTTATTTTTCAGCTTTTTTTTTTCTTTTTCTTTTTTTATCTGAAATAGAAATATTTTGTAAAATTCTAAATGTCTTTATGATCAGTTTTGATCAGTTTAAAGCTTCCTTGCTAAATAAAAGTATTAATTTCTATAGTTTCATTTATATTAATTTAATTAAATTTAATTCAGATTTCTTAACCAAAGTGTGTGTGTGTGTGTGTGTGTGTGTGTGTACCAAATGTCCCCACAATGATAGTAAAACCTGAAATTTTTGACATTGTGGGGACCGGCCTGCGGTCCCCACAATGTTAAAAAATGATTAAAAATAGTAAATGATGTTTATCTGAAAGTGTAACGATGCAAACATGTTTTCTGTGAGGGCTAGGTTTAGGGTTAGGGTTGGGTTAGGGGATAGACAATATCGTTTGGTCAGTACAAAATCTATAGAAGTCTATGGAAAGTCCCCACAATTCACAAAAACAAACATGTGTGTATATGTGTGTATATATATATATATATATATATATATTCAAATAGCTTTTTATTTCAGATAAATTCTTTATCTTTGGATCTTTCTATTCATCAAAGAATCTTAGAATATTAGAATGATTTCTGAAGGATCATGTGACACTGAAGACTGGAGTAATGATGCTAAAAATGTAGCTTTGATCACAGGAATAAATTCCATTTTAAAATATATTCATAACATAAATGCAGCCTTGGTGAGCAGAAGAGACTTATTTAAAAAACACTAAAAATTTTACTGTTCAAAAAACTTTTGACTGGTAGTGTATGTATGTGTATTTATATAAGTAAATATACACAGTACACACACATATATTGTGCAAACAAACTTTTATTTCGGATGCGATTAATCACGATTAATCGATTTTACAGCACAAAAAAAATGCATTTTTAATGATAAAGCTCATAGACAGCATGGAAAAGAGACGAAAATGTTTAAAATTAAATGACAACTTTGGTGAAAGAAACAAGTGAGGAGAATTAAACATTATAAGTGGACTATTATTATTTTTCACACCATTTAAGTGAAAAATGGGTACAAGATATCTCAGAGGAGCCTTTTTGAGTGCTTTAAATGAGTACTTCCTAAAGTATTTTTAGTATATGTAGACATTTAGCTGTTATATTAGTAGTCAATGATGCACAGGTGTCTAATCCATCATCCAAATGTTAAGTTTTTCCTTTCTTTATCTCCTCAGTGGATGTCAAAATGGCCTCCTGTATGTGTGGACTCTTCCTCAAGGGGGCGCTAATGTCTCAGTGCCCAATTTCCTCACCTCGTCTACCAGCCAAGACAAGAGCAGTGCCATCAAGGTTAGATTTATTTATCTGCCTGTTTTTTGAGATATGATTTACTTGGAGTAAATTAAGCCTTCTTATTTATTACCTGCTTATTTACCTCGACTTTTAATTCACTTTCACTCTGTTAGATTAAATGCCACTGAAGGTCTTTTTTGAAGTTTGTTCAGAGTTTAACAAAGCTGTGTGTTTTGTGTTTTAGCGGGGCAATGCTAAATGTGTGTTCCGTCTGAGTGGACACATTACAGCGGTAAAGACCCTGTCGTTTTGTCCCAGTGGGCTTGCGCTGGTGTCTGGAGGAATCGGAGGGGTGCTCAACATCTGGTCTCTCAGGGTGAGCCACATGTTTTTTATTAGCACCTCTTTTATTGGCTTTACAAAACTTTTGTTTTTGTTTGTAACCACTCCCCTGTGTTCTAGGATGGTTCGGTCCTGCAGACTGTGGTTACTGGAATGGGCTCTGTGGTTTGTACCACCTGGATACCAAATGTAGGGGTGACCGCTTGTTCTGGAAGATCAAAGGTACTGAACACTTTCTGAAAAAGTGTTAAATTCAATTAATGTTTAATTAAAAATGTGTACGTGTATGATTAATTCTGTTTTCCCTGTAACAGGATGTTTTGCTAATTCGCTGTACCCCAGACTGGATCTCTCAGAATCATGTTCTGGCCTCCTGCCGTTCTGTTCTGCGAAGTCAGGGCATTCTGGGATTGAATCGTGCCCCCTGCATGGCTGTCTTTCTTGAGCGCCTTCCCACACTGCTTCAGGAGCAGTATAGCTATGAGAAGGTACATACAGTTCCTCATCAAAACTGAGAGTTTTTGTCAATGCAGTGAGGTTTATTTTGCTGTCTTTGTTTTGTGGCCGATAGCTGGTAAATATTTTGTACAAATTATGATATTTTGTAAAAAAATGTCATAAAGGTCAGTTCTTTTGGAACTGAGATTTATACATCATCTGATGAATAAATAAGCTTTCCATTGATGCATGGTTTGTTAGGAAACAACTTTTTATTGTAAAATCTGGAACCTGAGGGTGCAAAAAAATCATAATACTGAGAAAATCACCTTTAAAGTTGTCCATATGAAGTTCTTAGAAATGCATATTACTAATCAAAAATTAAGTTTTGATATATTTACAGTAGGAAATTTTACAAAATATCTTCACGGAACATGATCTTTACTTAATATCGTAATGATTTTTGGCATGAAAGAAAAATCAGTCATTTTGACTCACACAATGTATTGTTGACTATCACTACAAATATACCCGTGCTACTTATGACTGGTTTTGTGGCCCAGAGTCACAAATCTGTAATCATAAGTGTGCTTTTTGTTGAAATGAGTTCTTTAATTCTTCTAGAATACTATAGAAATTACATAACTGTATTTAATAGATTAGAATAACTAGGGCCCTATGAAATCCATTGTTTGTTTTTTTTTATTTATTTGTTCCAAAATTCAGTTTTTTTCCACTTTAATTTTTCTGGATTTCCTTTTTTTTCCGATTTAATTTTTCTAGACTGTTTTAATGGTTAAAGTTTAAAAAAATATTAATTAAAAAGCATGTCTAATTAATTGAAATCAAGAAGCGTACACAATTTAAGGGCAATTCAGTTTTATTTTTAACAAATTCTGTTTTGCATTAATTTTCTGGAATCCATTTGAATGGTTTCATTAAATTTTAATAATCAAAAGCATCTCTAATTTGTTTTCTCTTTATTTTTTCTAGACTGTTTTAATGGTTTATAAAAACAATAAAAACAAAATAATAAAAAAATCATGTCTAATTAATTAAAATCACGAATCTTACACAATTTAACAGCAATATATATATATATATATTTTGTTTTGTTTTGTTTTGTTTTGTTTTGTTTTGTACCAAATTCTATTTTTTGCACTAATTTTCTCATCCATTTAATGGTTTTATTAAATTTTAATAATCAAAAGCATCTCTAATTATCTTATTTTATTAAAAAAAAAAAAGTTATTATTTTATTTATTTATTTTCAGAAATACTGTGTTGTGTATTTAAATAAATTAAATTCTAGTAAATAATTTTTCTTGTAAATATTCCTTAAAAAAATAATGTTTTAATAATGATTTTATCATTAGTAGTAGTACTATCATTACATTAAGTCATATATTTCTGTCACAATTTCTTCAATTTAAACCAAGCTTTTATTTTGACGGGTTGCCGTGAAGACCTTTAAGAGTCTGTTTGTTTGAAGAAACGTAAAATTAAGTGACTAGAGATTAAGTTCTAAAGATATTTTTGTTCATGTACTCGTATATTGAGGCGGTAGAAGCTGAAAACACTGTGAGTGTCACGCGCGCTTCAGTATGTGTAGTAAACAAAATTGCGCATCTGTGCAATTCATTCACGCAGAGACATGCAGGATTCATATTTTAGTAGTATTTTTGCAGCTTAGTATGCACAGACATGTGTTTCAATTAAATGTACTGACCTACTTCTGATTCATTCCTCCAGAATTTGGCCAATTCAGTGACATTCTGCGTTATACAGTAAATTCCATTTTTATGACTGGATTCCATGATTCCGTCCACGTTTGCCATTTTGCAGAAATCATATTGCCCTAAATAACTGACACAAACATATTTGCCTCAGTTTTGATGCAGTCTGAATCTGAGTTTCTGCTAAAGCTCAGTTTGTTCTACTGGCACATTGACTGTTTGCCCAGTTTTGCCGCGGAGTTTAATTTAACAACAGAGTCTCTATTAACAGCTCATTATTGTCCTCGGTTAAACAGCAGAGATCTCCTGCGGTCTGCAGTCTTCTGAGGAGTTCACTGCAGCTTCTGCTCTAATAAATGAACTGCAGCTTTCTGAGTCAACATCACCTCAGCACCACCTATTTTTACTTCATACGTCATCAAATTATATAAAGTCTATTAAAATTGAAAATAGTTGTAGCATTTCACAGTATTACTGTTCTTACTGTATTTTTCATCAAATAAATGCATCTTTAAATTCTCAGTGTGTAATTTATAGATATTATATCACATCATATGTCTTCATGTGTGTCTGGATCCTCAGAGTCATGTGATGGCGGGTGATCAGCTGACCCACAGTGCCTTTCTTCAGAGTCTGGCCGCACTGGCCGTGGGTCTCTTCTTGGATCAGCTATTGTGCCGTCAGCCCAGACCGCCTCACCACAGCGGGACGGGGCCGGATCAAGATGGGGCCCCTGGATCCTTCTGCCCCTCAGAGTGGAACTGGCTTTCCACTTATTCAACCACAGTGAAGAGCGCAGAGGCGTTTGCTCGTGGCACACCCTTCCCAGAATCCTTCATCGCACCTGAGTTCCATCATTCTGGACCCACAGAGTTGACCAAACCACTGGTAAGATACATAATCGAGTTAATCATTGTGATTATATTTAAACGAACAATATTTGTACACTATTTTTTTTTTTATCTTAAAATCCTCTTATAATGAAGGTTTTCTGCACCAAAAACATCTTCAGTGATCTTTTTTTATTCATATTGACTGTAATATTAAATGCTTTTTGCTGCTTTACTTTTAAGAGAAGAAGAAAAATAATGATTGAAATGGAAAAAATGGATTCAAAAAATTAAAAATGTGAGACTAAGTATACATCATAAATGTAAACAATGAAATAATGACAATATTAGTGAAATTATTATGCAGTAAAATCTAAAGGTAGTGTAGATCATATTATATTTTTTTGTAGTTTTTCCTTCAGTGCCTTTAAATACACACTCTTAAACCTTTTTACATTTGTCACATTTTCATATAATTTTGTAATTAAATTTTGTATTGTTATGATTCATTACGGGGTATTATAGTAAACTAAAAATGAAACAAATTAAAACAATTTTTTTTTTAAATGTTAAAAATAAACATTAACTGAAATAAAATTAAATATATATTTAAAAAAAACCTTTTTTACATTTTGTTTGTTTATGTGCTAAAATAAAATAAAAACTGAAATAAAAATTAATAAAAAATATTTAGATGACTAATATGTAACATAAAAAATTACTAAAACTTTAACTAAAACTGAAATGAAAAGAAAATGTATTTTTCAGAACACAAATAAAATATTTTTGATGAAAGCCGAGAGATAACATACAAATTTATATATATATATATATATATATATATATATATATATAAAATACAAAATCACAAAAACTTTAACTAAAATTAAAATGAAAAGAAAATAACAGATTATAAGAAAATAGAATACTTATTTATTTATTTATCGGAACACATTTTTCAGTTTCGTTTGTTGATGTACTAAAATAACTAAAAACTGAAATAAAAATTAATAACAAATATATATATAAATATATATAAATTACTAATATACAACATACAAAATGATATAATATATATGAAATACAAATTACTAAAATTTTAAGTAAAATTAAAATGAAAATAGAAAACACTATATATATATATGTGTGTGTGTGTGTGTGTGTGTGTGTGTTTATATATATATATATATATATATATATATATATAAATAAATAAATAAAAATATATGTTTCGATATTTATTTATTTTTTTATTTTTTTATCGGAACACAAATTAAGATTTTTTTTTTTTTTTTTTTTTTTTTTTGATGAAGTCTAAAAGCTTTTTGACTCTGCATAGACAGCAACGCAACTGAAACGTTCAAGGCCCAGAAAGGTAGTAAGCACATCGATAAAGTAGTCCATGTGACATCAGTGGTTTAAACTTAATTTTATGACGCTACGAGAATACCTTTTGTGTGCAAAGAAAACAAAAATAGTGACTTTATTCAACAATTTCACATTTCAATGATACCAAAATTCCTTATTTCAGCTGAGCTCAGAAAGTCCTGTTTTCCACAAAATGCCCCTTAAAGGTTACTTTGATTTATGCAAAGCATCTTTTGTTCTCCTTCTAGGACAACAGTAAATGGACCTTCATGATGGATGAACAGCTCATGTCCTGGGCGACCAGCAGACCTGAAGTAAGTCTGTGTGTTCTTGAACGTGTGTGAGGTTGAGCAGATATGTGGAAGTGTGTGTTGAGACATGAGGATCTTCCTTCATCTCCCTCATTCGTCTCTGTCAGTAGAGTCCCTGTGTTCAGCGTTGTTCTTTCAGGCAGATTTTTATCACTCTTCACGTGTTTTTATTCATTCAGCTTTTATAAATTACCTTACACAAACCCTACCAGCCAGACCACACAAAACCTCTCTGCTTTAAATAAAACTCCTTTCCTCATCATTTAAAGCATATCTTTGTGCCTATTTTAACTTTACAGCTTGCTGAATTGGCTTGAGATTGCATTAAAAGAATGTGTATAAAAGAAATATTGTATTTAACAGTATTTTAAACATCTTTTTAATCTAATGAAATCACATTTGTGTGTTTGACAGGACTGGCAGCAGGGTGGTAAAAGTGAGGTTTATTTGTGGGGTAACGGGCGTCACGGGCAGCTGGCGGATGCCGGGACCAGCGCGTCTGTGCCCACCCTCGCTCCCTCCCTCTCTCAGACTCAACAGGTAGAGTATCAACACCAAACGCATGCAAAACTACCACAAGTTGGCATGTACATTTATCTCTGTTGTGTTTCTTTCAGGTCGTGTGCGGTCAGAACTGCACGTTCCTGGTTCAGGCTAACGGTACGGTTCTGGCTGTAGGGGAGGGCAGTTACGGACGACTCGGACAGGGTAACTCAGACGACCTGTACACCCCAACTATCATCTCAGCTTTACAAGGTAATGCAGACCATAGCAAACTCATTTTCAGGCTAGTGCCAGGAATATGTGAAGTAAACAGATGTAATATACTGATATTCCGGCACTTACGGAATTTTCTGGGAAAAAAGGTTAAAAATGGATGCAGAGAAAAACTGAAATGTGAACTAACTTGTTTGAAGAGAAAAACTGTGGCTGTCAATTAAATAAAATATTACAATATTACAAGTATATTACAATAACATACACCAAACAGCATAACTTAAATAATAATAATAATAATAAACAACATGATCGACAAACAACAACATAATAATAATAGCAATAATAATATATTTATTGTTGTTATTGTTATTATTTGTTTAATAATAAACAATAATCTATTTTTCTAATAACTTATTAGAAAAAACCCTGCAACAATATTTTGAAAAAATATTGTAACTATTTTGTAACTTGTAATTATATAATTAATAATAATAATAATAATAATAGCAATAGCATACAACAAACATAACTTAATAAATAACAATAGTAACATTAACAACAGTAATAATTATGTTATTTAATAACAGCGTTAAAATAACCTCCTAATCTATTTTAATAGCTTAAAAATATATTGTAACTAGAATTGTGTAATAATTAATAATAATAATTATTATAACAACAACCTTTTAAAATCTATTTATCTAATAACTTATTAGAAACAATATTGTAACTGTATATTTAATAATAATAATAATAATAATAATGATGATAATAAATATTAATAATTGTTAACATAAATAATAATAACAGTAACAACATTATTATTTAACAACAACATTAAAATAACAGTAGCTATATTTATATAATAATAATAATTATTATTATTATATTATTTAATAACAACATTAAAATAACAACCTCTTAAAATCTTTTAAATCATTTATTAGAAAAAATATTGTAACTATAATTATATAATAATTAATAATAATTATATTATTATTATTTAATAGCAACATTAAAATATCAGCCTCTTAAAATCTTTTTTAATAATGTATTAGAATAATATTGTGACTATAAATGTATAATAATAACAACACACAACAGCATAAATAACTTAAAAATAATAACAAACAGCATGATTGACAATAAATAATAATAAGAACATAAATAATAATAATAAAAACATAATAATAAAAACATAAATAATAATAAGAACAATAACAACAGTAATAATGTTTATATTATTATTTAATAACATTAAAATAACATCTTAAAACTGTAACAGTATATTGAACTTGTGTTGGGAATACGATTTTTTTAAATAAATAAATAGGTTGTCATTTTATTGATATTGTGATCATCATCTTCTTCTTCTCCTCAAAACTTTAACTCAGTATAAAACTGCATGAAATATATATCACATCTATTACACAGATTTTTTTCCTCCTTAAAAGGTTATGTAGTGACTCAGCTGGTGACATCATATGGCTCTGATGGCCACTCATTGGCTCTCACTGAAACCGGAGAGGTGTTTAGCTGGGGTGATGGGGATTATGGGAAACTTGGCCATGGGAACAGTGAACGGCAAAGGCGACCCAAACAGATCGAGGCTCTGCAAGGAGAGGAAGTGGTGCAGGTAAAGAAAATAACTGTCCAAGATCATCACCAAAACCATCACATCATCAGCTTTCATTTCAACATCATTTCCCCCTCTCAGCTGGCGTGTGGCTTCAAACACTCGGCCGTCGTCACAGCGGACGGAAAACTCTTCACCTTTGGCAGCGGAGATTCTGGACGCTTGGGTCAAAGGTCAACATCGAACAAGATGATCCCGGAGAGAGTTACAGCACTAGATGGATACCACATTGGACAGGTGCTTCATTGTTTGGACTTTCAATGTGCGTATGTGACTTTTGACTTTTTGACTTTTGCGTGATGAGTAAAGATGACCTTTCCTGTCGCGTTCAGGTGTCATGTGGTATCAATCATACGTTGGTCCTGTCATCAGACGGCCTGACCGTGTGGGCTTTCGGAGACGGTGATTATGGTAAACTGGGTATCGGACCATGTACGGTGAAATGCTACCCACAGGTACAATCTTACTGATTGATTTTCATATTTTTGACCACCAAGGCTGCATTTATTTGTCCAAAAATACAGTAAAAATGGTAAAAATATGAAATATTATTAAGTTGGCTTGAGCTTTAAAGCTACAACCACCAAACTTGGATCAGACCTTCAGACCGGTCTGAAGTTAGTTGCTATATCTTTTCAAACTGATCCGACGTATGGTTTTTGAACACCAGACTATCAAAACCACCTAAAATCCCATAGACTTTCATTGAAGGGGTGAACATTTTTATTCAAAGAGACATATGGTGCATCTAAGCTGTTTATTGCTGTAGTAAAGCCCAACAATTCCCTGCTTTAAAAAACAGCTAAAACCAGCCTAAGCTGAATGGCTGCTTTGGCTGGTCTGATTTTAAAGTGGTTTAAAGTGGTTTTGGACACTTTTCAGCTGGCCAGGCTTGGAGATCTGGCTTGGTTAAAGCAGCTTTTTTTCAGCTTAAACCAGCTTTGCCTAGACAACCAGCCTAGGCTAGTTTTAGCTGGTTTTTACTGGTTTTAGCTGCTTTAAACATGTTAATCATGCTAGTAACATGCTACTAACTTGCTAACCATGTTAGAGACATGCTGTTAACACGTTAGCAAATGCTAATAACATGCTAATTATGCCTGAAACATGTTAGCATCATGCTAACAACTGCTAGTAACTTGCTAATCATGCTAGTAACATGCTGCTTGTTTACCATGTTGAAAACATGTTAGCAACATGTTAGTAGCTTGCTAATCATACTAACAACATGCTAGTAACTTGTAAATCATACTAACAACATGCTAATCATGCTAGAAACATGACAGCAGCATGCTAATGCTAACAACTGCTACTAAATTTGCTAATCATGCTAGTAGCATGCTACTAACTTGTTAACCATGAATACACATGCTAGTAGAAACACGCTAGTAACATGTTAATCATGCTGGAAACATGAAAGCAACATGCTAATCATGTTAACAACATGCTAGTAATATGCTAATCATGCTAGAAACATGCTAATTAGGCTAGCAACATGTTAATAACTTGTTAATCATAGTAGAAACATGCTTACCATCCTAACAGCATGCTAGCAACATGCTACTAATGTTAGAAACATGCTAGTAATATGCTAATCATGTTAAAAACATGTTAGCAACATGCTAATTATGTTAGAAACATGCTAGTAACATGTTTATTATGCTAGCAACATGATAATCATGCTAGAAACATGTTAGCAACATGCTTATCAGGCTATAAACATGCTAGTAACTTGCTAATCATGCTAGAATCACGCTATTAACTTGATAATCATGTTAACAACGTTAAAACATGCTAACAACATGTTAAATCATGATAGCAACATCAGCTTTCATACTTTTACAACTGCTTCAACTTTTCAGGCTAGGCTTTCTAAAACCAACTCAAAGTTTGTTCTCAAACTTTACTCATCTAGTTACCATTTAAAATAACTGTTTTCTATTTGAGTATGTTTCAAAATAGAATTTATTTCTGTGATGCAAAGCTGAATTTTCAGCATCATTTCTTCAGTCTTCAGAAATCATTCTAATACGCCGAATGGAATGTTCAAAAGAACATTTATTTGAATGTTTTGTAACTGTCTCTACAGTAATCTTACTTTTGAAAAGCAGTGTATGTTTTGTTTTTTTTCAACTGGCTGATTGTCCTGTGTTTCTGTTCAATGGCAGAAAGTGGAGGTTCTTTGCAATAAAGGCGTTAAAAAGGTTGGATGTGGAACACATTTCTCAGTGGTTCTGGCCAAAGATGGACACGTCTTCACATTCGGCCAAGGTAGACCTGGTGTTTTTCACAAAAGAGTTTGATACTTCGATTGTAAAGCTGCGTTTTTAAATGCATTTTTGTATTCACAGAGCGTCTGATAGGTCTGCCGGACTCCATGCTGAAGAATCACAACCGTCCGCAGATCATTCCTGCTTTGGAGGGCGTCTTCATTGAGGACATCGCTGTGGGCTGCGAGCACATCCTTGCTTTATCCAACACTGGAGATGTGTACGCATGGGGCTGCAACTGTGAGGCCCAGGTACAGTCAGCTGAAATGGCTATGATGTTTTCTGTTGATATTTGAGAATATGTGAATATTTAGTGGAGTTTGTGTCCTCTTTGTGTGTATTGCAGCTGGGTCTAGGCCATTCCAATCCTGTCAAGGAGCCCACTCTGGTTACTGCTTTACAGGGGAAGAATATCAGGCAGATCTCGGCTGGACGCTGTCATACCTCGGCCTGGACCACACCGGCTCTGTCAACCAGAGCTTCAGGTACACACAAAACCATAGAACTTCAAGCCTTTGAACTTCAAGTAAACTGTTACAAAAGCTACAAAAATGTTCACTTATATGCACCATACAACTAGCACTGTTCAATAACGGTTGTTTTTGGTACTATGAAAAAAATAACCAAAATTAAACTTTTAATTTTTAAAATGTTAAAAAGTTTTTTTTTTAGGCCTGGGAATGTCATAGAAATCAACAAAATCCTAAAAATGTCATGGAATTTGAATAGTAAATATACAATATATATTTTTTAAATAAATAAATAAATAGTTTCTTTAGTATCAAATCGGCATATTAGAATGATTTCTGGAGGATCATGTGGCACTGAAGATAAAGCTGAAAATTCAGCTTTGCCATTACAGTAATAAATAACATTTTAATGTATATTTAAAAATAAAACAGTTATTTTAAATTGTAATAATATTACACAGTATTACCATTATATTATATTATATTATATTATTTATTTATATAAATATAAATACACAAAAAATATAAAACAAAATTATTAACTTTAAGTTTAAATAATAAAATTATTAAAACTAACACTGAAATATACATTAAAGCAAAGAAATATAAAAAAATTAAAATGACAAATTCAAATAAAATTAAATAAAATAAAACTAAAATTAAAATAAAAAAAAAAGAAAATATAAAACTCAAAATTAATAACTAAGTTGAAATATCAAAATTACTACAAATAATACTGAAATATGCATTAAAGCAATAAAGAAATATTTGTAAAAAAAAAAATAATGACAAAATCCAATAAAATAAATGAAACAAACTAAAATTTAAATGGAAAAAAGAAAATATAAAACTCAAAATGAATAACTTTAGGTTAAAATATTAAAATGACTAAAACTAATTCTGAAATGTAATACTGGAATATGCGTTAAAGCAGTAAAGAAATATATTTAAAAAAAGAAAAAAATCTAATAAAATTACAAAAACAAACTAAAATGAAAATGGGAAAAAATGATATTAAAACTAACACTGCAATATGCATTAAAGTAATTATGAAATATAAAAAAAATAAAAATGACAAAATCAAATAAAATGGCTAAAACTTACACTAAAATGAAAATTAAAAATGAAACTCATAATTAATGTTTAAATACTAAAATACTAAAACTAACACTTAAATAAACATGCGTTAAAGCAATAAAGAAATATATTTAATAAAAATAATATTGCGAAAATCCAATAAAGTTGAAACAAACTAAAATTAAAATATAAAACTCAAAATTAATAGCTTTAAGTTAATATGTTAAAATTACTAAAACACTGAAATATGCATTAAAGCAATTAAGAAATATAAAAAATAATAATAAAAATTGCAAAATCAAATAAAAGTACTAGAACTTTAAAATGAAAATAAAAAATGTAACTCAAAATTAAGTACTAAAGTTACTAAAACTAACACTTAAATAAACATACATTAAAGCAATAAATAAATATTTAAATAATACTAATAATAATTACAAAAACTTACTGAATTACTAAAAATTACTAACACTGAAATTAGCATATATGCATATTTATGTATTTATTTTTAAGTTTTGGCGTTCTTTCCAAAATATAAAAAAATCTTACTGACCCCAGACTTTTGAATTGTTTTGTATATTTTGTAGTTATACTTGTCTATACTTAAATATTTAATTGACTAGAAGTTATTTTTTCTGCTGTATCCTGGCATATTCAGTTGGTATCTCAGCAAAAAAAACTTTCACATCTCCACAGACTCTGACCTTGTCAGTAAACAGTCTGTTCTGGGATCAGTTCTCAGCGTCAGATGTGAGATTTGTTTTTGCATCTTGTGTCATCAACTCTGACTGTGTATTTTGCAGGTTGTTCAGGGATACAGCTGGGTCTGCCCCAGTCCGTGCCTCCGCAGTATAACGCCCTCAAAGACTGCAGCCCTGAAGTGCTAAACACCCGTCTCAGAGTGCTGTACCACTTCTCTGATCTTATGTACAAATCCTGGAGGCTTCTGAACCTCGACCCCCGCAGTCAGGTATGCGATCAATAATAAAACAAACACGCACGCGTTCACGTGAATCACAGCAATCGCTGCCGAAAAAAACGTACTCCGACTCCCTGCCAAGAAGCTTTCATCATTTTCTAAGCTCAGCTGAATTTGTGTCCAGTGTGAAAGTGTTCCTTGTTACGGTTCCTGTTTTTACCTCCAGACTAATAGGTCGGTGTCGGTCGATATCCGAGCACAAGTTTTATCTGACCGTGTCACTCTCTGGCTGGTTTCCAGGTAAATGCGTCCCGCTACAGCTCAGGTACCGCTGCCATCGTACAAGGCCAACTCAGAGGCCTCCTGTCCCCGAAAGTCAACACCCTTCCTCTCGTTCGCACTATCGGCAGAACCATGACCCAGGGAAAGACCTACGGCCCTCAGATTACAGTCAAACGGATCTCCACCAGGTATGTGCTTTTAACCAAAGCTGCACAATTAAATGAAATAAAACCGAAATCACAAACTGGATTTGTGAAACACAGCACTTAGTTCCATTACTTGTGAGCAGATCTGGTGTTTTCAGTGTTTCAGAGTTGTTGTTGTTGTTGTTGTTGTTGTTTTATTACTTTACAGTGGAATATTACAACAGTAATTACAAACAATATTTATTGTTATTATTATTTTATTATAATTATTATATTATTATATTGACAACATTATTGTTATTATTATTATTATTATTATTATTCTGAACCTGAACTGTAATATGCTTGTGCAAGGAAAAAATACAATTCATTAAATGTTTTTGTAAGACAAATTAAGCAAAATACAACTAAAAAAATCAAGATAAATTTAATTTAGTTTAATTCAAAAGGTTTTTTTTTTTTTTTTTTGAAAAACTAGGATTTTTACTGTCTTTAAAAGTTTTAAAGTTAAATTTTAAATATACAAGTTAAAAAAAATCTATATTTTACGTATGTATATTTATATTGTTTTATGTATGTATTTCATATATATTTATATTTATTTTACATATACATAAATATATTTACATATTATATAATGAGTAAACTTTTAAATACAAAATTCACTAAAATTCAACTAAACGGGAAACATTTTTAAATGATGTATTTTTAATTATATGATTATTAATGTTTATTTATTTGAAAAGGTTGTTAGTTTTCATGACCTGATGGGAAAAAATATCTTATATATATATATAACGAAATATAGAATTTGGAATTATTTTACTAAAATTCATGGACCATTTTTAATTATGTATTTTTATTTATATTATTATCTCCATATCCCTTTGGGAATGAATTTTAGTAAAATCATTATAATGTATTAATTATTTTACTAAAATTCACCCCCAAAAAGGATTTTTTTAATTAATTTAAATTTTCTATTTAATTAAAATTTTAAATAATCTAATGTCCTGTGTTGTTGCTGATTATATATGTACTTTCCATGCCAAGATCAAAAATATTTTATCATGTAAAAAAAAAGTAAACAATATTTAAAAAAAAAAAAATCCTTGAGATGATAAACAGTTTGTTAATTTGCTGTTTGAGCCACAGATTTGTTTTTTTCCAAGATTTACTCTCTTTACTACATCAAGTACCTAACCTTGTCCTCCAATCCACAGGGGGCGCTCTAGCAAGCCCATTTTTGTGCAGATCGCCAAGCAGGTGGTGAACCTGAACCCAACTGAGCTGCGTCTGCCCTCCAGAGCATGGAAAGTGAAGCTGGTCGGAGAGGGGGCGGATGACGCCGGCGGTGTTTTTGACGACACCATCACTGAGATGTGCCAGGTAAGTCCATGTTCGTAAACTTATAGCACCTTTACATTCAGCCATCCAAAACCAAATACTCTTTTCCCAGGAGTTGCAGTCAGGTGTGGTCGAGCTTCTCATTCACACTCCCAACAGCTCTGCAGATGTTGGCAGCAACACAGACAGGTAGGTTTAGACGCTAAACCAAAAGGCAGCTTTTACAAAACTACGTCATCCCTACAACACACTATTGGCTCTAAATAGAAAGACTGCTTTTCTACTAACCTCCGTTGTCTGGGCAGGTTCTTGCTGAACCCAGCAGCCGTCTCGGATGATCACATAGTGCAGTATCGCTTCTTGGGGATCCTAATGGCAGTAGCCATCCGAACCAAAAAGCCCTTGGATCTGCACCTGGCGCCTTGGGTGTGGAAACAGATGTGCTGTATTCCTCTGGGAGCCGGCGACCTGGAGGAGGTGGATCTGCTTACGTACCGCTCACTTCAGGGCATCTTACACCTGGACAACAGCGTGATCAATGAAGAAAACTTCACAGTGGTGAGACACACAACCCCGAGAGACGGCAGAGATCATCCATTCAGACTTGAGTTTCTCACTGTCTTTTATTTTGGTTTTGCAGATGATCCCTCTGGACTCGTTTGTGGCTCACAGTGCTGATGGCACGCTGGTTCCGGTGATTCCTGGTGGGCATAACGTCCCTCTGACATTCTCCAACAGGAACGATTATGTGGAGAGAGCCTTGCACTACAGACTTCATGAGATGGACAGACAGGTATCTGCCTCTCCTCCACACACTACTTCATGTAGACTGATCTTGTATACTTCTATAAGCAGTGGTAAAGCAGTATGTGTGTGTGTGTGTGTATGTAGGTGGCAGCAGTGAGGGAGGGCATGTCGTCAATCATCCCGGTCCCGTTGCTTTCCTTGCTCACGGCTCGACAGCTGGAACAGCTGGTGTGCGGCCTGCCCGAGGTCTCTGTGGAGATGTTGAAGAAGGTGGTACGATATCGTGACATTACTGACAGCCACCAGCTCATTGGCTGGCTGTGGCAGAGTCTCGAGGAATTCACCAATGAGGAGAGAGTTCTGTTCCTGCGCTTTGTTTCCGGACGTTCCCGACTGCCGTCTAATCCGGCAGACATCACACAAAAGTTTCAGATCATCAAAGTTGATCGGGTAAGGAATACACTGTCAGGTATAGAATATATTCTTTACTATATACTTAGTTGAAAAAAAATTGCATAATTTAATATACACTTTAGTTTATTTAATTTTAAAATTTTAATATAAAGTAAAATAATTTAATGTCAGCAAATGGGATGTAGCAAATGCTCTAGAATATTTTTTTTTACTATATACGTAATTAAAATATATATTTAAAAAATAAAATTATTGCATTCAATTAATTGAATTGAATAAAGCTGCGTAATTTATACTTTAGTTAATTATAAAAGTATTTTTATTTAACGTATAATAATTTAATGAGTTTAGACAAAAAAATGAAATTTACTTTTGAATGTGAAATTTAAAATTATTTTACTAAAATTCACCCAAAAATGGACATTGTAATATTTTGTATTTTTTTAAATTTATGATTATTGTCGATTTTGTAACTGAGATGTGGACAAAATTGCTAAAATTACATTTAGTTTTGAAACTAAAATTCAAAATTACATTACTAAAATTCTCCCAAAAATTGAAATCTTTAAATTTTGTATTTTTTTATTTGATTATTGTAGATTTTGTAGACAAAAAGCGCTAAAATTACATTTACTTTTGAATATATAATTAAAAATTACATAACTAAAATTCACCCCAAAATGGAAATTTTTAATTTTTGTGTTTTTATTTATGATTATTGTAGATTTTGTAACTGAGATGTAGACAAAATTGCTATGATATTTACTTTTGAATATAAAATTAAAAATTACATTTATTAAAATTGTTTTTCAAAATTTTCATATATGATTTTGTAACTGAAAGGGAAACAAGAAAAATATATTTGTTATTTATGTATACATATAATGTTATATCATTTTTATATATTATATAAATTAACTTTTGAATATAAAATGTACTAAAATTCAGTCAAAACAGGAACATTTTTAAATGATGTATTTATTTATTTATTTATATGATTATAAATGTTCATTTATATGAAAAAGGTTGTCATTAGATTTCATAACTGACAGGGACACAGGAAAGGAAAAAAAAAAAAAAAAAAAAAAAATATATATATATATATATATATAATTTATGGAATATAAAAATGTATTATTAATTTATTGAATATCTATGTAATTTATTGAATTTAAATATTTTTTTCCCTGTACCCCTATCAGTTATAAAAACTACTGTCAACCTTTTCATATAAAAAACATTAATAATCATATAAATAAAAAAAACTAAAAAAAAAAAATATGTTTTCAGTTAGGTTGTCAGTAGATGTACAGTAGAATGTACACAGAAAACAAGTTATGTTCAGAAGTTAAGACATGGTCACAGTTATTAGCCAATACCGCCAGATATCATCCACTCAATCTGCCTGGCTGATTATGTTTGTACTTTCCATGCCCAAAAGCACTGTGTGCACTGGGATGAAGCCCAGGCCTTTACTCTCTCTTTTTCCACTCTCAACAGCCTGTGAACGGCCTTCCTACAGCCCAGACGTGTTTCTTCCAGCTGCGCCTTCCTCCCTACACGAGCCAGGCCATACTAGCCGAGCGCCTGCGCTATTCCATTCACAACTGCCCCTCCATAGACATGGACAACTACATGCTGTCACGCAACACCGACCCCGCGGACGGCTCCGACACCGAGTACTAACGTGGCGCTCTCTAATAAAACAGACGCTATAACGCTACAAAGCACAAAATAGTCCCATAAATGCCTCCGGTTGCACTTCTTCCTCATACATGCAATACAGCTCTCAGTCACAAAGCCTCACGTACAGTACGTACTCTCTGCGGCACCCAGAATGCACTGCAGACGCCAGTTCTTCCACAAGGAGAATATTTAAGCAATTCTTTATTTATTCATTTTTGTATCATCTTCGTGTCTCTGAATGTTGCAGGAAACTAAAAAAATATTACCGTTACAAGCGCCGTGCCTGGAATGGTCTCTTGGTCGGTTCGTAGGTAGGTGAGCACTTGGCAGCTAGCTTCCTGTCCCAGTTTATGCCAAAGGCTATTAAACTACTGTACTGTACTGTACACGATACCTGACTCAGTGGAATAAAAAAAAAAAAGTACTGTGAGTCTGAGAAAACGAGCCCCAGAGCAATCGTCGTTGGGCGTTTATATCAAGCTAGCTTGTATCCTAAATGAATGTATACTTGCAAATGCCATGCACGTGTGCACTCCAGTCTTTTATTTGCCAAATACTGTACTGATGCTGTATATTACATAGGGTTTAATGAATTTTAGCCTTTTTTTTGCAACTGTGAAACAGCGCGTGAAGACGTCTGGTGGTTTTTGTGTTCGTCTGTGCAATCTCACGCAGTGAGAGTGGAGGTTTGTTACAGTACGCTATGCTGAGTGTTCATCAGTGTTATTATGACGTGCTCCGGGCTGGATGTAAAACATGTTTTGACTGTTTTTACTGGTGTGTTTGATAGAGGAGAGTCGCTCTTTACTCTCAAAACCTTCTGTATGCGGTGGTTTACAGTATTGCTAAATTATTATTATTAGTTTTTTCCTAAAAAATATTTATCTGAGTGAGCTTTACGCGTTGGAAAGACGACGAATGAGGACTAACCCGGCTCTTGCGCTGTTTTGCACTTTAGACCTGTATGCATTGCGCTTTAGCGTATGAGGAAAATCATATTCACTACGATATTTACAGATTTCAGACTAATCTAGAGGTTCTTCTAACCCGAGCCACTACTGATGTAAACCTCTCGGCTGTTTTTTATGGAAGTATCCTGAACTAACTTTAACGTGAAAGATTATATCGTTAGGCTATGATATGGTGGTATTTGGTGATGCTCAAATTTCAGATTAAGCCATATAACAAAAACAATTCAAGAAGTCTCCTTAAACTGCTGTATGATATCTTGATGGCCTCTCAGATGGAAGATGCACTGTACTGTAAATTAAATTTTGTGTACAGACTACTGTGTTGGCTTGGTAAGTCATTTTAAGTTGATTGTACTTGTTTTTCTGAGTATGAAATGTTTTATTTCTGCCATGTTTTTGTTTATATTTCAGCTGTTCTTGTGCAAGAGTCTAACATTTTCAAAGCCCAGATGAGGGAACATCGATCAACTCATCCGAACGATTGGAAGTCGCATGCTAGAAAGTTGGTTGTGATACTCATAATATATACAGAGCAGATGTATTCTCTACACAGGTGCTAAAATACCAATGGCTGGACTGTGTTGTCTGATTCACTAAATTGACTCTTTTAATTCAGTTCTTTTTAGTGAATCACAAGCATTCAGTGCAAACACTGTAGCCTGATTCCTGAAACATGATTCTTAAAGGAATAGTTCACCCCAAAATTTAAATTCTGTCATTAATTATTCACTCTCATCATGTCATTTTAAACCCGTAAGACGTTTGTTCATCTTTGGAACACAAATTAAGATATTTTTGACCAAATCCGAGAGTTTTCTGACCTTGCATAGACAGCAGCGCAACTGACAGAAAGGTAGTAAGCACATCAGTAAGATCCATGTCCATGTTTAAGCCATTAGGGCGTATTTGCTGGTCTCTGTTAACATATGCAATAAAGGAGAAAAAAAGTGTAGACAAATATTTCAGCATTTTCTCAGCTAGGTTTCTCAAACCTCTTAGGTTTTACTATAGATAATTAAAGAGATAGATTACCCAAAAAAACGAAAGAAAAAAAGAAGGAACATTTTTTAAAAATTTAAAATCATTAAATAAATAAAAAAAATTAAAATGTAAAAATCATTTTACATCACTCCCTCATGCTGTTCTAAAACTCTACCGGATAGTTCACAAAAAAATGTAAACATTACAAAACTGCCCACATGTTACTTGCCCTTATGTTGTTCCAAGTCTGTACAGGACAGTTCACAAACAAACAAACAAACAATAAATAAATAAATAAATGACAAAAATCATTTACTTGCCCAAATGTTGTTTCAAATCTGTAAGGGGTACTTCACAAAAAAAAATAAAAAAATTTAAAATTACAAAAATCATTTACTTGCCCTCATCTTGTTCCAAATCTGTGATATACTTCACAAAGAATAAAAATAATATATATATATATATATATATATATATATAAATAATTTACTCGTCCTCATGTTGTTCTAAAACTCTACAGGATATTTCCATAAAAAAATTAATAAATTAGGAAAATCGTTTACTTGCTCTCATGTTGTTCCAAATCTGTATAAGATACTTCACAAAGAATAAAAATAAAAAATAAAAATATAAAAATAATTTACTCGTCCTCATGTTGTTCTAAAACTCCACAGGATATTTCCAAAAAAAAAAAAAAAAAAAAAAAAAAAATTTAATACATTAGGAAAATCATTTACTTGCTCTCATGTTGTTCCAAATCTGTATGGGATACTTTACAAAAATAAAAATATAAAAATCATTTACTCGCCCTCACGTTGTTCTAAAACTCTACAGGATATTTCCAAAAAATAAAAAATAAACTAAAATAAATTACAAAAAGCATTTACTCACCCTCATGTTGTTCTAAAACTCTACAGGATAGTTCACAAATAAATAAATAAATAAATACACAAAAAAAGTTAAAATAAATAAATAAATAATAAATGACAAAAATCATTTACTTGGCCTCATGTTGGTAATAATAATAATAATAAATTAAATAAATAAAAATAAAAAAATCATTTACTCGCCTTCATGTTGTTCTAAATCTCTAGAAGGATAGTTCACAAAAAAGTAAAAAAAAAAAAAAAATAATAATAATAATAAATTACTTGCTCTCATGTTGTTCCAAACCTGTATGCAATAGTTCACAAAAAGTAAAAAATTAATAAAAAAAAAAAATAATAATAATTTACTCGGCTCCATGTTGTTCCAAACTTGATTTTCTTTCTTCTGTTGAACATAAAATATGACATTTTAAAGAATGTTGTTAACCAAACAGATGCTAGTAGCCACTAACATATGTGACTCTGGACCACAAAACCAATCATAAGGGTCAATTTTTTTTTTTTTAAATTGAGATTTATACATAATTTGAAAGCTAAATAAATAAGCTTTCTATTGATGAATGGTTAGGATCGGACAATATTTGGCTGAGATACAACTATTTCAAAATCTGGAATCTGAGGGTGCGAAAAAAAAAAAAAATTGAGAAAATTGCCTTTAAAGTTGTCCAAATGACTTTCTTAGCAATGCATATTACTAATCACAAATGAAGTTTTGCTATATTTACGTTAAAAATTTACAAAATATCTTCATGGAACATGATCTTTACATAATATCCTAATGATTGGCTATTGCTACAAATATACAAGTGCTACTTAAGACTGGTTTTTGTGTCCAGGGTCACATATGGGAATAAAATACTGTGAAAGTCAATAGCTACTGGCAAATACCAACCTTCTACCAACATTTTTTAAATATCTACTTTTATGTTCAACAGAAGGCGAAACTCATTCAGGTCTGAAACAACTTAAGCTTAGTAAATCATGACAGAGCTTTCATTTTTGGGTGAACTGTCCCTTTAAGTTATGCATATGAGATTTTTACAGACTCAATCCTCCCATGGTTATTTGGACAAACAGGGTTGTAAAAAAGCCCCCCGCCACTAAGCCACCAACTGTACTCTGTGTTTAATTAACAGCAGGGTCTATCAGATGACCTCGCGTAATCAAGCTGAGCACTGTCTTATCACGCTGTGATAATTCAAGCGTATTTTTAGTTTCTTTACTCAATTACAATCCTGTTTTCAGACAAACAAATCATTTATATTTACATTTATCTTTCTTTATAGGAATCCCATAACAAAAGCTAATCAGAGTACGCTAAGTGTCGAAGTGCTACAGTCAAGCTAAATGTAGCGGAAAACGTGGGCGGAAGGGGCCAAACGGGTTCGCAGACCACCGTTAGAACAAAGAGGGGCGTTTCGTTCCCCTCCCGAGATGCTATCGTTTTGATAAATCGTGCACGCCACCCGTCCTCTGAGACGAGAGGGAAGCGATTGTGATAATGAGCATCCTTGACTTGCTCCAATGAATTATGGGAGGAAGTGAAACTCGCCACTGATGACTGAGAGGATCAAAGAGAGTGAGAAAAGAGGAGGGGAGACTGATCTCAGCTGCTTTGATGTATTAGAGAGCTTGTGTTCATGCAGGTCTGGAGAAGCGTCCTGAAGAGCCGCAATCATCATCTCAGACTGCTGCTGATGACACGGACTCGAGAGCGTAACTCGCTCTTATGTAATGTGAAGCGCTTCAGTGTTCGGATCAACACTTTTGGAGGTAGCCAGACTTGCAATCGGAGCCAATTTGCATCTTAATATTAGTTCACATTGTCCCAACAATCACCAACATCCATTGAAATTTGCTGTTTGTTGGGACACATTTATTATCATTGAGAAGCACCAACTTAGACCTCTAACTGAGACCATTCAATTGATGAACAACCAAATGATGATTTTTCATTGTTTATGAAAAACATTAAGTAGCTAAAATAAAAGGTTGATATATTTTATTTTTATATAATTATATATTATATAAAAAAATAATCATTTATTAAACCAAGCAGTAATTATTACAATATTGCAATAATGTAAATATATTATATTTTTAATATTACAGGTTGTTTATTTAGTTTGGATTATTTTAAACAAAGTAAACTAAAACTAATAAATATGTTAAATAAAATTACATGTGTGTATATATATATATATATATATATATATATAATTTATTTATTAAACCAAGCAGTAGTTATTATAATATTGCAATAATATATAAATTATATATTTTAGATTTTTAATATTATGCACACATTAAATAAAATAACAAACATTAATAGAAACAAAATATAAAGAGTTTAGTTTATTTAGGTTATTTTATTTAAAACTGAATAATCTTAAACTAATAAATAATATTTTTAGAATATATATATATATATATATATATATATATATATATATATACTGGTTAAACCTAGTAGTAGTTATTACAATATTTCAATAATAAATAAATAAATTTATATACTTTTTAAAATTTTATACACATTAAATGAAATAAAATAACACGTTTCATTTATTTTGATTAGTTTATTCAAAACTAAATGATCTAAAATGATTAAATAATATTTTTAGATTTTATAAAGAATTATATATACTTTTAAAATTTGATTTCTTTACTAAACAGCCATTATTACAATATTGCAATAATAAACAATTTTGTATATTTAATATTTTTAATAGTATACACACTTAAAACTAAATAATCTAAAATTAATAAATAATATTTTCAGATTTTATAAAGAATTATATATACTGTATAAATAATATATACATAAATAACAAACAAAAATATCTATTAAAAGTTTAGTTTATTTAAAACTAAATAAACTAAAACTAATATTTTTATATTTTAAAATTTATTTACTAAACCAAGCAGTAATTATGACAATATTGCAATAAATAAATACATTTTTATATACACACTCACACACACGCATAAAAACAATTCATAAATAACAAACTTTAAATATATATATATATAGAGAGAAAATAAATAATAAAATTGTTCATTTCGTGTAGTGTATTTAAAACTAAATAAACTAATAAATATTTTTATATTTTATATAAAATTATATATACTTTTTGAAATTGATTTATTTACTAAACCAAGCAATAATTCACAATATTGCAATAAATAAATACATTTTTATACACACGCACACACATAAAATTATATATAATTTAAAATAAAATTATATATACTTTAATTTTTTTTTTTTTTTATAAAATATTTATTACAATATTGCAATAATATATTTTGTGCGCTCCTAGGCTTTTTTTCTGTTTTTATTTATCAATATTTTTTTGTTGAACACCGTTTGTTTTTCCAGTGATGTGTGAGTTTTTTGTTTTTGCTAAAACTTCAACTAAAATTAAAATGACAGTATAAAGAATAAAATAAAAATAAAATGTAATTAAACAGTAAAATATAAATAGTACATTTAAATGAAATATAAAATAAAATAGTAACAAAAACTGTAATAGTGTTTCAGTGACACTGAAGTAACGCTGCACTGTTTGGGGAGAACCTGAGCGTTTCAGGTAAGGGTGATAAAATGGTTGACCTTGTTGTCCAGCTCTGTCATTAGCCCATCTTTTAGTGAATTTTATGTGTTAACTGATGACCCGGCACAACTCCTAATTGTCTGGCTATCACAGTGACTTACTGTAAGCCCCGTGTTGCCGAATCAGCATCTACGAAGCCCATTCCTCAGGACCGTGTGTTTGCGGGTGGAGAGCGTGCTGCTGCTGGCTGACCTTATTAGGCATCTGTTTTATGCACGTACCTGTGTGAGATTCCCGCCGCAGTCAGCAGCCTTGCAGCTGGTCCAGGGACGGTGGAGTCGTCAGCTCGCGGCTGTTTTTATAGGGTCATTCATCTATCACAGGCAGAGCGCACAAATTTAGAAAGGGCACTGGAGAATGTCAAACCAAAATATTACTGCTGAGCAAGAACCGCACGCTAAGAAACACCAAGAATGAGAAAGAAAGAAAAGCTTCTAAATAAGAAGTTTCATTAGTGTCTGAATCGGATTTGTGATGTAACCCACTCGGCAGTCAGCCCTGTGGCCATGAAAGAGGCCATGAAACGTAAAGATGCGTATAACGCTGAGGTATATGAAACTTTGAAATCACATGGGGAAACTGAAGTGGGTGAGTTCCCGTTTATATATATCTATGAGAGAAATGAACTCCCTCCAGCATATCCGAGTCATTTATAACCTATGCAAACTATAAGAGTTTATGTTGAGTGCCAAAAAAGCCCCATTTTGTAGTTTAAATCAAGTGCATGAATGCAAATGCAGTATTACACAGGGGAGATCGGGGTAAGATGTGTCAGTGGTGGGTTTGATGTGATTTTGTCCCGTGACCATATATTTCATCACAGCAGTCTGTGATTGAGAAATGCAAAAGCAATAATCATATTTATGCTTTATTTATTTCATGTCAATGCAGGGTCATTACAGTTAACTAAACCTAAAACCATTAAAAAAAAAAAACGCTAATTAAAATAAATCTAACTTAAAATACATTCTTAAAAAAAAAGTCAGATACAAACTTTTTTATTTCAGCTAGTTTTTAAGGTAATATTTCTCTCTCTGTTTCTCAGTCACTTTTTTTTTTTTTTTAAGTTAGTTTGATAACTTGACAAAACTAAAAGTGGAACAAAAAATAATAAAAACCATAAAAACATTCAAATAAACTAATAAAATGACAAAAACAGAAGTATTAACAGAACTATTAATAGTCTATAGCACCGTCAAAAAGTAAACATGTTCATGACTAGAAAAATATTCTTAATAAATGTATATAGATTTTTATATTTTATTTTATTTTTTTGTAGTTTCTAGTTTGATAACTTGACAACTAGAAGTGGAATAAAAACCATAAAACATTAAAATAAACTAATAAAATGACAAAAACAGAAAAAATGGGAAATATAGTAATAAAAATAATTTTAAAAATAGTCATAATCTATAAGAGTAAAATAACACTGTCAAAAAGTAAACGTTTTATATTTGAATTTTTAAGAGTAAAATAACTGTCAAAAAGTAAACATTTTCATGACTAGAAAAAATATTCAATCGATTAATTGTTATATTTGAATATATATTTGAATTTTTTTTTTTTTTTTAACTTTTAGTTTTAGTTTGATAAACTGACAAAACTGAAATAAAAAATAATACAAACCATAAAGACTTAAAAAACAAAACAAATAAAATGACAAATAACAAAATACTATAATAAAAAAAGAAAAATATTCAATAGATTATTTTTTATATTTATTTATTTTACTTTTCATTTTAGTTTGATAACTTCACAAGACTAAAACTGGAATAAAAAATAGTTTAAAAAAACAAACATTTAAAAAAGTAATAAAATAAAAAAAAAACAAGAAAATGGGAAGTATAATAAGAAAAATAATATTTGTATTAATTTAAATTGTATTAATATAAATTATTAATTTATATTTGATTTTAACAACTTTTAAGTTAATAACTTGACAAAAGTAAAACTGGAACCCTATAAACATTTAAAAAAAATAAAATGACAAAAACAGAAGAAAATAGAAAATATAATATTATTATAATATTATATATATATATATTACAATATTATATAATATTAATCTATAATAGTAAAACAACACTGTGGAAAAAGTAAACGTGTTCAGAACTAGAAAATTATTCAATAGATTAATTTTTATATTTGATTTTTTTTTTAGTTTGACAAAACTAAAACTGGAATAAAAAATAAAAAACAAACATTTAAAAATAAAATATAATTGAAAAAATTCATATTTAAGAGTAAGATAGCACTATGACAAAAAGTAAAGATGCTTATGACTAGCAAAAATATTGAGTAGATGAATTTTTATAATTTGATTTTTTTTTAATGATTTAAGTTATTTGGCTACAGCTAATTATGTTGATATTTTCCTTTGAAAATCATTCATATTTACCAATAATTTGCCTAATTTCTCTCATTTTAAGAATTCTGTAGCTGGTTTATTTTAATATTTGTCACACGCTTGAACTGTATGTTAAACAGGCATCTTGAAATATAATTTCACCACTTTTAAAGTGACATATTCATGTACATTTACCATGGTTGTATCTGAAATTAAATTACATTTATAGTAATCATACAGTATCTTTGTATTCCCATCTAATACCATGGTACTGGCACAATACTTTTTGTAAAGGTGGTGTTGAATCTGGGAATGAAAATGAAATTGCGGCTACATCAATAAATTTGTATGAGTTCAGAAGTAATGCAGAAGAGCTATTGGTTATAAGTTTATAATGCTTTCTGTATTGCTGAAACATCTAGTGTGTGGTTTTCTTTGTATCTATACTCCAAACCAAGCAAAACTAGTTTTAAGTGGTATCTGCGCTGTATTATATTTGCACAGCTGAGGAGGATTCCGTGGGTGTTTGTTTGTAAGTCTGCGTGCATTTGCGTTTGTTCTGTGCGTCCTGAACTTGATTGAAAAACAGGCCACAGCTGAATGGAGCTACGAGCGGTCACTACGTGATGTCTGCGTGACATCATCACTCTCATTGTTTCCAAGGCAACACGGCCGGCTCTGACGCAGGTGATTTGATACTCTCTGCGGTCACATAAGCTAATGTTTACTCGCCGCAGAAGATGCTTTGAAATGTTGGATGCGTCGTCATCTCTGCCACACGCAGTGACTAACGTGCTCACCGCTGCAGCAAGAGCACTCAGACATAGTAAACCTACGAATGCATCAGTATTATAACAGACAGCGTTGAGCATGCAGAACGCAGTCTTGCATCTGCTCGGCTACACGCGCTATAAGAAGCTGCATCATCACTGACCCGTGCACAAGGAGTCAACTGCATGTGTGTGTGCATGTCACTCTTCATCTGTGGGAATGTGATGATGGCTGCACTTGGTATTGTGCACTAGTGAATCATGTGGTTGTCTGAGCACACCAGCAGTTTTTAAATACGTTTGGATCAGATATTGAAGGCAGTGTCTATTACTAGTCTGATCTGAAGGTTGTAAACTGCAAATGTAAGTAATAAAAGACAATTAGTCATATAATTATGCATAGCTAAACAATAAGTTTACTTCCAGAATAAAAATTTTACATTTACATACCCCCATGTCATCCAAGATGTTCATGTTCTTCATTCGAAAAGAAATTAAGGTTTTTGAGGAAAACATTTCAGGGTTTTTCTCCATATAGTGGACTTTTTTCAATGCAGCTTCAAAGGACTCTACATAATCCCAGCTGAGGAATATTACCTCGCAAAACGATCAGTCATTTTCTGAAAAAATGTATATACAGGTGCATCTCAATAAATTAGGATGTCATGGAAAAGTTCATTTATTTCAGTAATTCAACTTAAATTGTGAAACTCGTGTATTGAATAAATTCATTGCACACAGACTGAAGTAGATTAAGTCTTTGGTTCTTTTAATTGTGATGATTTTGGCTCACATTTAACAAAAACCCACCAATTCACCAATTCACCCAACAATTCTCAACAAATTAGAATATTTCATAAGACCAATAAAAAAAACATTTTTAGTGAATTGTTGGCCTTCTGGAAAGTATGTTCATTTACTGTATATGTACTCAATACTTGGTAGGGGCTCCTTTTGCTTTAATTACTGCCTCAATTCGGTGTGGCATGGAGGTGATCAGTCTGTGGCACTGCTGAGGTGGTATGGAAACCCAGGTTTTTTTGACAGTGGCCTTCATTTTTTGGTCTCATTTTGGTCTCTCAATACCCCTTAGATTCTCTATGGGGTCCAGGTCTGGCGAGTTTGCTGGCCAGTCAAGCACACCAACACCATGGTCATTTAACCAACTTTTGGTGCTTTTGGCAGTGTGGGCAGGTGCCAAATCCTGCTGGGAAATGAAATCAGCATCTTTAAAAAGCTGGTCAGCAGAAGGAAGCATGAAGCGCTCTAAAATTTCGTGGTAAACGGGTGCAGTGACTTTGGTTTTCTAAAAACACAGTGGACCAACACCAGCAGATGACATTGCACCCCAAATCATCACAGACTGTGGAAAGTTAACACTGGACTTCAAGCAACTTGGGCTATGAGCTTCTCCACCCTTCCTCCAGACTCTAGGATATTGATTTTTCCAAATGAAATAAAAAACTTGCTCTTATCTGAAAAGAGGACTTTGAACCACTGGGCAACAGTTCATTTCTTCTTCTCCTTAGCCCAGGTAAGACGCCTCTGACGTTGTCTGTGGTTCAGGAGTGGCTTAACAAGAGAAATACGACAACTGTAGCCAAATTCCTTGACACGTCTGTGTGTGGTGGCTCTTGATGCCTTGACCCCAGCCTCAGTCCATTCCTTGTGAAGTTCACCCTCTCAAGGCTGCGGTTCTCTCGGTTGGTTGTGCATCTTTTCTTCCACACTTTTTCCTTCCACTCAACTTTGTGTTAACATGCTTGGATACAGCACTCTGTGAACAGCCAGCTTCTTTGGCAATGAATGTTTGTGGCTTACCCTCCTTGTGAAGGGTGTCAATCATTGTTTTCTGGACAACTGTCAGATCAGCAGTCTTCCTCATGATTGTGTAGCCTAGTGAACCAAACTGAGAGACCATTTTGAAGGCTAAGAAAACCTTTGCAGGTGTTTTGAGTTGATTAGTTGATTGGCATGTCACCATATTCTAATTTGTTGAGATTGTTGGTGGGTTTTTGATAAATGTGAGCCAAATCATCACAATTAAAAGAACCAAAGACTTAAACTACTTCAGTCTGTGTGCTTTGAATTTATTTAATACACGAGTTTCACAATTTGAGTTTAATTACTAAAATAAATGAACTTTTCCACAACATCCTAATTTATTGAGATGCACCTCAGTTGTGAGGTGAAGTATTGGCTGCACAGAATATTAATATGTCAAAATTGTATTTTATATGCTAGACATTGTCGTGTTAATGTGTGTTTTTTGGGTGATTTGACTTGATTTTGAACACCTTGATGTAATATAAGTTTCAGGTGTTCCCAGAATAAGTCTGTGAAGTTTCAGCTCAAAACACCCCACAGATCACTTATGTCTTTTTGAAAATGCCCATTTTGAGTGAAAGCAGAAACACACTGTTCTCGTGCGTGTCTCTTCCAGAACAGGGCTGTGCCTTTACTGCTCGTAGGTCAGATTCCCTGCCAAAAAACGTCTGTTTGGTTTTGATTATCATGTCTATCACACTGAAATCATGCGTTTTAAAGTCACATCAGTTTAAACTTCTGATATAGGGTTTTCTGAGCACACACATCCAAACCACCTGAAGTTACAAAAACACAGTCAGTTATGTCTGTAAAGTTAAACAGCTGGGAAAGAAATTGAATGGTTGCTTGTATAATCTGGGGTCTGAACCAAAACCGACTTTTTTTTTTTTTTTTTTTATAAAAGTGGTTGTCATCCCTAATTTAACCGTGATTGCTTTTCTGAACTACTGCTCAGATATTGCCCTATATTTCTTAATTTTACTTTAATTTTCCCTTTCATTCTTTTTATTTTTCCTTACCTCTCAAAAAAGTGGCTGCCTATTTTGCTTTTTTTATATTATGTATATTTAAATCTGTGCCCAGTATGTGTGTGTGTGAGCGTGTCTGAGATCTGACCAGATTTATGACTCCTGCCGTCTCTCCCTGTGAGAACTGTTAAGATATTCCCATAGAATGCATAATGAACTCCTTATTTTATTTATAGAGCCGTGGCAGCAAAAATGCACAGAGGGCCAGAAATAGACGTTATGCATGTATGTATTAATATGGCGCTTGATGATTTATTTGTTTAGAATTTATCAGCATCATATTTCATTCTGAAATCAGAATATCACTTACTACAGGGCTATTTATGGGTCTGTGATGTATGTTAACTTACAGTTAACTTGCGGAATATGCAGTGTATATGCGTATGTTAACATGAATGCATTAAAGGAGGCTGACTTTTGTAAAATATATCACTGGTTCACAAAAATATTAAGCAGCACATTTAATTTCAACATTTCTTGAGCAGCAAATCAGCATTTTAGAGTAATTTCTGAAGGATCACATGACACTAAAGACTAGAGTAACAATGTTAAAAAATCAGCTTTACATCACAAGAATAAATTACAGTTTAACATATATTAAAACAAAGAACAGTTATTTTAAATTGTAATAATATTGCACATTTTTTTATGTTTTTACTGTATTATTGATTGAATAATGCAGCCTTGATGAGCAAAAACCTGTAATAAAAATCTGTGGCAATTAACACTGCAGTACCTCTCCTGTCCAGTAGGGGCCAGTGTGTTGATTGAGATTGAGCTGCGGTTTTCTGTGTTTCTTCCCAGCACGAGGCCACGGCCTGTTCGCCCATCCCCGTCTCTCGCTCTCATTGGCTAGGCAGGTTCTGGTTCACCTAATCCCCGCTGGATCTGCTGTATCCAGAGAATGAAAAGACACAGATTAGGTAACATGAAGCAGGTGATGTTAAAAAGCTTTGTGAGCAAGAAATGAGAGGAATAGCAGGAATCTCTCACAGTAGATTGAGCCCCGCCCACTCTTTAGTGCCCCCCCAGCATAATTACAGTAGTGATTGACAGCTGCACTGACCTCTCCCGGCTCTGCGTCTCCATTTGTCATTCTTTCTGATGTTGACAAATGACTCTTCCATCTTCTGTTACCTCATGACAGCTGTCAGCAGCCCCATGTGGGCTTTTACCTCATTTGCTCTGCGTTGAGTTTACACGTACACCTGCTTACTTGGGTTTCACAGCAAAGTGATGAACAATAGTCTTGGTTATGTTAACAATAATGACGTTTCGATGTAATGATTTCTTAAGAAGGCAGTAAGTGTGGCTTGAAAGTGCAATTTATTTATTTATTATTATTATTATTTTGTATTTCCTAGAACCGTTTCTGGTCCCCCAGGTTAGGGATTTCAAGTTTGAATATATAAAAATTAAATGAACTATACTCTGCTATAACAAATAACATTAATGTGAATAGGAATAAAAGTGTATATATACATTACTATATATATTACTGTGTAATCATTATGTATAATGTACTATAATTACTATAATATACTATAAATTAAATATACACTACCATTCAAAAGTTTGGGGTCAGTACATTTTTATTGTTTCTTTTTTTTTTTTTAAGAAATTAATACTTTTATTCACCAAGGATGTATTAAGTTAATAATTAAAAGTTTATTAAAAATTAATAATAAATAATTTATTGTTATTATATTGTTATTATAATTGTTATAAAATATTTATATTTTGAATAAACACTGTACTTTTAAAACTTGTTATTCATGAAAGAATCCTGAAAAAAAAAATCACAGGTTCCAAAAAATATTTGGCAGCACAACTGTTGATATTATCCAACACTGATCATTCTAATAATAAATCCGCATATTAGAATGATTTCTGAAGGATCATGTGACACTTAAGACTGGAGTAACAGCTGATAAAAATTCAGCTTTTCATCACAGGAATAAATTCTATTTTAAAGTATGTTAAAATAAAAAAGATTATTTTATATTGTAAAAACATTTTGCAATATTACTGTTTTTTTTTCTATATTTTTAATAAAATAAATGCAGCCTTGATGAGCATAAGAGACTTCTTTAAAGACTATTACAAGTCTTACTGACCCCAAACTTTTGAACGGTAGTGTATATATAAAGAATAATTTTATTTAAAATTATTTTGAAATTATACTATAAAATACTATTGTTACCATACTTTTTATATTTCTTGAAATATAATATTTAATAATATTAATATTATTCTTATAAATATTATAATAATCATATATAATTAAATGATTAAATATATGTATATATAGTGTTTTTTTTATCTATATTTATGTATAAAATGTATTAAATTAACCACATTATAACAAATAATTAATGCACACACACACAAAATATTCTGAATAAAATATAATGAAAATACTTGTTACCATACTTTTTATATTTCTTAAAATATAATATTTAATAATAATAATAACATTATAAATATAATAATAATTATATATAATTAAATAATTACATATATGTATGTATATACAGTGTTTATTTTTATCTATAATTATGTATGAAAAATGATTAAATTAACCATACTATAACAAGTAATTCATACACACAAAATATACTGAAAATACTATTGTTATCATACCTTTTTATATTTCTTTAAATATAATAATATTTAATAATATTAATATTATAAATATAATAGTAAAATAATTTGTATATTGTATATAAATTCACATGGATGTTTGTGATATCAATGTTTTTTCATAGTATTTCAAAATACTATTTTCGTAGTATTTTGTGATATATATACATATATATATATATATATGTATTCTATTATGCAGCCATATGAAATGTTATGTAAAATTATTATTCTTTTATAAAATACATTATTTTTATTTTTGGTATTATTTAAAACATGTAAAATATGGTAATTATTAATTATTTACAGTATATTTTGTAATATACTTTTGTTATTATTACATACTTCCTAAAATAATAATAATAATAATAATAATAATAATAATAATAAATATCTTTTACATAAATTTACAGATATTTTGTTATAGTGTATAGTATGAAATTATATTCTGTTATTATACAGTTATGTGAGTTCCTATAAAAATCATTTTTATTTTATTGTATTTCTGTATTATGCAGATGCCTCTGTTGACAGAAGGTTAATGTTGTCTTAATATGGGTGAAAATTGTGGATGGATCATATCAAACTATGGAAAATCCACAATAATCAACAAATCTGTTGAACAAACCCAGTGAATTTTCTGGTCAAATTGACTCTAGCATCTCGATTTGTTTAGTGGATATTTATCCAGTAACTCCTTGTTTGTATTTCCTAAATTCCATTTGGCCAGGATTTCAGTCCAAGTATAAGCAAACAGAAATTCTCCACCTAAACTAAACAGACTGTGTGTTCGTAATTCAGTATCTACATGAAATTGATTAACCGGACATCATTAGCCTGTAGCCTGATCTCGTTTTTACTTACGTTCCACCCTCTGCTCTGATTTTTTGTGATTAAATTCAGTTTTTCATAAGTTCCCAGTAGGGGAAGGTTGTAAAGATTGTTTTATTTGGGTTTTCTGAATCTCTGATGTGATACTTTCAGACTAATTAATTCCCAAAGCCGTAGCGTGCCAGAATTTCCCAGTGGAGCACAGCAGAAAGTTTTAGATCACTAGAAATATTTGCAACGTTAAGAGGAACAACATAACAGCTTTAATCATCCTCCTCTGATATTTTGATAAGACTGCAACATATTTGTGATTTTGTTTGTGTGTTTTTGTATATTATATAATTACATAAAATGTTTATTTATTTATTTTATTTGCATTAGCTGTGTTAATGCCACTTCCTGTGATGTTATCAGAGTTACCTGTGCCATATGCTGCATAAGTGCAGCAAACACCAGTGTCATGCACAGATCACACAGCTGTGTTTAAAGGTACAGTCTTAGGCGTTATTTCCAGCACTAGTTCAATTTGCATGTCTCTGACCCAGAGCATTATTTTCTGTTGGAGTGTGGAAAAGAGTTGGCTGAGCTGCCAACCACTGAATTGAGTTCTGAAAGGTCACTGAATTACAATGGTGTGTGCATGTGAAAGTGAGCGTGAGGTTTGAGCGCGTGTCTGTTATCTTGAATTGTTATTGGCATGTATATAGGTGTGTAGCTCACGCACTGAGGCCGCAAGTCTTGCTTTTTTTAAAGGTGAACTTGATTTCCCTCCTGCTGGGTCTAAATAAAAGAGGAAAAGAAAAGGGGATCTCCCATTTCCAGTACTCTCCATCTCTCTCTGTCACCCTAAAGCTAGTAACAAACTCATATTGCCAGGTTTTTGCATATTATTATTAACAAATTGCAGCCTAACCTGGTCTAAAACCTCCTCCATAAGAAGCAAAATACTTGTTTTTAGGTGCCATTTATCTGAAATCAATTACAATTTATACCAATTAATAATAGCAGTAATTATATAGACAGATTTTATGATGTTTAGAATTATTATTTTTATTTTTATTAAATTTTTTACCTATTTAATTCACAAAAATAAATTTAAGGAATTTAATTTATATAAATATTAATGTATTTGAATATATATCAAATTATTTTATTGTAAGAATGATATTTATATTACAATATAAATAAAAATGTAATTTATATTATTCTAATATCATGCTCACTGACTGTAACTGTTAAGTGTACAGTTTACTATATATATATATATATATATATATATATATATTTTGTCTCTATCTATATAGTTAAAATATTGAAATATTAATATGTAAATCTGTATTGTAATATATATTTTAAAAAAATAGAATTATATATAAATATGTAATATTTGCTATATACATTTATTTGTAAACATTATTAACATGTATTATTTATTGTAGATTTATTATAATTATTATTTTACATTATAAATGATGATTACTAAATAGTCTGTATTTATTTCACAGTAAATTATTTATATATATTTTAACATATTTATAATATATATTTTATATATATATTGTATCTTTGATTTGCTGACAACTTGACAAAATTTGTTAACACCCATAATTAGGCCTAGTTTTTCCTCAAAGTGTTTGTTGCATCAATCTAGTACCTTAAATGTGACCCTGGACCACAAAACCAGTCATAAGAGTCCATTTTTTTAAAACTGAGATTTATGCATCATGTGAAAGCTGAATAAATAAATTTTCCATTGATGTATGGTTTGTTAGGATAAGAACAATATTTGGCCTGAGATACAACAATTTGAAAATCTGTAATTTGAGGGTGCAAAAAAATCTAAATATTGAGAAAATCTCCTTTAAAGTTATCCAAATGAAGTTCTTAGCAATGCATATATTATTTACATAAGTTTTGATATATGTACGGTAGGAAATTTACAAAATATCTTAATGGAACATGATCTTTACTTAATATCCTAATGATTTTTGGCATGAAAGAAAAATCGATCATTTTGACCCATACAATGTTTTTGTGGCTATTGCTACATATATGCCCATGCGGCCTAAGACTGGTTTTGTGGTCCAGGGTCAAAAATATGTAAATATGACTTTGTTTCCAGATAGAACCCTGTGTGTACTTGTTCCCGGAAGTTTCAAAAAAACACCAGCCAATGAGATTTCAAGGTGATTTCTGGTAAGTTTTGTACAGTATATGTGCAGTATATGCATCAGTCTGTGAGTGCTGCCATATGAGGTTAAACTATGCTGAAAGCTGCTCTGCGCTGGTTCTGGAGTTTGATCCTGTGCTGAAGTTCCATCCATCATCATACGGCACACTGCACAGTCATAGACAGAGTATGAGTTGTGAGGATTTGTTGTCTAGGACTTTCTGGAGTGTGACGGTGCTGTCGGTACCAGGGTGACAGACTTCTGATCCCTGTGGGTCTGATCCTGCTCCAATGATGATCGTCGCTCTCTGCCTTCGCTCTGACCGACTGGAAATTGGACACATCAATCCCACTCAAACGCATGAGTGTTCCTGTCTTTGGCTCTGGTCCATCTGATGTACAGCTTCCTGCGAGAGCTAATGTGATCGGCGAGTCAAAAAATCACATTCAAAAAGGATTGATGCTGGTAAACGCTTCTATAGACGACATATATGACTTCAACATATTTATTTTATCATCACGTTTCTGAAAGTATACACTGAAGATGTCTACAAGGCGAAATTAATCTCTTACTTACGTCGTATCTGCAGTTCTGCAATGATGTTACAGTTCGCGATTAAGAATCCAGAAAAGGGCTGTCAGGTTTTCACATGAAAACCCACCCAATTGCTACTCAAAACTAACCCAAAACTAGCCCAATCCCCTGGTGAAAAAACCAGCATATGCTGGTAGGTATGTTTTGATGTTGGGATGCTGGTTAGGTAGGTTTTGATCATCCATACTAGGGTTCCCCTGGTAAAATTCGCATTCCAGGGGCTAAACATCACGTTATTAGGGTCGCTTCAACCCGATGACATGAAAAACAACCCGCTGCAACGGTGTTGAAGTAGCCCAATTCAGTGTGAAAACGCAGATTTGGCGACACTAATCCAGAATTCAGTTAGTGAGTGCGCGTGCACAACTCTGGTCTTTTCAGCGCTGACTAATCTAAACGCCTCTGATTGGTCAATGCATTTATGTGCTCACTAGAAACATTTGTGATTGGCTGCAATTCTCAGCGCTGCAAAAACACGTTAGAAAGAAATCTGATGCAAGGTAAGCAGATGTAAAAGTAATGCCATAAATCTATGCTCTTTATTAATTTTAACTTTTTATTTGAATCTCGACAGCAGTAATATATGTAGTTTAACTGTGCAGGGACATTTTCTGCCCCCTTATCTTAAATTTGTGGGGCACTTTGTTCATTTTTGGTGGCATTTTTGCCACAAGCCTCAATTTTCGACGCTGATCTTAATCAATATTTTAAATTTACCTTAATTTCTTTATTTTCCCATTGCTTTCCCCCATTTTTGAACATTTGGTTACATTGATAGATTTTTTTTTTCTTTAGAAAATTAATGCTTTTGTTCAGCAGTTTCATTTAAATGACCAAAGGTGGCAGTAATGTATGGAAGCCCGTTTCAGCCACTGAAATAAAAAAAAAAAAACAGTCTAACAGTACTGACTTTTTTTTTCAGAACTGTCAGATATAAGCTCACAATTCTGACTTTTTTCCTCTGAATTGTGATATAGAGTCAGAATTGTGAGATATAAACTTGCAATTGTAAGATATAAAGTCAGATTTGTGAGATAACTTGTAATTCTGACATTTTTCTCAGAATTGCAAGATATAAACTCACATTTCTGACTTTTTTCTCTGAAATGCGTGATATAAACTCGCAATTGTGAGTTAAAAAGTTAGAACTGTAAGACATAAACTCACAATTCTGACATTTTTTCTCAGAACTGAGATACGAACTTGCAATTTCGAGATATAAAGTCCAATTTTCAGAATTGCAAGTTTATATCTCACAATTCTGACTTAATTCGCAAGAGATTTTTTTTTTTTTTTTTCAGAGGTGGAAATGGGATTCTATAGTAATTATTTTATATATTATATATTATTTATAATGTTACAAAAATCAAATAAAAGTAATCAAATAATAAAAAATATTAAGCACATTTTATAGAAATATTAACCAGTGCAACTTTTTTACATAGAAACATATGTGAGCTAAAATTATGCATATAAAACTGATTTCTGTATGATATTTTTAAAAATTACACCTTTTTTTTTTTTTTTTTAAATCACATATATTCAGCCTTGGTGAGCAAAAGAGACTCTTTTCAAGAAGTTTATTTAGTCTCTTATAAGCACACAATCTTCTACCTTTGTCCTTTTTTGCTTTAAATCAGACATTGTAATGTGATTTATCATAGCACTAGTTGGTTAGTTTTGTGGCTGTTGTGACCTATGACCTTTAACCCCTATCTTTGACCTCAGAATGACCCCTCTGTTTGGTCCTACTTACAGTAATTAAAGATTCACCCACAACCCTCAGTTTTCTCTTGATCAAAGTTTGTGAAAGCAAAACTGCTTCTTGATCGCAGTCAGCACTTTCCACAGTTCAGTTCAGTCATTGTACCTGCAGACTGATTGGAAAGGCTTTGAATATTTCTCTCTCAGCATGATGAAATTTCCAGGCATGGAGGACGTAGCATTAACAGTCCCCTCCGTGAGATATTTCCTTTTTTGATGTGAGTTGTGCCGAAGCAGGTCTCCGCAGCAGATATGCTTCATCCCAAATTGTTTTTCAGTGTCGATTCTTAAGTGGTGTGAGGCGGACTCCTACAGCTCCCGTTTCTTGCTTTACTGTTAAGTGGGAGGGTTGAGATTGCTCCCTAATTCCTTCCACCGTCGAGCTTTATTTGAATATCTGCCATGAAAGCTTCATTGATTTTTTTTTTTTTTCCCTCACACATTTTGTCTTTGTTGTTCTGTGTGGTAGTGTATTTTCCTCCACACATCCCCAGCCATTTGTCTCCCTCTCTCTGACTGTCTTTCCTTTTGCATATTTACAAGTATATTGGAGGAACACTAGTTCTTGTGCTTCATCAAATCCATCTGCTCGAAAAGTGCTCTGAGTCAGCGTTATACGAGACTCTAAGTGTGCTCTTATTTATATAAGTGTGTGTGGAGGTGTAGACATTGTGTGTGAAAGGGAAAATACATTGATTGAAGGAAAGAACAGTTTGAACTTATTACAGCCCCAGTGTCTGAAACACAAACGCTTTACAGCTCTGAACGCCCTGAAGCACATTATGTTCATTGTTTTCAGCCACACACTCACTAAAATCTGTGTGTGTTTTAGTTTAGCAGTAGAGATTGTCCTAAGAATTTAAAATATAATATTGCAATATTTTTTATGTTTAGGGCTGGGTAAAAAATATTGATTTTTCGATTTTAATGGATTCTTAGTTTTACGAATCGATTAGTTAATTGATTAGCCTGTTTTCAGTTAATTATTGGAACATTGTAGAACCTGGCATCCAATAAATCGCAATTTTTGATATGAAACAAAAACTCAGATTTCAAATTCTGTCTATTTTATTACAGTATTCAAACAATAAATGCCGTTTTACGCGCGGTGTAATATGAAGTGACAGATTGTTTTTCTGCAGTGTTGCCAAGTCTGCGGTTTTCCCGCAGAATTGGGCTACTTTAACTGTTGTAACGGGTTGTTTTTTATGTCCGCGGGTTGCACCGGCTCCAATAACGTGATATTTATTACATTGAATGCGAATTTTACCAGGGAAACTCCACCAAAAGAAACATGTATTTTACCCCCCAGACCACGATTTTTAACAAAACCCCCCCTCGAAACACAACTGGGGGGGATTTGTTGTAAAAACCTGGCAACCCTGCGTAGCGCTTCAGTGTAAGAGGAGCATCAGCGTGAATTGGACCTGAATTGATCGTCTCCTCCGCTTTAATACCAGTTTTAGCATGAAATAAACATGAATAAACAACCTAAGGTATGTTTAAAGTAAGAGTACAACTTGTCGAAATCCGTTTTTGTCTCATGTAATCGTTCAGCAGCGGAAATATGTCAGCATAGCTTGTAAACAACGTGACGTCACATTTACCTCAGAAAAACATATTCGGTGACCATAAACTCGTTATTCAGCTAGAAAAATTAACTCTAGAGAAGAGATATTTGCTAAATATATGCACCATATATATTAATTTGCATTTTTGCAGTTCTTAAATGTTCAATTTATGTTTGAATAAATCAAGTTTCAAGTTTTTATGACAGCCGCCATTTAAAAACGAATTGGTTTAGAAATATAATTATGTAATTGTAACTTTATTATAAAAACTTCAATGAGTGAATTTAAGTGTTTGTATAAAAAATCTATTCATTTTAACCTATTATAGGTTATTATAGTAATGTAACGTTAGTATCGTTACCAGTTAACTCCCATATGTATTTTACAGAGTTGGTTAAAGATTTTTTTTTCTTGAAAACATTTGCCATGTATTATACCTGATATATATATCCAGAATTATCGATATTGAATCACATCATCGCACCATCTTTGAAATAAATATCATCATCTTTGTGTCATTTTGATTTCATTACCAGAACTAATGTTGGTCTTTTCTTGTGTGTAAGTGTTTGTGTTTTCAAAAGTGCCATTATATGAATCATGCTGCTCTACTGAGACTGTCTGTGTAATGTTCTCTGCCACAGGAAGTGGCTCATAGAGCTGAAAATCTCTTTGGAACAGCGCTCTCAAATCAAGAAGCGAAGTGAAGACAGGAAACATGGAGAAAAATGACCAAAAATTACGTAAGTGCTTCTAAGTACAGCATAGTGACACAACATGTACCTACTTTCAATGAACTAGGATTATTTATATACCTAGGTAATAATTACAGCACAAAAGAAATGACATTATCATCACACTTTGTAAGGATATTTCCATAAATAACCTTCAAATGAGAAGCAGGACAAGCACAGCAACCCAGATTTGATTCAAAGAAAATAACAGACTGCAAAGCCGACAGAAACACGGGAAGTCACACCTTCCCTTAGCTTTATTTTTACGTGTGCACGGCTTTGTATTACTGCACCCTATGGAGTGATCATATGTTCCCTACCATGGGGTTTCAAGAGGGATTGAGAGACAGAAGGAGAGAAATAGGCCTAATTTTGATGAAAAATTATCAGGTTTTCCTTAGTAATAACATGAATTGTTAACAGTAAGGCCAGGAATGTATTGACGAGATATTCCTGTGTGAAGTTTCAGCTCAATCAAAACCACAGTGGTTAACAATTTTGCACAGTTTAAACTGTAAAATTGTTTACATTTTAGAGGTTTATGCCTCTATGTTGCCTTAGCAACAAAGTTATTTAAATAAATCAAATGTAAGTTTACACACCAAAGGTGAGTAAATGAGTTTTCACACTTAAATCGTGTTAACACATATACTGTTCACGCGATTACACTATTGAAACAGTGAATATTTAAGGTTTTCAAATTGACTTTCATTTCTAAGTCTCACTGTAAAAAAAAAAAAGGAAAGGGAGAGTCAAAATAATTGAAGGGTAAATGTAAGTGCTTATGTAAAATAAGGTTCACACTTCTGCTTTTAAATGATCCAAAATTGGCCTTTCAAAATGTTTTTATTTTCTCAAAAATTGCTTTAAGTGGTCATCAACAAACTCTCTCTCTCTCTCAACTTGTACTGAGCATGCATTACTTCAATTATAATTTCATGTTGACTTTCTTCTCAAAAAAATCCATGAAATTCTCTTATGTGTTCATACATATACTCACACACGTTTAAAATTTCCTTGTGAATTTTTGAAAAACACTCTGATTTAATCAAAGCTGAAGTAATAAAGTGAATCCTTTGATGTTTGGAGGTGGTTGGAGAGAGAGGTGAAGTTTCTAGCCGCTGGGCTTTCACTCTTTCCTCTCATCCTCAGTTCTCTCTCTCTCTCTCTCTCTCTCTCTCTTCCTCTGATTATATAATGCTGACGTTTTTGCCAAACCCTGTGTTATCATTTTTTAATGTGTCTCTCTGAGGCTAATCCGTAACGTGGCCCTGCTGAAACTTCACACCACACTCTGACATGTCTCTAAATTTACCACAGAAAGGCCAGACAGTCTAAAATGCATATTACGTCTGCAGCTATTAGAAGTGAGAGAGAGAACCAGTGTGTGTAAAAGACTTTTAATGTTGTTGTTTGTGAATATGTGCACTCCTGTACTCCAGAGCATTAACTGCCTTATTAAAATGACTTCATGTTGAGGCTGCAGTTTGTTTTCGGCACAACGAGAGGCAGCAACAAAACTGAAAAAGCAGAAAGTGTTTATGATATGACTTAATTCACTTTTTTTATTGTTGGATGACCATTTTAAGTCCAAAAACTGCATTTGGTTAGTAAATGGTTGACAATAGCTGGTTATTTGTGCTAGGAAGTCTGGAAACTGGTGTTAAAGACCGGAAGGTGCAACTTATATAAATGAGGTAAGACATCCAGTAATGATGATGATGATGATTAATAATAATAATTAGCTATATTTTATTTCTAAAGAATTACTTGCATAATACAAGCGGTCACTGTTGCCAACTGCTAAAGTATGCTTACTAAATATCACTAGTTTACATCATGCTGGCGAGTCCCAAAAACTAGGTAAGGTTTGTACATGAAGTTACTAGATTTGTCGTAGGTGATTTTCTTTAAAAAAAATAAAAATAAATAAAACAGCTAAAGTGGCATGTAAATTTCTAAATCTAGCGACTAAATCCCTGAAATTATTTTATGTACAGTAAAACAGAATGAAGAGTAAAAAAGATCCAAAATTATTCCTTTGGTCTTGTTGCTTGGGGTCAAATAATTCAGTCAACTCATTTTTATGATTTCATCATCTCCTAAATTTTTTTTTAATTTCAGTTCTTTCGAAATTGTATTTTAAATGCTTACACTTCCACCATTTTGTACAAATTCGTAGACTTTCACAATCTCATGCAGTTTTTTTTTTGCCATCTTGTATAAATTTAGCCTTTTCAAACAAATTCTTTTCAAACAATTTTTTACACTTTCACCATTTTGTAAAATTTTTACGCCTTCACCATTTTGTACAAATTTTTATGATTTTGCCATTTCATACAAATTTTAACTTTCACATTTTGTAAAATTCATTTCGTACTAATTTTTACTCTTTTGCCATTTCATACAAATTTTAACACTTTTGCCATTTTGTACAAAGTTTTACACTTTCACCATTTCTTACAAATTTTTACACTTTTGCCATTTTGTACAAAGTTTTACACTTTCACCATTTCGTACAAATTCTTACTCTTTCGCCATTTCGTAAAAATTCTTATGCTTTCGCCATTTTGTACAAATTCTTATGTTTTGCTATTTTGCACAAATTTTCAGTTTCGCCATTGTGTACAAATTTTTATGCCTTCACCATTTTGTACAAATTTTTACGCTTTCGCCATTTTGTACAAATTCTTGTTTTTGCTTTTTTGCACAAATGTTTACGGTTTCGCCGTTGTGTACAATTTTTACGCTTTCACCATTTTGTACAATTTTTACGCTTTCGCCATTTCATACAAATTGTTACACTTTTGCTATTTCATACAAATTCTTTTACATTCATCATTTCGTACAAATTTTTACACTTTCACCATTTAGTACGAATTCTTAAGCTTTCACCATTTCGTACAAATTTTTACGCTTTCATTATTTCATTCAAATTCTTAAGCTTTCTAAATTCTTTACAACTAATAATCTCATACAAATTATAATTTTTTATTTTTTTTTATTTTTATGATTTCACCATCTTATATGATTTTTTCCAATCTTGCCATCTTGTATACATTTTACCATTTCATACAAACTCATACAAACGCCATTTTGCACAAATTCTTACACTTTCGCCATCTCTCCATCTTGTACAAATTCTTATGATACTGGCATGTGATAAGAATTTGGACACTTTAGTCATCTTGTGCAAAATTTTGGAAAATAAGATGGAGAACAGACAGGAGCCTGGAAACTGTTTCTGCTTCTGTATCTTCATATTTGTTATTGTGGGTTACATTTTCGTTTTGAAAAGACAAAGCTGAACAATATGTGTTTTGTATTCAAATTTGGTTGCTTGGGTTTAAATAATTCAGTCGACTGAACCGGGCTGCTTTATTTGACTTCAGTATGGTGAGCCAGCTCACTATATTGGAAATCATTGAGCAGTTTGTTGTGGAATTACCGTAAGTTATCTTTTAAGAAGGTCTCTCAGCCTTTTGCCGGAGGTCGTGTAAGCATCTCAACAGTGGGAGGGTGGTGATTTACATACTTAAACACAAAATCCCATTTGTTATCTGACTTAGATTTGTAACCAACTCAGCAAAGCCGAGAGAATACCTTGCTGAGCAAGTCAAACAGCAGGGCTATAAATACAATAGAAAATGACTCATCCCATCCATCCCAGAGGGAAAACGTAAACTGGAACACCCAAGTGACAAACTACCGGAGCCGGCATAAATCTCCAATCTCTTTCGCGTTCACTCTTCTTGTTTCTTTGCTTGCGGTTATTATCAATGCATTGATTTGTTTTTGTTCTGAAAAATGTTTGTCAGCTGCGAGTTTGTGATGTTTGGAGACTTTGATAAATGTAATGTTTTGTCTGGAGAAGTGTAGTGTCTGAGTCATTTAGAGGTGACTGGTAAATGGAGCTTCATACTGTATGAGAACTCACTGGATAATAATAACCATTCTCACTACAGATCCTGCAAATGTTTTAAGGGACATATCACCTTGCTTTGTTTTAATTATTATTATCATTATTATTATTAATATTATTAATTATTATTATTTACTTCTAAATTAGATTTTAAGTTGTTTCTCTTTTAATTTAAACAGGATCCTTTTTTATTATTTTCATATATTTATGGTTTTAAAAATGTAAATATATATTTTTTAAGCTGTATTTTGAAATTTGCACTTGATTGCATTGTGTTTTGTTTTATGGTTTACGGAAATGTGTGTAAAATTAATGGGTAATATCCTGGCAGAAAGTTGCCCGTACATTTTCTTTGATGATAATGATTTAAGTAATGTCTTAACATATTTCTTAAGTTATTTTAAGTTATTTCTCACTTAGTTTATTTTTTTAATAAACAGTTGATTATATAAATGTATTATTTACAGTAAAGTATTATTTAACTTAAAGTATTATTATCATTATTATTATTATTTATACCCAATTAAGTTTTATTTTATTTCTTATTTAGTTTTTATGTTTTTTTTTTATTTCTCATATACTGTATAGTTCATTACAGTATTATTATTATTTACTTTTTAATTAAGTTTTGTTATTTCTCATTTTGTTTACTTTTTATTATTTTCAATATATAGTTTATACTTTTTTTACAGTATGTTATTGTTTAACTTTAAGTATTATTATTACTATTATTATGTAGTTAAGTTATTATAATAAGTTGTTTAATTTAAGTAATTGTTTATTTTGTTATTGCACTTAAGTTGGACGGAGTTGAAGAGTCTGAATTCACTTTTCAGAAAGTAAAAAATACTTTTAAAATTAATTTTTATAATATATTTAATGGCTGTACATTATATCTAATAGAGATAATCTTAAATAATGCAGTAGTACAAACACAATTAAACTGCACTGAAATAGATTACACCTTTTTGGCTAAAGTGCTCCCATCTCTGTTTTTCATTTATTTATTTGTAATGAGACAAGCCAAGTACTGCAAATCTCCCAATCGGCTCTTTCTCTTGCAGTTTATTTGGGGAACCTCAGCTGACTCAGCCGTTTAACCAGCTGCTGTATCAAACCACATGAGTATGATGACGTTGGTGGTCGCCAGAGGACTTTGAGACATCCGACAAACACGGGTCAGTTCCTACGAACATTACTCATTTCTCTTCATGACAGGAAAACAATCGAGATGGGTGGGAAAAAGCAAAAGCATTGCGGCTCTTTCTCAGGTCTGGCTTTGAATACATCAGTGCAATGAGAAGTGATGAATTCATGCATTAGTCAGAAAAGTGGCCGTGTTGTCCTGGACCAAGCTCTCATCTCTAATGGCTTATCTGACCAGGCAGCTGCCTGCTCACAACTATTTGAACAATGAACCTCCTGCAAGGGCTGCATAAATCAGCGCAACAGCACATGAATACATGCATGCGAACAAACCTGCGAGCACCTGCAGGTTTACTGTGGAGGGCTGAGCTTGGACTTGATCAGAGGCGTTTTGAACGTGCTTTGACTGGAAATGAACGCCCAGGGCTTTGCTGACCAGCGCAGGACACTCTTCCATACTGTAATGGTGCTTTGTTAGGTGTGTTAACAGTGCTGGGTAGTAAGTGATTACATGTAATCTGGATTATGTAATCAGATTACAAAATTAACTACTTGTAATTAGATTACATTTTCAAGTACTCATCAAATTACAGTTACTTTTTTTGGATTGCATGGTTACATATTGACAAGAGGCAAATAATAATTTAAATACTGCTGATGCATAGGTGCAAAATAACATGTTTTCATCATATCCAGACTACAAACTATATTGTCTAATATGTGTAATCCACATTACGTTACTAACTACAATTTTCGTCAGGTAATTTGTAATCAGTAACAGGCTGTATACAAGCGTAGATGCTGTCTCCTTAAAGGGATAGTGCACCCAAAAGTGAAAATTCTGTCATTAATTACTCACCTTCATGTCATTCCAAACCTGTAAGACCTTCGTTCATCGTTGGAACACAAATTAGGATATTAATAGCAGGGCTCTACAGTACGCATAATGGAATTTTGTGAGATCGCGATGAACTAAGATGAGTGACGGCTTTCAGTGATTTTTTTTTAAGGAATTTGTAAATGAGATATTGATTTAATACAAGTTAAATAAACAAGAAGTTAATATTAAGTGACTTACATGATTTTGACTTGATTTTGCTCTATTATGTCGACAAAAATAGTCACAAGTCACAACTGAGCCGCTGCTCATCTTCATTCAAACACAGCGGTGATTCATTTATGAATGAATGTGCGTTTTAAACAAATCTATTGAGTCAATGATTCAATTTCTGATTCATAAAGACACCCACTTGCTTTATTCCTAAATAAATCAACCATTTGAAGGAATCAAATGAATGAATGATTCAGTAATAAAATCAGTGACTTGCAGCAACCTACTGGCAGTTTTAGTTTCACTTTTAAAGTATCCTTTCAGTTATTTAAATCATTTAATATTTCTTTATTCAAATTTTTATATTTAAAACATTAATCTTAACATAAATTTATGAATTCGATTGCACTCATACCACCTCTGAGCCTCATTAAACATATGAAAATACACCTACAAGCCACTTTTGTGTTCTTCTGTGCCACGTCTGTAGTACAAATTAATTTTGTTAATACTGATTTCATTTGATTGGTAACTTATTCTTATTCTACTTTTTCTTATTCTATTGTTTTAATTTGAATTTTTTAAATTTGACATACTTTTAATAAAGTTAGAAAAATGCCATTGCAAAGGTAAAAACAAAATTCCCCTCTAAATCACTTTATGGAGTCAAATATCCCCATGTAATGGGAAGGCTATTTTTTAAATCAGATTTTGTGATTATTGATTAGAAGGTGCTCCTGAAATTTTGACTGCTCCTAAATTTTTTAAGCGTAGAGCCTTGCATAGTCATTATTTTTGTTTTCTTCGCACACAAAAGTTTCCTCGTGGCTTCATAAAATTACGGTTGAAGCACTGATGTCACATGGACTATTTTAACTATGTCCTTACTACCTTTCTGGGCCTTGAACGTGTCAGGTGTGGTGCTGTACATGCAGGGTCAGAAGAAAGCTCTCAGATTTCATAAAAAATATCTTAACTTGTGTTTCAAAGATGAACGAAGGACTTACGGGTTTGTAACAACATGAGGGTGAGTAATTAATGACAGATTGTCATTTTTGGTGAACTTTCCCTTTAAAGCAGCATTGATTTCTGTTAACTTTCAACCCTACCTGTACAAGTACGATGTTTGCTGGGTTTTTTTCACCTGCACTCAGCTGGGCTCTCATAAACTATTATGGATCACTAGGAGGTGCCGTAACTGAACCCAAGAGCCCAAAACGATTGACCTAGATTGGCTCTACTGAAGCGTACAGGTTCACGCAAAGCATTTGGAGACAAATGAAAGGCAATTGCAATGGGAACTAGATACAATCTGAGGGGAATATGGAAAAAGATACTTTCCTGCTAGTTTAGACTTGCTTTTTTTGTTAGAAATGTTTAGTGCAAGCAAGCACCGTTGGTCAGAATTAAGGATCATTTGTGGACGGTGATTTGCAGCAACCAAACGTCCATCTTCAATGAGTTTCCAGCAGAGTAGCAACTGTTTGCAAGGGAGCAAATAATACAGAGTTTAACTTTATGCAAATGAGCAGTAATGCAGTTGGATACTGTAGCCAACAGCACCGAGACTATGTGACCTCAAGCAATTTAACTGACGTCAGTGTGAATGCTCCTTTACTCCTAACATCTGTTTTAGTACAGGATGTACAACAAACATATTGAGTCCAGGGTTACTGAGATGGGTCACAGTAATTGTTTGCCAGGCTTCTGAGTAAATTAAATGGTTGTGGATTATGCCGTTCACGTTAATTTCCATAATTAACAGTGTTTATTTGTTCAACTTTGTTTTATGTTGTAAAAATGGTTTAACCCTCTGATGCATGATATTCATTTGACATTTTCAACCATTCTGGGTGATTTCCTTTGTGTTTAACGGTTACCGTCTGATTCATACTGATAATTAAAAAAAAAAAAAGTGTAATACAAAGATGTAGAATTTTAAGTTCATAATTTATATTTTTATAGCTTTTTAAAATGTTAATGACAGTGGTGATAGTAACAGGTCATATTTTATTTCTATTATTTAATAATTCATAATTTAATTTCTTTATTGCTTATATATTATATATATTTCTTTACCATATATATAAATAAATAAATAAATAAACATAATTCATAAAATAATTAATGATTTATTAAATAATTTATTTTATTTAATAATTTATACTCTTTGGCAAGATTATATTATTGTTATGAAGTATCTGGAAATATATTTTACTTTGTGATTCAATGACATTTTACAAAATGTATAGTATTGTTATAAAGTAAATATGTGAATATTTATTAATAGTTAATTTTATATATTTTTTCTTTATTTTTTTATTGTTTTATTTATATTTATGTGGTTTTTTTTAACAATTTTTATTTTTTTATTTTAATGCAATAATTCATACATTTTGCCTAGATTATATTGTTATGAAGTATCAGGAAATATACACATTTTATTTTTGGATTTAATAATTTATACATTTTAGAGCTTGAATTGTTATATTATTGTTATAAAGTAAATATATTTATATTTATTTATATTTAATTTTTCATTGTTTTTGTTTTATTTTTATTTATAGTTTTTTATCATTATTTTATTTTTATTTAATAATTAATAAATTTCATTGATGTAATAATTCAGTAACACTTTACAATAAGGTTCATTAGTTAATATGAACTAAGAATGACCAATACTACAGCATTTAATAATCTTAATTCATGTTAATTTCAGCATTTAGTAATGCATTATTTAAAAAAAACAAGTTGTGTTTGTTAACATTAGTTAATGCACTGTGAACTAACATGAACAATGACCAACTGTATTTTTATTAACTAATATTAACAAAGATTAATAAATAATGTAATAAATGTAATCATTACGTTATTGTTATGAAGTATCAGAAAATATATACATTTAATGTTTAAATATAATAATACATGTTACAAAAAAAGGTTGGATTATTATATTATTGTCATAAAGTAAATATATTTATATTTGTATAAATATATTTTTACAATTAATTTTTTTTTTCAGACTTTTTTTTTAAAATAATTTACACATTTTGCCAAAATTAAATAAATAAATGAAAAGTTTTTTTTTCTTTGTGATTTAATCATCATGCATTACAGGGTTAGGGTTAATCATAATTAGGAGTCACGAAACGGCTTAAAACAAATGTAAACATTACCACTCACTTACATGATTAATATCTCTACTGTTGCACAAGCCAGTGCTGAGCATCCTGGCAATTATGCAAGGTATCATATTGCTTCAGGGCGATGTCTGCCATTGGCTGATTAAAATGGCAGATTTTCAGCCATTCCTTAACAAGGATTTCATCATGATGTAATAGCTCTCTGCGAGCAAGAGTAAGCAATTTAATAAACACTTCATGTGAATTTGCTGGATTCCAGCACAGTCGCGAGGTCGGCGGGCAGCAGCGGCTGCAAAAGACAGTACAGGCTAATTTACAAGCTTAACGCTCCGGTAATCTTTTTAATCTTCATCGAATGCATTTATTCACCAGCCCCATAGCCCCCCCCCAGACCCTGCAGTTTTTTATTATTATTCGAGCCCATGTAAACGTTAGCCTTTAATCCATGTTTAAACAAGAGCCAAACTCACCGGCTTCCAGCTCAATCCTCTACCGAGCTAAACTGTAATCAGACCACTACAGATCATCACAATGAAAGCAGGATGGACGGACGGAAGAGTGCCGCCATTACGCAATGCTCTTAGGTCACTAAAAACAAACTCCTAAACCTTTAGCTCATGTTGAATAACAGTGCAAATTCAGTCACGACAAAGATTATAACTGTTATTTGAAAACATTACAGGTGCTTCCGGTAATTTAGCAGTCTTGCAGGTCAATGTGACTGACAACTGTCTTGGACTGAGCATGAAAGTTTACCAGTGTTTTTATCTTTTATCAGGGAGAAAAAAAAGATACTGAAAAAATATGTTGTTTACTGTCAGCCATGACTAATTTAATTTATTCTCTGAGCACAAATATCCAAAAATTAAACTGCTCATGTGATCTCAACATTTATTTGAAAAAAACATTTATTTATTTATTTAAAATAAAAATATTTATACTAAAATACTTAATTAATGAATTATCCTCATTTAGCAAGTTCTTTCTTTCTTTTATTTATTTATTTGAATAGTTTATATTATTTATTATTTAAAAGTGTAAAAAAAAAAGTATATACGTACATGTATTATTAATTATCCACACTTTCCAAGTCCTTTATTTATTTATATGAATAAGTACATGTTTATTTTTTATTTTAAATAAGCAAATATTTATCTGTGTTTATTTATGGTTTTTATTTATTTATGTTTTTATTTACTTGTTTATTATGTATTTATTTATTTAAAAGTGTAATAAAAATAAGTACTCACTAATTATCCTTACTTTTAAAGCCCTTTATTTATTTATTCATTTATATGAATAAGTACATATTTATTTATTTTTTTATTTATTTTTTTATTTTAAATAAGTAAATATGTATTAATTTATGGTAAAATTTGTTTATTTGTTTATTTAAAAGTATAAATATAAAAAGTATAAATTAGTAAATAAGTATTTATTAATTATCCTTACCTTCCAAGCCCTTTATTTATTTATTTCAAATAAATATTGATCTACGGTAAAAAAAAAATTATTTTTATTTACTTTAATTGCATATGTATTTACTTAAGTATTCACTTATTTATTTATTTATTTACTTATTTACAATAAAAATGTAATAAAAATAAATACTTATAATTAACAAGTAAACAAATCCTTATTAATGAATTAATGCAAGTTTCTTTCATTTCTTTTATTTATTTGAATAAAAAAGTTAACATTTAATAAGTTAATATTTATTTATTTATTTATTTAAAAGTAAGTTCAAAAAAATAAAAATAAGTAGATAAGTACTCATTAATTATCCTTTGTAAGCCCGTTTTATTTATTCGAATAGTAGATATTTTTCCATTTATTTATTTTTGTACTTACTTTTCTAATTTACTCATTTAAATTAGTAAATATGTTTATTTAAATTAAAAAGTATATTTTTCTTTGCTTATCTGTTTATTTAAGTATTCACTTGTTTATCTATTTATTTGCTTATTTACTTTTTAAGTACTTATTTGTTTATTTAATTATTTATTTACAATAAAAAACAATAAAAATAATATAATATAATATATGATATTATTTTAAATGTATTTTATTCAAATAAATGTATTAATAATAAATATTTTAAAAAAATAATATTTATTTATTCATTTAAAGGTGTAATAAGTAAATAAGTACTTATCAATTAATTATCAGCCCAGCCCTTTATTTATTTACATGAAAAGGTATTTATTTATTTACTTTAGTAATTAAATAAGTACTTATTAATTAATTAATTATACATTCCTGCAGGCCTCATGTTTTTTTTTGTTTTTTGGTACAATCAGAGCAGCACGTTGCCTTGGGCGTGCAACTTCTTTTGGAAAAAAAAAAAAAGAAGAAAAAAATAAAACGGCAGTATTGCAGATGTTGGCATGTCATTGAGGTTGGCTTGGCACAGACCTGGAAACCCTGAACATGTATTTAATAGTGCAGTTTAGGTCACACTGAACAAGCAGTTCCTTTAGCTTTGTACCGATGCCAGCTAAATCCACACAGATGCTGCAGCTGAAGTCCTCAACACACACCACAGCTCATTACTGACTCACCATTTAATTCAAACCTACAGCTCTTTAATTGCTCTAATTATTATGCGCGAGCGTCTAATTATTATTTAATTTGTAGTGTTCATCCTTTGTCTTTTTCATTACATTTAAATTTCAAAAGAAGAAACTGGATTGAGCAGAGAAGGACTCGTTCCTGCTGTTTGGTTGAATTCTGGTACAGTTCTGCTTCATGCTGACTCCTAAATGGACACTTGCTGGTTTTGTTCAGCATGCAGTTGTCAGTGCTGTCAGCAAGAAGTGTGCAAGAAATGTGTTTTTTAAGGTCACATTGAAAAATAGAAAACAAAATGTTTTTGCTTTTGGATTTTACTTATGTTTTGCACCTTTTTTGTCCTAATGTATTATTTATTTATTTATTTAATTTTTTTTATACTAATTTGTTTTTATTAATGGAACAAAAATTATTTTATTTTATTTTATTTTGATTCTCATGGGTTTGAGATATTTAAAATATTTTGATAATATTTTTAAATTATTATGAATGTCTTAAATTTCAAAGGCATCTTGCGGACAATAAACTCAAAGGCCCTTATGCGAGTGTATAAAGCTTTAAATTCAACTCCTGTTTTTCGAGATTAGGTCCCTGGGGATTGACTTGCGGTCTTGAGCAGATGTGTAATCCTCTGTATAGCTCAGACACAGGAGGGAAATTAATAATCATCATCATGATAGTTCACAAAAAAAAAAAAAAAAGTTCCCCGCCAGCTGTGGGGAAGCTCTGTTAGGAAGCAACCAAATTATAGGATCACCGATGTGGTCAAAGAAACCAAAACAAACCCCATGAAGCCCATGTGCTTATAAAGCTATAATCTCAGGGCACTTAAAACTCTGGATTATTCACTGTTATGCAGCTGGCTTTCAATGTCACATGTCCTGCTGAAAGTGATCTGCAAAATTGAATGGATGGCAATTGAGCAATAACTAATGACATTTCGTTTTTAGATAGTGACATTGTGATTTGTCTCTATGATTGGTTCATTGATTTTGTATTGTGTTTTCTTGATAGATAGATAGATAGATAGATAGATGGACAGATAGATAAATAGATATGCATGTATGTAGCTATTCTAAGTAATTCTATGACTGTTTGGTTAATTTTTTGTTATATATATAACAAAAAATATATATATATTTACATTTACACACATTAAGAACAATATTAATACATATATTCAAGACAGGGTTGTTGTAATTAACTAAAACTAAATGAACACTAAAAATATGTTGTTTTTTACTTAAAATAAAGCAATTGTTGACTGTATTTAAATCTATAAAAATGTAAATAAAATCTAAAATATATTAAACTTGTGTGTTTATACATGTAAGAGAGAGAGAGACAGAGAGAGATTTAAATTTATTTTAAGAATATATATTTTTTTAAATTATTATTATTAGTAGTAGTAGTATAGTAGTATTTATTTTATATATTATTTCTTTATTATTATTTTGTATATAGATTTATTTTGCAATATTTTAATAATAATAATAATAATAATTATTATTATTATTATTATTATTATTGTGTATTCATTTTATGTATTATTTATTATTATATTACTATTATATATTTTATATATTATTTCTTTATTATTATTTTATATAGATAGATATTTTTTATTATTATTTATTATTATTATTATATTATTATAGTTATTATTATTATTATTATTACATATTTTATATATTATTTATGTATTATAGATAGATAGATAGATAGATAGATAGAAAATTTAATTAATTTTAAAATATTTTATTATTATTTATATTATATATTATTTATTATTATTATGTATTCATTTTATATAGTATTTATTATTATATTACTATTATGTATGTTATATATTATTTCTTTATTATTATTTTATATAGATAGATATTTAAATTAAATTAATTTTAAAATATTTTATTATTTATATTATATATATATTATTTATTTATTATTATTTTATATATTATTTTTATAGCTAGATATAGATTTATTTATTTTTATTTATTTAAATATATATATATATATATATATATTATTTAGATTAAATTGATTATTATTTTATATATAATTTTTTTTTCTGTAGATAGATAAATAGATATTTACATTTATTTTTAAAACTTTTTTTTATTATTATTATTTATTTTAGATATTATTTCTTTCTCTCTCTATTATCCCATCGTACTATATTAACAAACAGTATTTTTAAAGACAGGGTTATTATAATTAACTGAAACTAAAACCTTAAGAGCATATTTGTTACTTGAAATTAAAAAAAAGGTAAAGGCCTTTGCAAAATATTGTGTGCTTTATGAGCAGTCGGTGTGGTGCATTTATCTCAGAACTGTAAAAACTCCCCTGGGGAAAGTTTATTGCAGTGATTTACTGGCTAAGACTCAAGTTTTTCTTTGATTTGTTGTACTTTACAGAGCAAAATAGGCTTGATATTTCATGTAGAGGAAAAGACGAGGTGCAGATCCTGGTGTATATTTTCCCCGTGTGTGAAAAAATGCTTATACGAAACTCATTGTTTTCCTGAGCATCCATCACTGCCACAAGCAGGAGCCGTGCTGTTATGCAGCCCTTCTAGTTGCGTTTGGCTCTGAATGGACTGGAAAATAAATCAATACCAGGCAAAATGGCCCAGCCAGCCCGGAGGGTATTCAGCACAGTTAGCGCTGCACCTCCTTGCTGCTCCGTTTAGTCGGATGCTGTTACGACTGTCATGTTTAGCTCCGCAGCCGCGCATGATGCTGCATACAGCTACAGCCCTATAGAACGATGTGAATTATTGCTGTTGCATATCCAGATGGCAGAGTAATTAAGCATATAAGTGTCAAAAATGGCTAAAAACAAGTTGAAGAAAAGAAAATAGTTGAAAGGTGCACAGACTTGGCAGATGGTACAGGAAAAGAAAATGTGCATCTTATGCAAAACTAGAAGTTTCTCTTCTAAAAAAATTATGTCATTACTGTATGTCTGAGGAATGCCATTGGTAATTTTTTAATAATAAAATAAAATAAAATAAAATATAAAATTAAATTAAATTAAATTAAATTAAATTAAATTAAATTAAATTAAATTAAATTAAATTAAATTTAAAAAAGCTGACCCAAAAATTCCGATCTAGTAATTTGTGTGATTATTTCTGAGATACACCAATGATGAATTCTTTTATTAATTAGACATTCTTTTTAATATAATGAAAATGGATGGTAAACAGGGCCTGTCAATAAAAAATAAATAAATAATAATAATAAAATAAAAATCTGATCTAGTCATGGCTGTTAAGAAATAAAATAAAAAAAATAAAATAAAATAATTCTGATCCAGTCACAGCTGTCAAGAAATAAATAAAATAAAATAAAATAATTAAAATCGGATCCAGTCATGGCTGTTAAGAAATAAAATAAAATAAAAAAATAAAATAAAATAAAATAAAATAATTCTGATCCAGTCAGAGCTGTCAAGAAATAAAATAAAATAAAATAATTCTGATCCAGTCATTGCTGTCAAGAAATAAAATAAAATAAAATAAAATAAAATAAAATAAAATAAAATAAAATAAAATAAAATAAAATAAAATAAAATAAAATAATTCTGACCCAGTCACAGCTGTCAAGCAATAAAATAAAATAAAATAATTCTGAAAAATATAAAATAATATATAAAATAAAATTACAATTATAAAATAAATACCAAATAAAATGAATGTAAACAAAACAATCCAAAGTATTTATGTGTATAAAAAGTATATGCATAGTCAGATTGTAATATGCATAGTCAGATTGTTAGCTGTGTGTAGGTTTATATGTTTATATATTTCTTTATGTTTTATGTTTTGTTCATGGATGTTTACATATGTAGCATCATGGTTCTGTGAGGCACGACATTTCATTCCTTTGTGTAATAGAATAAAATAATTAAATTTAAATCTAAATAAGTCAAAAAATAAAAAGAAGTCCACATGCCTATACATTCCAGTTTTTCTAAAGATTCATGACAGCTTTGTGCAAAAAAAACGACAACAGTTTAGTTGATATTTACTTAAAATCCTGATGCGGTAAAACATCATGCGTTCTTTCTCAGACGTGAGCGCTTGAGTTTAGACAACATGCTCTGATTGCCACACAATTTTCATACAAACATAATTACTGAGCAAAGAGGAGATAATGGCTAGCGCTGATTAAAATGATAAGTCTGAACCCCGTGAATCAGAGAAACGGGGTGTATTTTGACTGTAAGATGCTAGTAATATATTTGTGTGTATTTTAAGCAGCTAGTGTGACGTCTCAGACAGAGACGCTGTGTTCTCCTGCCTCCAGGTGACCGGATATATTTTCACTGATTACTCTCTGTTTAAATTTCTCCCTCCTGCCTGCATCACAGGAACATCTTAATCCAGCCTCTCTTACATTAGCCGGAGTGATTTCAATAGCCTGACAAGCTTTTTAATGCTAGACTCCTTTGTTTTTGGTGCTTGCTATTTTTACACATTAATGCGAGACAGGAAAATAACTTCAGGATGAATAGGATCAGGTCTTTGTGTCAGCCTCTGTATGAATTGTTTTTCAAGAAGGCAGATGGGATAATAATGTTAGCTTGTTAGTCTCTAAATGAAACTCTTGCTCTAAATCTATCTATCTATCTATCTATCTATCTATCTATCTATCTATCTATCTATCTATCTATCTATCTATCTATCATCTGTTTCTGGTCAGTAAAAGTGAGATGAACGCTAGTGAAGAGAAATTGATTATCACACTTGTAGTATAATTTAGTGAACCTTGCTACGTGTTACCCATTTATCATGTGACTAAAAATGTGTTTACTCTACAAAGATGAAAACGCTCCCCGTTCTTTGAAGTTAATTGGAACCTCATTAGAGCATTAAAGGTGTTTTTCTTTCTGTTTTATTAAGTATCTAACAAGGTAAAAGGTTGAAATGCTTTTATAAACACCCACTACCAGTCAAATGTTTGAACATAGTGGACTGAAATTATATTTATTGTGATCTTAAACCTTGTGATCTTCTGATTAAATGCTTACAAATAACATTTTATTTATTATTTTTATTTATTTTTTATTTATCCCAGTTGGTCACCTAGAGCTAAAATATTTATTTATTTATTTGATGCTGCTTTTGTCTGTAAAAAAGTAAAAAATAAAAAGTATATATAAAATATAAATAAAATTAGTATTTTATTTTTGTAAAATATATTAATAATACATAAAAATAAAATATATATGATTAAAAAATCATTGTAAAGTAATTAAAATATAAATATTTTATTAACAATAATATGTCATTCCAAATTTTATATTTAAAAAAAATTGGAACATTTAAGTTTTTCAAATAGAAAAGATGTCAGCTCACCAAGGTTGTGTTTATTTATTTGTATATATTTATAAAATTTTATTTCTATTTTACTTGTACTTTTTTGAAAAGTAGTCAAAAAGCAGCATCAAACAAACAATAAATAATAAATATTTTAGCTCCAGACAATCCATTGAGATAAATGGAGGGTGGGGATCACAAAAAAAAGTTAGTTAAAATTGTAATAATTTTTTGTAAAAAGGTTTCACAATATTATTGTTTTACTGTTTTTTTTTTTTTTTTTTTTTTTTTTTTTGATCATTCATATTTTTATTTTATTTTTATTCATTATTAGTATTTTTTTTTTACTTTATTTGAAAAGACATCAAAAAAGCAGCATCAAATAAATAAATAAACAAGTAAATATTTTAGCTCCAGATGATCCACTGAGATAAATTAAACACACACAGACACACACACAAAGAAAAGTTAGTTTAAATTGTAATTAAAAAAAAAAAAAAAGTTTCACAATATTACTGTTTTGCTGTATTTTTGATCTAATAATACAGCTTTGGTGAGCTGACTTCTTTTCTATTTGAAAAACTTTACTGCTCCAAATTTTTGAAAATATAAAGTTTTATTTTAATTTAATTTAGTTTAAAAAAAATGTTATGATTTTTATTCATTAATATTTTTATTTTATTTGATTTATATTGTATAATATTTTTATTAAAATAAAATATAAATAAAATATTAATAGTAAATACAAATAAATGTATTAATGTTTTAAATATAAATAAATTAGTGCTAACTAATTGTATTAATAAAATAAAAATAATAAAAATATATAATTCCAAATTTTATTTATATTCAAAAATTTGATCAAAAATACAGTAAAACAAAAATATAAAATAACTTGCAAAAGCTGAATTTTCAGCATCATTACTCTGTGTCACATGATCCTTCAGAAATCATTCTAATATGCTGATTTGATGCTCATTTATTATCAGTGTTGAAAACAATCAATACTTTTATTTTTTTAAATACTTACAGATATTTATAATAGTGCACTGATTCTAAAATGTTAAAAATGTTACAAGAAAATGATAGTAAAAATATAAAATAATCTATAAAATAGTAAAAAACAACAACAAATGAGGTGTTTCCAAACTTTAAAACACAAGCTCCTACTACCTTGATAAATTTCTGATTTTCTTTTTTCGCATTACCTTGCGCATGATGAGTCACTTTACTGGAGAAGCCCCTGGGGAATCACGTCCAAACCTCTGGTTCCTCCTGTGCTCTTTGGTGTGAGAGCTGCTCTTGGCCGGAGGCACTGAGAGTCTCACGGCGCTGGTCTTGATTGACTTATCTCTCTCCACAGACTTCATTATCAGACGGAGATCAGGGGGCCAGGACTCTCTACATGACCTACGCAGAAGCTGTTGAACCCGATGCATCCACAGCCCAGAGTGCTGCATTATACTGCTGAAGTCAGTAAAGCAGATATCTGCTGAGTTGGTTTTTACCTCGGTGAGAGGTTTGGTAATAGTCTTGGTTCCCTCATGAACACTCCAGATTGCAGGATGTGTGTTATAGCTAGTATAGAAATATTTAGCAAGGTGTAGCCTAAAATGTGTTTGATCTAATTCAAATGTGTTCATTTAAGTTATTTATTCAAATCAAGATATCATTTGAATGAGTGCAGCAAAAAATCATTTTTTATAGGGCAGATGAGGTAGAAATAGCTCCTTCTGCAATCATTACTCCAAAATTGCTCCCAAACTGCTCATTTTAACTCCGTACAGTGTATGCAGTGGTCATTTTTTTCTTTTTATGACTTCGGCAGACACTTTTTACCAAAGTTATTTCCACTGCACTCAAAGAATTCTATGTAAATATAAACAAAAATTATTAATATAATTCTAGCTCTGTATAGTTCTGTATAACAATTATTTTATTTATAAATTATTCATATTTTAATGTATTTTAATTTCTCAAAATATTTTTAATTATCTTGTATTTTAAGAAATTGATTATTAGAATTATCTATCATTTGTCTAAAGTGATCTTTGATTTAGCAAATATTATCTTGTATTTTAATTAGTAATTAATTATTAGAATAATTTTTAAATTCATATTATTGTTTTATTTATAAATTATTCATATTGTAATTTATTTTAAAATATAACAAATGCATATATATGGAGGGCCAAATTACTCTTAATTAAAACATTAAATAAATGTTGAATTATATAAATAAATCGTTAAATGCATAATTTAGTTATTGGAAGCATAAATTAATGTATAAATATGTATTTATTTATTGATTGATTTAATTTATTTAATTATTAATTATTTTATTAATTTATTTAAATATTTATTTATTTATGCATTTATTGATTGCCTTTATATTTATAATTAATTTATTGTTGTTCTCTGATTTATCAAATTGAAAAAAAAAAAATTTTGAATGATTTGTAATTATTGTTATTTTATTTATTAATTTTTCATATTGTAATTTATTTCTAAAATAACAAATGCATATATATATATATATATATATATATATATATATATATATATATATATATAATTAACTTACATTTTAATTTAAAATTAATTATTAATATTTGTAATTAATATTATTATTTATTATTATTATTATTTATTAATTAATTATTCATATTGTATTTTATTTTTTAATTTTTATATTTAAAAATAAAAATTTAATTTAAAAGCTAAATTTAAAATAAGTTTTATTTAAAAATAAAACTCTTTTTCTATGCAGTTAAAGTGAAACATAAATATAGGAGCCTGATAAAAATGCTAATTTTAGATGAAAATTTCAGATGGCACTTACAGGCTTTCGCATCTGAACTCTTCATATATAAATACTGATTTCTTTGAATTTCACAACAATGATTGTTCCTCTGTTTTGCAGTTGACAGATGTGAAGTCCCATCTAAACCACTTCTATCTTTGCTCAGAGCAATATAGTAGCAATGCAAAGTTCTGCCTGGAAGCTGACAATATATTTTCACTCCTAATAGTCCTCAGTGGTCATTTTTTGGATAGCAGGCTATTTGTTTTTCCGGCTTTGTTTGATTTTGTTGAGTTGCGTTTCTAATCTTTAAACCTCAGAAGACAGAGCAGATTTCTTGGGCTTTATTGTGCTACTTTGAAGTGCCTTTGGTCAGAACTTTTAATAACAGTAGATGTTCGCTCCAGGTCTTTGAGACTCTACAATGACTCCACAGAGAATTGCAAGATAAATTCCAGGAAAAGCAGGATTCGGTGAAGTGAGAAAAAGATGAGATGGATGCCGCGCTCTGGGGATAGACATGTTTTTTTGTTTACAGAAAATCTGGTTTTGTGACAATAGAACTGCAAATTACAGAGCTGAAAAATCGTTTAGGACTCCATTTGGAGATCTGGAATTGGATCCATGGAACCTCTCCATTGTGGAGTAACCTTGTGTCTGAGATTTCCGAGCTTTTGTGCGTCCATTGGAGCAAAATGCAGAAAATGAACCAGAATCAATAAATAGCTTTTGGACAATTGGCATTCAAAATTGTCCTTGAAGAGATGTAGCTTTTAGAAAGTGTTGTACATTTACATAAAGACACAGAAATAATAATAATAAAAAATGCAACTGATTTAATTATTTTAAAATAAGTCAATTAATTACAAAGCTGCAGTGACTTACTCAAGGGTTATAAAATCCATTACATATTTATTTTGTGTCAGCCCAGCGAACAAAAATAACATTTTGTTAACATTCCCATTAAGATCCCGTATAATTCTAAATCTTCTTTTTCAAATTTTTAAAAATGTTTGTCTTTTTTTTTCTCTTGGTTATGCAAATATTACTGAAAACATCAAAGGAACTTTACAGTTTTTTGTTTTTTAATAATATAGCTAAAAGCACTTTTTTTTTTTTTTGGTTGTGCCAGCCTTAGAGAAAATATTAAAGGAATGTTCCATTTAAGATTTTTGTTAACATTTTGAGAATGTTCCTTTTGAATGAAACTAGTAAGTAGTAACATTTGAAAATAAAAGTTAGATGAACATCCAACTCAAATGAAAGGTCCCATGAATGATGCATAACATTTTTGTGCTAACATATTGAACATTATTATAGACCACACAGCTTTGAACCAGCATCAAATTATTAATGGAAGATTATTTGTTCATATTTTTGGGAGAATCTTGCCAGAACAGTAAGTAGAGAACCATGGCAGTAGCCAGAAACCGAGGTCCGAACCTCGATAAATTTTTGATTAAATCTTTTACATTTTTAAATTTGCATTTCAGGGGATTAAACCTACGGACATGAAAAACAACTCACAGCAACAGTGTTAAGTAGTCTAATTCTGTGGAAAAAACGCAGGCTTGGCAACACTGTGAGAAAAGGCACTGGCGCAACCTCCGCAGTGTTGCCAGATCCAGCTATAATAAGTGTCTTTGGACTTGTTTTTCCACTTAATTTGAGACTTAATAAAGTTAATAAAGTGGGAATTGCAGTTAAAGATTTAAACTAATTTTGTTTTTTTGTTTATTTTTCAGTTTTTATTTGTTTTCATAACAATATCTGGCAACAGTGCATCACCACCACTTAAACTGACAGGATTCAAGTTGTCATAGGAGATTTAGTTAGATTTAAGTGTTCTTTAAATCATGTAAATTGCGCGTTTACATTCCATTTCTTTTATCACGAAACACGAAAAACAGTCCCGATAACATTTACTGGTTGTTGACATTTGTTCCTTATTATTACTGGAAGAATGTTTGAGAGAATTTTGCCAGAACATTAACTAGAAGGCCATAGCCAGCTATGAGGTCGGACCTCTGTAATTTTTTTATGTTGTACAATTAAGTTTAAACAGTTTGCAAGAATGTTTAACGTCCATGGTGTAACAATGGCAGGGTTAATATTATTGTTGGCCGGAGGCACTGAGTGTTTCAGTGGGGGTCCCCCGGGAAAAATCGCTTTCCGGGAGGTTAAATATGAATTTTTTGACTGGGTTCCCCTGGTAAAATTTGCATTTCAGGAGATAAATCTCATTATTGGAGTCACTTAAAACCACACCAACAGTGTTAAAGTAGCCCAATTCTACAAGAAAACCTCAGACTTGGCAACACTGTGAGTGAGGGCACTGGTGCAGCCTCCATTATGTTGCCAGATCTAGTTATATTAAGCGTCTTTAGTCTTGTCTTTTCCACTTAATTTGAGACTTTAGAAGGTTAATTAAGTGAGAATTGCAGTTAAAGATTTAGACTAATTTCATTTTTAATTTCTTTACTGCGTCATAGAACGCACTTAAACTGACAGTAATCAAGTTGTCATAAGAGATTTAGTCAGATTTGAATGCTCTTTCAATTAAATTGTGCCTTTGTATTCCATTTCCGTTATCATGAAGCCTACAACACAACAAAGACAGCCCTGATCACAGCGTCCTCCTTTTACCAGTTGTTTATGTTTATAAATGCCACATATAAAGACGTCGCCGTCAGCCACTTCAGAGTTCCTTACTAAAACTGGAAGAACATTTTTTCATAACTTTGAGAGAATTTTGCCTAGAGACTAGAGAACCATGGCTATAGCCAGCTATGAGGTTGGACCTCTGTACATTTTTCAAGTTTAAAAATAAAATTTGTTCTCTGAATGACTAATTTGCTGTATAATTAAGTTTAGACAGTTTGCAAGGTGTGAAAATGATTGCTGTGACACTGGCAAAGTGAACGAGGCTTGAGAGAGTTGTGAGTGAGCAGGGTTGCCAGGTTTTCACAGCAAAACCCGCCCAGTTGCTACTCAAAATACGCATTTCTTTACGCATTTTCTTTACGCATTTTCTTTACTAATTCCTAGAACTACTATGACAGTAATATGTATTATTGCATGAATAATAAACAACTGATAAAATTATCCACCCCTAGCCTATAGTAAATTATTAAAAATTTTAATGCAGTGATGCTCAATTTTACAGTTAATCACAGCATTAGATAAAGGCAGGGAAGATCTTGACAAATTTGTTCCCAACATGGCATTATGACCATAATATTCCAATTTTCAGCAATAATTAAATCCGCAGCTTACATAGTGTTTCCATCCTTAGAAAGCATTGCTATTAAATAGAGTCTTAAGTTCTGCAGTGATGTAAACATTGCAATTCAAATCGAGCAAGCTGTCTGGCAATCCTTGCATCATGAATCGTTAAGAACTGAAGGCTGATATCTCTCTGCTAATTTCGTTCCTAGCTCTGTTTCTCAGTAAAATGCAGAGATATGAAAAGTGTAACCATGTGCTTCATAAGCAGAACAAATCTCCAGGAAGAAGCTAATGAGTCTGACATTATATAAAGGCAGTGATCACAGAAACATCTTTCCAGCTAATTAAGAGAAGCCAGTATGGAGTAAACGCCTCACAGAGAGCCACACAGAAAGAAAAAGCATGCTTATGAGAGAAAGCTCGGTATGGGAGATCAGAACTGCCTCTGCTTTTCGAAGAAGCTTCCAGAGAACGTCTGATGTTCTGTTGATGCTGCATGAAACTTTTCCCTCAAAATCAATGCCATGAATGCCCTCGATATCCTTTTAACCTCTCACACCTCGTTTAAACTGAGATTGCAACCCAATGCAGCAAAACTAGAAAGCTCCCATTACAATCAATGTCCCTTTTGATGCACAGCTTCGTTCTAGAGGTATTGCATTGTTCGCTTACATGCTGTTGGATGAGAAAAGCTCTATGGCATATCTTTAGAGATAGTAAACCGCAGCCCTGGCATGGCACAGGTCATGGCAGCTCTATTTTTGTCTTCTTTCAGAGCAGATAAAGTCTGTAATCTTGCTGTGATCACAGTTGGACCGCTGTGTTGCGAGCAGACAGGAGAGCATCATTTTAGATCAGCTCAGATGAGTGAGGATCAGGATGTGAACTTCAGTGAAAAGCTTAGTTTATGTAACCAGACCTGGTCATATGGCACTTCTGAATGCTGCAGAAGAACATGGGTTGTTATGGTTAACTAAACACTTTACAGTATGGTTCCATTTGTAAACATTAGTTAACCACATTAGTCAACTAACTAGAGCTGCCACGATTCCTTGATCCAAAAACTTGATTATAAAAAATCATAATAAAACTCGATTATAAAAAATCTTCTATCGCATTTTGCCCGTTTCGAGTAACGGTCAGAATACCGGAAGTGGCGCATTCCATGAACGAGAATACATGAAGTGCATTATTATACCATTTTCTAAGACTGCATTATATATAAAACCCATTAAAAATATAATAAATCATAATAATATTGTGAATTCACAAACGCTACGATTCAGTTACATAATTAAAATAGGTTTAATATATGCACTTTAACTATTTATGTGCGTGTAGGTTACATACGTGCATCTCAGAGCGGAAGTTATCATTTACATGTGTGGAGCCTCGCAAATCTATCTCTGCATATTGCTGTGAGTTTGAGTTTATTATAACGTTCATCTGGGAACGTAATGTGCGCCATTTCATCAGATTTGCAAGGTAAATCATTTATAAACCTATGTGTATACAGGAGAATACATTATCATATTTCTAAATGTGCTGTTTATCGCAATTTCAAAATAAAAGCTAAAAACACATTTTTGTTAAATAAAGCCAAGATTACTTGCATTTGATACTTTATTTGAACCAATTATTGCCTCTTTGTTATTATATATGTATTTTAAGGAATTTTACTTAAGGAATTAATTTTGCTTAAGTCCATTTTTATTACCTCAAAATTTATTTTAATTATCTGATTACTCGATTAATCGTTAGAATAATCAACCGATTACTCGATTATCAGAATAATTGTTAGTAACAGCCCTACAACTAACAAGGAAAAACACTTCGCATTTATTAATCTTAATGTTAATCTCAACATTTATTAATACATTATTAAAATAAGTTGTATTTATTAACAGTAATTAATGCACTGTGAACTAACTGCTGTAAAGAATATATTGCTCATATTTGTTAGTTAATGCATTAACTAAAAAGTAAAAAAATTAAAAAGGAAATAAAATATACAAATGCTAATTAAGCTTATTTTATTCAAGTTAGTCGCAAAGCGGTAATTTTCATTTAGATAAACTGATGCACTAAAATAAGAAAAACTAACAGCTATATAGACATACTTAAAAATGACAAAAACAACAAAAATACTTTAATTTTAACTAAAATGAAAATTAAAAAATTAAAACTAAAAATGTAAACTAATGCAAAATATTTAGTGCTAATATTAATTGTATTTTTGTGTATATATATATATATATATATATAATTTATAATTTAATATAGACAAAATATTTTAATATATACATGCATGTGTATTTCTATATACATAATAAATATACACAGTACACACACACACACATATATATTATGTACACAAAAACTTTTATTTTGGATGTAATTAATCACAATTAATCATTGCCCAGCACTAAAAATAGTATTTACAAAATATGATAATTTTATCTCAATGATAACAAAATAACACTGTCAAAAAATTAGCCTTTTCATGCTCCTAAACATCACAATTTCTATTATTTCTGTAGATTTTGCAGTTAATTCATCTTGAAGTTTTCATGTTAAGTTTATTTTTTATTTTTTATTTCTTATTTTATTTTGAAACTCAGATTAGCATTGAATGTTCAACATTCAGAATCTATTAGTGTCCTTTTAATATTCACATCCTTTTTTGCAATTGGTTTTCTTTCTTGCATTCATTTGCATATTGAATTGTGATTGGTTGTTTCCTTCTTACATCTATTAAACTGTCTATATCTGCCTTTTTCAATGGAAAAAAGACCCCAGCATTGCATAGATGTATGTTGTACCATTATAACAGCAAACTGAATCGGATACCACATTTCATTTACACAGAATAAAGCGTAACATCTAAAACTTTAATACTATTGTTTTGCTTTTTGTTTCCGTATGAAAGTGCAAATGCAGCTTTTCTATATTGCTTAGGTGGTCAACTGATCAGTCACCCTCTTCTGTTCCAAAAATGCCCTTCATTCGCATCAGACTCATCCTTTTGCCTCACATACCCTCTGTGTACCGTCATCAGGAACCAGCTGCCCCGGACCAGAGCTTCCCAGTGGGGCAGCGGACAAAACAACCTCAGTCAGTGAACAAACCAGTGTTCACAGCCAGAATGTCACCTTGAGAGCTGCAAGCACGAGTTCTGCTTTCATACTGTACCAGTATCCCGGCCGAAACGGAGATATCAGATATCCCAGATCTATTTATCTTTTTGGCCTCATTTGAAAACCTAATTCAAGTGTTCACTGTGAAAAAAATGAAATAATAGAAGTACTTCAAATAGAAGTACATCAGGAATTTTGCGATTAAACAATAATGCGTGTTTTTTTATTCAACATACATGAAAGTTTATTTTTTTGTCCTTGATTTGATTATCTAGGTTATCTAGGAACACATGTTGTTTTATATAGTATCATGCTTAATGTTATAACCTCGAACAATTGCCCCAACAACCTCTGCGAGTTCAATAAACTTTAATAATGTAATTGGCCGGAGCAAGTGGCATAAATTGATCTCAAGGTCTTGACAGAGCCGTAATGAAATTCCGATGTATACACAATCAGATAATAAATCCATACAGCACAAATCCATCTGGAGATATGAATCTTTTTTTTAATTCACTCTCGTTATCAATGCCACCTATCTGCGATACACAGCCATTATGAAATAATGCAATTACAGAAGTCACCTGACACAAAAGATTACTGAGCGACGGCATCCTCCATTACCCAAAGGTAACCTTCAGCTGCGCGGGAAACCAATAAATCAAGAGCTCGTGTTTATCTGTGCTGAGGGGGACTAATGCTAATTCACTTTCTGCCAGCAGTTATTTACGGTGACACAAATTCTGATGAGATGCTTTGGCGTTCTTATTAATATTCATATTCTGAAGATAATAAATCTATCCGTGTGAAACTTTTGCGACCCACATTACATTTTTACATAAACAATGTCATCAGTATTCTATTTATTAAAGTCAAGTATGAATCTCATCAAGTTGTTAAGAATTTTACGTTCGTTCCAAAATAACTATATATTTTAATATACTATATTTAATTTGTAAACTTATGTTCAGCTATTCTTTTTAATATTTAACTATTTTTTTTCTGATCATGAGTCATTAAAGCTTAGTAAATATTGAAGACACAGAGATTTACTTTAAATTTCACAAAGCTGATTACTCAATAAAAACTACCACAGATCATGTTTTCATGCCATTGTAAGTCTTATTTTAACGTAACAAGTGGTTATATCCAAGTGTACAAGTTGTTTACTTACTAGTGATGGGAAGTTCGGATCATTTCACCGACTTGGACCTTTGAGTCTCGTTCAGCAAAATAACAAATCTTTTTTCGTGTCATTTCGTTCATTTTAGTAAAATATAATTAAAATGTTAGGTGTTATTTCCCTAACACATCTACTGCTTACACAAACGTTGATCACACTACAAACAAGACAAAACTATAATGCTATAAGAAACAGACATGATTAATACATTGTTTACCTGGGTCTTTAGTCTATGATTTTCTCACCTCACCTCTTGGGTTTGAGTCATTCGTTCATCTATGCAGTTTGAGCCGGAAAGAGAATTGATTAATTCATCTCTCGAGTTTTCGGGTTCGAGTCGTTCGTTCATCACGTGACAGCCCCATAAGATGAACCCCAAGGACTCCAAAAACCCAAACCTCGAAACAGGTGAACTAATTCCAGCACAGAACCTAATAGGATGTTGCGTATGCGCGACTGAATGAATCACTCCCCGAGATGACTCGTTCGTCCCAAGTCACATTAAAGATTCGTTCAAAAGAACGACCCATCACTACTACTTACGTTTTTTTGAATTAGTCTTCCCATTAACTCCATTATATTGTTCATTTAGACTGACAGAGATGGGTCTGTATTACTTACTATTGAAGAAAGCCTAACGGCTAACTTGTTCACGTGTTCCTTAATAACCAATCACATTACAGCCTTGTTGTTATAAACTCTAAAACTAAAAATAGTTCAGTCTGAAAGTATTGTTTAGCATTGTGATGGAGGTGATTTTCGGTTGTAGCTAGAGGTGATACAGCTCAGACCGGAAACTAACAATGAAATGAATTGTTGAGGGATGATTGAGGCAAAATCACCCTCATTCATTCTGAGTTCTATATTACACCAGTGTATCAGTGAATTGTTGACCAGTGAAATAATGAGTGTTTTCTATGCAGAAAAAAGAAAGATGTGTTATAATAATATAGACTTCTATAGGCTATTTCAATATGAAAACATGGAAACAGTCTTTCATAAACACTGACTTGGTATATACTTATGAAGACTTGCCCTGTTCTTTTGACCTTTTCCGAACCCACAGCTTGCTTTCTTAAATTACTTTTGGAATATGAAAAAATGCTGAATTGACAGTTGCAACTGATAGAAATTCTAGCTGTACTGGTGTCATGTGAAACCCTGCTGTTTTTGCTGACGTTCAGAAGGTTGGGTTGCCTTGAACGCAGCGTTGCCAAGTTGGGCTGCTTTAACACTTTTGCCGCTTTGTTGCTACGGGTTGTTTTTTTTATGTCTGCGGATTGAAGCGACCCAAAATAATGTCATATTTAGCCCCTGGAATGCGACACACAATTTGGCTAGTTTTGAGTAGTAATTGGGTGGGTTTTGTTGTAAAAATCTGGCAACTCCGCCTGAACGGATGAGAATAATATGTGACCCAGGACCACAAAACCAGTCATATGGGTCACTTTTTCGAAATTGAGATTTATACAACATCTGAAAGCTGAATAAATAAGCTTTCCATTGATGTATTGTTTGTTAGGATAGAACAATATTTGGCTGAGATACAACTTTGAATATATGGAATCTGAAATCTAAATACTGAGAAAATCACCTTTAAAGTTGTCCAGATGAAGTTCTTAGTAATGAATATTACTAATCAAAAAATAAGTTTTGAAATATTTACAGTAGGAAATTTACAAAATATCTTCATGGAACATGATCTTTTGCTAATGATTTTTGGCATAAAAGAAAAATCAATAATTTTGACCCATACAATGTATTTTTGGCTATTGCTACAAATATACCCCAGCGACTTAAGACTGGTTTTGTGGTTCAGGGTCACATATTTAAAATAAGGATTTAGTCACTTTAATAAGATATTAAAGTTGTATTATAATATGTGCACTGTTAATGTAGTGGGATAGGTAAGACCAAATTGAAAATTCTGTCATGTGTTTGTTCTGAAAGGTTTTAGTTGAATGTTGGATTTTTTTAACATTTAAAAAACTGAACATTTAAGGCAAGGCGAGTTTATTTTCTGAACTTTACCATGCTCTGTGTGTGTGTACAGAATGTGTGTGAGTTATCCTGCTCATCTCCATGTCACGCTCCTCTTTAAAGGTTTCATCTGTATTCTGCTTTGCATGAATTCCATTAAGAACCATTTGGAATTCTGAACGGATTTGGCTTATGTCAAAGGTCTGCCGCCTCGGCTGGTTTTGTGTTGCCGTTTCATCTTCTCTCTGAGGTAATATGTGAATTAGATTTACAGGAAAACTGACTGCTGTCAGCTGCTGTATTTGGTTTCATGGTAAATAAAAATATTTGGTACAGTATGTAGATTTCTGTTGCTTTCGGTCTGATTCAGTATGCTCATAGTAAAGGTTAGCTGTGGTAGGCTAATACTTCGGAGAAGTATTACGTTACGTCGTCAACTGCTTTGCTGATCTCAGCGTTTCATTTTGCTTCTCAATTTCACTTTTATCACTGTAAGTGTAAATGCACATTCATACACATACATTTGCTTTGGATTATGGTTGAATTGGGATTGATTACATAAATTAGTGACTGCTTGTGATTGATTAGTGAAGCTTGCTGATAGTTTTTTGCAAACTCATAACCCTAAATATTAAATGCGTAATTTGTTTTATTCAAATATGAATGGTACACCTTGTGAAGTCTAATATTATCATGTTTTATGTGTCTGAAACACACAGAAATATTACATTATATTTGTCTTTCAGAATCAGTGTTGCCAAGTCCTCAGTTTTCCCGCAGAATTGGGCTACTTTAACACTGTTGCAGCGCGTTGTTTTTGATGTCCACGGATTGAAGCGACTCCAATAACATGAAATGCGAATTTACCAGAGGAACCCCGACAAAAAATGTGTATTTTATCCCCTGGAATGCAAGTTTTAGTGGGTGACTCCCCTTGAAACGCGATTGGGTTGGTTTTGTTGTAAAAATCTGGCATCCCTGTTCAGAATTCTCAACTTGGTAACCCAAAACTCTAACTTTGAATGTTATTAGAATTTGAAAAAAATCTAAATCAAATCTAAATCAAATTTTATTAAAAATGTAAATTAATAATTAACAATTATTAGGGAATTAAAATAATAAACAGAAGAATAAATAGTTTTAAAAATCACAAATACAATTCTATCACAAATATTGAATTAGTTTATGATTGTTTCACCTTTTTAAGATAAATATCATATACAATAGCTTTTTATATAATCAAACATCTTAAAATTGTATTTTTATAATTAGTTTTTATATTTAAGGGTAAAATAGAAGTAAGGGTGTTATGAATTCCTGATTTATAACCTAGTTTTGGTTATTAATCAAACCTTACAGAAGATTTGCATATGAAGAGAAGCAAATGTTTCATTCTGTCTGAGACTTATTAGGCATACAGACGTCTAATAATCCCTATTGTGGAGTGTGAATTATGAATCCAAACTGTGTGTAAGGTGTCCTGTTAATCAGAACTAACCGTGAGAGGGTTCTGTCTCAATGTATGAATACTTCATGACTGATAACTGCATCCGAGGGTAATGAATGGAAATCCTGACCATCCCAAAGAGATCATTTTTCATTTCGCCACAGGAGTCACTGACATTCCTTCTCTGTTTCTTTCTCCAAATTTATATTTCATTCTCTCCCACTGTCGCTCTGCCACACGCTTACTTTTTATCTCCATACTTACACAACACAGCAAGAAGAGAAAGGATGAAACAAGATGACCTTTACGCTAAGAAACTATATTTCTGCAACACATTTAAACGGTTTCATTATGACATTTAAAGGAGAAGTTCACTTCAAGTAAATTTACAGATAATTTACTCTCCCCCTTGTCGTCCAAGATGTTCATGTCTTTCTTTCTTCAGTTGTAAAGAAATTGTTTCTTGAGGAAAACTTTCCTGAAATGTATTGCTATGTATAGCAAGTTTGAACTTCCAAAATACAGTTTAAATGCAGCTTCAAAAGGCTGAAATGTTTTCCTCAAGAAGCATAATTTCTTTACAACTGAAGAAAGAAATACATAAACATCTCGGATGACAAGCTGGTGAGTAAATTATATGTACATTTTTGCTCTGGAAGTGAACTTCTCCTTTAATTTAATTTCTGTTACATAAGTTCCCTTTAAAAAAAAAGCATAGAGTAAACTTTATCATTTTGTCAGAAGTGCATTTTCATTTATGGCTACAGCATTTTAAAACAATGTTTTCACACACACATAAACATATACACAGACAGAAAAGAAGAAAATTGCAAAGTGACCCAAATGAAATCCGTCACATTTTTGTCATGCTGTATGATGGTTAAACTTGCAAAAATTATTTTGACTCAAAATTTTAATCGTAATGATTGTTGTCATTTGAGACATGTATTGCACTTAATAAGCACAAACCAACAGAATGTAAAAAAACTCATGCACATTGTTTATTTGACCTCATCTGTTGTACTGATTATAGGCTGTTTATTATATAAATTAATATCAAATACCTATGCACTCTCTCTGTCTACATTGTGAACAGTGGTAAAACACAAAAAAATTCTGAAAAACAGTGAAATTCCTAATAGTAATTCCAGTAATTCCAAATCGCAATAATGTTTCTCTCTATTAAAACGGTTAAACGGTTAAAACTTAAGCGGTTGAGTAAGTGCATTTATTCAGCAACCACAACCACTTTTTAACAGAGAATCCCTAATTTGGCGATTTGAACTCGTTATCTGGCAACCGCACACATGAAAGCTCACAAAGTAGAGGCGTGTATAGCAGTCTGCAATGTTTTGTCTTTTTTTTTGTGATGAAAATAAAGTTGTTTTTAGATTTAGTATTTTTTTTTTAAATTCATTTTAGTGTCGTCTTTTATCGTCAATGATATTGCATATTGATTTAGTCACAATATCCTTTATTGACCTTATCGTCTCATTTTAGTCATAGGAAAAAGCTTGACACAACACTACACCGCTGATTATTTTTATTTTTTGTCCATGAGGGCAATGTTAAAATCTGAACTCATTCATAACGGATTATAAAACGGATAGTTCTGGTGTTTAATTCTGATTGGCTGAGCCACATGTTGTAAATTACTCTACAAACATACACCTTTGTTTATGTTTGTGTGTTGCTTGGCAACCACTTTGTTGCGTCCACAACTGTTTCTGAGGAACTACATTGTTTGGTGGAAGAATGCTGTATTTATATCATTACATTTTATTTGCTCCGTTTTATTTTGTGAAACCTTACTACATTTATGGAATAAATGAGCCACGTGAAGCTGTGGTTCACAGTGAATTTATAACAGTTAAGGGGTGTTGTTAGACGCAAAGCTGTGTAATTGCATACCTCAACAAGTCAAGCATTTTGAGTTATCATTCATGTCTGTAGATGATGAAACTAGCAATAAATAAAACAAGCAAATGTCAAAGATTAACAAACAGCAACTCATCACAAAAAGCACACTGAAGCCTGGTGGTAAATGGCAATAGTTCTTTTATTTTTTTTTCTCTATATTTTAAAGGTTTATTATTTACAAAGAAATAAAATAAAACAAAAAAGAATGAAAATCAAAAGAATTTTTTGACAAACACCGTTTGTCTGCATATAGGTGTAAGAAAGTATACATTTACCTTTCTTTATTCAGGATCAAGTAGCTAATTGTTCATGTATATGTATTGAATGTTTTTTCCCCATTTTTTTTATTCTTTTTTATTTTTTAACCCAAGCATTGGTGTACATGAACAAGCATAATGGAAAAAAAATAGCTGAGATTAAGAAGAGCTTGAGGCCTGTTCTAGAATCTTCCAACTTTTGCATCACATCATTAAACATATCAAACAGAATGATTTCACCTGAATCGCGGAGGCTGCGAACCAACCGTTTTGGTTTTTCCCTTTATTTAAACATCACTCCTCCTTGTTCTTTTGCATTGTTCATTTCCCATCACATAAACACATATATGATAAAAACAAATTAAAAAAACAAACATACGAAGATATGTGCTGGTTTTCTTAAACACCTCCTCGGAAAGTGACAGCATTCTCTTTTCTAGTGTATTGTTGTATGAACGCCTCTCCGCCCCAATCCCGGAATTCTAACAGTGTTTAAAGCTGAGAGGAAAAAGCACATTAACACGGGAAGCGTTCCCCTCCGAAGGCAAGTACAGTATCAAAAAATAGCAGATACCCAGAGTACCGCTGACCATCCTATCTGTACACTAGTTTCTATACACTATGGCATAGCAGGAGTTAAGCGCTTTTTGTTATACGTTATATAACACACAGGTCCTCCTGACGCCCCGGAGGCCGGAGGATGGAGGATGTGATTCTGGATGATGTAGCAACTCCTTTACAGTAGTTAACCAACTAACGTATGAGTTTCTGCTTCTAGGTTTCTCTCTCTCTTTAAACAGAAAGTGCAATTCACAATGAAAGTTGTTTCACTTTGGCCAGTTTCATTCCACACAACAACAAAAACCGAACATCAGTGGCTTTAAAGTTACGTCCCACACACATTAAACCCATGATCTATTGTGATTCCAGCGGATACTGATTTGTACTGTTAGTTTTTCACTAGTATGTTAGTCGCACAAGCCGAGCAAATGTCTATTTGCTCCAATACGTTTGGCCATTCCCATTGCTTTTTGTTCTCGTCGGAAAACATTGAACATACACGTATACATTTGTTTACATACACGTGTGCGCGAGTGCGCACACACGAATCACACTCATAAAATGAACAGGATGAAACATGGCTATAGTTTAGGCACAAATACTTAAGAATGTCCTTTTCGTGAAAATTCAATGCTTCTGATACGCACAGAGAACGTCTAGGCAGACAATAAACAAAAAACATAATCTCACAATACATTTAAACGTCAACGTTTTTAAATAGTTTCTCTTTTTAAGTATTCGTGACAATGCATGCGTTTATGGTCGCTGTATGGGATTTGCACTGGTACAGTACTGACACAAGTGGGTTTATTTTTTTTTTCTTTTGAAGTATCAGCGTCTTTTAAACATTGTGCAAGGGGGCTTGGAGACTTTGCACAGGTCAGATTCGTTTTTGCGTCGTTCTACCAATTTTGGTAGCGGTATTGAAAGAATAAATTAATCATAAATGGGGGTCACTGCTAATAGTCACCCCCAATACAGATGACTGACATGCGATTTCAAAGTCTTAAGCCCCAAACTGGATGAATCGACATACTGTACGGGAGAGATAAAAACCTTAATGCAAAGCAGCTTCTGTTTTTCTTTCTTCAAACATCTATGTTTGTCCATCTATCCTTTCAGATAGTTACATTTTGATAATTGTGTCTTCAGTGCCATCGTTTTACAGATTTTTGACTTAAAGGTTGATGTGTTTTTGCAAAACTAGCAGAGCGTTAGTAAGTAAATACATAAATAAATGAATGTTTTTCACAGTCTTTAAATGTTAAATGCAAAAATAACGGAAAATGCATAACCAAAACATCTACTTCTAGGTAATATTATGAAGTTGGAGTAGTGTGTGCATCCATTAATACTGATCCATGAGAAAAACACCATTAATATAAAACAAATTGTTTTGCCTACGGCTTCCTTGTGTTACAACAACCCAAGAAAATGATCAAATGAATCAGGGATTGTAAAACGTAAATGATGATGTAATGTAGGCAAAATGCATTTGACCAGTGTGATATTTTTGAATACAGATATTGACTGTACAGTTGTAATGCTACTATTTGCATTAAGGTTTTCTTATCTCTAATGAATGCTTCTGATGTTTGTTGTCACATATTACCATTTGAATATATATATATATATTTATATATATGCATATATAGGCATTACCCAGGCGGCTGACAGAGATAAGACATTGCCATGTTTGAGAAATGCACCACACATTACTTTTGTAAATACTAGTTCTACAAAACTATGTACAACACACATATAGGTAATCTTTATATCACAGTCTATTGCATAATGGTGATAATCTTTAGTTTTATAAATATTGTAAATGTACAGTCTTTAAGTGACATTTCGTAATGTCCGTCCCGTTCTGAAATTAGAAAATAAAACCATCCGATTTGAGCACGCATCCTTTGTAAAAATAAATTAAAGTAAAAATAACAGAAAAAAATACATTTATTCCCTTTAATGCACTGTCTTGAAACTGCACGACACAAAGTATTGCAGAGATCGAAACCGCACCTTGATTTGACGCTCCAAGCATTTTCTCATATTATTTGTTTTTCCAGCCGCTAAGTTTTAGATGTGCTTTGTAGACATTTCAGTATATCCCAGGTTTGATTTGCGCAAACATTTTCCACAGTGATGCCAAAAGCTGCTGAATGCTGGACTTGTTTTGTCGTCTTCTCGTCGAGAACAAAAAAAACGATAAAGAAAACACATTCAAAAGCATTCCAGTAACGAAAAAAACAAAAACATCAACAGAAAAGAACATCTTCAGACACGTTATAGTCACATATGTTAGAGAGGAAGACTTGCGTTTATACTAGAGTATCTTTTTTTTCTTTCCCGTATGGTCAATGCCAAATATTCTAGTTGGATTTGCACATATATATATTTGTATAATATACATTCTTAAGTTGAAGGGGAAGTGTGTCTAAAATATAGTACAAGGGATTTCTGTACAGGATAGCTATGAGGTTATTCTTTTTTTATCTCAGAGGAAGTTGGAGAAAAGTCTATTCCCCATTTTTTCAGTCTCTCCGTAAAAATCAATCAAAATATCTTTTAAAAAAATGAACATGAAAAAAGTAAAACGGGATCATAAATTCGATGCGAACCGCATCTTGTCTTGTTCCGTCTCTGTACTGCTTAAGACTGCCGACTCTCTCCTGGAGCCCGTTGAATCCCTGTGCTGGGCGCTAGAGGGCGCCGTGCGCACCGGCGGTAACGCGCCCGATGACATCTGCCGGAAAAGGGCAACCCTCTGTGGGACGTTGGTGCGGATGCCGCTTTGCAGGACGGAGCCCGGGGCCTGGACGCCTGCCGCGGATCCCATGGGTGGCTGAATGGAAGCGAGCGATTCGCCCGACGTGGGATGTGCCCGGGCAGCCAATGAGGTCTCGTGGGGCAGTGACGGCTGCGAGGCGGAGAGGTGGCGTATGTCCTTGCTCAGGCTGCCTGACTGGAGCGCCTGCGCGCTCTTGTGGACGTCGCTCCTCTGAGGGGACGCCCCTTGCGATTGCTGCGGCGGTTGTTGCGGTATGGAGGCAGGCGAGGCCTGCTGGGGTAAGGGTTGCTGTACAAGGGACAGTTGGGAGGCCGTCGGCGATCCGTACTGGAATGTTCGGCTGGCTATAGGCGTTTGCACCGGGGGACTACAAATGGACGTGGTGAACGAACAAGGGGACATGATGGCCCCCGCCGGCTGCTGCAAGGGCGTAGGGGGATTCGGGGAAGAGGTGCTCAAGTTGCCGTGAGAAACGCTCGGCGCCGAAAACGTGACGCCCTGCACGCGGCCTGACGGGGTGATAGTGGCGGAGGTGCTGTAGCTTAGTGGGGCGGCCTGCTGCTGTAATTGGTTGTTCCCAAGAATAGCAGTCGCTGTAGTGAACGGTGGCTGGGCGGGAGAGTTAATGATGGAGTTTCCAGACATCGGCGTGGAGTTCATCCCCGTGACCGATTGCTTCCGATCCACCATCATCACCATCTCTCGGTCCTGCCGGATGATCTGCTTCAGCAGCTCGTTCTCCTGAGTGTTGAAGACGCCAGCGTTCAGATCCTTCTGGAATTTCTGAAGCAGGAGTGAATTCTTCTTCCCTGTTTGGGGGGCGAAACCGTACGACAATCAGTTTTAAGTCGGGGCTGGTGGGTAACAGCTAGACTAAATTGGGCAACAAGGGGTGTTGAACAGTGAGAGGAGAAGCACAAAGGTATCACAAATGTAGAAAGGGGAGGCTAGTCCTAAGTTGAGATTTTGAAGTACGACTCACTTTGGAGGTGCTTACCTCATGTGGTTATGCACTCACATTTGTTTTCCACTAGCGCTAGAGCAAATACACACATTTTGAGTCTAAAACATCACATCTCTGAGCACACCACTGATCAAGTACGAGTTTCGTTACCTTGCTGAAAATCAAAACTTGTTGTTTGCTTGTTGAAGTTGGTCTTTTTGTTGGTTTTAGAGGGGTTTTAGTTGTGGACAAGCTTGGCCAGGCTAGGAGACCAGATACAGTAGATCGGTTGTTTATTGTTTGTTTTTCAGCAGGGTATCTAGTACTACTTTTAATAGAGCAAACACACAGTTTTATTGCACTACGCTGAGTAATAGTAGGCCTTTACTCTGAAAAAATCTGTCCTAAAAGCCTGTCCTGAGGATATTTTTGGCTATAAAATTAGTTGTAGTTGTCGTATTGATGACTTTTATTGTCTCTTCTTTTAAGTAGTTGCTTTTTATTGTCCATCTATGCTGATAGCTAGGCGAAGCTAGGTTTTTGTGGGCATTTACAATGGAGGACTAGGAGTGTCAATTCAAAAATCCGTTTCAAAACAACAAATAAATTAAAAAGTTTAAAGTTAGTTTAATGTAATAGTAAATAAAATTAATTTAGCATAAGAATAAATGGGCAGTTTTAAAAAATGAATAAAGAAAAGCAATTAGCAATTTTTTTTTATCAATTTAAATATATAAATATTGAATATACACTACCAGTCAAAAGTTTTTGAAAAGTTAAAAGTCTCTTCTGCTCACCAAGCCTGCATTTATTTGATCCAAAGTACAGCAAAAACAGTACAATTTTGAAATATTTTTACCTTTTAAAATAACGGTTTTCTATTTGAATGTATTTTAAAATGTAATTTATTAATGTGATCAAAGCTACATTTTAAACATCAATTAAAAAAAAATAATAACTATTTATTTGCCAATTTGAAAAGTGAGAATTGCATTTTTATTTTTTATTTTTTTGTAACTTCTAGACCTCCATAGTTGACATATAGGTAGAATCATTGATTGGTGCAACTAATAGTCATCTGTTTGTGGGTTACTGTGAAATAAATGCCATAATGTATAAAGTTGTAACCAGAAACAAAGAAAATCAAGTTTCTAAAAAATGCTAGAAGGTTATTAGGGTTTCAAATATGAATTTAACTTCAATGTGCCAAATGGATTTAGACCAGTTTCTTTTACTCAAGTCAGTTTTGCTTCTATCGTAAATGAAGGATGTATCGATTTTTCCATGAACCTCTACTATTACTGCCCTTTTGTACACAATAGCTGAGCATAGCTCTATTGTTACATAAGATGACGGAGTAAGGCTCTTATGAGCTGAAGGCATAAAGCAATAGGCTATCAATCTCTCAGCCATAGCTGTAAGAACGAATCAGGCAGGAGGTTTTTAAAATTCAAGGTGAAAGCACAGTTTCACAACCCAGCTGCTGTGAGACATATAAAGTTTTACAATCAAGCTGTCTGCAGCGTTGAGCGCAGAGCTGTTACATATTTAATCATTAAGGAAGACTATTATACGATTTTGTGATTAGAGAAAGAAAATGACAGTTTAGTATGAATGTTTTGACAGGTCATTTTATTATTTTGGGAGTAGTTTATGGTCTTGCGATGCATCAAGACAGGTGATGATAATCACTGAATCAATGCTGCATCATAAATAATATTTAAACTTTGCACGTTGCATGAATAAAATTGTATTTTATTTTTGGAAAACCATGCATAAATGGTCACGACTACCTGTCAGGCATCACTGAAATAGCAGTTAATTTCAAATCACACTTGTCTTTGTGACAACACTGGCATTTTATAAAGTTTTCAACACATACCTACTGAATTTGAGAATTTTTACAATAAAATATTTATATTTTATATAAATATTTTTTACACTACCAGTCCAAAGTTTTTGAACACTAAGATTGTTTTTTTTAAAGAAGTCTGTTCTGCTCACCAAGCCTGCTTATATTTGATCCATAATACAGCAAAACAGTAAAATTTTGAAATATCTGTACTATTTAAAATAACTGTTTTCTATTTGAATATATTTTAAAATGTAATTTATTCCTGTGATCAAAGCTAAATTTTCAGCATCACTACTCCAGGCTTTAGTGTCACATGATCCTTAATAAATCATTCTAATATGCTGAATTTCTGTTCTAGAAACATTTTTTATTATTATTATCAATATTTAAAAATAGTTGAGTACAGTTCTTTTTCAGGATTCTTTGATGAAAGATCCAAATATCAATAATTTTCTGATTTAGCAATTTAAAGCATCCTGGCTCAATTTTTATTTAGCAAGGATGCTTTAAATTGATCAAACGTTATTTATAATGTTACAAAAGATTTCTATTTCAGATAAATGCTGTTCTTCTGAACTTTGTATTCATCAAAGAAACCTGAAAAAAATTCTACTGAGCTGTTTTTAACATAATAATAATAATAATAATAATAATACATGTTTTTTGAGCAGCAAATCAGAATATTAGAATGATTTCTGAAGGATCATGTGACTGGAATAATGATGCTAAAAATGCAGCTTTGAAATCACAAGAATAAATTACATTTTGAAAAATATTCAAATAGAAAGCAGTTTTTTTAAACTGTAAAAATATTTCAAAATTTTACTGTTTTTGCCGTACTTTGGATAAAATAAATGTAGGCTTGGTGAGCAGAAGAGACTTCTTTAAAAAAACATTAAAAAACTTACTGTTCAAAAACTTTTGACTTAATTTGCAATGCAAATTCATTTATGGGATTGTAATTATTACGCATTAAATGTTAATATGTTGCATTTTTCAATACTTTTTTGTTTGCTTCACATCAAAGTTTGCAACACTGTGTTATTTTATATAAATAATGTTTTTGGAGAACGTCTTTTGACTTGAACTTTTAAAATCCCTATAGAGAAATGAAAGGGAAAAAAAACCTTAATAAACGAAGATGTGGCTTAAAAGTGGACACAGAAGATTTAATGTGATATGAAAATAATATTTTTGGGGGGTTTTTTGAAAAAATTATGTGAACATAAGCCATCAGCACCAGATGGATGATGATTTAACTTAAAATGAAAACAACATGATCTGCTATTAAAGGGATAGTTCACCCACAAATGAAAATTCTGTCATTAATTACTCACCATCATGTCATTCCAAACCTGTAAGACCTTCGTTCATCTTCAAAACAAATTAAGATATTTTTGATGAACCCTTTCTGACCCTGCATAGAGAGCAACACAATACACACTCAAAATAACTTATTTTGTGTTCTGAAGATGAACGAAGGCCTTACTAGTTTGGAACGACATGAGGGTGAGCAATCAACGACAGAATTTTCATTTTTGGGTGAACTGTCTCTTTAAGAACATAATGTGGTAGTGCAGGACATTAACTGTCAAGATGAAGGAATTTCAACACTGTCCTAATAGCTTACTGTAATACGTATATTTTATTTAAGACCGTTCGCATGGGAGGAAGCGATCAATAACCAATAACGCAGTGTTTCGGCACTATGTCATTTGCTATTAGCCAAGGCAGAAAATGAGAGATATCATATGTCACTGGAGAAAGAAAGGGGCACTTGAGGATGAACAAGTCTGGTCTCGACAGGAACGCTTATTCAGGGGGACAGGAATAACGTGTACATAATCGCGGTAAGGACAAAGACCTCCTGGAGGCGTCTCTGAGGTTTTACAGGCCTGTCGTGTCCTCGCATATCCAAATATACACAATTTCCTTGTTCGCCGTGCGTATCGACTAAGTCTGGTAGCGGTAAACATGGCTGGGTGAATTTTATAGACAGGCAGTCAGACCTGAGATGGGGAAAAATAGTGACTGATTGCCCCTGATGTTTGCAACCCACCCTGAGAGAAATGGCCTTTGCGTATTTGTTCTCAGAAGGCAAAGGCCTCGATCTGTAATCTACTGGAAGCCACAGTGAAATGTATCCAGATGAACACTGAAGAGACTACGGTCTACCTCTAAATGATCACGCACTGTACGTCTATAGACTTACATGATGTCTGAAAAGAAGTTTGGAGGTAGTGTGAATTCTGTGAATGAGGAGTTGATCAAAAACATGTTATTTACTGGACTCAAGGGCTAGTGGAGAAGGGGATCTAGACAAGGTCCTTCCAGATCAATCATGACCTTTAAGGCATAGATGTTCTTTGACATCCTTGCAGGAACTCTTGAGTTGCTACTGTATGTCATGTTTTATTGATCAGGTCTTGCTATTAACTACATCTACAGGGATTTCTTTAGGAAATTATGTAATCTAGGGTTATACAAAACCAAGAATTCGGCATTCAGTGGCCCCAAAAAATATTTGGAACTTACGTTTAAAAATGCATGTCATTGCATTACATAACAAAATATGAAAACCAAGTGGCATTAAATGAAAAGAATGCAATGTCAAGTCAAAGTGATGTAATTAGTAATCTAATCAGCTTTGAAAACATAAGTAATTTATGCATAAACAACCTTGTGGACTGACAAATGTTTATGAACCCTTTTACGCATAGAGAATATTGAATTGATATGTTGATTTTATTGTAGTGAATTAATGACATTAATTCTAAATGTTCAGCAACATCATATTTAATGCATCGTTTTTTAAAAAAAACTACAATTGTGTGTGAAAAAAAAAAATCAAAATATTCAGTATTTTGTAAGCCTAAAATAAATACATAAATGAATAAATAAATAAATTTAGGCTTTTAGAGAAAATTAAATTAATATGTTGATTTTATTGTAGTGAATTAATGACATTAATTCTAAATGTTCAGTACCATAATATTTAATGCATTGTGTACAAATAAACAATAGTGCGGAGGAAAAAAAAAAAAAAAAAAAAAAAATATATATATATATATATAGTTTTTTTCCCCTGCATTATTATTAGTATATTAATAATAATAATTATTATATATTATATAAAATAATATTTATATTAATTGTATATATTAATTATATTTTAAATTTTCAGTAACATCATATTTAATGCATTGTGTACAAATAAACAATAGTGCGAAAATATATATATATATATATAGTTTTTTCCTGCACTATTATTAATATATTAATAGTAATTATTATATTAATTGCATATTAATTATATTATAAATGTAAATGTTCAGTACCATCATATTTAATGCATTGTGTAAAAATACAATAGTGTGAAAAAACTATATATATATATATATATATATATATATATATATATATATATATATATATATAACAATAAAATCAATATATTCAATGTTTTGTAAGCCTAAAACAAACAAATAAATGTATTTATCATTATTTATTTTATCTATCTTTATTTTATTTTAGGCAATGTTGACTTTTAATGTAGTGAATTAATAAATTAATTTTGACATATAAATAGTTTGATATACATATAAAACAATTTTATTTCTTTATTAATAATCTTAATATTTCTGTACAATTGCAAAATGTACACTATTATATTTCTACTATTTATATTCTAATATATATAATATATATTTCTAATATTTGTATACTTGTATTTCTAAACCTGTGCACTATTTTTCTAAAGTATACATTTTTAATGCTTTAGATGCTGTCAGTACATCCAAATTGTAATGTATGTTCAGTTCACTGAACCGAATAAAAATGTAAACATTATCCACAAATACCTATGCATACATATGAACATACAGATATTTTTAAGTATATATTTCAGATGTTTCTCTTAAAATTCCTTAGAAGTAAAAACAGACATTGTGTACATACAGTAAGAGTGCTAATCAATGTCTTGGAAGAATTTGATGAAAAATTTTAGTTCACATTACAATAATTTGCTGTTATTTTGGCTAATCTTTTCACAGGTTAAGACATTTTTAAGACCAGTGCTTAGTTTTAAGTAAAACTCAATTTTCTCTCAGTCTCATTGTTTAGAAGAAATCATTGAATAGCTTTTCTTTCCTGTGGGGAGTTTTGGCAAAAATATTATGTGAGACTGCCACAACATTTGACTGTGAGCAAGAAAACTTCTAAAACAGACATTCTGAACATTGCTTTAGCATTGATTTCACAGTAACCCACCGTCTCTTTATTACATTGGGCTTGTATAGAGAAACACACTTCTCCACTGGATGTTCTTAGATATTCAGCAGAACGGAACATTCTATTTCACCTCTAAGCTTGACGGCCTCCGCTGAGACACATTAGCCCTCTGCTGCATTCTTCTGGGGCTGAATGGGAATACTGGGCTTCATTCCTTTGTATCTTTGTCGCTAAAGATGCCTAATAACCTGGAGTCTGCCTCCCATTCTCTAATTAACGAGTGGAACACAGTGAGCCGTGAATGTGGCACACCATTGAGCTCAAACACCTTACCAGGTGGCCATCATGATGTTTGGACCATGGCTATAAATAGGCAGAGAGAAAGCTGCCTTCTGTATATTTTAGATTTTGTTGCTAACAGGTAAAACTATGTAAATTAGAGATCAGAGTTCAGTTTTACCTGAGTTTAGGTATATGAAGTGTAAATAGAGGTTGCCACAGTCATTCACCAGGTCAGCTTTAAAATCCAAAAATTGCAAATGACTGAACATTATGTAAATTAATCGTCTAAGAGTCTAAAGAAATCTGTGTGTTTCAAGCTAAGTACCTACAATTAGTGGCAACACTATAATTTTACTACATTTATCAGTATTATAACACTAGTTAATCTGTTTTTTGTAAAAGCTTTTCCGTTAACAAGATATTTTTCTATCAAGTAAATTTAAAACTTCATTAAAGTGATTTGTAGCCTTTCCATTAACAAGATACATTTTCTATCAAGTGGCTTTAGAACATATTTTTGAGTTTTATAAGTTTAAAAGTCACTTTTTTGTGGACTGCTCTTCTATTTATTTATGTATTAATCTCCATTTTTCCTATTGGGACATTCAATGTCGACTCAATCAGAGGTCCCTGTCTCAAATTTTTGTTTTTGTTATTTTTTTCTGTAGGAAGACAAACATATATAGTTCTGAAAGCCAAAATGGTAAAAAAATGTAAAAAAGATGTATATTTTCTGAGTAATCCACTTATTTGTAGAGGGGGGGTCAAAATGACAAGTTTCACCTGAGATTTGGAGTCAAATAACAGGGTTGTAGAAATGACTTTAGAAAGCTGGCAGCTTCATTATTTGTTTTTTTACACAGAGATTGGTAGCTCTATTAGTATAATCTGTTGATTTTTGTTTTTATTATATGCAAATATTGACAGTTCAAAAATGGCAAAAAGGTTAAAGAAGATTAAAGATATCTTAATATCCTTTTAGATTCTGGTTCTTAACAAACTTTCTTTTTGGTGTCTTAATTTTAAAGGCCCTTGATGATTCAGTCCTAGAGATATTAGGAACTTAATGCAGCTCCATGAGTAAATTGGCAAATTGTGCACATTTTCAGTGGTCAAAAACCAAATGTACAGAAAATCTACAGAAAAAAAAAAAAAAAAGTAACACAATCAAAAATTTGAGCCAGGGAAGTTTCTGAAATTTGGTTGATTTGACACAGAATGACCCTATTGTAAGCAGTGTATTCAAAGTCCAAATATTTTTTTTATTAAATCAGCTAAACTAATGGAGGAAAACCAACAAACAAACAATGCACTGACTGTCCGAGTAGCATTTTAGGTTACCTTATTTAAAAAAAAAAAACAGTTAATTTAATGTTATTGATTTTTTTATCAGTTATATTAAGGTGTTTCTAATTTTGTCTAGTTTAGTTGTATTAAGTGTAAATTGATCTGTGATTTAAGATGAAGTCACCTGTTTTCTGATGTTTTCTGTGCCAGAACAATCTGTCTTGTTTTTGATGATATAGTCTCTTCTGTTTTTGAAATTCCTAAAATTATCTTATATATTTAAAAGGAGCCCTGGGTATTAAGACTTGCATGGCATAATATAATGTAAACAGTGTCTCTAACTGAAATATGTTGTAGAAAACCCATGATTTATGTGATTTAAAAAATTTATATCAATTTATATGTATTTTGGACTATGGAGGCACCATTGTTTCTATGATGTGAAATGTTACACTCAGTGAGGCGCTACCCTGGTGTTACCTTTTGCTATTTTCACAACAACACAACTCGAAAATAAAATACTGATACGATGCTACTAGGGCTTCCCCCTAATAGTTGACTAAACGTTAGTCGACGAAAAGAGGCTTTGTCGACCAAAATTGAATTAGTCTCAGACAAAAAATCCACAGGAAGTGGCATAGTCACACAGTCCGTGACAGATAGATTGTTAATGGCTGGTCGAGCAGGACATCCAAACGCTTACCTATCATTGATCGACCTCAAATATGGCTTATCATCTGAAATATGTAAGTAGTAACAACTCTACATGGCCGTAATCTAATGTTAGCATAGAAAAATGTGCGCTCTTTGAAGTGTATGTGTGGAGGTTGGATGCTGAATAGTAGCGTGCTTACTACATGACAGATGGGGGCGCCGGTGCAGACACTTACTCTTAAAATACTCCGTCATTTTTGGTCATACAGATAAAAGTTTGAACCTGTAAAAACTTATTTGTGTCCACTAAGAATTAACAACGAAACGTTGCACTTTTGTAAAATAATGAAAAGCAAACAGGCAAGCTTTTTTTTGCATGCGCGTCAATGCTTATTAGGCTAAGTAGGCAATCAAAGGCTCATTATTATGATTTATATGGTTTATTAATAAACGTGTGACTAATAGTTGACTAATGCTTAAAATAAACGATGACTAGTCAACCAGAAACATCTTTAGTCAAGGGCAGCTCTAGATGCCACATTGTGCGGTTTTTTGTTGCAATTTTCAGTGGAAGGGAAACAAAAGAAGCAATGTAAGTCTTAACTGCTTTCCTAGCGATAAGAAGAGTAGAAAAGAATTGGAAGATGCCTGTGGACGAACAAAGCTTCCTAAAGACCTGTGTCTTTGTTCTGTCCACTTCAGCCCTGAAGCCTTTGAAGCTTTTAATTTTTTTTAGTAGTACTGAAAGAGCTTTACAAACAGCAGAGACAAGAAACGCTAGATGCCATCATGGCAGGATGTAAACATGCCCAACGCTTGTCATGACGCAGCAGCTACTGAAGGAGTTTCTCAGCATAGATTTCACACGATATGGCATTTAGACTTCTTGCGGGGAAACTCAATGGTGCAGCATTTGGTTTAAGCCTACACTTATATTAATCGCCACCTGTAGGCTTTTTTAGTAGCTGTGGTTATCGCATAGGTATTTTATGTTCCAAATTGCATTGCGGTAAAAATATCAACAGGTAGCGCCAGTAGCTTATTGAGTGTAACCATTTCATGTCATGGAAATAATGGTGCCCCCATAGTCCAAAATATGTATAAAACGATGTGGATTTAAATAATGTAAATCTTTAATGGGTTTTCTATGTTATATTAAGCCATACCTGGGGTTCCCTTTAATAAAGTATCATTATATTGCCCCTTTATGTATAACAAAATTTTTAAAGTAGGTTGACTACATAAACACAGTGGAATAAGCTTAGCAATCTACACCACTATTAAAGATACAGACAAATAATAATTAAAACAGAATGAAGCATTTTGTGTGTGTGTTTAGCAACATCATCACAACAAGCAGCAGCGTTATCATTATGATAATTTTCTTGCAGTAAAAACCTTAAGTGAAGCACATCTTTTGGAATTTCTAGAACCGATCAAATAGTATGCATGCATTGATTATTATGTAATAAGACATAAATACGACATAAAAATTACTTGCCTTGACTTTAACAATAGCATGCAACCTTGGTTTTACTTACAATGGCATTTTATTAGTTTGATTTAACCTTGGTTTTGAGGTCCACTGGGTGCACTGAACGCATGCTGGCTGCCTTAAGCCTGTGGATCGTTTCAGATGTGAGGGGGGAAAATCTGGATCGTCATGAGGAATTTACCTGCTGCCTACTGGTCGGCCAGGACACTCTTGAAAACGAGATGAGCTCATCTCAAGAGGGGCTCCTGGTCAAATAATTTTTAAATAAAGATAGATACATCAATTGTACAACATGTCATTCTGGTTAATGCATGGTAACTTTAGTTTTCTTTTTTTGTCAAATTCTTTTGCTTAGGACGAGACAAGCATTTGCAGTCCAAAAAACAGTACATGGAGCACCAATCATGTCACGGTCCGTATTTTTCCCTTGTATGAGACAAGACCCCTTGTTTTAGTTGGACTATTGTCAAATCAAAAGTCTTTTGTAAGTGCTGGCAACTTGCAGTGGCAATCTGGTACAAGCCCGTTCTCCACATGAAAGGACAAATGCACGTCTTGACTTTCTTTACACCCGTCATCTCGCGTTGTGACTGAAGTTTAACGGCTGTTGCCGTCACGGCCACAAACGGAGATGGGTGTAGATAGAATCCTAGTTTGGATTTCAGACAGCGTAATGCATACTGTCGTCTTGGGGTTTCATTTAATTGCATTGAATTTGATTTGATTGGCCCGATCGCATCAATTCTTATCTGTTATTGATTCGTTGTGACGTGCATGTCACAATGGTGTGGGCATATTGATCCAAACCAATCCAATCCAACTTTTAGTGCAAGGCAAGTCAGTAGCAACATGCCAGAATTTAGCAAATAAACAAAAATAAACTGAACCAAGGAAAAGGGTTGAAAAATAACATTAGAACCTATATCTAAAAGGCAAGCAGGTGCTATTTTTTATTTACTTTTTTTCGATCCCAATGACTATATAATGGAACTTAAAAAGGGATATACTGTTTTGGATTTCTAGCATGTTTCATGCACTCAAGTTGTGAAATTATGCAGGGCTTCATGCTATATTAGTATACTTCATAACCAATTCATATGCTTAAAGGAGAAACATTTACTTTGCGTTTTCAGGTCACATCTTAATTTATCTTCCGGTTTTATCTTAAGAACTGTGAAATCAAAAGGTGCACAAAGAAACAAGACACAGTTTATACTTTGTATTATATAATCATATCAACCCCTTCTTTAAAAAAAAGAAATACATATTTTGGAACTATGCTTGGATGTGACCGCTGAATTTAAGATGCATTTGTGCTTCACTTCAAATCTGGTCTGTCACAAACTAATTCAAATATTCCTATTGAATAAAAGATTCATGGAAATGTTGGGTGGAAAGTAACAAGGCTCATGCTCTAGATCCTACTGTAAACCATAGTGACAGAGAATTCAATTGAATAGCATAAAAAAGTGGTGACAAGGTCGTAGAGGGAACCCATTGAATGGTGCAGAACATCAAACCGATGTTCTACGAATGTTCAGAATGCATTAGCTCACATTTGAATTCCACACAATTCAAATTTGTGATGGACGGTGGCCTGTATCTCAACAATGAGACAAAGACTAAAATATGCCGCTTTACAGAACCTGACGTGTCTTAAGACAGCTCGAATCAATCCCTTTTTTATTTTCCATTGTTCCTTTGAAACTGGTTGAAAGAGAAATCCTTCTTTTCAGTATTTCTATGAAGAAAGTGGTGTGGGTGATAATGGATTATTTGTGTTTAGTAGGAAAATGTTAAAGTACATCAAGGCGACTGGTTTTAAAATAAAGTGAGGCTTTTTTTTTAAAGCATAGCTAATTTTAGAACATGGAGAACATTCAATAAAGTAGTAAATGTGCTGTGGTGAAAAATGGGGTTGGAGTAAGGTGTTTTTTTATTGAATTATCTATTTTTACTTATATGTGATATTTCAGATGTTAATGGTGTTGAGGTGATTCATGCAAATTTTGCACAAAAATCTACCAAAAAATAACACTTCTGGAAAATAAACATTAAATACTGCTTTGGAACAATATGTTTTGTGAAAAGAATTATTAAAATAAACTAGGTAACACTTTACAATAAGGCTCACTTCGTTAACATTAGTTAATGTACTGGATGTCACAAACAACTTTTTAGCATTTATCAATTATTTAATGTTAATGTATAATCATGCTAATGCTTATTTGTTAATGTTTGTTTAAATTACATTCACATTAATTTCTACACTGTAAAAAAATATTTTTTCATTAATACGGTTCATAAACGTTAAATGAAAGTTAAAAAGTATAAAAAAATTAAATGTTTTAAAAGAATGAAAAATATTTTAGTCTGTCTACTTCCAAATTTCATGTTTAATTCAGTGTTACAATTAATTGTGAAATTTTCAAACATTTTGTAACGATTTTTCCCCTCAATATACAACTTTAAAGGATTAGTTCACTTCCAGAAATTACAAAAAATTCCTTACCCCTAGGTCATCCAAGATGTTCATGTCTTTCTTTCTTCAGGTGAAATAAAATTAAGATTTTTGAAGGAAACATCCCAAGATTTTCCTCCATATAGTGGACTTAAGTGTGAGCCAACGGGTCGAAGGTCCAAAACAGATCTTCAAAGGGCTCTACAAGGAATAAGGATCTTATCTACGATGGGTCATTTTCTAAATAATTTTTTTTTATACTTTTTTACTACAAATGTTTGTGCATTATGTAATTGCTTTGGAAAGGTCACGCACGGTTAGGTCTTCGTCTGTACACTTTAGTTCAATAAGATAGGGTAGGATGAAAAACTCGAAATCACCCAACATCGTTGTTTTACATTTTTTAGTAAAGGGCGTTTAACTTTCTTTGCATGTTTGCTTTGTAAACACTGGGTCTGTACTTTCGTCTACGTCATGCGTGACCTTTCCAACGTGGTAACGTAATACATGAAGTCCAGCTAGTGCGAGCATTTGTGGTTAAGAAGTATATTAATTTTAATTTTTTTTTAGAAAATGACTGATCGTTTCACAAGTTAAGACCCTTATTCCTCGGCTGGAATTGTGTAGAGCCCTTTGAAGCTGCATTAAAACTGCAATTTTTGACCTTCAACCCATTGGCTCCCACTGAAGTCCACTATACGGAGAAAAATCCAGGAACGTTTTTCCTCAAAAACCTTAAAGGGATAGTTCACCCAAAAATGAAAATTAGCCCATTATTTACTCACCCTCCAGGCATCTTAGGTGTATATGACTTCCTTCTTTCAGACGAATCCATTTGGAGTTATATTAAAAATTATCCTGGCACTTCCAAACTTTAGAATGACATAGACGGGTGTTTTGCTTCATCAGTCCAAAACAAGTCCAATAAAGTGCATCCATCCATAATAAAAAGTGCCTCACACGGCACACAGTGAATAAAGGCCTCCTGTAGGGAATCAATGCATTTTTGTTTATTTTATTTATTTAAAAAGCACAAATCACTTTAATCTAGCTTGCTGGTTGTACATGGAAGCAACTCCAGGCGGATTATGTAGGCATTGGCATTGCACATGCGCCGATGAGTATCGCATAAACCAACGTTTGTTTACAGAAGCAAAGGAAGCAAAGTTTCCTTACTTTTGCAAAGGAAAACCAGTCTCCTCTTGGTTTATATCAAAATCCTCCGACATTCTTCTTTACAAATCCTCATTTTGTTCTAATTTGTGACTATTGTTTTGTTTTGGTCTCTCCTCTGCGTGTCTGCTTTCGTCACTTCGGTTTCTTTTGGGTGGATCATGCGCAACGCCGACGTCTTATGTCATCCGCCCAGAGCTGCTTCCGTGTACAACCAGTCGGCGCAAGCTAGATTAAAGTGATTCGTATGTTTTAAATATGGATATTTTTCTTACAAAAATGCATTGATTCACTACAGGAGGGCTTTATTCACCCGCCGGAGTCATGTGAAGCACTTTTAATTATGGATGTATGCACTTTATTGGACTCGTTTTGGACTGATGAAGAGAAACACCCATCTATGCCATTCTAATGCTTGGAAGTGACAGGATAATTTTTAATAAAACTCAGATTGGATTTGTCTGAAAGAAGGACGTCATATACACCTAGGATGCCTGGAGGGTGAGTAAATAATGGGCTAATTTTCATTTCTGTTCGACTGAAGAAAGAAAGACATGAACATCTCGGATGACAAGTAAATAATGTATTTGTATGTAGAAATTAACATTAACAAATATTAATAAATGCTGTAAAAGTACTGTTCAGTGTTATGATTCCTAATCTATTAACTAATGTTAAAAATGGATCCTTATTATAAAAGTATACTTGAGTGTTACCATAAATTGAGTTTTTTCATTATTTCTTTGTTTTAAGAAAACAGAAGTAAATAAATATAATAAAGTAAGCATTTTAAACGAGCAGGGACTATGCTAACATGTGAAGAACTGGTTCTAATTGACAGGTAATTATTTCAGCCCTTGCCCTTTAGTGCACCAGCTCAAACCCCCTCTAGGGGGCGCACTGCTGCTGCTAGGGGTCAAGGGGAGGGCGGGGTGGTGCTCATACCCAGGTGTGCGAGGTGGGGGAGTGGAACGGAGGCTCATGCTGGTGAGGGTTTGCCTCCGTCCACCCTCCATGCGTCCATTTGGGGATGACATTGAACCAAAACCAGCAGGGCGAATGGCCCCGGGCAGGACGGCTACATGCACTGTCGCTTACCGACAGACCAGTTACTTAAAACTAGCATTAACAGTTAGTTCTAATGATCTATAATAATAGCTATAATCCATACGAGACATTTGGAGAAAGAAGAAAAGAGAAAATAAGGTAGCATATACTGTAGACACGTCATGCAACACAATGGTAGATGATTGAGGTGCGATGAAGGACAGGACAAACGCGCAACAAACACACACGAGGTTCAGGCATTAGACTAGAAGAGAAGGCGAGGGTTGGGTTTCTGGTCTTACCGATGCGGTCCAAACGGTCGATAGCCACGGTTTCGAAAGCACGGCGCATCATGGGATATTCCTCCAAGACTTCGTTGAAGTGGTCCACAGATAGAGAGAAAAGTCGGCAGTAGGTGTCAGCGCGGACGCTGGCTGTACGACGACCTTTCGTCAACAGGCAGATCTCTGTGGGAAAAAGATAAATTGTAGATGTTACAGTACGTTTTATATAATGGAGGTCACTTGCTGGACAAGGAGGATCTTCAAGGCTAGCTGGAAGAGCTAACCTTGAATAGAATAAAATATATATATATATAGATCATTCTTATGTAATGGTTTTGCAACACTTTTCCTTTGTACATCTTGATCTTGAGGTGAATGGCTTTAGAATTTACCTGTGTGTTAAAAATGTGATGAGACTGTTTCTTTTTAATTTTGAGGTTATTGTTGACAATTGAACAATATATGCATCATGGCTTTCCAAAAGCATAGTTTCTAACAACTTTGTGGTACAGTAAATGACTGAATGACACTCATTTATTGCACTTGTTTATTGAGCTTCTTAGAGAACTGCTTTGTTAAGCTTGATTGATAAGCTTTCCAAACATCTATTTTTATAATTAAGAAAAAGTTTGAACTATGTATACATCAGTACTACATAGTGGATTATGAAGTATTTATTTGTATTACCTACTGAATAATAATAATAATAATAATAATAATAATAATAATAATAATAATAATGTATTTGTTTGTATTATAAATTAAAAATACTTTATTTATTAATTATTGTTATACAAATAAAATATTTTTTATTTATAACAAAAAATAAAATAATAATAGCAATAATATTTTTTATTTATTTGTTCAATTGATTGTTTCTTTTTTGTTTGTATTACAGTGATATATATGTAATTATTTGTATAATAACAATAACATTTTATTTCTAATTATATTATTTACAACAACAACCAACACCAATAATAATAATGATGAAACAAAGACAATATTATTTATAATTTAAATTATTATACAACCTTTATTATTGTTGTTGTTATTATTATTATTATAAAAAATAAAGTTAAGACAATATTATTTATAATTTAAATTATTATACACACTATTATTATTATTGTTATACAATACAGTATTTTTAATTTAGAAAACAAACAAATAAAATGATAATAATAATTGATATTAATAAATATATATAAATATATAATATAATAACATTATTATTATTATTTATTGTTTGTATTACAGTAATATAAATATAATTACTTTATTTGTATAACAATAACAAAATTTTTCTAATTCTGTTAATAAATAATAACAATAATAATAATAATAATAATAATAATAATAATAATAATAATAATATATTATTTATAATTTAAATTATTATACAAACTTTATTATTATTATTATTATACAAATAAAGTGTTTAATTTATAAAACAAAAACAAATAAAACGATAATTTATATTAATAAATATATTATTAACAGTTGTTACTTGTTATAAAGAACAAAAAATGTTATTTATATTATACAAAGAAATAACAAATTTATTATTATTATTAATGTTTTATTTATGTTCAATTGATTGTTTCTTTTTGTTTGTATTATAGCAATATAAATAATAAATATAATCAATAATATAAATAGAATAATTTGTATAATAACAATAACATTTTATTTCTAATTATTTTTATTATTATGAAACAAATGCAATATTATTTATTATACAAACTTTATTACTATTTTCATATTATTTGTCCACAACTTGGTTTAATCTGTACAGGAGGAATAAGTCCTTAGTGCTTAGAGAAGATCTTCTGGTTCAAATGAAGTTCAAATGGTCCTGTCTTTCACCTTGAGATGTGCATATTTATACTTTTCTATGTAATTTCTGTAAGCTAGAGCTGGAGTAAATAACATATGACTACTGATTTTGTGAATATATTTGCTGTAAATGCAGGACTGTACATCCTGTGCTTCAAAATGACAGATTTCTAGCGTTATTTACAGAGTCTAGAGATGATACCCTTGACATTTTGTCCTGGACAGGAAAAATGCTGTGGAAAAAGTCTGTGTAGCCCGCGGGACATGCTAACAACACTCTCCAGCTGGGAGTGGGAACAAGGTGTTGGAGTATTTTAATGGAAAAGTGCCATCTCGCTTGCGTCATGCAGTGCAATATAAAGGTGAGGACGGCAAAAGTACTTTGCGCTTGCTGTTCTCTTTCTAATTGGTTCATTAGGCTCAAATGTCACCGTAATGTACATTTTCAGAGTCCAATAACAGCGACGGAAAAGTCAAGCGAGATGGAGAAAGTCTGAAAGCAACATGATGAAACGTCATGAAATTTCAGATTCCGGTAGTAATTGTCTTACGTTGCACGTCTGTGGCCGGCTGCCAGCGGTGGATGAGTGCCAGCGAGTTAGCGCCTAGGCTAGCAAATGTGTGAAGGTGTCTCTCTCACCCTGACAAAAGAGCGTCCAATCAACCGGCCTCCTCACGGGCCTCTGCAAATGGAAATGACAATTGACCTCATAGCCTTGGAGGTCCGTCGCTTGGCACGTATCTCAGCTGTGAGCTAACAAATAGGCGTTTGCCTGATTTATCGTGATCAGCGCTTCATCTTAACTGGCCCTCACCTCACAGCACACCGCCATAACTTCAGTTTATTTACATGGATGCTTAGATCACGGCATGTTGTTATTATTATTATTAATAATAATAATATAATAATAATAATAATAATAATAATAATAATAATTATTATTATTATTATTATTATTATTTAAACATAAATGTTATTACAAAAAACATGACTTCTTATTAATTATTATAAATATTAATAATTATTTATTTAGATGCCAAATAATAATAATAATAACCTAATAATAGTTATCATCATAATTTTCTTTATTTTTATTTGCATTAATTATTTTTATTTATTATTTCTTTGTCTTTACTATTATATATTTATTATTATTACTATTATTATTATTAAACTGAACCACTTCACATGGTATTAAAGCACAATAATCAGTACAAAGGTAATAATGATAGCAATGATCATCAGTGTTGTCATCATTATCATCACAATAATTATCATCATAATATTAATAATGTTTATATAAATATATTATAAATAATAAATTCATTAATTTAAAAAAATATTTTAATTAATTACAATACAAATAATAATAATTATTATTATTATTACATTTACTATTAATATTGAAAATAATTATAATAACAACCTAATAATAGTCATCATCAAAATGTTATGATTTCTTTTTCTATTTATTATTAAAGCACAAGAATCAGTACACAGCTTTTGGATTTATCAAAATTAGTATTAACAATACTAATCATCAACATTAACATCATCAGTAATAAATTTTATTTAATAATAGCAACCATCAATGTCGTCATTTATTTAATTTATGTTTGTATGTACTAATATTAAACTATAATAACAACAATAATATATAAATATGTTATACATAATAAATATTTTTTACAAAAATATTAATTTTAATTATTAAATATTGATAATTATTTATTATTATTATAAGTAAGCATACGCAACAACCACAACAACAATTGTAATTATTTATATAATTAATAAATAATAATAATAAAGCACAAGAATCACTACAGAGGTTTTAGGTTTATCAATTTATAATAATAATAAAACACAATTTAATAATAGCAATAACAATCATCAGTGTCGTCATCATTATCATCATTACAATAATCATCATCATAATAATAATAGTTATTTTTGTTTATTTATTAATATTAAACTATAATGATAACAATAATACATAAATAAATTTAATTACTTTATTACAAAAACATTTGAATTATTAAATATGGATAATTACTTGTTAATTTAAAATTATATGGACTAATCATAATAAACCTAATAATAGTCATCATCACAATATTTATTTATATTTATTGTTGTTAAAATTAATGTTTATTATTTCTTTGTTTATTATTATTATCATTATCATTACTAATACTATTAATATTATTACAATTATTATTATTATTATTATTAAAATTGAACCACTGCTCATCGTCATCATCATCATAGCAATAAATATTTTTTTTTGTATTATTAAAATTATTATTAATAATAAATTGCTTTATTATTATAATTTATTAGACTATTCTTGTTTATTGATTTTGTTATTGTTAGAATAACAATAATAAATACCACTAGTATAATTTTTTCATAATTTTCAGTAAATAATTTGTAAAGAAAGTTTTTTTTTTTTTTTTTTTTGCATTTATTGACTAATTATAATTGTGGAATACTTTAGAAATAAATACAAATGTTAAAATAGAGGTTTGAATAAGTAAGATTTAAATAAGTTTTCAATCAGTTAATCAATTAATAAATAAATGCTAGACACTTTTTTTCTGAATTTTCAGTATCAACTTTGATAAAACCTATGGCGGTCAAAAAACCTACACTGAACGCAATTTGACTTGATGCAACCCCTTAATAAGTGTGTAAATTGTGTTGTCCTGCATGTTTTTCTATGCTCTTCATTCAATTTAGGACCAAGGTCAACGTGTGTTGAGTTTCTATCAGAAAGCAGTGAGGAGGAAGAGATTTCCTGACACTGCCAGCAGCTTCGACACACGTTCGCCCCCGTGTACAAACGCACACATGCCAGCAGCATTCCCGCTACGGGCCAAAAGACCAGTAGCAGATGGTTTTCCACTGGAGCAGGTGGCTGGCATCGCAGTGCACCCATGCTAGAGCAGGCACAACCTTCATGAATCGTGAGAAAAAAGGATTTCATTTCATATTTCGTTCCCACACTCGTGCAGCTTAGGTAACACGGAAGAACACGTGACATCAAGGTCGTTCGTGACATAATCTCTAAATTATAAAATGCTGTGTGGCTGTTCTCGCAGTTAAAAGCTTGTGGTTTTTACTGTACAAGTCAGTTTGATTTTGGTCCTTGAGTACGAAATGGTGTACTTACAGAAATTGCACTGCATTGGTTAGGGTTAATGTTAGTGTTTTTATTTGATTGTGTTTTAAATCATTCCTCAAAAACTGAGGAAATGATCTGTGAGTTTTGAACTGACCTCCAAAGTAGGATCCGTCGGTGAGTTTCAGCTCTTTGTTGAATTTGGTGATGACGCTGGCCACTCCATGCTGTATGAAGTACATCTTTTTACCCACGGTCCCTTCGCGAATGATGTAATCGTTAGGCTGGAAGACCTCGAACTTTAGCTTACTCAGCATTCCCGTCACAAAGTTGGGGTCTGCGTTTGCAAACAACGGCATAGTGGCCACCAGCTTACGACAGTTGAAGTTTACAATTTCCTGTGGGGCAAAACAAAACACAATCAATCTTTTTGTTTTTGTAGAACAACCTAAAAATGTGTAATATAAACATTTATTTATTTATTTGATATTTAAGTGGTAAAATGTTTAAATGATTTTTGAAAATATTTGAATTTGAAATAATGTTTGTATATTTGTAAAAAGTGTTTTGTTTTTTAATCACAACGTTGCTTAATTTTGGGACAAAACAAAGAAAAATGTTTATGAATAAATTAAACAGAAATAAATAAATAAGCATTTTTGTTGTTTTATGTTACATAAACATTTATTTATTTATTTATTTATTTATGAGTGGTAAAATGTTTAAATGAATAAATGTTTTTGCTTTTTGAAAATACAGTATAAAAATGTAATATAAACATTTATTGATTGATTGATTGATTGATTTATTTATTTAAACGATTTTTGCTTTTTGAAAATATTGATATGTTTGTATGTCTGTTTTACATACATACATACATACATACATACATAAATAAATAAATAAATATAATAAATAAATAAGCATTTTTGATGTTTTATGTAATATAAACAAAACATTTCTTTATTTAAAAAAAAAAAATGTTTATTTTGCATTCGCAATTTCCTGTGGAACAAAACAAAGAAAATGCACGTAACACACATCAAACAGTAATAAATAAATAAATAAATAAACAAATAAATAAATAAATAGTATTTTTGATGTTTTAAGTAATATAATTGTTGATTTTCAATATTTAATCAACAGTTGAGCAAAATATTTAATCAAGAATTGAAAAAAAATGTATAGTATAAATAAAACACTTTATTTTTTTATGAATGTATTATTTATTTATTTAAATGTTTTTACTTTCTAACAATATTTGATATCTATTATTATATCTGAAATGGTGAGGTTTTTTTTTTTTTTTTTTTGATTAAATTTGATGTTTGAAATTTGAAACAGAAAGTAAAAACAACTTTTTTACTTAATTTTATTTATTTATTTATTTTTATAATTTTATTTTTATTGTATTGCATTGCATTAAACAAATAAGCTGTAATATAAACAGTCAAACAAATAATTAAAAAATAGCTTTATATTTTTGCCTTCTGACAACATTTGATATCTCAATAATTATGTCTGAAATGATGTAAGTTTTTTTTTTTTTTTTTTTCTTTTTTGCTTAATTTCATGTTCAGAATTTCCCGTGGGACAAAAAAAACTATATATTATAGCTTAAACTTATATAATATATTTAATATATTGTTTAGTAGGGCTGGGAAATGTCTTTCGAAATGTCAATGTCTTTCTAAACTTCTTATTTTCAAAGGTTTTTTTTTTTTACACACTTTTTGCTTAGCACTCCTCTGCGACAATCACCAGCCTCTATAGACTCTCTTCCCACTGCATTGCAGTGAGCTTATTTTATGGTACCCATACAGTCAGTGTCAAGCTCACTTCAGCCATTAGCTGAAAGCCTGATGCAGATAATACTCAGTCTTTCTCATCTCCGCCCCGCCGGGGTGAAGGATGTGTTTGTTTGGTGTGGCTCGGGTGTGAAGAACAAATTTGCACTGTGCTTTAAATCGTGGCGTAGTCAGAAAAGCGTCAGGAAGGTTCTGACCGCAATCACACAGGAGGAATAATGAGTTTGATAGCCACGTCCAACCCTTTACCTCCACTGGGGAGACAAGCTGGAGACTTTATCTATTTAAAGCTGGTTTGTCACAAGGCGGTGCATGTAAAAATAGCAGCCCTGACCAACTGAGGGAAAGAGAGAGATGGAGGAGCGAGGAAAAGAGGGAGGGAGGTGCTGCCGGGAGTTAAAGGTGTTTTGGGGCTGAAGATGTCAGTGTTATCTCTCACTTTGCTGTGTCATAACAGACACTCGCTCTATCTGCTCAATCATGATGACATCAGTGATGCATTCTGGGTAATTTTGATACATTCCCAGTCCATGTAAGTTGTCTACCATATAATAATATCCTGTGAGTGTAGAATATATTGATGACCTACAATATTTATCAAAATGTGCAGTATACTATATAATAGTGCACATAGGGCTGGGTACTGTATCCCATAATGCAATGTACTTGACCTTTCCATTTCTATTGTAATATTATAGCGGATTCAAACCATGCAGCGTATCTTCAAGCATTTTTTTTATGCGCTTTATATAATAAAGAAAAATTAAATGATATTATATTACATTATATTACATTTTCGAACAGTAATGTAAAATAATAATATATTTAAAACAATATTTTTTATTATTATGCACAACAACCTAAAAAGATGTATATATATACACTACCGTTCAAAAGTTCGGGGTCAGTAAGACTTGTAATAGTCTTTAAAGAAGTCTCTTATGCTCATCAAGGCTGCATTTATTTGATTAAAAATATAGAAAAAAAACAGTAATATTGCAAAATGTTTTCACAATATAAAATAATGTTTTTTATTTTAACATACTTTAAAATAGAATTTATTTCTGTGATGAAAAGCTGAATTTTTATCAGCTGTTACTCCAGTCTTAAGTGTCACATGATCCTTCAGAAATCATTCTAATATGCGGATTTATTATTAGAATGATCAATGTTGGATAATATCAACAGTTGTGCTGCCAAATATTTTTTGGAACCTGTGATTTTTTTTTTTTTTTTTTTCCAGGATTCTTTCATGAATAACGAGTTTAAAAAGTACAGTGTTTATTCAAAATATAAATATTTTATAACAATGTAAATTATTTATTATTAACTTTTAATAAACTTTTAATTATTAACTTAATACATCCTTGGTGAATAAAAGTATTAATTTCTTTAAAAATAAAAAAAAAAGAAAAGAAACAATAAAAATGTACTGACCCCAAACTTTTGAACGGTAGTGTGTGTATATATATATATATATATATATATATACATGCATACATGTATGTATCTTCTAAAAATATTGAATATGTATCTCAACATTTATTTCTAAAATGGCACTTTTAATTCCAATATTTAAGAAAATTTAAGACATTATTTTTTATTATTGTGTAAAGAACCTAGAGTGCAATATTTATGTTTCAATATATATCTCCATATTTATTTATTAAAATGACGTTTGTATAACAATGTGTTCTGATTTTTATATTCACAACTTCCTATTTTAATATTTAATGTGATTTATTTAAATATTTAATATTTTAATAATTTAATATAAAAAATTATTTAATCTTCTAACAGTATTTAATATGTATCTCATTATTTATATATGAATTGGTGTCCATTTTTATCACAATGTTAAGCATTATTGATTTCATTTGATTAGTTTCATTTTAAATAATTTCATTTATAATTAGAATAGGTTAATATAATATTATGCAAAACAACCTAGAAAAGTATAAATTAATTTTCTATATTTTTAATTTTCTAAAAAATGTTTTATTAAAAACACATTTTTAATATTATGCAAAACAACATAGAAAGGATTTAAGGTATAAATTTAATATTTAACATTTTAATAATTTTATATTTTAGAAAAAAATATTTTACAAAACACATTTTCAATATGCAAAACAACCTAGAAAGTATTTATTTATTTATTTAACCCACTAACAATATTTAATATGTATCTCATTATTTATATATGAATTGGTGTCCATTTTAATCACAATGTTAAACATTATTGGTTTCATTTCATATTAATTTCATTCTAATTTATTTCATTTTAATAGTTTCATATATTATGCAAAACAACTTAGAAAATACTTATTTATTTAATGTATAAATGTATTTTTTATGTTTAATAAAACATATTTTCCGAAACACATTTTTAATATGCAAAACAACCTAGGATGTATTTATTTATTTTACCTACTAACAATATTTAATATGCATCTCATTATTTATATATGAATTAGTGTATTTTTTGTATCACAATGTTAAGCATTATTGATTTAATTTTTATATACTTTCATATAATATTACGCAAAACAACCTAGAAAGATAATATTTTTAACTTCATCATAAAAATATTACGCAAAACACATTTTTAATATTATGTTAAACGACCAAAAAAGTATTTATTTGCCTTTCTAACAATATTTAATATGTATATTATTATTTATAAATAAATTGGTGTCATTTTTTTTTATCACAATGTTAAACATTATTCATTTAATTTCATTTTAATAGTTTCATATATTTAATTCACCATGCTGTGTTAACATCATTCATTTACTTTTAATGTAATGTGGTGGAAATTATTATTTACTATTAAAATACCATATAAAACTATTATATAATATTTAAAAAATATATTTCATTATATTCAATCAGACATACAGTAGATGTTAATCTTCCTTAATTTTTCTATAAGAACATCTGTGTGTTTTGATGGCAACCAATAACCTGACACAGCGTTACCATTACAGATGAGTAAATCTGCCAGAAGCAGTGACTGGGGCTTAAAGAACCGTACGTGGCATTGAAATAATTTTGCAGACCTGTGGTAATGAAGACCTAAGATGTTTCCTTTCATATCCAAATGAAAGCGATTATGCGTCCAGACAGGGAGATTATCCTAGATCAGCACTTATTTTCTGAGATGCTTAGGTTTAAATGTACCCGTGGCCACATTAGCTCTGACCCTGGGTCAGCAGCACTACTATGAGATATCGGTGTCTCACCTCTTTGAGCGGGTCGTTGAGCTCGTTAAGGATGCTGTCCTCGTCGAAGATCTTTCCCTGGTAGCGATGTTCATAATAATCGTGGATTTTCTGCCGCATGTCAGCCGGCAGCTTGTGGAAGGACATGTACTGCTCTACTTGCTTGTACTGTAAGAGAGAAAAGGAGAGAAAGTTTTTAGTTAAAAAAAGAGGAAAAAAAGCTGGAGCCGACCAAGTGAGTGAGATTTATAGGAAGTAATATTTTGGTTGTTTCTTCTAGATTGAAATTTGATTAAACGAAGGGCAAATGGAGACTTTTGCTTAGAGCGTGTCTTTTACTGTCCTTTACTGTTGTCTCGTGTCAGACTGTACATGATGAGCCTGGTGTGATTTTGAGCAGGATATGCAACATCAGCTGTATTTCACTGATTATATTTGACAGGACTGGATGTTTTGACCCCATTGACACTTAGCATTGCACACCACAAGTTTCCTACTGCTTAAAAAAAATAAAAAAAATGTGTGTGTGTGTGTGTGTGTGTGTGTGTGTATATATATATATATATATATATATTTATATATATATTATTCATAATTTTTAGTAATGAATACAAAAGTTTCTTTATAAATTATTCACAAAAAATTCTCTAAATTATTTTTATTACTGTTTATTATTTTTATTGTAATAACACTATATTACATTATTAAAATAACCAAATTTTTTGTATTAATTATTCAACACATAACATACAAGTAAGAATTTTATAATAAAATTAACAATGCAAAATATTTCTATTTTAGATAAATGCTGTTCTTTTAAGTAAATAAATAAATAAATGAAACATTCCATTTATCAAATTATCCTGAATTTATCTATCTATATACACTTATTTTAGAAATTTTACCAATAAATACAAAAAAGTTTCATTACAAATTACTTACTGAAAATTCTCAAAATATAATTTTTATGATTATTGTTTATATTTTTTATTATAATAATACGATAATAATTTATAATAATAATAATATGTTTTTATATTAATTATTTAAGAATACCATATTAAATTGATCAAAAGTGATGGTGATAAGAATATTATTTACACATTTTTTTTTACAAATGATTTACTGAAAATACTCAAAACATTATTTTTATTATTGCTGTTTATTATTTTAATACTACAATAATTTATTATATATTTTTTTAAATATCAGTTATTCAACAGCAACATTAAGTTGTTCAAAAGTGACAGTTATAAGAATATTGTAATAAAATATAATGCAAATGCAAAATATTGTAATTTTAAATAAATGTTGTTTTAAATAAATAAATAAATAAATAAATAAATAAATAAATCTTTCTATTCATCCTGAAAATATGTACGGTTTTCCAAAAAAAAAAAAGCAACACAACTGTTTTTAACATTAATAATAATAATAATAATAATAATAACAATAATAATAACAGTTTCTTAAGCAGCAAAGCAGCATTTTAGAATGATTTCTGAAGGATCATGTGACACTGAAGACTGAAGTAATGATGTTAAAAATTCAGCTTTGCATCACAGGAATAAATTACATTTTAAAACATATTCAAATACAAAACAGTTATTTTAATTTGTAATAATATTTAACTATATTACTCTTTTTCCTCTATTTTTGATCAAATTAATACAGCCTTGGTGAGCATAAGAGACTAATTTCAGAAAGATTTTAATAATCTTACCAACCCCAAATATTTAAACAGTAGTGTACGTGTATTTAATGACCAAACGTAATTTAGAGTGGTATGAGAACTAGAAATCTCACTGGTTTACATAAATATTACATTGTATATATGTCTACAGATTTGCCCAATCAAAACTGAGAGATTTCAATGCTGACATTTCATCTAATTCATCCAAGACCAAATTATCTATTATTGTCTCATTTGCTTAAATTTTAATGTCCCCCAAGGAATTTCTCCTTAAATGTAACAAAACTCAGAATTTACTTGCACTATTTAAAAAAAGAGCATGATGAGCGTTTAGCGAAATGATCTTTTTTTTTATTTATGCATGATTATGAGCCTTTTAGACGAATCCTGTGTAAACACATCCACACACATACACAGAAAAATTGTGCTGGGTCATTGTCTGTGGGCAGGTGGTGCGTGCGGATGAACACTTCCTGTCTGCCAACTCAGCTGATGACATCAGAGCAGGAATGTCTAATCCAACACCTGCTCCCTGTTACCTATCTCTGGTTACACATAAATTCAATTACGTATGCTTTCTGTAGCTACGCAGGCTGCCCACTCCATACCGTCACAGGAAATTATACCAAGACAGCCTATATCTGTCCCTGACAAATCTATTTTATACTCTTACACTGAATGACCTGCATATCTGTATGTTTATGATTAATCAATAACTCTATTTCTGTACAGGCTGTTTTATCTATTCTCTATCAGTTAACATGCTTGATCCTAAGTTGGTGACTTTAAGTATGGTATTATATGGCTCTTTTAAATGTTTTTTATGTGAGGGCAGCTTGTGGGAAATGCAGCGGCACAGAAACGGCATTTTGATGGAGGACCGCGTGATCCTTTATCAGTGCGGGTGAAATGGCTTTAAATGACAATTCAAGCACTAAGCAATTAGACTAATGTTCTCAAACCTCCCTGTCTCTCTCTACCGCATCTACGGCCAGGAGACGGCTAGACCCACGGCTACTTAAGAGTCCGGACAGGAAGTCTTTATCCTCGTCTCTTAGACAAAAGCCTTGAGAATTTAAGAGCTGATGTCTTCAGGCTGTGGGATGCTAAGATGGTACAGACTGCTTTAGCTTGACCAAAATGTCTCTGAGGAGACTTTGCGTCTCGTATATGAAGACTGGAGTGCTGGTGCACTTTATTCCATGCCAAAATGTGCATTTTCAAATCACCTTTACTTTAGTAACACTTTGGATGACAGAGATTGTATCAGAGGCGCTTCACAATATTAATCAGGAGAGTACCAGAAACAATGCGAAAATGAAAATGAAACTTAACTAAATTCTGTTTAAAGGAGAAGTCCACTTCCAAAACAAAGATTCACATATAATGTACTCACCCCCTTGTCATCCAAGATGTTCATGTCTTTCTTTCTTCAGTCGTAAAGACATTGTGTTTTATGAGGAAAACATTTCAGCATTTTTCTCCATATAATGGACTGATATGGTGCCCCAATTTTGAACTTCCAAAATGCAGTTTAAATGCGGCTTCAAATGATACCAAATGTGGTTGTAAATGATCCCAGCTGAGGAAGAAGGGTCTTATCTAGCGAAACGATTGGTTATTTTCATTTAAAAAATACAATTTAAATACTTTTTAATCTCAAACGCTCGTCTTGCCTTTCTCTCTCTGTCAAAAACTCCCATCGTATTTTCTTCCTCAGCTTCAAAAATCATTTCAAAATCATCCTACATCGCTGCAGAAGTACCGACCCAGTCTTTGCAAAGTGAACATGCAAAGAAGATCAAACACCCTTAACAAAAAAGGTAAAACAGCGATATAGCATGATTTTGAAATTGAGGGAGAACATGAGATGGGAGTTTTTCGACATACCCTAACTGACATGAACCGGAAAAAACAGTCCAGGCAGAGTGAGACAAGACGAGCATTTGATATTAAAAAGTATATAAATTGTATTATTTTTATAAAAATAACCGATTGTTATGCTAGATAAGACCCTTCTTCCTCGGCTGGGATCGTTTACAACCGCATTTCGGAAGTTCGAAGTCGGGGCACTATATCAGTCCATTATATGAAGAAAAATGCTGAAATGTTTTCCTCAAAAAACAATTTCTTTACGGTTGAAGAAAGAAAGACATGAACATCATGGATGACAAGGGGGTGAGTACATTTTTTGTAAATTGTTGTTCTGAAAGTGGAGTTATCCTTTAATAACTGTGTAAAGTCAACTCTTTATGAAAGAGGTTTCAGCTATAAGCAGCTCCGCTGACGATCATTTCAGTGTTGATTCAGTTCAGTTCAATATCTGTCAATAATAGGAATGCATAAAAATTTCAGTATGGCTAATATTACATTATTACTTGGTACTGAATGGGTAACTGCACTTAATTTTCTCAATTTTTATATGTAAATATAAAATATGTATTTACATCCGAATGTAGAAGTATGAGCACAATGCTGTCATGTCAGTTTTATTTTAGTAGTATTTGTATACTATTATAATTTTCGCTTTTATTTTTATATTTTCAGTTTTCATTTTAATTTTAGATTGTCATTGTACATTTAAAAAAAAAAAAAGATGTTTTTTTATTATTTCCATTTAGCGTTAAATTATTTTTCTTTTAGACTTTTATTTAATTTATGAAAATTTGAGTCAATTTTTCTATTTTATATAGTCAAATTTTATATTTCAATTAACAAAACCAATTTTAGTTGTTTTAGTTAACAGTAACAACACTTCTTTAAAAACACAAAAAAAAACACACTTTTAAATGTGACATTTTGCAAATTAAATAAAATTAATTAATAAAATTAATATGCATTTTTATTTTTAATATCCATTATAATATTGTGGAATGTCCTAAATTCACTTGTGGCATTTAAATTATATGTTTTCATTTTTAAGGTTTATTTTATTTTATTTTATTTTATTTTATTTTATTTTATTTTATTTTATTTTATTTTATTTTATTTTGTTTTATTTTATTTTATTTTATTTTATTTTGTTCATTCTTTTAAATGATTCATTCATTCCTTTGTTCGTTCATTCATTCAAATGATTCATTTTTATTTTATTTAGATATTCATTTTTATTTTATTTTATGCATATTAGTAAAGATTTGTTATATATGCCATTTATTTATTATTGTTCATAACATAATAATTCTCAGCTTATGGTATCTGAAATATTGAATATAGAAATATGACATGTTGGGGGGAATTATACTTTATAATTATAAAATAAAAATCAGTAGGTGTCAAAAAGCCACTGTCCTAATGAATCATTAATTTATTCATTCATTCATTTATTTGTTTGTTCCCTCATTTATTCATTTTAATGATTAATTAATTCATTCAAATGATTTAATTATTCAGACGATTCATTTTAATGAAATTTTTTTATTTTATTTTATACAGATTAGTATAGAATTTTAATATAAGCCATTTATTTGTCATTGTCCATAGCATGATAAATAATTCTTAGCTTATTGGTATCTGCCAGAATTTTAATGTCTGTGCCTCCCTAGCCATCATATAATTTCATATATATATTTTATTTTTCTCAACACAAACATGCCTCTTTTCTATTTAAATTATGCCTACTATAGATTATGCCTTATCCACCATACCCCCAGGCTATTTGGCTGGACTAGTTAACGCTGTGCCATTATTTGCATAATTCAGGCAATGGAACTGAATGCTAAAACAATGCAAATAAATGGTGCGAGCATAATTCATTCCTAGTGAATTCCCCACATTATGTTTCTAATCTGGACGAGTCAGAGCCAATGCTGAATATTCATGATATGAGTAAGAGTGACCTGTGGTCAGTCAGTCGGTGGCAGTGTGAGTGCCATGGGCTTCTTTTAGAGATACAGTGAGTCATTGGGCATCAGGGCAAAAGCAAAGCACTGATATGGGCTTCCTTACTGAGACATTGTCACTGTTTATTCGCACACACATACTGTAGACTAGTGTGACTAGTGAGAAATTATCTGCAGTGTACTTTTTCTTTAAAGCTAGTTTAGAACCTTGGACAGCAGCTTACTGGGAGGAATAGTTCATACATATGGTACATATGGTGACCATTTCTATAACAGCCAAAAGGAGGACACTTTACAGGATAAAAACTAAAAAATAATCCCAAACCTATAAGCAGTGATACAAGCTTTCCCAGATATTTTTCCTATTAATGGTTAATATTTAAAATCGATTTCAAGTGCCATTTTTTTTTCCTTTTATAAAGGCAACTTTTTTAACACTTTTAATTGTATGTGCCACCTTTCATTTATTATTATTATTTTTAATAATATTTATTTAATAAATGCAATTATTGCAAATGCACTATTAGGGATGTTACCGGTCAAATAAAATTTAAATGTATTTACACAGACTGTTAACAACTGTATAAATAATGTTATAAAATTAATATTATGTTTAAACAAATAATAATAAATTATGCTTTAAACACCAAAATCAGTTAGTAACAAAAATTCACTGTCCTAATGATTCATTCATTCACTTTAATGATTCATTCTTTCAAATAATCTATCATTTGTTTGTTCGTTAGTCCATTCAAATTATTAATTCGACAATCAAATAAAATGTACATGTACTTACGCAGACTGTCAAACACTGTATAAATAGTGTTATAAAATCGATATCATGTTACACAATTTAAATCCAAAATATATTTGATAAAGAAATAAGAAATGTTGAGGAAAAAATTAAATTACACTTTTAAAACTAAAGTCAGTAGTTGGAAGAAAGTCACTGTCCGAATGACTGATTGATTGATTTGATTGATTGATTGATTGATTCATTCAAATGATTCATTCTATCAAATGATTCATTCACCAATCAAACGAAATGTATATGTATTTACACAGACTGTCATCAACTTTTTAAATAATGTTACAAGATCACTGCTATATAAGATTTAAAACCAAAATATATTGAATATAGAAAAATGAAATGTTGGGAGAAAAAATTTAACTATACTTTTAAAAATATTCACTGTCATATTGAGTCATTCACTCAAATGATCTATCATTTGTTCGTTCTTTTGTCCATTCATTCATTCAAATTATTCATTTACCAGTCAAATTAAATTTTTATGTACTAACACATACCGTTAACAACTGTCTAAACAATGAAAATTTATATTATGTTATAAAATTTTAATCCAAAATATATTGAATATAGAAATATGAAATGTTGGGAAAAATGAAAATAAACTTTTACAACCAAAATCAGTAGGTGGCAAAAAGTCACTGTCCTAATGAGTCATTAATTCATTCAAATGATTCATTAATTTGTTTGTTCGTTCTTCCATTTATGATTCATTCATTTGTTTGTTCGTTCTTCCATTTATTCATTTATACATTCATTCATTAAAATGATTCATTTACCAATCAAATGTAATTTATTAAACAAAATCACTGTCCTACTGAGTCATATATTCATTCATTCAAATGATTCAATCATTCAAATGATTTATTCATTTGTTTGTTCAGCTGTTCATTTATTCAGAATATTCATTCATTCATCCATTCATTCAAATGATTTTATAAATTTAAATTAAATTTATTCAAATGATTCATTCAAAACAAATGATTCATTCAGGAACGAAGCAAGTGACTATTTTCATGAATTGGTCATTGAATCATTGACTCTAAATGACTAATTCGTTAAAAACGATGAATCGTTCAAGAACGAAACACCACTGTGTTGATCAGAGACGCAAATGTTCTGCTGTGACTGTTCAGAATTATTTTGGAGTTGACACTGACAATATTGTGTCTAAAATGTACGTTGCTTAATATTAGCTTAAACTTTTAACCTTATTTCTATATTACTTACATACCACTGGATAAAAAAGGAAATGGTGATGGTCATAAAATGAGGATAAATGAGAATCCGGCTCACGTTTGCATCAGTATATGGACATAGTATTTAAAAAATGGACTGTCCGACCTGAACCTGGACAGACAGCCCCTCTACTTTTACTCAGACACATACTGAAACTTTGGAAAAACATGAGCTGCAGATGAAAAACTCCAGAAACTCATCCATTTTAATCAGAGTCTGCTTACACAGACACACACACACACATACTCAGGAAGCAGAATCAGGGGATCAGCCTGTTTGGTTTAACGGATTGTCACAGCCTGGTGACGACAGCACCTGTGAATAAACATCGTCTTGCACACTGCAGGCCAGTGACGCTGCGGTAAAACGGTGGGTGACGGCGGAAATGAGGGCGAAAACAAAAAACGATGTCACTTCTTGTTCTACATTGATTACAGCGCATCTGTCAGAGCATGATAAGGCCTGTTTGCGTTTGTGGTGCGTTGATTTACGCTGAACCCACAAAGAGGGAAAGTTTTTGGTTGGTGGCTTGGGGAGTGCGGAGGCTTTTAAACGAGGAGTCTTGAGGTGGTGAGACGCTACAGAGAAGTCAAGCTGTTTCGGGCATGTGGCTTAAAGCACAAATATCATTGGTACTGCCAGAGCTGATAAACTCACTTCATCCTGAGGGGATTTCATAAAGCTTGCTTACATGGGCTTCATGATTCCCACTGAGGTAATGCTAAAATGTTTCAGCCGTCTGTGTGAATGACAGCTGGCGTCCTTTTAGTGGCATCGGCATGTTTATATATCTGCTTCGAAAAGGCCATCGACACATGATTTACTATTCTATTCCTGCAGACATGTGCCAATGTTCCTGAATGCTTTTTCATTCTTTCTGCTTCTTTTCATCCCTTTCTTCATTTTTTTGCCCATTTTCGCTGCCCCCTTTCCTGCTCTTTCCATTACCTGCTATTCCCTTTCTTTGTTCCTATCCTGTGCTTTTCTTGTCCTTTTCATGTCCAATTTCTTTTCATCTGCTTTTTTATTTTTCCCTTCTTTTTGTTCTTAAGTTTTCTTATACCTGACCCTTCCATCACCTTTCATTTTCTATTTCTTTCTTCTTTCCATCTTTTCTTTCATCACCCTTTCAATTTTTTTCTTTTCCTTTTTCCTGATCTTTATATTATCTTCCATTACTTGAAATTTCCTTTCCTTTTTATTCCGTCTCCCCTTTCCTTTCCCTTTTCTTATCCAGTTCCTTTCCATTTCCTTTTCACATTTCCTGCCTTTTCATTTTCAATTTCACCTTTTAACCCTTCTTCCTTTTCTTCCCTCCCTCCTTTCTATTTCCTTCCCTCCTTTCTTGCCTCTTTTCTTCTTTCCATCCTTACTTCCTTCCCTTTTCCTTCTGTCATTGCTTCCTTCCCAAGTAATGAAAGGAAGCAAAGAAGAAGAGAAGGAAGGAGGGAAAAGGAAGCTTCATTCCTTTCTTCCCTCCTTTTCCCTCCCTTTCCCTTCCTTCTTCCTTTCTTCCCTCCTTCCTTTCTGCCTTTTCCCCTTCCTTCCCACTTTTTTTCTTATTTCCCTCATTTCTTCCTTAGTCCTTTTTCCATCCCTCTTTCTTTTCTTTCTTCCTTCCCTTCTTCCTTCCTTCTACCTAAATTCCCTCCATTTTTCTTTTCTTTAGTCCTTTTTCCTTCCTTACTTCTTTTCTTTGTCCTTTTTCCTTCCTTCTTTCTTTTCTTCCTTCCTTCCCTTTTTCCTTCCTTCTTTCTTCCTTGCTCACTTCCCTCCTTTTTCCTTCCTTTCCTCTGTTTTTCCTTCTTTCCTTCGTCCTTTTTCCTTTCTTCTTTCTTTTCTTCCTTACTTCCCTCCTTCTTCCTTTCCTTTTTCCTTCCTTCCTTCTTCCTTCCTACCTTTTTTCTTTCCTTCTCTCCCTTCTTCCTTCCCTCCCTTCTTTCTTCTGTCCTTCCTTCATCCTTATTTCCTTCCTTCTCTCCCTTCTTCCTTCCTTCCTTCCCTCCCTCCTTTCTTCGTTCCTTTCATTCCTTTTTCCTTTCCTGTTTTTCTTCCTTCCTTTGTCCTTTTTCCTTCCTTCTTCCTTGCCTCCTTGCTTCCTTCCTTTCCACCTTTTTTCCTTCCTTCTCTCCCTTCTTCCTTCCTTCCTTCCTTCCCTCCCTCCTTTCTTCGTTCCTTTCATTCCTTCCTTCTTTTCATCCTCCTTTTTCCTTCCTTCCTTCTCTTCTTCCTTCCTATCTTTTTTCTTTCCTTCTTACCTTTTCTTCCTTCGAAGAAAGGACAGAAGGAAGGGAAGGAAAGAAGGATCCTTCCTTCCCTTCCTCCCTGTTTTTCTTCCTTCCTTTGTCCTTTTTCCATCCTTCTTTCTTTGTTCCCTTCTTCCTTACCTCCTTGCTTCCTTCCTTTCCACCTTTTTTCCTTCCTTCCCTTCTTCCTTCCTTCATCCTTTTTCCTTCCTTCCCTCCCTTTTTCCTTCTTTCCTTCCTTCCCTCACTCCTTTCTTCTCTCCTTCCTTTGTCCCTTTTCCTTCTTCCTTCTTTCCTTCCCTTTCTTTTTTCCTTACTTCATGCTTTTTCCTTCTTCCTCCCTCCCTTCTTCCGTCCTTCCTTCCTTCCTTTCCCCTTCCTGCTCTGTCCTATTCTTTTCCCTAATGTTTTCCTGTCCTTTTCATTACCCATTTCATTTTCTATTCACTTTCCTTTCTTTTCATTACCTTTCACTATCTTTTCATTCTTTTTCTTTGTGTTAATACTAGGCTCGTTCAGATTTTTCCTGTCCACTACAACTCGTGCAAAAGCACAGAAAGCTAATCCATGTTCAGTTTTATTATCAGCGTGGGAACAGAAATGCTTTGTCAAGATTAGGTTTGTTTATCACCACTCTCCCTTTTTTTCATTTCTTCTTGCAGAAGCGGTCATCACATTAAATGTGTGTTGGGCTCTGGCAGGGTTATATTAGATGTCAGAAACAATCCGCCAAGTCTGTCTGCATCTCTCCTGCGTCTCAGGTGCTTGCGGCTGCCCCTCAAAGTGAAGGGACAATACAACTACCTTGTTCCACCAAATTGCAAAAGTGCCTGGCTGGGGAGGATAGACTGTGGTGCGCTCAAACGAGACGGATGATAATACAGATCTCCTAATTTGCAACGGGAGAATAGGCAAGATGATTTGAAGTCATAATGCCTTTTATTATTCTGTCCCTTTGAAAATTGCAATCTATATTTTGGATCCTGCTGAAGTAACAAGAACACAAAATAAACCAGCTGTTGCATGTATGCATGTCTGTTCTTCTATCAAGATTAAAGACATATTTATTAGGAATAATAAAATATTTACGTTGCATATCATATTACATTATAATCCATGTTAAGGGTTTACATAATATGAAGCATGCAGTATAAATGTCATTATTTAGCATTCCCCTCATGCCATGATCATACAATCAAAACAACCTTTACTTTTTCCTTTTTGTTCTGTTTGTTTTTTTTCCAAGCAAAACACTGACAACATCAATGCTATGAATTATCACCTAGTCAACGCTGTCAGTCATGACCAAAGTCCTAAGATATATATCACACAAACTGACAAAAAAGGCTGCTGATGTCGCAGTCTGCTTTGAATTTCAAGATCCTACTGGGGACACTGAAAAATCTGACAAGCAACAATCATAAGAAAGGACAGAAAACTGTGTGCACCCGGCTTTAGATGTCTTGTAGCATCCAACAAACAATCCACCAGTTTAACCTTTGCATTCAATCACGCAACAACATGTTTTCGTAAAGCATTACAGGATTCTGGCTGTTTATGCCGTTTTTGAAGAAGATCCTCGCCTCGCTCTCCTGCTGTGAAATGCTCTGTAAATGCCAGGAAAAATGGCTGGGTTTATTCCTAAACAGATATCAGAAATGACATCAGGTGAACGTTGACCTCACATCAGAGAAACTTCTCCTCGCCCTCCTGCCGATCTTCTTTGATCTTGCACTTTGAAAGAACTCTTGCACTCCTATGCAGCTCCCCGCTCAGCACACAACCACGTGTCGTGGCTGCTCTCCGGGTCTGATCTCATCCATGTGCTGGTTTGATCTGCTGATCATAGGAGATCTGCTACTGCAAAGCCACAGATGAGTGGACTGATGGGAGATAAGGCCGCTGGAGCGTGGTTATCTTCCATTAGTCGGCTTTCTTACGCTTGTCTTTGCAAATGGAACAGCAGATAGGATCGGCAATGAGTCAGACATTGCAAGAGCTGAGTCAGACAAATTTTTCAGCAGATTTGTTATTGTTATTATTATTATTTCCAGAAGGGCAAGCAGTACTGCCTTTATTATGGTTATTTTTATTTTGGTGTTTTATTATGGTAATAAATACATTAACAACAACAACAACAACACATTCTATTATTGTTATTAATATTATTAACAAACTATATATTTTATTAGTCTATTTATTAATGTATGTTAATACAAAATAATAAAAAAAATAATAAATTGTATTATTATGTTAATAAATACATTAAGAACAACAATTGCATTATTATTATTATTATTAGCACTTTTTTTATTAATCTATGTATTAATGTATGTTAATATTTTTAATATAATAATGCTAATACATTTTAATATTATGTTAATACATGAAGAACAACAATTGGCTTATTATAATTATTATTATTACTACTACTACTCCTGTTAACACATTATAATTTTTATTGATATATTTTTTTACTATATAATAACTTTTGTTAATTTTATTTTATTAATAATAATTATTCAATAATAATAATAATAATAGCAGTAAATGTTGTTGTTGTTATATTATAATAAATAATACATTCTATTATTATTATAATTATTATAACAATACGGCAATAAATACATTAACAACAACAACAACAATAATAATAATATTTGGGCAATAAATACAATAATAATAATTGTATTATTTTATTATTATTATTATTATTATTATTATTATTACTTCTATTAACACATTTTTTTAATAATGTTTTAAATTACTAAAAATATTAATGTATTTAATGTATGTTATTCATAATAATTGTATTATTATTATTATTAACATTAATATTAATACTACTACTACAACTAATAATAATAATAAATGTTAATATTATATGGTAACAACTATAATAACAACAACAACAACAACAATAATAATAATAATTATTATTATTATTAATAATAAATTATTATTATTATTACTACTACTACTATTACTAACATATTATAATTTGTAAATTTATTTATTAATGTATATTTGTAAAAATTATTTTTATTAATGTATTAATAATAATAATAATAGTAATAATAATAATTAAAAAGGTTAATATTATTATATGGTTATTATATGGTAACAACAACAATAATAATTGTTTTATTAATACTACTACTATTAATGCATTAATATTATAATGCATATTATTTTTATTAATGTATTATTTTTTTATTAATGTAATAATGTATTGTTTTTAATAATAATAATAATAATAATAATAATAATAATAATGCTATAATTATTTAAAATTACTATCTCTAGAAAGACATGCAATATTGCTTTAAGGAAGTTAAAAGAAGTAAAAATGCATAACTAAACTAAAATACACATCATGGCAGTTTATTGGATTTTGGAAAATTTAGCATCCAAGTTAGCAAGGTGGTTGTTAGTACTGTTTTGGTGAAGGGTAATTCAAGGTGCTCAACTAGTATCTACTTTTTTTTTTTTTTAATTTTGATATTTTAGCTGTAGTACTTTAATAACAGAGCTGTACTTTAGCTGTTAAATGTTTTAAAATGCTAGTTAAGCTAACTGAACAGCCAGGCTGGGACACCAGCACATCAGTTTCCAAAATAAGACATAACCGTATGTTGGCGTCCAGTGATGCCGTTCTTCTCGGCAGTATAGGCCAGTGACATTGGCCTTTTCATTTGACCTCCGCTGTTTATATATAGTGACCACTGAGAGGCCGGTTCAATATGAATGCCATTTGCAGATCTCTGGGCAGGGGAGCCGTATCTAATATCCATTTGCAATGGAGCCAGATTTTAATTGGCATTATGGCGGGATAAAACCACAGCGGTGACATTGCGATCCTAAATGGAGGAGGAAAGTGAAGTGTGTCACACACCATGTTTGTGTCGAGCGCTACGCGGCCACCGCAAGGTCAAAAAATCATATTTAAATTGAAGATAAGAGTCTGTGCCGGGACAGGCGGAGAGATGTAAATTCACAGAAGCCCTTTGTCCGTTTCAGACCGCTGTGTCATTGTCGCGGTGAAGGTGACACCGGCTACGTGTGCAACTCAGATAAGCCCACGCACGCCGGCCATGACAGGGAAATTGATGGTACGCATGAGCCATGGATGTGTGCAGGACCCTGTTTTCCCGAGTAAAGGAATCTCATTAGCTTGGAAATCCCACACTTTGTTCCGCTGAAAGGTTTCAGCTAAATGGCTTTGCCAATCAAGAAGATGTAAGGGCCGGCTGTAATGAGAAAACGCTACTTTATGAATGCGAGTAAACTCCTAGATGGTACTTTAAAACCCTGTAACAGTGTCACAAATGAGCTACAGTGAAAATGAGCCTGTGTTTGCTCTGGATATTGATTGGATCGTATGTCGTATACAGTATGTATGTGTATATGCTACTACAATAAATTTAGAGGATGCTGACATTTAGTTGGTTGTTTACAAGGCTATTTATTTCCTAAGGCAGCTTATAATATATTTTATGATAAATGCAAACTTTATGAATTTAAAGCTACACTACCATTCAAATGTTTGGGCTATTTTTTTTTTTTTTTTTTTTTTTTTTTTGCTTTGGAAAGAGGACTTATATGCTCACCAAGGCTTCATTTATTTGATCAAAAATACAGTAAAAACAGAAATATTGTGAAATACTATTACAATTTTAAATAACTGTTTTCTATTTGAATATATTTTAAAATGTGATGAATTTTCTGCATCATTACTCCAGTCTTCAGTGTCACATGATCCTTCAGAAATCATTCTGATATGCCGAATGTCTTATTATTAATAATGTTAATATTTTAACATTTTGTTTGAAATATATTTTTTGTAACAATGTTAAAGTCTTTACTTTAAATTCACTGAACGCAATGCATCCTTGCATCCTTGCTGAATACAAGTATTAATTTCCTCCTGTACTGACTGAAACTTTTTAGAGGTAGCTCCTTCTTTTTTAAAAAAAAACATAAAATAAATAAAAATAATAATAATAATGGTTACCAAGAATATGAATGACTAATCAATAATATTTACATTTCCTTTATTATTATTATTATTATTATTATTATTCTTGTTGCTGTTGGTGGTGGTGGTGGTGGTTATTTTTTTCAATTAAGAACATTCCTTCATTTTAATAATTATAATAAAAATATTTAAGTTGAATATTTTTAGATAATAAAGAAAATATTATTAATAATAATGATAACAATAATTACAATAATAACAACAATAATTGTAAAATTATTAATGTTAAAAGAATAAACTTTAATTATAATTATAATTATAATTATAATGATAATAATAATACATAAGCTAAATATTTTGGATAATAAAGTAAAAATTACCAATAATCCAAATAAATTAAAAATAATAAAAAATTACCAATAATCCATTTTCTTTGATTATTTAATAATACTTAAGAAAATGTTTTTTTTTTTGATAATAAAGAATATTAATTATCAATCATAATCAATTTTGATTTCTTTGAATATTATAATAATAAAGTAATTAATTACAATAATAATATTAATAATAATAATAAGAAGAAGAAACTGTTTCCTTCATTATTAATTATAAACAACAATAATAATAAATAACTGAAAAAATGATATTTTTTTACAAACAAGAAAATTAAATAATAGTATTCATATTCTTGGTTATTAACAAATCTAAAAATATATATATATATTAATAATAATTATTATTATATCAAGTATTATTAACTTTTTCTCAGATCTTGGTTTCACAAGAATGTGATGAGAAATATTTGTATTTATTTTGACTGCAGACTTTATCTTGTCAAATCTGAGCTTAGCTCGAGTTCTCTTTAAAATCTCTTGAAGAGACATACTTTAAGTGAAGCTCCTGGGATCATTTTTCTTTAAAAATGTGAGACATTGCTGAGATCTCTTCAAAACCTCTAGAAGTAAGACTCATAGTAACTAGGCTCTTTTTTTAAGGAACATTTGAGAAACCTGTGAACAAGTATTCATTTGATCTCTATTTAACCTCTGAAGAAAAAACAGATATTATTTGTGTTTTTTTCTTAACCAAGGGTGTATTCAGACTTTTCACTGGCACAGTACACTGTCAGAAAAAAAAAAAAAAAACTTTTAAAGTTACAGCATCGTCTCGCTGGTTCTAATACACACTTTTCAGTGTTAGATATGGTGCAAATATGCACTTTCTTTGAGGACACTGTCCTGACAAGCTTACTAAAAGGTACAGTCTTTCTTTGACAGTGTTGTTTTCTTTTTCATTTAGTCCATGCCAGCTCCCTGGAGCACAATCCCATTCTCTGTATTTCAATCTCGTCTTTCCACTCATCCACTGTAATGGCATTAAATGGAGAACCTGATGGCTCGTGTTGGCATGACGTTGTGTGTGTGTTGTGAGGTTAACCCGGCTCTCTGAGGTCGGTTTTGCCACCCAAACAAAGCCCAGATGAGATAACCCCCCCTTCTCTCATGGGACAAAGCAGCTCTGGCTCCCCTGGTGCATGCTTTGGCCTGGAGAGAGTGTTTTTGTCGTTCACTTGGGGTAAATCCTCTTTGAAAGCACAGGGATATAATGATCCACTAACGGTACAACAAGTCCTCAAAGACAAGACGCTGGAATGAGGGATAATCTGCCAATCCCTCCTCTCACGGTTTCTCAGGGAGGAAGTCGCTCGCTGTTTAGAGGAAGTGCAATCGATATGCTGTGGCGTCTCTGAGTTGATGACTTAAGTATCACAATCCTCGATTGAGCTTTGTAATGAACTATACAGCTGAGGTCAGAGAACTGCAGGAATGTGTCATGCAGCGAAAGCAATGATTCAGAAACCTGTGCAGGTGAGAATTACACACCACGGTAGATGTGACTGTTCTGCCATTGCCATATGCTGTTTACAAGTGAAAAAATGGAAAAATAAAGAGTGAAATGTGTGGGAGAAACTAGAAATGTGAAATTTAGTTGTTTACTATTGAACTTATGTTAGACTTTAATTGTAAAACAATTTTACTCGATTTAAGATGATGATGAGGATGATGATGGTTATTACTGTTATTAATTTCAAAGTAAAAAAATTCTTTAATATTTATTTAATAATTTACTATTTATAAAAATTATTAAAACATTATTATTATTATTATTATTATATTATAGTAATAATAATAATAATAATTTTATTTTTAATAGGTAATATGAAATTTCTTTATAATAATAATAGCAATACTTAAGCACAATATTTTTGGATAATTAGGAATATCAATTACTAATAATAATCAATTTTCTCTAATTATTCTATACTAATATTTTAATCTAGCAATAATGCTTCAATATTTATCATTGAATAATGTATTATTATTCATAGTTACTTGCTATAGCTCTTAATACTACTACTAATAATAACAACAATAACAAAAACAAATAATATGAATTACTAATATTTGATTTTCCTTGTTTATATTGTTATTATTAAGCACAATATTTTTGTAATAAAGAATATTCAATTACTAATAATATTCCATTTTCTTTAATTATAATAATTTTTATAGTAGCAATAATGCTTTAATATTTATTACTCAATAATGTATTATTTCTATATTAAAATAATGAAAACATTATTATTATTATTATTATTATTCCTCCTAGTTCTCAATAATAATAATAATAATAATAATAATAATAATAATAATAACAATAATAACCAAGACTATGAATTACTAGTAGTAGTAGTAGTTATAGTAACGATGAATATGAATTACTAATTAATATTTAATTTGTTCATAGTATTATTATTGTTGTTTTTAAAAATTAAATTCATTTAATAAATAATAATAATACTTAAGCATTCTACTTTTCGTTTTTGATTGAATGACCAAGAATGTTAATAATTAATATTTAATTTTTCTTGTATATATTAAGCACAATATGTTTGTATTAAAGAATATTAGTCACTAATAATACATTTTCTTTATTCTATCTTAATAATATTAGATTTATAGAGTAATATTAAATATTATTCTATCATAATATTAATAATAATAATAAACTTTACCATTTTACCATACAAATACCATTTTTGAATAATAAAAAATATTAATTTTCTTTGATTATTTAATAATAATAATGACAGGAATAATAATAATAATAAAAAGAAATAGAAATTGTCATAATTATTGAAATAATTATAATAATATTTTTATAAACAAGAAAGTTAAATATTAATAGTAATTTATATTCTTAATGATTCTGAATGATCATTTTCAATTATTATTATTATTATATTATCAGTTATTATCTTTGTGTTATCATTTGTATCATTGCAGCTGTAAAAAAAAAATGGCTCATTTTGGTCATACCGCTCATCCAAACACATCCAATAACTGCAGCCCTGCAGATGTAGATTGCAGCCCTGAACATGTCCATGTTGTGTGAAGCGTGCAACCCATGTCGCAGAGGTAGAATTTCTCTGACGTGAGATCAATATTGATGTCATTCTTGAATGATTGATGAGCAATGAGCTCATAATGTGATACACGATGATGACACAGATTACTACGCTATCGAGATGTTGTATCATCACATGCACGTCCAGCGAAGGCATGGTGGCTTAAATATCCAAATAACATGTGAATACCACAGCAGCTAGGCGAATGAAACCGACGAGGCCACGCTTACCTTCTCCTGGTACTGTCGTCGAGACGAGTCCAGAGACTGGATGAGGGCCGTGGCGTGACCCACGAACATGGCGTAACAGGTGGCGCCGACAATCATGCTTAGCATGGTGATCCAAAGGTCCGACATGCTGACGGGCGCTCTGGCTCCGTACCCGATACACAACATGTGACTCATGGCCTTAAATAGGGCGTAAGAGTACTGCTTTCCCCAGGAGTCGTTCTAAGAGAGCGATAGAGACAGAGATGAGAAGATGACACAAAAAGAAAGACAGTCAGCAATAGAAAAGCAGGTGGAGTTTAATACTTGTACGCTTGCAGGCAAAAACAGTGTATCAGTGAGTCTCCACAGAGCGTCCTGCCAACTTAACCTTCATGCATGGCAAACTATCTCTCTCCATGCATCTTCACTATTGACTATTATCTGTATTTCTATTGTATTTCCTGTCCTGTTTGTTTGTTGTAATCTAACAGTCCACCTATATATATCTATTCCAGGATTTATTTGTTTATTTATTCATTCGTCCAGTGTAGTGTTTAATTTAATTTTACATGGTTAAAGCTTTTAGGAACACTACTTTGCCTTACAACTGGGACTAAGCAGTTAGAGATTATAAATATTTTCATTTATTGTAAACTTTATTAAGATTATTAAATTTCTCTCTCTCTCATTTATATGTATTAATTAATATTATATAAAATAAAATAATAATAATAATAATAATAATAATAATAATAATAATAATATATTAAGTCAATTTTTACAAATTCTATTTTTTAAATAATATATTTAGCTTTTTTAAACACTGATTTATTTACTTGACTTAAAATTATTATTATTATTATTATTATTATTATTATTATTATTAATATAATAGAAATAATATTTTTTTTTTACTCATTTGTTTATTAAAATAATTTAAACACTTTATTATTATTATCATAATTCCTTCTAGTTCTTGGTAATAATAATAATAATGTTTTAATTATTTTAATAAATAATAATAAATTATTAAATAATAAATTATTATCATCATCACAACAATTCCTCCTAGTTCATAATAATAATAATAATAACAATATATTTTAATTATTTTAATAAATAAATTATTAAATAATAAATTATCTGTACTATAAATTATTATAATAATTATTATGACAATTCTCCTAGTTAACAATAATAACAATAACAACAACAATATTTATGAAAGAGATTTATTTATTATTCAAAATATATAAAACAATATAATACTATAACAATATTATCTTACTATAAATTATATTAATTATTATTATTATGACAGTTCCTCCTAAATAATAATAGCAATAATAGTTTTAATTATTTTAATAAATAATAGTAAATTATTAACTAATAAATGAATTGTCTACTATAAACAATAATAATAATAATAATAATATAGTTTTAATTATTTTAACAAATAATAAATGATTAAATAATAAATCAATTTACTATAAATTATATTATTATGACAATTCATCCTAGTTCATAATAATAATAATAATAGTTGTAATTATTTTAATAAATAATAATACATTAGTAAATAATACATAAATGATATCTACTATAAATAATATTAATATATTATTATTATTATTATTGGTGTTGTGATTTTTTAATAATTCAGAAAAAAAAAATATATAGTATGTTACATATGTATATAAATAAAATTCATATAAAAGTCTTTATGATTTTCTTTATTCTTTATTCACACATTTTTATTTATTTATTCTTTTTCCTTTGAGAAAATACCCCATCTCTACACCATCCTTTTAGTCTCTGTCTCATTTGCAGCAGGGTGTTAAAACAAGTGATGGCTTTGGTGTCTGCTAATCAACTTGGATTACTTTCATTAGCTGCCGACAGTTGATGTACGGCTCTGTGGATTCCTCATGCCGGACGGGAGAAGAAGAGGAAGGACACTTTCAGTCCTCGCACAGGCTATTAGCGCAGCTGATTTTAATGGAGAACTGGGCGAATAGAAAGAGACAAACTGTACTGCAGATGTACTGCAGCGTGTCCAACCCTGCTCACAATCAATACATCAGCCCATGAAAACAAGGCCGAAACTTTCCAAGCCTTTTTTGTTGTTCTAGCTGTTATTTGTAGCCTTTTTTGTAATTAATTTTTTTTTTTTTTTTTTTTTTTTTTTTTTTTTTGTCTTTAAATATTAGTGTATTATTTGTAGGCCTTCTGGTAATCTGTATTTAATTTAATTTAAATCAAATTTTTTTGTATATTATATTACATTAGCCTTACACTATTAGTGTATAATAGTGTAATAAAAATCATATAGTAATGGAGAAACAGTTATTTCACTATTGAAAGCACGGTCTTGTAAGATAAAAATGTTGTTATTATAATAATTTTTATAATAAATAAGCTATTTCTTTTTCCATTTGTTTGTAAAATCCCTGTTGAATCAGCATTGGATATTTTTGGGAGGTCGTACCAAATGTAGCAGTGCTCTGTTTAGATGAATTTGCTTTTCTGACTTATTTTGTACCCAGAAGCTATTTTCAGTTTGCTCTGTCACTCCTCAACGTCAGCATTACTCTCAGACATTAGTTAACCGAGAACACGGACTAAAACGAGACCCTTATGACTTCCCGATGGCCTCAGCTCCTCGTGTTTATGTGAAGCTCACTGGAGGGATGTGAGGATGTGACAGTTCCCTGTTCATGGATGGAGTCTGGAATGGAATTGCTGACTGTTTGAATCTCTTCCTGCTCTTTTTGAAGAGGAAAAAGTGCTGAGGAAGCCGACAAATGCTAGTTGAAGCTGCTCTTAAACCTGCGTAGCGCTGCCTGCCGACCCACAGGGCTCTCAAACGCTAGTCGACACGCTAGTATCACACACGCTAGTTCTGCTGAGTGTGTGCGCCTGTCAGAATAACTTAAGGAAAACGCTCCTGATGTGTTCGCTTTCTCTCTATACGGCTGTATTAACTCCAGTACTGACTCACCTGTTACTGCCAAATCTAATGTCTGTGCTGACTGCTGATTTCCTTCAAAGACTGATTGAAAAATTAAGGCATAATTCATCACAAGAAAAAAAACTGCATCATATTAGATATTCCCTATAGAATTCTATGATAGAATGGTGTTCTGGCAGTTCTGAGTGGTTGCTAGGGTGTTACTAGGTGATTCATAGTTTTCTGGGAGGTAGCTGCCAAATTGCTAGGGTGTTGCTAGGGATTGCTAGATGTTTGCCTTTCTGGATGGTAGTAACATAATTTCTAGGGAGTTCTGAGTGGTTGCTTGGGCGTTGCTAGGGTGTTGCTAGGACATTACTAGGTGGTTGGTTTTCTGAGTGGTAGCTAAAGAATTTCTTGGGTGTCCTGAGCAGTTGCTTGGGCGTTGCTAGGGTGTTGCTAGGACATTGCTAGATAGTTGGCTTTCTGGGTGGTAGCTACAGAATTTGCATGGTGTTCTGAGTGGTTGCTTGGGCATTGTTAGGGTGTTGCTATGTGGTTGATAGAGTTTTCTGGGTGGTAACTGCAAAATTGCTAGGGATTGCGAGGTAGTTGGCTTTCTGTGTGGTAGCTGTAGAATTTCTAAGGTGTTCTGAGTGGTTGCTTGGGCATTGCTAGGGTGTTGCTAGGGCATTGCTAGATGGTTGGCTTTCTGGGTGGTAGCTACAGAATTTGTATGGTGTTCTGAATGGTTGCCTGGGCGTTGCTAGATGGTTGATAAAGTTTTCTGGGTGGCAACTGCAAAATTGCTAGGGCGTTTCTAGGGATTGCTAGGTAGTTGGCCTTTTGTATGGAAGCTACAGAATTGTAGGGTGTCCTGAGTGGTTGTTTGGGTGTTGCTAGGGTGTTGCTAGGTTATTAATAGAGTTTTCCTGGCTGCTATATTGTTCCTAGGGACTGCTGGGTGGTAGGTACATAATTTCTAGGGTGTTCTGAGTGGTTGCTTGGGTGTTGCTAAGCAGCTGATAGTTTTCTGGGTGGTAGCTGCAAAATTGCTAGGGTGTTGCTAGGTTGTTGCTAGGGATTATTAGGTGGTTAGCTTTTTGGGTGGTAGCAAAATAATTTCTATGGTGTTGTGAGTGGCTGGTTGGGTGTTGCTAGGTGTTTGATAGAGTTTTATGGGTGTTAGCTATAGAATAGCAGGGTTGTAGCTATGTTATTGCTAGGGCCTTCCTAGGTGGTTGGTTTTCTGGGTGGTTGTTAATGAATTTCTAAGGTGTTCTGTGTGGTTGCTTGCCTTGGTGTTGTCAAGGTGTTGCTAGGTGGCTGCTAGAGTTTAGTTTTCTGTGTGGTAGTTTCAGGATTGCTGTTGTTGTTAGGGCATTCCTAGGTGGCTGTTTTTTTTGTGTGTAGTTTTTTGGGAATTTCTAGGGTGTTCATATGTTGTTTTTAGGGTGTTGAGTGGTTGTTAGGGTGTTGCTATGTTGTTGCTAGGGCCTTGCTAGGTGGTTGGTTTTCTGGGTAGATCTTAAATAATTTCTAGGGTGTTCTGTGTGGTTGTTTGCTTTGGGTTTTGCTAGGTGGTTGATAGAATTTTCTGAGTGGTAGCTACAAAATTGCTAGGGTGTTGCTATGTTGTTGCTAGGGCCTTGCTAGGTGGTTGGTTTTCTTGGTGGTTGTTCCAAAATTGCTAGGGTGTTGCTAGGTCGTTGATAGATTTTGGGGTGGTTGCTACAGAATCTTGCTAGGGTGTTCTGATGTTTTGCTAGGGCATTGCTAGGTGGGTGATTGGGTGCTTTGGGTGCTTGTTGCTAGAATATTGTTTGGGTGTTCTGAGTGGTTGCTAGAGTGCTGCTAGGGTGTTGCTAGGATGTTATGACTGATTGCTAGGTTATGGTTTTCTGGCTGGATGCTTATCCCAAATCAAAATCAAGTTTTATTCTGGCCCAGTCCTCAGATAAGGCTCAAGTCCTTAAGTCTGCATGGCATTTTTGCCTGTTTTATTGTCTGCCAAGGAAAAACAAATCAAGAAAGTGTTTTAAAAAAAAAAGTAATCATACTGAGCTGGAAAAGTTTGCTTCAAGTTTAAATTCTAAAATACATATCAGTTTTTATTGTGTAATACTACCTTTTTATGTAAATACTAAGTCATGCTTTGTGACAACTGCAAAGAATTAAATAATTAAACCTTTCCCGAAGACAATCTGGTTTGTAAATGTGGGTTTGAGTGTGAATATGTGTGTGTAAAACCCAAAGGATCTTCCTCTGTAGTTTCTGATGACCAGATGTCAAGAGAAGGGATCCGTCCCAATCAGACTCACTCCATAAACACCTACAATCTCTCATCCTCTGCACTCAGACACTGTTTTAACTACACTTCATACCAGCGTATTTGATAGCTGTGGGTCCTTAAGTGGTCTGCCGATGATTAGAAGAGCCCACTTGGGAAATGTGTTGATTGGCTGATAATCTGTGTGTATGTTACAGTGTGTGTTACAGTAGGTGTCATAGACAGACATCACCACGTAAAGCATCCCAGAGGAAGACAGAGTACGCAAGCAAAGTACACACCAGGTGTTTACATGTGTCTGTGTTTTGCACAGGTCATAATGCTCAGCTAATCCGTATAATAGCCACACGAGACAGTCATGTGCGCACATGTGAATAATCCAGCATAAACCGCTAAAACGCACACATGCACATGGTTTTGCACGTACACACAGGAAATGAAAAATCCTAGCTAAGCTAATAGTGCTGTTATGTTTGCTACAGCACATACACATCCTTCTTTCACAAATTTGTGCACTTCTGTGCGGAAAATTCATTCACCTGTTCAACGATGGCAACCAAAGTGCCATAGCAAACGTGAAGTTCTTTTCCCAGCGTATCAGAGCTGTGGCCCTCATGGACTGAACACACGGCCGCTCTCCTCACCCAGAAGTGACTCTCTCAGACATGACCAAACACGCAGTAATTGAAATTCAATCCGATTCCACCATTCCAGCTAATCACACGCTACGTTACCAGGCCCAGTGTGTCAGAAAAGGGTAATAAGGGGCTCAAATAAACCACCCTCCACCTGAAGAGATGTTTGCATCTAAACACGCAGTATGTCATTTTCTTAATCTTAAGAAAAGTGTAGACCAGAGACAGAACTGAGAGGTTTTGATTGGTCGCTGAACCCCGTTTCAGTTATTTTAACAGAGAATGTGCTTCTAAAATTAAAATGTCGGAAAAGACGCAACGATTAAAGGGAGGAAGTTCTACCCAGCAAACACAGCGCAACTTGCTAAAAACCTAAACTCACATTTTCTTTTTCCTTTTATTTTTCATATTTAATTAGCATAATAAAATATCATTAAATAATTAATGCTTATTATGGTATTGGCTGTGCTAAAAAGCTATGTTGAATGAAAAATTAAAAATTGAAAAATGCATACAATTTTACTGCAAATAAAAATATTAAATGCAGAAAATATTAAATGTATTATTTCACTTTGATGAATTTTATTTTATTCTGTAATTTATGAAAATTGTGGTGCTTCAGCATTGGATTTGTCAGCTAGCATTTCTCGCTCTCTTTTTATCTTCTGGTTTCTCCCTCTGTCTATCTCCTCCTACATTTCTTCCCCAATCTGTTTTTCTTCTTCTCTCACCTTTTCTCTTCTCTCCCCCCTGTATTTCTCCTGATGGCTGTCAGCTGAGCTATCTAAAGTGACGTGTGAGATAAAACGAAAGGCCAAGCAATCGTCTCAACAGGCCTCTTGAGAATTAAAAGCAATCTTTTACCGGCTCCCAAACAGATCCCTGTTTTATCCCTTACATCTGGTAATTAATTACTATAACAAGGAGACTTTATTAAATAAAAGTGTGAGCTATTGATTTGGCAACATCTCAGGAGACACAGCAAAACTGATGGAAATCAGTTAAAGGACCATTGCACATTACAGCCAAGTTAAGCTTTATCAACAGCATCTGAGGCAGGCGATCGATTACTGCAGAAGATAGTTTTGATTAGTATTACATGAAAATGTACAGAATTTTAAAACAAACCTGTAAATCAAACAGGTTTGTAGTTTGAAATTCTGTATATTTCGGTCAAAGCATTTTTTGCTGGTATTTAGAAGTTTGTGGAAATCGACATGGATACCGTTGACAGAGCTTAATTTCAACTTAGCATAAATCATTTTTTACAAACCAAATCACATTTTCTGTTTCAGTAATCCGGTCAGGGAGTTGCTAAACTCTCAAAAATGGTTTAAACATCATGACAAAAGAAAGATGTTTCTGAACATCTGTCTCCGCATATTTTGTGTGCCTTGAGTATGTGCCAAAAAGACAATGTTTTTCCCTTTTATTTAGGAATATTTACTTTTCATAAACCTGACAGGATTAATGATCTCCTACTTCTTCTAATTTGGCTTTCTGGCATATTATCTACTCTCATCATCTCGCAAAATGACTCCTCGTGATGATCGTCCCTTTATAATTGCCTTGGGAAATGCAATCTTTTGTTCATAATGGAATACTAGCGTATTGCTCACAATACGCAGATACTGTGCCGTATACACTGATTACAGCCTATTAGTTTTTAACAGCCTATTATTTGAAATAAAGTAGTATGCAATGATAAATGAAGACTATTAGAAATAAAAGTTGGTATTTTCTGGTTTTGTGTATTTATTATATAGAAGCAGGGTTCTACAGTGCGACCATTTCAGTCACGTTTGCGGCTAAAAACTACTGCGTGCGACTATGAAAAAATATTTAAGAGCACCATGTGCGAGTGACCCGATCAGCAAAGGTTTCTATGTGTTTCTGCAACGCTGATTTATGTATCACAGACATATCTCACAAATTCTTTCATAAACAAAGTGTAGAGAGAGTGTAAATAAAGGATTCATTGTGCAGTGTTGATTATGATGGAACTTTGTGAGATCTTGATGAAATAAGATGAGTGATAGATTTTAATGATTTTTAAGGGAGTTTGTAAATGAGATATTGATTTAATACAACAATTGAATAAACAAGAAGTTAATATTAAGTGACTTACATTGTCTGACTACAACACTATTGCCCGATTTTGCTCTATTTTGTTGTCAAAAATAGTCTGAAACAAGTCACAACTGAGCCGCTTCGCATCTATATTCAAACACAGCAGTGTTTCGACAAACAAATTTAGTGAGTCAATGATTCAGTTTTCCATTTATAAAGACAGTCACTTGCTTTATTCCATCACTGAGCCTCATTAAACATGAAAATACACCTACAAGCCACTTTCATGTTCTTTTATGCCACCTCTGTAGTACAAATACTGATTTCATTTGATTGGTAACTTACTCTTATACTTGTTCTTCTTCTATTGTTTTAATTAGAAATTTTAAAAGGCTTATTTATATATATATATATATATATATATATATATATATATTTTTTTTTTTTTTTTTTAATTTCACATAAAACATGAAATACTTTTAATAAAGTTAGAAAAATGCCTTTACAGAGGTAAAAACAAAATTCTCCTGTAAATTACTTTAAGGAGTCAAATATCATCTCGTAATGGGAAGGCTAATTTTTGATTTCGGTAAACTGTACTCTCTTTTTAACATACCTTCGGATGTTTATTCATGTTTAGTCCATGCTGAAACTGGTATTAAAGTGGAGGAAATGATGAGTTCACATGCTCGTTGTGCTTCCGCTCCTCTTGCACTGAGGCGCTACAGCGATCTGTCACTCTACATTAAACAGCGCCAAAACGGTATTTACACTGTAATAAAATGGACAGAATTTGAAATCTGAGACTGTTTCATATCAAAGTAACTAAGTACGAAGCTTATGGCGATTTATTGGATGTGAGGTGTGCTAGAATGTTTCGTTCATTAACTGAAAACAGGCTAGACTAATTGATTCATGGAATTTAAGAATTTAATAAAATCAAGAAATCTATATTTTTTTACCCATCCCTATAATTTTTTACCCATATATACATACACATACACTAAAAATGACAAAAAAATGACAATGGAAAATCTATTCAAACATAGCTTTGCTGTAATCTCCACTATAAAAAATGCAAGTGGAAAAACAGCGCCCCCTATCCAAGCCCACCTGTGGAGAAAAATAACCTAACCTCTTTATTCCCAATGGACGTTGGGCCTTTTACATGCATTTAGGACAAAAACGTGACTGAGAATACGGGAGGATAGCACTGGAGCTTACAGTGTACATTATGCCATGCATTGTGGGTGAGAAGTTTAAGCAGGAAGATAATGAGTCAGGTAGTAGCGCTTCTTATTATAAATAAGCTGGAAATCACCTTTGTTCTACTGGGCTTTTCTCCTCTGATGAGCTACTGTGCAATAAAAATTCAAATGAGGCTCAGTCTTTTCCTAAAACACACACACGCACACACACTTATAAAAAAAGGCCACATACATCCATATTTCTGCTTCTCCGCCTTATCGCTTTAACTAGCCACAAGATTCAAAGCGTTTCCAGAAAACAGGGGTCATTTAAAGAGTACGGTAATGATATTCTTCTTAATTCAGCATTACAGAAGATCAAGAGCCATATGCGGTAGATAAGAGGGCTTAGGGAAGTTGTGGGCTGCATGACATTACTGGATTTAATACATATTATAGACTCTTGCTCTCTTTAGATAGGTCGTATGAGTTTCTTTCTGTGTGCTTATGCATACAGAATAGAATATAACAAGGTGAGATTGTGTATTTATGTGTTTTGTAAATCTATTCATCAGTCTTTGTTCCAGTAACATTTTCTCATTTATTTTCTTAACAGGCACCAAGAGAAAAAGTATGAGCTTGTGTGTTTAAATTATTTTATGAAGCAATGAATTAGGCATTACATAAAGCATTGTGAAGGTAGAACTCAAATTTGTAACAACACAACATTGTTTGGACTATGCTATTTTCACTGACTTGTACTGCATGAGTCACTGAATCTTTTGCTGAACTGATTTGTTCAATACACTGATTCATTCAGGGCCAACACAAGTGACTTAATGAGTGATTCATTGAATCAGTTACTCAACTCATTCATTCAAAAACACTCATTTATTCACAACCAAAACAAATGATTGCCTTTTAATGAGTGATTCATTGAATCATTTGCTGAACTGATTTGTTCAGTACACTGATTTATTCAGGACCAACACAAGTGACTGTCTTAATGAATGATTCATTGAACCAGTTACTCAGTTCATTCTTTTAAAAACACTAATTTATTCACAACCAAAACAAATTATTGACTTTTAATTAGTGATTTACTGAATCATTTGCTGAAATGATTCATTTGACATGCTGATTTACTCAGGACCAACACAAGTGACTGTCTTAATGAGTAATTCATTGAATCAGTTACTCAACTCATTCATTCAAAAACATTCATTTATTCCCAACCAAAACAAGTGATTGCATTTAATGAGTGATTCACTGAATCATTTTCATAACAGATTCTTTCAGATGACTAAATCATTTGTTTGTGACCGAAACAAGTGACTGTATTAAGGTGCAATGACATTTATCATTGTTTGTTGAATTTTCGCTTGCAAAATCTTGTTGTTGGAATATTTCGCAATGGGTTTTTCAGAAAGTTGGTCATGCGGATTTGTCGCTTTGACTAAAAGAAAGCAGTCTGGCCTGAAAATGACTTGTTCAAGTATTCACTTTAGCTATTCATTTAAACTGTTTGTTTAAAAATGCTAATTCATTTATTCAATGTTCGAAGTGTCATTTGCAATGCTTCATGCAGCCGTTATTGAGCTGCAATTACTGTTTCCATGGTAACAAGAACTTCTCTGATTGGTGGATCTCTTATAAAGAATGTGGGTGGTTTAATTCAGCACTGGGAATTTGGAAATAAACTAGAAATTGTATCAAAAACGTTAAAAAATAAAGTTGAAATCACACTTGGGGCTTCTACAGAAGCATAATTGCTTGAAGCTCATGGTGGTTCTGTCTTGAAAGGTTTATACATTATTCTCTCTATGGATAAAATAAATAGGACTCTTACTTCCCAAACCCAACTACTGCACTCTTTTCCAATCTGTGAGGCTTTTACAGGGTTTGTTATCATGTCTGATCATTACAGTGAAAGACCAGTGGCCTGTTACTCAACACACATAAACCTGTCCCATATAGCAGCTCTTAGATTGATCGCTCACACCCAACCTTTAACACCAAAACAAACCATCCAATCCACAGACACACAGAGAGCCCTCTGGGACGTGTGTGTGGTTATGCATCTGTGGTTATTTATAGCAGAGGCAATAGTCACGATTTTGTGCAACGGTAACATACAAGATGCCCTTACAGTTCAGACTGACATTTGAAGTAATGGTTTAAACGAGAGAAATACGGCCACGGCCAATGAAACAGAAGATTAAAAATACGAAACAAGAGCTGATTAAAATTGTACTCATAGAAGCCAGTGGGCTTTTAGAGTCACTACTACACCAGCCTTTTGTCTTAACCTGAGGTGAGTGTTATCTAAAGGTGTGTAGAAAATGCTTTTTTATCTCTCTCTCTCTCTCTCTCTCTCTCTCTCTCTTACACTCTCACTCTCTCTCTCTCACACCCACACAACCCCGGTTACTATCCAGCTATTCAAGCGTGAACCAATCGGGTGACAGCAGACAGCGTGTGCTGAGAAGAACGGTATAAGATCACATGTAAACCATCCCTGAGGTAAAACTACACACACATTATACTACACACTACATCCTGGAAAAAAAAACATGACTATTTTTTATTTTATTTTATTTTATTTATTTATTTTATTTTTTATATATATATTTTTATAATTGCATTATACATATATCTATTTCATATATATTTAGAACAAACAATGTGAGTGTGTGTGTATATATATATATATATATATATATGTGTATATACACACACACACACACACACACACACACATATAGTCATCTTTTTATTAACGTAAAATGAGATATCATAATATAATACATTAAAATAAAATATAATAATTATAATATAACATCATTATATAATATAATATAATATATTCTAATATAATATAATATAACATTGCTTAACTTTTTAGAAAAGCTGAGAATGCATGTTAAAAAGAACGAAATATTATAATTAATTATAATATTATATATATTTTTGCTGTTATTTGTTGTCTTTTTTCATCTTTTTAATAATGTAAGATGAAATATCATAATGCATTAAAATAAATATAATATCATTATATTATAACATTAATATTAATAGATTATAGAATATTAATAGATATTAATCTATAATATAATATAATATTCAATGAGATCTAGCAATCTAAGGCAACTATTGAAAATCTTACTGAACCTCTTTTATATATAAGGAGTTTATTTGCAAAAACAGATAATTCAGTTTTTTAAAATGTTCAAAAATCATGTTTTTTATTGTTATCATGTTTTCATTGTGTTTTATTGTGTTAGTTAGCTGTTTTTTGTTGTTGTTGTTGTTGTTGTTGTTGGTATTTTTACTTAATCAAAATAACCCAACTGCAATTTGATTCAGATGAACTGAAATGCACAATGAAAAAAATATTTTTAAAAATTGTTAAAAATCTGTTTTTGCAAACGAACTCTTCAGATGCATATAAAAAGTAATTTATTTTGATATGTTTTGTATTTATTTATATTAATATTTTTCAGTATTTTTTTTTTATTTTAAATAAGCTTTCAAAAAACTGAACTTTTAAAATATTTAACAATTCCTATTCAGATTATACAATTCTTGGTGATTTGAATTTGATTTTACATTTTGAATAGTTTAAATATAACAGTGTTCACTCTTACAGCACCAATATTTACATTTTCAATGAGATTTGAACAGAGTTTTATGCAAATGAGCAGAGAAATCAATATCAGTATGAATGTTTCTTGAGACCTAGAAGTGTTTAGGGAATTTTTGGAGATGTTTCAATGTCGCAGTGTGGATATAACTTGATAGCACTCTTAAGATCTGGACAAAATCTTTAAATGTGAAAAATGTCATTTCTGCACCACTGGTGCCATCAAATAAAACTGCAATTCCAGCTGGATTTTCCAAACACTCCGACCACCCTATTTTGCCATTTCCTTCTGCCTGTGTGAGTTGTATTCAAATGATTTATTACAGGCATCCATCGGGATGCTATGGATTATTTTATGTACAGAAGATCAAATGAAGCATCTCATTAAAGTTTGGCAGCAATAGCGCGGACAGTAATGCAAAATTCATGATCGAGTCACATGTACAGAGGAACTTTGCGTGCAACACATCATTCAATTAAAAACTCATTTATTATTTATCATGTGGAAAACAATTATAGTTATTGATGTTTCCTCTTTGCAGTGTGTTTTTGCAGAATGCTCATGTTAGAAACGTGATTTATGGACAGTGTTTTCCACAAAACCTCTGTTGGTTTGGCTGCTGCCAAATCACTTTTTCACATCGTCTGTGCTAAAAAACCTTAAGTGAATAAACTCTTAGCATAATTATCATTTTTTATATGATCATTAAATATGTACTTAACAGAAGGAAATCTACAGTGTTTCTTTGCATAAATTAGCTTTGAATGTACTCAATATGCCCTCTTTAAGTTAATGATGCTCATTTTATGGAAAACAGTTTGTACTTACTTTAAAAAAACATCATGTACTCTTAAGACACATTAAAAGCATTAACAAGTGATCGGAAACATCCAGAGATTTTAAAATGATATAAAAAGCAGAAAAAGTGTGATATCATGTGCATACAATTTTTAAATTTAATATATTTTGTATTTATTTCTATTAATATTTTTAAATATTTTTTACTTCAAATAAGCTTTCATAATTCAAGCTTACATTTAACAAACATCCTATTTAGATGACAAAATTATATGTGATTTTAAATGATTTTTCTGGTTTGTTTATTTTGATCTGAATTGGCTACATCAGTCATTTTATCAGACTTGTGGATTCTTGTGCTGGTAAAGTTTCCTAGTGTCTTTTACCATCTACAGAAATGTTTTAAAAAAGTAATGACCGGTAAAAGTAATCCCTCGTGAAATGGCCCGGTGGTAAAAGCTTGTGAATCATCTCTCTGTGGTCCACGATCGGCCTGTAGGTCAACTATCATTGTACATGAAGCACTCCAAAACTATCAAGAGTATGCTGACCGATGGAAAGATGCACTTCACAACTTCCCAAAGAGACCACGCTTGCTGTTGTGCATCCACTAAAGCTCTTTTTATTGAAAACTACAGTAGGTTGCAAGCTTGCCTAATACAGTATTGCATTCTTATTCAAAGATTTCAAATTTAATATTGCTGTATAATGCATGCTATTGTTTTATCAACATTTAATGATGGTAAACATCACAGACATACACAGTAACAATCAATGGACGAATCTGATATGAAAGCTCTGAAGATGTAAATATTTTTACTGATCGGAAACACTTAATTTGGACGATTCTGACATGAGTTATGTCACTTTTAGGGCTGGAAACTTCAACCCTCATAATGCATTTAGGTCTTTTTTTCCCGGAAGAGATACATAAAAATGACTACAAAAATATCTTTTAGTAAGGGAACAAAACTTCAAAACACAAAACATTTTTCCACTTTATTTACGTATGTATGTATTTATTTTTAATTTTTTATTATTTATTTTTAGGTGTTAAAAATACCTAACAGTACAAAAATAAAATTATCTATGAAGTTATATTACTGTCTCACACACATTTGAGACTAAATTTTGTTAAAAAATGTTTGGCAAACCATTGCTGTATGAAAAATGTATCACTCTTTTAATCTTATGCAAGTAAAATGAAATGTCATTTGAAAACTTTTCAGAGAAGTGTTTGTTGTTTTGATGTTTTTAGTAAGGGAACAAAACTTTGCAAATACTTTAAGAGCCTCAAAATACAGAACATTTTTCCAGATTTATTTATTTATTTTTAATTTTATGTGTTACAAATACCTAATAGTACAAAAATTAAATGATCTATGAAGTTATGTTGTGTGTCAAAATTCAGAAATTCTGAAAGTAAAAGTTTATGCAAGTAAAATTAATTTATTTTATTTGAAAATTTTTCAGAAGAGTGTTTGTTTTAAATGACTTTTTTGATGAAATGCATAGTTTTGCAGTAAGACAACCAAACTTTGCAAATGCTTTAAGAGCCTTAAAATACACAACATTTTTTTCCTGATTTGATTGATTGATTGATTTTTAGGTGTTAACACCTAATATTACAAAAATAAAATTATGAAGTTACATTGTGTCTCACACACTTTTTGGACTGAATTTTGTTAAAAAACACATTTTAGTGAACCATTGCAGTATGAAAAATGTATAACTTTTTTCATCTGAAAGTGAAAGTTTATGCAAGTAAAATGAATTTATATTGTTTGAACTTTTTTTCAGGGTAGTGCTTGTTGTTATGATGATATTTTTGATGAAATTCATAATTTTTACTCAGGGAACAAAACTTGCAAACTGCAAATGTTTTAAGAGCCTAAAAATACACAACATTTCTCAAGTTTATTTACATCTCTTAAGTTTTTGTTTAAAAAAAAACACAAATATGTTTGGCAAACAATTGCTGTATTAAAAATCAATCACTTTTTTTCACCTGAAAGTGAATGTTTATGCAAGTAAAATTAATTTATTTTGTAAAAAAAAAAAAAAAAAAAAAAAAATCAGAGTAGTATTTGTTGTTTTGATGCTGTTTTGTTAGAAATACATATGTAAGTTTCATAAATATGCACTGTTTTTGAGTATAAACCAATTCCATTAATTCCAACAGGATTATTACCATCAATTCTCTGATTATATGCTCCTATAAATTGCATACAGTGATATATTCAAACAAAATTTCTCATCAAAAGACTAAATTTTTTAACAAAAGTTCGATTCAGATGATACAACTCTTTGTGATTTTATTTGTTTTTAAATTTTGAATAGAGTGTTTAAATATCTAAATTTTAAGTGACAGTTGTCAATTTGAGGCAACTATTAAAAAGAGTTTTACACAAATGAGCATGAATGTTCATTGAGACCTACAACTGTTCAGGGCCTTTTTGGAGGTGTTTCAATGTCCCGATGTAGATATAACTTTTCAGGACTCTTATGATCTGGATAAAATAGAGATACTATCTTTAAAGGTAAAATGCATAATGTATGGACCACTGGTGTGATCAGATATTGAATAAATATTGGAAAAATAATGATTAAATACAATGTGATTTTATTTTTAGCTGAGATTACGGGAAAAAATGATGCTACAAGTGTGGAATGTGACCTATCTTGTACCATCTCTTTCGAATAATGAGTTATACGGTGGTTTAAAGTTGCAGTCATTTGGTTTGGATCCTGCTGAGAGAGGCATGTCGAGATCCCCAGACATTCCTCCAACGCTAACCTCTCTGATGGCTAAATTAACCCGACAGCCTGGCCAGTAACGCAGTCGGTGTCGCCTCCTGTCTGCTCCGACTCAATGTCCCAATTAGCACTCCCCCGCCAGGGCATTATATTGTCTTCTTCACTTCGCCCGCCTAAACCCTGAATTACTGAGCAGCAGGGCCACCGCCTCCCTCTGGGACCCCCATCCGTGCACGGGGAAAAGACAGCACCGGGAATCTTTGCTCATTTTTCATCTGCATTGATTTTTTTGGGGAGGAGAAAGTGGTGCAGAGGTAAACAGGGAGGTCATCGATTCAAAGTCACACAAAGACGCTGAGGGAAGGAAAGAGGGAGGAAAACGCACCTCGACTAAGAAGCTACATAAAAATGGATGCGTCTTACGTTACAGAAAAGTAAAACAAAACACTTTCCCCGGCTTTTGATTTTCTGTTTGTTTCTGTTATGATTTTCTGGTTGTGGCATTTATCTGAACCGAGCCCAGGGGAGTGAGACAGATGGAATATAATCATGCAGTCTTGATGTAATTTACAGAAAGGAGGAGGTGGTGCATCTCTATCAGTTTAGAAAGCTCTCGCTGAGGAAATGTCGCGTCAAAACACCTGCAGAATTGATGACTCAATAACAAAAGCTCATTTTAAGAGAACGCACCCTGGCACAATAGACTGTTTTACAATATTAAGCGATCTGCATTCGGTAGTCGTGGTGGATGCACATGTTTGTAGGCGACTGACATTTCAAGAGGCAGTTTCAAGTTATGTCGGAACGATGGTGTTTTCGAAAAGTTTCACTGTCGTTATTTTACATTTGTTGATGCTAGTGCCATTGAAATTGGAATGTAAATACTGATTACTGATTGGAAACTCTTCATTTGGACAATTCTGACATGAATTATGTCTGTTTTTAGCGCAGGAAACCTCAACCCTCACAACGTATTCCGGTTCTCCGGATTTAATCCCTTTTTTCATCTGAAAGTAAATGTTTTCAAATGCAAGTAAAATTAATTTATTTTGTTTGAAAACTTTGTTGTTTTGATGCTGTTTTGTTAGAAATAGGTTGCAATAGTGGCATAGAAATTGTAATGTTTTAATTGCATATATTGATTATTGAAGGATTAAGTGACACTAAAGATTAATGATGCTGAAAATTCAGCTTTGCATCAAAGAAATATATTATATTTTAAAATATATTACATAAGAAAATAGTAAATAGTTTTTCATTTTCATAAATAGTTTTATTTATTTATTTTTTTTTTTGTTAAATGCTTTTTTTTTAATCAAGTATGCATTAAATTTATTAAAAGACTTTAAAAGACTGCAATATATATATAGATTTCAAATAAATTAAGCTTTCTATTCATCAAAGAATCCTTTAAAAATAATGAAAATTGATAATAATAAGAAAAGCTTCTTGAGCAGCAAATCAGCGTATTAGAATGATTTCTGAAGGATCATGTGACACTGAAGACAGGAGTAATGATGCTGAAAATTCAGCTTTGCATCACAGAAATAAATTATATTTTAAAATATATTACACAAGAAAACAGCTGTTTTATTTCTTTATTATTATTATTCTTATTTTTGTTAAATACTTTTTTAAATCAAGGATGCATTAAATTGATTAAAAGAGACTTTAAAACACATTTACATTTTTGCAAAAAAAAAAAAAAAGATTTCAAATAAATAAAACTTTTTAATCATTAAAGTATCCTGAAAAAAATATTGAAAATTGAAAATAATAAGAAAAGCTTCTTGAGCAGCAATTCAGCATATTACAATGATTTCTGAAAAATAATGTGACACTAAAGACTGCAGTAACGATGCTGAAAATTCAGCTTTCACAGAAATTCAGCATCACAAAAACAAATTATATTTTAAAATATATTACACAAGAAAATAGCTGTTTTTTTTATTTATTTATTATTATTTTTTTTTTTTTTGGTTAAACACTTTTTTTAATCAAGGATGGATTAAATTGATCAAAAGAGACTTTTACAATGTTGCAAAAAAATATAGATTTAAAATAAATTACACTTTTTATTAATCAAAGTATCCCGAGGGGGAAAAAAAACTCAAAACAGATAATAAAGCTTCTTGAGCAGCAAATCAACATATTAGAATGATTTCTGAAAAAACAGCAAAAACAGTAACATAATATTTTGAAATATTTTTACTATTTTAAACTGTTTTCTATTTGAATATATTTTAAAATGTAATTTATTCCTGTGATTTCAAAGCTGAATTTGTAGCATCATTACTCCAGTCAGATGATCCTTCAGAAATCATTCTGATATTCTGATTTGCTGCTCAAAAAACATTTATTATTATTATTTTGTTGAAAACAGCTGAGTAGATTTCTTCGATGAATAGAAAGTTCAGAACAGCATTTACCTAAAACAGAAACCTTCTGTAACATTATAAATGTCTTTACCATCACTTTTAAACAATTTAAAGCACCCTCGCTAAATAAAACTATATCTTCTAAATAAAACTAAACTTCTTTTACATTTCCCAACATCATCTGTGGCTACACAGGATAAAACACAAACTTAAGCGTTGATTAGTATGCGTCATTTGCTTTTCATTTTGTTGCATTAGTGATAAAACAATTGTTTTTTGCTGAAGTGAAAAAGAAATGCCCACATCAACTTTTTAACTCGCAAGCACATTATAATTACGCCTTCTACGCTTGTAAGTGGAACTTCCCAGAAGGATTTGAAAGCAGCGTTAAAACTGATTTTGAACAGCCTTTAAAATGCTGTGTATATAGGCAGCTCACTAGGTTTTGTAACAGATCTCAAGTGTTTATGCACTGCAATAAATTCTCATTCTCTGGTTAAAAAGGGAAAAATAAGAAACCTGAGGCTAGAATTTTAAATCAGAGCCACAAGGGACAATTTCAACCTCCTATCGCATCAAACCGCAATGAAACGCCACAAGCGTTTGACCTCTTCTTTAGCTTTAAAAAGATTTCTTAAAAGTGCATATGCATTCAAAAAACACATATTTGGAGCACATTTACTGTATACTGTATAAAAAAGGTTTAGCTTTGTTTTCTTGGATGCTCTTTGCATGCATACCTTCCTTTTTTTTCATCCAAGTTGCGTTTGACGCAAATGAGATAAAACAGACACAGCTAAGGCTTTCATTTCCTCAACGCTAATAGCAGAGCGTCTTTAATTTATCAGAAATGTCACGTTCGACATAGCCAGAGGTTTCACAACATTTCAAAACACGAATATCAATGATTCCCGGTAAGGCCCTTCAGAGCCAAGGGGTCTGCAGTATCACCTCAAAGTTAGATTGAACCCCGTAGCACTTGAGAGGGGATATGGTTGCGTAACAGCGAACAGCCGTATCACCCCACCACCACCACCCAAGACTGTTATCTAATGTGATGCCAAGCTAGCGAGCTCAGACGAATATGCAAAGAGATTTGCACATGCCCATTACAGGCCGTCTGCTGATCTCTGCGCACACTTTCAAAGCGAATGCGTAATTTTTGTTAGCGGGAAATCAGAGAAATCTGACTTCCTAAAGCAGCGTGACACAGTTGGCCTTGAACTAAAAAAACCCTAATGCTTTTACCAGCACTGCAATTTGACCTGGAATGTGAGTTGAACTCATTCGAAAAAAGCTGGGAGAAGAGAAAAAAATTATCTTGGCATTTTAACTTCCATTTAGCACCAACATGATGTGCGGTGAAAAACTACAGCGAGCCATCTGTCCTGATTAGCTGAACAGCTCTCGTTTGATAAAGGTCAAGTGTAGAATGTTCTGCCCAGTGCCTCTCGGATTTTAACAGTAATGGGACGTGCAAATCCAAATATTCATATGCTTGGGTTGTTTAATTTGCTTTGTAAAACATAATATGCTGACTAACTGGTGAGATAACAGCTGCAATACGTTGTATAAGTAAATTCAGATGTTCGTTCATGAGTTTGTCACACACATTGAAATCTGAAACTCAGACTGATATGATTCTCTCAGTTTTTCCACTTTTCATGTAAAACCACCAAAATTGCAATGGACTTACCGGTAATAGCAACTGACACATTGCATTGCATACTGCAGCCCACTTTTGATTGTCTGAATGAACTAGGCACTTATCATTTCACATATATACACTGCAAATCAAAACATAAATCAGATTATACTACCATTCAAGGATCTTGGGTCCATACAATTTAATGTTTTAGAAAAAAGTCGGTAGCAATTTATTTTACAGCCCTGTTCCACATGTACACTACCAGTCAAAAGTTTTTGAACAGTAAGATTTTTAATGTTTTTTTTTTTTTTTTAAGTAGTAAAGTTTTTTAAGTGCTTTCTATTTGAATATATTTTAAAATGTATTTCATTCCTGTGATCAAGGCTAAATTTTCAGCATCATTACTCCAGTCTTCAGTGTCATGTGATCCTTCAGAAATCATCCTAACATGATGTTCAAGAAACATTTTTTATTATTATAGTCAATATTTACAACAGTTAAGTACTTTTTTTTTCAGAATTCATTGATGATGCTGCATGAAAGGATGCTTTAAACTGATCAAAAGTGATGAAAAATACATGTATACTGTTACAAAAGATTTTTATTTCAGATAAATGCTGTTCTTTTGAACTTTCTATTTATCAAAGAAATCTGAAAAGGTTCTACTCAGCTGTTTTCAGCATAATAATAATAAATGTTTTTTGAGCAGCAAATCAGAATATTAGAAAGATTTCTGAAGGATCATGTGACTGGAGTAATGATGCTAAAAATTCAGCTGTGCAATCAAAGGAATAAATTACATTTTGAAATATATTCAAATAGAAAACAGTTGTTTTAAATAGTAAAAATATTTTACAATTGTACTGTTTTTGCTGTACTTTGGAACATTTCAATGCAGGTGAGCAGAAGAGACTTCTTTAAAAACATTAAAAATCTTACTGTTCAAAAACTTTTGAATGGTAGTGTACATACTATGTACTTATTATATTAATAACATTAACTAGGTAATAACTTGGTACTAACCCTGAATGTTCAACCCAAAAGTATTTTATGTTCAGCAAGGTTGCATTTATTTGATTAAAATACAGAAAAAAAACTGTAATATTGTGAAATATTATTACAATTTAACAGAACAGTTTTCTATTTTAATATGTTTTAAAATGTAATTTATTCCCGTGATGCAAAGCTGAATTTTCAGAAGCCATTACCCTAGTCATTCTTACTCCTGTATTTTATTTTTTATAACTATTTTGATGAATATAAAACTCAAAATGAACAGCATTTAATGTCATTTTTATAAACAATGTCAAATTTTCACTGTCACTTTCAATCAATTAAATGCATTTTTGCAGAATTAAAAAAAAAAAATCTTACTGATCCTAGACTTTTAAATGATAGTGTATATAATTCTGCCTGTAAAATATCTAGTTTATTTGTTACTAATTGCTAACATTTTTTCAACTGGCAAACTAATTTACTGCTTACATTTTCCTCACAAATGCAACACATTTTAAAACTCAAATTTCAAAATGATTTTGGTTCCCGGCAAACTGTTAAAAACATTGCAGTAAGGCAATCAATCTGGAACTTTGTTATTTTTACAAGTGCTTTTCAGTTTTATGCATTATGCATCAGACAGTCAGACAAACAGCAAAGACTAGTGAGGTAACAACCTCTACACATACTTCACTTTGATACGCCATTTTATTATTACCAGTGTTAGCAGGTGCTTTCTTTGTTCTTCTGTATTTTCCAGGAGGTGAATTCATGTGGTGATTAAGGATAGTATTTTGCTGTCATAACCAACAAAGCCACTCATAGGTCCATAAGAGTAGCCATAGAAACGAGTAATTTCTTCTAAGAGTAGTCATCTCATAATTATGGTAATTCTGTCACTATGTGAACGCAGCATATATTTACTGTCACTATTAAGTTTCTTAATGAAGAACTGTTAAACATTTAGAGAACATTTTCACTAAATCAATTTCTTGCCCACTGATCAAACGATCTTTTTGACCCGAGTTCGAAATAAAAATCGGAAAATAGTTCTGAAAGAGGAATGAAAAGTTTCGAATACTTACAACCATACCGTTTAGCGACACCCAGCAATCAGGAGGGAAGTCTTGCAGGAGAGGCACCAGGAACTGCAGGCATCCGTCCCAGTGACACAGCAACAACATCATGCCAATCAGATTAAAGATTCTTACCACTGCACTCGCCAGGTCATACGTCATATGAAAAATCTGGAGGAGGAACACAAGTAGAAAAAGAGGTCAGTGGTTAAAGAATCTTGCACAGGATGACGTTTTGTTGAATAACAAAAAGTAATACTTTGCAGATTACAGGATTCGTACAGAAATTCCAGCACTTTCAAGGACTTTTTTCAAGCACTTCTTTTTTTTTTTTTTTAAAGACTTCGATTAGAGATCTCACTTATCAAACAATGTCTTCTCTTTCAAATTCTAAATTCTAATGAACTTTTTTAAGTGATTTGTATTTGTGTATACTTTCTTTTTTCTTTGTTTTGTTTTTATAACTGTACTGCCTTAGTGGTTTGATGTTTTCTACTGTTTAAGAAAAAGAAAAATCAGGAAAAAAATGATTTCGCTCCAAAATCCTGATCTGAAACAAATGATTCTCACTCTGAAGTCCCGATCTGAATCAAATGAACCATCATTTCAGATTAGGACTTGGAACGCGGATTGCGAATCATTTGACTTAGATTGGAATTTTGTATATCTTAAATCATCTTTTAGATCAAGACTTTAAATTCATTCACTTTGCTAAATAATTCACAAACCCGTTTCGATCTAAATCAAATGATTCGCCATCCGCGTTTTGAAGTCCCGATCTGAAACAAATACATTTTGTGATACGCAATCTGTCTGGAGCACTTTGAAACAGTGAATCACTTTGCGATGCAATGGTTTAGCTGATTCAGAGTTTCGAAAAACTCACTTGTTGGGCCTCACGATTCACTCATCACTACATGCTATTTAAAATAATTTTTTTCATTTTTTAAATAAAATTAAATTCTTTATTGGTTTCAAAAAGAACCTCCATGGAACCTTTTTATTTGTGTTCTTAAAAATTATTAAATGGGACCACAAAACCAGTCTTAAGTAGCATGGGTATATTTGTAGCAATAGCCAAAAATACATTGTATGGGTCAAAACTATCGTTTTTTTTTTTTTTTTTAATGCCAAAAATCATGTTCCATGAAGATATTTTGTACATTTTCTTACCATAAATATATCAAAACTTAATTTTTGATTAGTAATATGCATTGCTAAGAACTTCATTTGGACAACTTTAAAGGTGATTTTCTCAGTATTTTGATTTTTTTGCACCCTCAGATTCCAGATTTTTTTATCTCGGCCAAATATTGTCCTATTTTAACCAATCGAACATCAATGGAAAGCTTATTTATTCAGCTGATGTATTAAATCTCAGTTTCAGAAAACAATCACAAAAGCTTTTAAGAACTGTTCACTAAAAATTTCTTTGGGGAACCCAAAAATTCTTCTTTGGAATTCACTCTTGAAAATAAAGGTTCTTCATTAGCATTAATGGTTCCATGAAGAACTATAATCATCACTACGTGCTATTTAAAATCATTACAAGCGATGTCAAAATTCTAAAATAAATGTCTCTTTTAATTTGATCTAGTTTTTGCTAGTGAATCACTTAAAATGAATGATCGAAGTCATGAGTTTGAATCAATCAGAGCGGTTCCAGTATAAATGACTCAATTAATTTGGTTCATCTGTTCCTCTTTTCGCGTCTTCAGCCATGTTTAAACGACACAGTCAGTACTACTGGCTTAGCTCGCTAGTTTTATGACATTAACTGAAATAAGCAAAAAAGGTATGATGTTTTTTGAATTGTGTGAAAAAATATGTTCTTAATGAAAAAATGTAGCACTTATTTCATAGATACATTGTCTTTCAATAATTCAAGAACTTCTGTAGGAGTTCTTAAAGTACCTCTATATTGAGTATATATTGCTATTTTCAAGGGTTTTCTAAGCTTTAAATTTCAAAAAGTCAAGTACTTCAAGCACTTCAAGCATCATGTACGAACTCTGAGATTAAAGGGTTTACACAAAAATGAATATTCTGTCCTTAATTACTCACCCTAATTTTGTTCTTTCATCTTCAGAAAACAAATTAAGATATTTTTGATGAAATCGAAGAGCTTTCTGGCCCTGCATAGACAGCAATGCAACTGAAATGCTCAAGGCTCAGAAAGGTAATGAGGACATCATTAAAATAGTCTATATTCAACCATAATTTTATGAAGCTACGAGAATACTTTGCGTCGTGGTATTCTTGGAAACGTGCAGCGAAGACTGACACAGAAAAGAAGAAACTGTTGAATAAAGTTGTCATTTTTGTTGTCTTAGTGCACAAAAAGTATTCTTGTAGTTTCATAAAATTACAGTTGAACCACTGATGTCACATGGACTATTTTAATGATGTCTTTACTACCATTCTGGGCCTTGAACGTGGTAGTTGCGTTGCTGTCTATTCAGGCTCAGAAAGCTCTCGGATTTCATCAAAAATATCTTCATTTGTGTTCTTACAGGTTTGGAATGACATGAGGGTGAGTAATTATTAACAGAATTTTCATTTTTGGGTGAACTATGCCTTTAAGAAAACAGTATGTCATGTGACATACTGGACTGGAGTAATGGAGTAACTATTTCTTTTGTTTTTATTTTTTCCAGCCCACACAGCCATGTGATTTATTCAACAGGAAAGTAATATCAGAGTTCAGAGAAAGTAATTGCATTTTGATTATTATTATTGTTTTTTTATGTATAGCATGCACTGATGAGTCATGCACAAACAAATCAGTGTCATTTTTTAAGTAAATGAGGTACATTTTGATTTCATTTAGTCTTTAACAACTCAACTTAATTGCAAGACTGAAAAGCTACTAGATACGCCTTGCAGTCTGTGTCCTGCTCTAACTCCCTTGTTCTTAATAATCAGTGTCATCAGAATCGCTATGTAGACAGAGCTGTGAATGTCGCGCCTTTTCACCTCTTCGTAGATTTATATTGCTAATAATGCAGCGAGAACAGAGCCAACATCACGGAAACACTGCGTCTTGCAGAATGACGAGTCACTGCCCTGGAGGATTCAAAACAATTACGCTCGACCCCAAAGACAACAGTCAACACGAGAAAAGAAGATGTGTTATCCATCTCATCTCCGCCTACTAAAAGGTCTGATACTTAATAGCTCCGCATCAATAAAACTGCAGTGAAAAGGGCTGTTCTACAATCCGCAGCAGTTCTCAACTGGTTTTGCTTTAGAGTCCAGAGTTTACTTTAGCTAATTGTAATGCCGCATTGTGAAAAAGTCACCAAAATGTTTTTGCAAACAATCCTGAGATGTTTTAATTGCTGAGAAGAATAGCTAAGCTGGCCTTAGTTGGTCTGTTGGCTAGTTTTAGAGGGGTTTTGAGCATGGCCAGGTTGGGAAACCATCTTAAGTCAGCTATGCAATGGCCCAACAATATGCAAAATAATTAACTTACCACAAGCTAAATGGAAAACTTGACAAACAACATTTAAAGTGTTGATTCACCAGATTGGAACAAATACTCAAAATGTACCATATTACCAAGTGAAAGATGATTTTGGACGAAAATACACTTTTAAAAACATAAAAGTTCTTTATTGGTTCCAAAACAAATCTTCAACTTCTATGGAACCTTTTCATTTGTGTTAAAAAGTTCTTTAAAATTATTAAATGGGACCACAAAACCAGTCCCAAGAAGCATGGGTATATTTGTAGCAATAGCCAAAAATTCACTGTATGGGTCAAAATTATCAATTTGTCTTATATGCCAAAAATCATTGGGATATTAAGTAAAGGTTATGTTCCATGAAGATATTTTGTAAACTTTCTACTGTAAATATATCAAAACTTAATTTTTGATTAGTAATATGCATTGCTAAGAACTTTATTCAGACAACTTTATAGGCGATTTTTTTTCCCCCAGTATTCAGATTTTTTTTGCACCCTCAGGTTCCAGATTTTCAAATAGTTGTGTATCTATATATGCATCAATGGAAAGCTTATTTATTCAATAAATTGTGTTTTTTATACAGTTTTTTACAGTGTGGTTATGTGGTCCAGGGTCACAAATGCTTTTTAAGAACTGTTCACTAAAAGGTTCTTCTTTGGAATTCACTCTTGAAAATAAAGGTTATTTTTTAGCATGGATGGTTCCATGAAGAACTATGAACATAAATGGAACCTTTACATTACACAAAAGTTTCTTTGGGCTAAAGGTTCTTTTAAGAACCAAAAATGGTTCTTCAATGGCATCAAAAATGGGAACCAAAAATGGTTCTTCAATGGTATCATTGAATAAATCCCATTGGAACCTTTATTTTTAAGTGTGCACCTTTGAAAGATTTTCTTCTCCCTTCTAAAAGCATACTTATTGTACTACCCTAAATAGGCACGATTTTATTGTAAGTTGCTTTTCATAATTTGCATTTAGCATTGTCAGAACAGACCCGCTACTTGTTTTGGTCACGACCCACCCGTTGAGAACAGGTTTCATTGAAAATGCCGCCCACAGCTGCTCTTACGTGAAACATTAGGTGCTTTTACACACGATTGCAAGAGTCCTCATCTGTCTTAGCGAACGCCTGGGATATTTGCATGTTTTTTTTGTTTTGAGCCAAGGTAGATTTGGTTTATGTTTCACAAGAGTGATACAGCCAGGAGCCAAGAGAGGGAGAGGGAAGCATAGAGGGAGATATAAAACAGGGGACATGGCCTGAAATGATATGAGATTACATATAAACACAGCAGATGATTAGTCATATGCAAAGTACATTGTGCGCTGGCACAACAGAGACTCAGAGGGGTGAAAGGCTTCGAATTCCAAAAAAATCAATTCAGCCTTGGCAAGACGGAAGCGGGTGGCAATTTTAAATGGAGTGAAATAATGTAGAGAAATGGATAAGGGGTTAGAGGAAGTGTGTGTGTGTGTGTGTGTATGTGTGTGCGTGTGTGAAAGAGATACACATTTATTCTTGTTTTGTTTTGCTGTTTATTCAGTGTAGTCGACCGGAAGAAACTGTGGTTGTTATACAATTCACATTGTATCTTTTTTTTTCTTTTTTTACATTTAGGATAACACATCTTCTCAGACTATTTACAACATAATTGCATTTTACTCCCGTAATATGACACACTGCTTGGATTAAACAGGATTTTCAAGTAATAAAAAATGTTTGGCAGGACTTGATTTTATCCTTTGCAAATTAAATGAATTGTAAAAGTGGTCTCCACTGTATATGACAGGTTGGAAAATAAGAGGAATTGGTCATTGGTAAAAATAAACATTTTTCTTTTTGGAATAACATGCACCGATGAACACAAAATGACCAGAGATGCATATTTAAAAAGCGATTTTGATCAACCCAGGCTCATTGGAAAAACGTGCACGTAGTGACATTTTGTAAAATTATGTAAAATGTCTAATGAATGACATCTAAAGAATGATTAGTTCTATTGCAATCATTTAAAAGTTAATCTGGCAAAATCTGGCAACACTGTATTGCTTTGTTTGTTGTATATCAAGTTCAGAAATTAAATGTTTACAATATCGCATTTGAAAATAACATACCAACTACATTAAAACCTACCCTAGACTTAACTTATAGTGTTAATAAAAGCAAACGCGAGATAAAAATGCATTTGCTTAAGCAACCATGCCATTTTAGCTTGTTTCTATAAGGACTATCGGGTGAGCTACAGAGCAAGTTTACTGCACCAAAAAAGTTATGATTATGTTATACACACATCAAAATGTATTACTTTACAAATCATGCACTATTGTAAAAGTGTTTTACACTTTAACATAACAGAATTGTGCAAGAAACTGCATGAATGTATGTCTTTGTTAATCAATAATCTTCCCCGTAATCATAATTTGTTTGAAAAGTTGTTGGTGTTTTACCGTCACTAGTTTTTATTTCAGCTGGAAAGTACAATGAATTGCATGTATAGGTAGATACATTTAGATATTTAGATAGAAGCATGTTTTTTCCAACAAGATTTCCAAGTTGGAAATCTATATCACTACTATGAAATACTCCGACATTACAATTCTGTCTGAAACTTTAAACTTCACCTCCTACAGCTTGATAATTTAAATTGGTCAGTTTCATTCGACATGAATAACGAGACAGATCCCGTTGGTTAATCAGACAAGCTCATGTTATAGCGGCGTGCGCTCGTCCATCGTTAGCGAACGGCACGGGATAAAAGGTTTCAACGGCACTGGCTCCGAACAAAGCCGATGTTCTTTCCTGAACGCCTCCGTGGGCACCCTCGCTAATTCAGCCATCCCTCATTTGCATGAAAAGCCCATTAACTCCACACATCACTCAATTCCTTTTCTATGCGGGCCAGTTATTTCATTATAAAGCCCTGGCCGGAGAAACTCAATACTTACCCCCCCTCAAAAATATCTCTACTAATGTTTTTCCCCAGCTCTAGTGGTCACTGGTTTTCCTTGATAAACCCTGAATTGCATTGGATATTTCCCCTGCCAAATTAAGGCAGGATTTGAAGCTGAAGGTAATTGTTATCTATTTTTAAGTTGATGGGATTGCTCTTGCACTCCACATACGGCTGGAATTACTAAGGTGTGAATTTGATGGCGTTTTAATGGCCGCTTATGGTATGGGCCTGATGGGTTAAGTTCATTTTATGCTCCACAAAACCCACAGTGGGATGTGGTGACCTTTTGTAGTCTCACACTATTTTTGAGTTACTGCAAAGAAGCCAAGGCGTCACTGTGAGTTAACAGTACAGACTGCAAAAACTGTCTCTGCAAATTTCTCTCAGAGTTTGACACTTGTAATGTGATACAAAAGTATTTCTTTATGAAACACAGAGGCTGTTGGATTTCTTTCTCGTGGGTACATTTTGCTATAATGAGAACATATGTTTTAAATCTATGTATATCATGTTACATATTAAAATGTCTCTTATTGTAAATAGTTTAATCAAAATATAACTTTCTCCATCTCCATTTCTTGTATAGTAAGCAAGGTCATTTGGACTGGGAAAAATTCCTGCTCTATATCATTTCTTGTTGTTTAATGTGAAACACATCATGTTGCTGCAGCTAAATGTGTTGTGAATGTTGGTCCAAAGTGTTTTTCTCCATCCCACTTGTTGGTTGATTCTAGCTTTGTGTTGCTTTCAAAATATTGCTTTGTTTATTTAAGCATTTCTGACCAGTTCAGCATAGCAACAGTGTCTCAGCCAATGGCATGAGTTTGGGGTGTGGCCATCTTTTTATTAACCAATGGCATACTGCAGTTCTTGGAAGCCTGTTTAAAAACCTTCTTTTTATGATTTTAATTTCGACACAGAAATAACACACTTCACCTTTAAGTTTTTGTGGAGAAAAATGACATGAATGACAATGAGTTTAGCTTTTGAACAAATCCTGCGGCACCTCTTGAGTTGTGAGGTCAAGAATATTGTCAAAACGCATTAACCTTCAAATTGGCCTGAGGTAATGGCTGTATCTTATATACACATGACTAGCATTTTATCTATATTGGTTTTCCTAGTCTTGTAAATACACCTCATGGGGCTGACACACAATATCAGAAAGTGCTGACATGTCAAAGACCCTCAGTGCCAATGAATCAATGCAATCTGAAATCAATATCCACAAACAGACCTAGACACTAATGGTGCTTTTCCACTGCGTGGTACAACTGGACCTGACTCGGCTTGGCTCGCTTTACTTTGGCTCCGTTTGTTTTTCCACTGCCTCATCTACTGACCATGATACAGCTATTTCTTTTTTCAACCTGTGTGCAACGGTCGTTTAAAGCAAGATGTTTAAAAAGAGTTGTGCGAACAAATAATATTGCGGTGGCTGTTGCTGACTATTTCAAACTAGCGGGTTTGGTGTCTCATGTCACAAATCCAGTGACGTTAATAGTGACGATTCTCTTTGACCAATCAGTGATCTACAGTGTCACATTTTAGTATCGCTACAGAACCTCAGTCGCCAGTTACTAGGTACTATACACAGTGGAAATCCCCCCTAAAGTGAGCCATACCAAGCGTACCATGCAAAAGGTTTCTCTGGCTAGAATTATGGCTAACTAAACATGCCTTACACAAGTATGCTAATGTTTAGCCAATGCATTGCACGTGTCTTGTTAAACAACTCTTGCATTGCACTAGGGGTAACAAGACTCAATACTCTAGGGTGGGATAGAGTTGCAAGATAGAGAAGCAGATGTGTAGATGTGTTGTAATTCAGGTAGCTAGCTATAAACAGGCTGACAATGTACTAAACTATAGCTCTGTCATGCCATTATCTTAAGTGAAATGGAAAATTGGCTGTAGAAAGAGGTTGTTTATGCTAATGTCTGTAGTAGTGCCACTTTGTGGCAATCCTGGCAATGCAACCCATATTTGTTTGCTTAGGAATTCAATTCTGACACATTGAAAGCAAACTTTTGCATTTCTAGGGAAAAAGTCCAAATTTCAGTCATACAGTGGTTGGAGGTGATTCACCATTGGAGAGTTGAGATCCCAAACTCATTTTATCCCCATTCTACCCTTGAACAAAGCAATTAACCCCAGGCTGCTCCGTAGGGAACATTTCCACGATTGTTTTCCTGTAAGTCACATTGGATAAAAGAGTTAGTTAAATTGTATTAGCAATTTCGCCATAGAGAATAATCAAATAATAGCTTGAGGACATTATTTTGGAGTTTACATACAAATAATGTGTGTTACATGTTTTCCTTCATGTCTTTGAACTCTAACATACAACGGCACTGGGTAGAGGTGAAGCACTATGGGAATGCTAACCAACAACTCTCAATTGATGCTCAAGGTTACTGGTGGAAGGGCACACAGCACTTAAAAGATCAGACCACCAGCGTCAGATAACCCCTACCAGGCACTGCCACGGACACGGATCGAACAAATGAGCCAACCCCCAAAGCATTCTACATCATACAGAAAAATCATACAGTTAATCACTTAGAAAGGTCTCCTAGACGCACTGCATGATTTGAGGTATGAAAGCATTTCCTGATAATTTACTCACCCCCATGTCATCCAAGATGTCCATGTCTTTCTTTCTTTAGTCGGAAAGAAAATAAGGTTTTTGAGGAAACCATTCCAGGATTTTTCTCCATATAGTGGACTTCAATGGGGATCAGTGGGTTGAAGGTCCAAACTGCAGTTTCAATGCAGCTTCAAGGGGCTCTACATGATCCCAGCTGAGGAATAAAGGTCTTATCTATCGAAACAACTGGTCACTTGATAAAAATAAAAAAAAAAGTGTACTTTTTAACCACAAATGCTCATCTTGCACTAGCTCGACTTTACGCATTACGAATTCACGTTGGAAAGGTCAAGCATGACGCAGGCAGACATACTGACCCAGTGTTTACAAAGCGAACGTCCAAAGTAAGTCAAACACCCTTTACAAAAATGGTAAAACAATGATGGCAGACAATTTTGAAGTTGGAGGAGAAAATGAGATGGAGTTTTTCGACCTACCCTACCTTTTTGAACCAAAGTACACAGACAAACGTGATCTTTCCAACGTGATTACAAGTGCGTGAAGTTGTAGACAAGCATTTGTGGTTGAAAAGTATAGAAATGCTTATTTTTTTAGAAAATGACTAATCGTTATGCTAGATAAGACCCTTATTCCTCGGATGGGATCGTGTAGAGCCCTTTGAAGTCCACTATATGGAGAAAAATACTAGAATGTCTTCCTCATAAACCCTAATTTTCATTTTGAATGAAGAAAGAAAGGCATGAACATCTTGGATGACATAGGGGTGAGTAAATTATCAGACATTTTTATTTTAAAAGTGAATTAATGCTTTAATTTGAGGGTGTTCTAGGTATTGGCATAGTGATTCTTGTCTTACAAGCAGTAAAAGAAAAAATACAGACTTATCACACATTGAGTTCTTTAGACCAGGGTTAAAGCCCCAGTTTAAAAATTCCTTATTTAGGCCACATACCTTCCGATTTTACAGTTTGAATAGCTGTTAACTTATACATTATAAATGTAAAATGTGATCAATGTTTCTTTCAAAAGAGCTTGGTTAAAAACTCTAGAGGAGCAGATGAACAAGCTGAACTGAGTAGGAGGAATAGACATAAAAAAGGAAAATTGTTTATAATGCTAATAAGTAGGCAATAGAAACATGGACAGCTGAGTCAAGCGGAAAGATCGGTGAATGCCAGACCAAGCCTCGGGCGCTCTACACTTTCTTACTATCAATTATTCTCCACCTCGCTCTCAAACTAGATTGTTTATCTTTCTGTTCTCTGCTCGGATGCAGATTCATTTAGTTGATAATATAATTATGCATTAGTTGCATTCCTCCACAATGTTATTGTCTGTCCCGAATGTATAAACCTCAGTGGGTTTGTAAGTTGTGTTCCATTGAGCCCCAGTGCCTCATGGGAAGTGTGATCAGGCTTATGAGAGCAGTGCATCCCAAGGCCAAGGTCTCCCAGAGGAGTACAACCTGATGCGTTATCTATATTTTATTTTCTTCCTTTCTTTTGCTCACAAATGTACAGTATATACTATGGTAACCATTATTAGTGCCAGAAATGTCAATTTTTCATAAGGAACTAAGACCAGATGCCACTTATAATAATAATACAAAAGAGGTTCTTGCTGTGATTTAAACTAGAACAGCAGCATGAACATCTACATTTGCTCCATGGTAAATTAATGTTAATAATGTAATGTCATTAATTTTACAGTACAAAGTAAATGTGTTGTAAAACATTAGGAACATTTCTGTTCACTTACACTGATAATTTAATTCATAATTGCTTACAGATTAGTTTTTTTCTTATTCAGTAACTGTGATGTTTGCCTGGTTTTAAATTGCAGTTTGTGCAGTCTTTAATCATGTTACTGTGTAATTTAACAATTTATAAAAGGAAAAAGCACATAAAATGGTTTTGCAAGGTCATAATTTATTCTAGCCCAAATAAGAATAAAATCCAATCAGTTTATGAATGCATTTTCATCCTAGGAATTATTGTAAAAATGTGCTTTAACCTAAATTGCAGCAAAAATGTTCTTATATATACAATTCACTGCAGTTTTTCAGTAGAAATGAACACTAGTGGGAGTAAAAGATCAACAATTTCTATTGATTTTCATGCAAATTATTGTTATGGCGCAAATTATCAATCAATAAAGAGTTGTTTTCATGCAGTTCCTTGCACAATGCTATGTTATGATCTCAGTGCATGATTTGTAAACATTTGCATGATGCTTTTTGATGTTGTACAATGCATAACCAGCTCCATATGCATTTTTATGTCACGTTAGGTTTAGTGTATTTTCTACAGTATGTTACTTTCAAATGCAAAATGGCATTAACCTTTTAGCACCACTAACCGGACTGCTGCAGTATGTACAAAAACCAAAGTAGTAAAAGATGTTCATTTGTTTGGGATAAAACTGATTGTGAAAACTAAACTTTGAGAGTGTCGCAAAACGCTCAAGAAGCAACGTAATATCCCATTTTCCTAAAGAGCCTGGGTTGCACATTTTACTGAAAATCTTGCTGATCGCAGCAAACCCTCATTCATTCCTATGTGAACCCAATGAACTGCAATTCTGCAGGAAACGCTGCTCAAACTCCATACTTTCTCTTGTTTTCCTCTCTATTCGTCTTCTCGACCTCCTTCTGTATCTCCACACTCTTTCTTTCTCTCCTCCCACCGCTGTCTCTGGGAATGGCTCGGGCAACAGCAGTGATACAGTAGAGGCTTCTGTAACTCTATTAATCTGCCCGTGTGAGAGATACTGTAGCGGTGTACAGTGCGCCAGGGCTAAAATTAGCCCACGGCTGTGAGGCCTGATGTTTCACAGCGCCCTGACCCATCACCATTCCAGCACTATCTCACATCCATGCATGCTTTGCACACTGACACGCTGCTGAAACGCACATATCCTCACAGACTGCATCTCTAGTAACAATCACACTCAGACAGATGCACGTCTTGAGTACAAAATGTAAGTAAAGATGAAGTGTAATGACAATTTAAGTAGTCATTTTAATGTTTTTGTAATAGGCACTGAAATACAGAAACCCTGTCTATGAGGTTGCAATCCCAGAATGGTTAGTGGTTAGTGATCATTTTCATTTAAAGGGACAGTTCACCCAAAATTGAAAATTACCCCATGATCAAGCCATCCTAGGTGTATATGACTGAATACAATCAGAGTTATATTAAAAAAAATGTGTTGGCTCTTCCAAGCTTTATAATGGCAGTGAATGGGTGTTGAGATTTTGAAGTCCAATAAAGTGCATCCATCCATCATAAAAAGTGCTCCACACAGCTCCGGGGGGTTAATAAAGTCTCCTGAAGTGAAACAATGCATTTGTTTAAGAAAAATATCCATGTTTACAACTTTAGAAACCATAATCTCTAGTGTTTGCTAACTGTTGTACACGTGTTCAACGTAGCATAAGCTACCGGATTTTGTTTGTCACTTCACTACGCTACGCCTACATCATCTGCTGAAATGCCACTCTCTTGTAAATGTGTGTACGACAGTTAGTGTAAGATAGAGATTACAATTTACAATTTAAGTTGTCTATATGAATATTTTTTGCTTAGTTTCAGAAGGTCTTTAGTAACCCCCCAGAGCCATGTGGAGCACTTTTAATGATGGATGGACATATTTTGGGGCTTCAAATTCCCAACACCCATTCACTGCAATTATAAAGCTTGGAATTGGAGCATTTTTTTAACATAACTCTGATTGTATTTGTCTTAAAGAAGAAACTCGTATGCACCTACGATGGCTTGAGGATGACTAAATCATACGGTAATTTTCATTTTTGGGTGAACTAACCCTTTAAGATGGTTGATGGAAATGACTTTCTTCTTTTAGACGAATATAATCAGAGTTATATTAAAAATATTCTGGCTATTCCAAGCTTTATAATGGCAGTGAATGGGTGTTGAGATTTTGAAGTCCAATAAAGTGCATCCATCTATCATAAAAAGTGTTCCACACAGCTCTAGGGGGTTAATAAAGGCCCTCTGAAACTAAAACTGCATGTCCACCAAAGAGTTTTCCCAGCAGCTAGTGTAGTTTTTTAACTGTTCTCAATGGGAGCGTTTTTTAAAAAAGGCAGGAGTGTGCAGAGCGCCGAGCATATTTTTCACATTGAGCATTTTTTTCTCTGCGCTGAGAGTTGAAGAATGTTCAACTTTGAGCAAAACACTGCATGCATCACTGTCACTTTCTAGTCAGCTAACCAATCAGAGTGGAGGAGGGGCAGGACTAATACCACCCTGCTTCTACTACAACTGAACGACAATGGAGAAGTTAATATTGCTTGTGTCTGAGTATTTTTCTTTAACAGACTGAATTTCCAGACTACTATATTATTGTTATGAAATTAATAATTAGAAAAGCATTTCATTCCCATTTTGTACTTCTAATTCGTGATCGTTGTTTTGTTTTGCACTCTCCTTTGCGCTTCCATGTTCGTTACTTCTCACCAGAGCTTACGCTATGCCTACATCACACCTACATCATCCATTAGCTGTGTGGAGCACTTTTTAATGATGGATGGACATACTTTTTTAGGCTTCAAAATCTCAACACCCATTCACTGTCATTATAAAGCTTGGAAGAGCCAGGTCCCTTTTTAATATAACTCTGATTGCATTCATCTGAAAGATGAAAGTCATATACACCTAGGATGGCTTGAGGGTAAATAAATCATGGGGTAATTTTAATTTTTGGGTGAACTATCCCTTTAAGATTGCTGATGGAAATGTCAACTTTATGTGTTATGCGTTAATATAGAGGTGCTATAGTGGCAATTAGTATAAACATTCTTCTTCTGTGGTCGAAAATGTTGATGAGATTGCTAGTTAAAGTTAAATAATGTTGAGTTCTTTATAGTTAGCTACCTAGTTAGAGAACTAAGGCTAAGTATATACTATAGGCTATTACAAGAACATGAACTTGCAGTACATCAGCCAAGCATACACATACAGACAAGCACAGTGCTAACCTCAGAAGCACTGACACAAAATTCAAAAAGACTCACTTTCTCTCAACACACCAACACATTCACATACACAGACTGAAGCTAACAACATCTAAGGGTTTAACTGCTCCTTTAGGACCCAAAAAAGACACGAAAATGGAAAAAAGAAACAGGATTAGCAGGAAGGTACACGTTAGCCTATTAGCATTGCTAATGTTTCACAGTTCTGGATGGATACAGAGAGACCCTGACAGCCGCCTGGGTGCTATTCATCAACAAAACATTACTGAAAAAAGACACAGTGGTGAAAAGGAGGAGACTGTGTGAAAGAGCGATCATAGCTATGATCAAAACAGCTTTAGCTTTGCTAACATTCAGCTCTGTTGGGGCCTAAACAGGTTCTGGCAGAGACTCTATGATTTAATACAGTATTTCTGTATTATTTGTACACTGACTGAGGCCAACAAATAAACATAGCATAACGTGATATAACAACCCAAGCTAAATTATGATTTCATGGGCAGTATGAATGAATTAAGGACTTATTTTCATGCAGTTCCTCACACAATTTTATGTTGGTTTTACTACAGTGAATGATTTATAAACTATAATACATTTTCATGTTTTCCTCACTTAACAAGCTCTGTATGTTTTTTTTTTTTTTTTTGACAAGTAAACTTGCTCAGTTGCTCACCTGGTAAGGCATTACACTCATGTAATTTTATGTCGCATAAATGTCACCACAGGCATGTTTTTCCCCACTGAGCCAGGGCTGCAATATAAATATCACGGGACAAGGAGAGATAGAAAGAGATTTGTGGGTGATAAAGATAAGGAGACATTCCGATTGTCTCAATCTGATTTGCGTATGTGAATCTTTAATCCTCATTAAAGAGTTTATTAGTCAGTTCCTGAATGGGGTTCACAGCAAGGAGACTCGTGCTAACAGAATTAGCTTTTATCATTATAACAGCTCTGTTAGAGACAATGCATTCATGCATAGTTCACAGTTTGAACATTTCTTTCATGTATCTAATACAGAAATGCATGCTAACATGTCTTCTGTCACTATAATTTGACATTGTGTATGTGCATAACCTCTGTTAAAGGTTATCAAGGATTAACAGGGACTAATTTGCCAGGATTAAAATCCACGACTGAACTCATTACAATGACGAAAGAAAATAGTGCCAGGTAATTTTATTTTATTTTTTTAATTCTATATATTTTACATTGCATAACAAAATCTCTGAAATCTTGCTCTTGGGGCTTTTTTTTTTTTTTTTTTTGATATACTAATGATTTTATTATTCAGCATATATAATTCAAAATGTATTTATATATGCATTTATACAGTATGTATTATATATATATATATATATATATATATATATATATATATATAATTATTTTTTTAAATGCTCACCAAGTGCATTTATTTGGTTAAAAAATACAGTGATAACATTAACACATTTTAAAATATTCTTGCAATTTAAAAAAAATGTTTTCTATTTGAATATATTTTAAAATGTAATTTATTTCTGTGATGCAAAGCTGAATTTTCAGTGTCATATGGTCCTTCAGAGTCATTCTGATATGCTAACACTGATCATATGTTTTTGTATTAATGCAAATTTTTAATTAGCAATGAGAATTTCAAAATACAGTACGATATTAGTGGTACATCATCATGTTGATGTGTTCGGCATTATGCGGCCATGTTTTGCTTACCGATTTCAGGCTAAGATGCATCTTGTTTAAGGATCTTTACTCAACCTAACAAGCTAAATGAAGTGGAAGGGCTTTGCGCAGAAGAGGAAATGTGACTCACTGCGTTTGCTTTGAGGGGTTTTCACTGTTCCAGAGGAAGAGGGCTTTTTACAGTGTGCCTGGCAAACCGCCGCATGGAAATGACATCAGCCTCTCTGTGCTCAGTGAGGGCCTGTGAACCGGACCCCCGTGGGGTGACAAAGAATAGGCCAGAACTTTGAGCGCAGCCTCACCGGCTGTCATTAAACCTTCTGATTCAGCCCATTACGGAGCCATTTAGCACTTTCACGTCCTACTCACACCAACCTGACAGTCTAAGAGAGAGGAGGGCCGATGGGTGGCCTGCTGTCAGTGAAATATGTGCGAAAAAGAAAAATGGAAAAAAGCAAAGATGAGGGGTTTATTGGAGGGAGGGAAGATAGTGATGAAAGTATAGATTCAAAATAAATGAGATGACCAGAATAAGATAATAAAACCTAAGCACCTAAGCAAACAAATGCCTTTACAATGACTTAAAATACATATATAATTGCAAACAATAGAACTAATGTACATTATGCATTATAACAAATGACTGCAGGGGGCGCCAACCAGCGTTGCCAAGTCCACAGTTTTCCAGCAGAATTGGGCTACTTTAACACTGTTGCCGTGGTTGTTTTTAAAGTGTATTTTATCCCCCAGAACGCAATTTTTACGGGGACCCCCCTCGAAACACGATTGGGCTAGTTTTGGGATAGTTTTGAGTAGCAATTGGGAATTTTGTTGAGAAAACCTGGCAACCCTGGCGCCAGCTGCCTGACGAAAAATCTATTGAAAAATATTTTGGTTAATTACACTAAAATAAATGTTAAACTTATTTTATTTCAAGGCAACACTTTTCATTTTCATTTACTGAAGTAACTAAAATTAAAACTGAAAACTATATAGACATTTAAAAACAGCAAAAACTAATAAAATGGTAAATGTTTACCTAAAATTAAAATGTAAGCAGAAAATAAAAAATAAAATCTAATTCAAAATAATAATAAAAACCATAATGGTATCTCTAAATGACACTTAAATAGCAGTAAAATTCATTTAAAGCTATTGATTTTAATTTTTACTGTTTGTCATCCCTTTTTTTTAACTTATTTTGTCAAAAAAGTGCATATTTTAATTAGGGCTGTCAAACGATTATTCATGAATAATCGCATACAAAATAAAAGTTTGCGTTTGCTCAATAGATGTGTGTGTACTGTGTGTAATTATTATGTATATATAAATACACACAAATGAATGTATATATTTAAGAGAAATATGTTATGTACAAAATATTTTTATTTATATATATATATATATATATATAATATACAATATATATATAAAAAATATAATAAATACATATACTTGTAAATATTTCTTAAATATATACATGAATGTGTTCGTATTTATAAGTAAATAATAATTACACGCAGTACACACACACATATATTAGGCAGTCTTTTATTTTGTATGCAATTAATCACGATTAATCGCTTGACAGCCCTAATTTTATTATCCTTTTGTGTGATCGAAAAAATGATCCACTGTGGAACAACATCAAGGTGAGTAAATGATGCAGAATTTCCATTTTTTCGGCTGAACTGTCTCTTTCAGAGGAATGCAACTCCAGGTTATAAAGCATGAACATATGCAGAAAAGGAATAAAAACAAATTGTTCAGTTTACAAAGTTCAGATCTAGTCCAGCAGTGTGACCTAACAGACACAGTTTTTTCTGATAAGTCCCTGATGTTATTTAGCGACTAGAGACATTATTAATTTAAGCCAAGGTAACGATCAATATAAACATTCCTTCGGGTTGCTGCCACATGTGTGTGTGCGTAGAGGATTTGGCAACTCAACCCTGTCGGCTATGTTTTACCTCAGAGCACAAAAACATCTGACACTTCGATTACTGAAGTTCAAAAGCTTTGTGAAGAGAGAAGGCAGCTGATCCAAAGGTCATCTCGCTGCAGCGTCTTTCGCCAACAGAATAAATGCATTTTCTTTCTTCAGAAACACAGAAAAGGTCTGTGAAAGTTCAGGGGTTGTCAGCGCATCACGATTCAGCGTGCTGAAATCTGGGACGTCCTGCTGAGTTCTAATGTATCACATGCGTGTGAGGGGAAGAGGCCAGAGCGATTTATTCTCTTTGATAAGATATAGGATTTTTTGAAAGCCTACTTGTAAACGTCGCATTTCACCATAATCTGGCTTCTGCGCTGAGTTAAGAATGGAGGAACAAACGTGTTCGCTCACGTGTCTGTCCATCTGTCGAGCATTTCAAGCTTGTCTTCTCACTGTTGTGACATTCTGATGCTTGTTACTTGGAATTGGATGAAATATCTTTATCCTATAAAATCTTTGCAACCCTAATGAGAGTAAATCACATGGACAGACATCATTTTTTAATCTGCTATCCATTAGTGGGTTTTCCTGTAAGCCACAGCATGTTGGTGGTGATTTATGGCCTTTGGAAAAAGATCTTTTTCTGGAAACCCTAGCGACTACATAGCAATGCCCTGAAACCACCTGAAACACATAAGAAACCATGTAGCAATGCCCTAGCAGCCAGAGCCTAGAACACCCTAGCAACTGCATAGCAATTCCCTATAAACACCTAAAAACACCTACTTTATGAAACCATGTAGCAATGCCCTAGCAACCACCTAGAACACCCTAGCAACTGCTTAGCAATTCCCTATAAATACCTAAAAATACCTACTTTATGAAACCATGCAGCAATGCCCTAGCAACCACCTAGAACACCCTAGCAACTGCATAGCAATTCCCTGTAAACACCTGAAAACACCTACTTTATGAAACCATGTAGCAATGCCCTAGCAACCACCTAGAACACCCTAGCAACTGCATAGCAATTCCCTATAAACACCTAAAACACCTACTTCATGATACCATGTAGCAATGCCCTAGCAACCACCTAGAACACCCTAGCAACTGCATAGCAATGCCCTGGAAACATCTGAAAACACCTACTCTACAAAACCATGTAGCAATGTCCTAGCAACCACCCAAAACACCCTAGCAATTGCATAGCAATGCCCTGCTGAAACACCTACGAAACCATGAAGCAATGCCTTAGCAACCACTCAGACTACCTTAGCAACAGCATAGCAATTCCCTAACAACTACCCTAAACTCCCTAGTAACTGCAAACTATGCTCTAGCAACCACCTAGCAACGTAACCAACCGGAATAACCTTGCAACCATATAGAAATGCCCTAACAACCATTCTGAAGTCTATAGGAACTGCATAGTAATGCACTTGAATCACCAGTACCACATAAGAAAACATGTAGCAATGCCACAGCAATGCCATAGCAATACCTTAGCAACCATCCTGAACTGTGTAGTAATGCACTTGAACCATGCAGCAATGCCTTACAACCAGCCAGAATGCCCTAGCAACCACTTGGACCACCCTAGCAACAGCAACAATGTGATGCCTTAGTTACCAGAACACCATAGCAACCAAATAGCACTTGGACCAACCGGTATAACCTAGCAGCCATCCTGAACTCCCAAGCAACTGCACAGCAATGTGCTTGAACCACCAATAACAAATAAGAAAACATGTAGCAATTCCCTAGCAACCACTTGGACCACCCTAGCAACTGCATAGCTATGCTCTAGCAATGTAACCAACCGGTATAACCTAGCAACCATCCTGAACTCCCTAGCAACTGCGTAGTAATCTGCTTGAACCAACAAAAACAACACATAAGAGAACATGTACCAATGCCCTAGCAACCATTTGGACCACCCTAGCAACAGCATAGCAATACCTTAGCAACCACCTAGCAATTTAACCAGCCAGCATAACTTAGCAACCATTTAGCAATGCCCTAACAATCATCCAGAACTCCCTAGCAACTGCATAGTAAAGCACTTGAACCACCAATAACACATACAGTAAGAAAACATGTAGCAATGCCCTAACAACTACTCAGAATACCCTAGCAACCACTTGGACCACCCTAGCAACAGCATAGAAATACCTTAGCAACACTTAAGAAACAATGTGATTCCCTAGCAATCAGAACACCATAGCGACCACCATAGCGATGTATTAAAACTATTTAGAACACCATCCATAGCGCTCTAGCATCAAGACTTTTGCTTCCTCAAATATTTCTTTTTGATATTTCTATGGTTTGTTTGAGCACTGTGGAGAAACATGGACTCTCATGAGAGGAGTAAAACACGTGCTGAGTCTGGTGTTGTGGTGTGGAATGAGTGCTGATGTGGAACAGAAATGAGGAAGGGTTTTTGCTGGCTGATCTCTCCATCTTTACGTGCCCTAAGTGGCGCATCCTCCCTGCATGTCGCAGCTCGGTCTGGGCTGGGCCGGTCTGGGCTGCAGTGGGTCTATTTTAGTCTCAGAAGCGTGATAACCTCAACTCCTCTGCTCTTTTAATCTGAGCTGTGGCACACTGAGGCCTGAACGAGACGCAGAGCTTCCAAGACAGAACAGCTCTTTTAATTCACTTCTGGCTTCTCCTTACCGTCTCGCCTGTCAGTCAAAATGGTACAAAACACTTACAAAGAGTACAATGTTGCCAGTCTTACAATTCAAATTTAAAATCCTTAAAGCACCCATATTGTAAGCATATATATATATATACACATACATACACACACAATATTTGTTATTACGTGCGTGTGTGTGTTATATTTGATACAGATTCATAGAATTTATGCTATATAAACGGTTTATGTACACTATCATTCAAAAGATTTTTAATGTTTTCTGCTCACCAAGCCTGCATTTATTTGATCCAAAGGAATAAATTACATTTAATTAAATTTTATTCAAAGATAAATATTTCAAAATACTACTGTTTTTGGTGTACTTTGGATCAAATAAATGCAGCTTAGGGAGCAGAAGAGACTTTTAAAAAATGAAAAAAAAAAAAAATTAAAAATCTTACTGTTCAAAATTTTTTGACTGGTTGTGTTTTTTTTAAATTAATTTATTTTTATTATTATAATGTGAGCTAGGGGTGTTGCGATATACCGATATTGAGTGAAATATAGTTATCCTGTTAATAAGCAGTCTCGCAATATACCGGTATTGGCGATATTTGAAAATGAATAGTAAATATACAATAATACGACACATAATAATCCAGTGCCACTGCCATTATGGAGCGTTAAACTCTTACTTGTGATTTTTTTCATTCATACTCGACACAGGAAGGCGCCCTCGCTCACAAGTCTACATGCGGGACTCATAGGAGTAATGAAACTAATGACTTTCCAGGAAATCCCTTATATGGACAAAGCCATCCAGCTGTCCAATGTTGCCAGGTCCGTGGTTTTCCTGCATAATTGGGCTACATTAAAACTGTTGCAGCGGGTTGTTTTTCATGTCCGCAGGTTAAAGCAACCTCAAAAACGTGGGGATCCCCGCCAAAAAAACATGTATTTTACCCTCCAGAGCGTGATTTTTACTGGGGGACACCTCTAAAACGTACTTGGGCTAGTTTAGAGGTTGGGTGGGTTTTGTTGCGAAAACCTGGCAACCCTGCAGCTGTCACTGTAGCGGAATAAAATGCAGAAAGAAGTTTTGTATGATGAAACATGAAGAGACACAATTATAACAGTATATGATTCATCTGTGTTCTTCAAACTAGCTCAGGTTTTTTCATAAGGGTAATGTATATTTATTAGGGCTGTGAAACGATTAATCGCGATTAATCGCATACAAAATAAAAGTTTGAGTTTGCCTAATAAATGTGTGTGTACTGTGTGTAATTATTACGTATATATAAATACACACAAATTAATGTATATATTTAAGAGAAATATGTTATTTATGTACAAAATATTTGTATTTATATATAATGTGAATTATATACAAATTATAATAAATACAATGTAATACAAAAATACAGTTGTAAATATTTCTTAAATATATACATGAATGTGTTTGTATTTATATACACTTAATAATTACACACAGTACTCACACATATATTAGGCAAACTCAAACTTTTATTTTGCATGCAATTAATCACGATTAATCATTTCACAGCCCTAATATTTATATTGCAATGCTAACCGACATAGCCTTTATCACTATAAAATAACTATAAAAGAAGAATCCGTTCACAGAAAGCTTTTTCAAACACTCGATCGACGCTATAACGCAGAGTAAAAATACGTACTTAATTCTCATAAATTGTCTTTGACACTGTGCTAAGCTTAGAAGACAGTATTTAGTGGCAATTTGCATTTAATGGTGACTTTCGAAGGAGAAAATTAGAAGAAGTACTTTACAAACCTATTAATAATAACATGAGACGAAAAGCCTATGTTACATTAGCAGTGTACATCGTGTGTTATTTTAAAACTGTCCTCATGTGGAAGGTTTCTAAAACAAACACTGAAACCTATCATGCCCAAGGCTTCATATTTCAATGCTAAACAGAACTTATTTATGGTCTGAGGGTAGAGGCAATCGATTCTTGGATGTAACACAAGAACATGGAACAAAACAACAACACAAACTAGCTAGCTTGTGTTAAAACAGCATTTCTTTATGTACTGTACACTCATTAGCGGCAGGCAGCAATGACAAACTTTTCATTAAAAAATTGGGTAGCTTTCCTTTTTTGATATATTATTTATTTATTCGATTTCTCTGGGTTCTGCTCAGTTCATCTGTTATTCGTGTAACATTAAACTAGGTCGATCTTGTTCAAGCTTCCCGCTTTCATTGATGTATCATTCTGTACGTCTTCAATATGAACAATAAGAGCCATTAAAAATGCAGCTACGGGAAAGCTGGATCGATTATATTCTTTTATATACTGCAAGTCCAACATATAGTGCCACAGTATAGTGCATGAAATATTTAGTTGCCAATATTTGAATTGATTAGCAGTCTTCTGAAAGCAAAAATATATGAAATGCACGCTGGGTACAGAAAATATGGTAACAGAACAGATGTTAAGGGTCAATAAGTTCATTGTTCATATTAGACTAGTGGTTTTTTGTCTTGTTTACCAGTACAAGATAAATTGACGTTGTGTAATTTTTTTTTTTTTTTTTTCCAGAGAGCAGCGCTTGAATTAAGTTTTGCTCATATTAGACAGAGAGACTGTAAGAAGGCAACACTTAATGCTTGTTATTTTCATTTGGCAACATCACTACGATAGCCACAACCTAGAAAGCGGCCAAGACACCATCCACTATCCCTAATTATGGAGCCTAAATTACCAGAGTTAAATTATTGATCAAGGCCACAGTTAATGGTTGTGTCAGATAGTTGATCTCCCATGATTCAAATGCCATACTCCTGATCCCAGACAACATCACTCAGCACGTCTGTGATCATTCACACAAATGAACATCCTCATGTGGGTCGTAATGGGAAATTCGTTCCCTTCAGCATTCGGGGAACCTAAGATGTTCCTGTAAAATAGCGCCTTCGGACAAATATATAACGCTGTGCGATGTTTGATGTAAAATGATGACCTGGCACGATCAACTTACAGGTTTGACATTTCAGTAAGTACATATATTCAATTATTTATATCATCGGACATTTGAAAACATGAGATAGATGCAGGTTAACCACAGGATGTTGTCTTAAGCAGGAACTTTGAAGTTAAAAATAGTGATATATATATATATATATATATATATATATATTCAAATGTACAGTATAGTGATCAAGTGTATTTTTTTTAATTGTATAGTATTTTAAAATTATATTATATATATATATATATATATACACACACACATACACACAATTTTTAAAATGTATAATTAAAAATTTTCATTATTAAAAAACGTATCGTCTCATTATATTTTATTATTTATGATCAGTTATATTAAGTATTTAGTTTAGGTAAATAAAATTTAGTTTATATATATATATATATATATGTATATATATATAAATTATATATTCATTTTATTTTTGTTCTATATATAATAAAAAATAAAATAAAATATATAAAAATAATAAAACAAAATATTATATATATATATATATATATATGAATACACGTATACACATATTTAATAATATACATTAAAAACATTATATAATTTTATATTTTTGTACTAAAAATATAAAATAAACCACATAAAATATATACATGAATACACATACATAACATACATTAAAACATTTTATAAAAATATTATATATATTTACATACGTAATATACACAGTTCTGTCTATCTATCTGGCTATCTGTCTAGATAAATTAAGGTTTATTAAGGTAAATCTGGACACCATTTAAATTGGGTAAGAAAATAAAATATGTAAGATGAAGACAATGCACTTGACTCCAAGATATTGCTGTCAAATAAACTTTTAGAGGCCTAAACAAAATAAAATGTATCAGAACCATCACATGTAGTGACACGCTGGTGGTCGCAACACTGTGTAACAATATTTAAAACATGGGTTGATTTCGCATACAAATCCTTCAGCGTCTTTTAGATCTGAGTGACTGTCTAATGTTTTAGTGATGTCTCTATCTCAAACAGACTTCTGTAAGTCACTAAAAATGTTGCTCGGCTCTGTTCTTATGTTTGGGGGGGGGTTCGACTGTCCTCATAGCTAAAAAAAGCATCTGAGACTGCCAGAGCTGTCTGATCTCTTAGTATAATCAAGTCTATGATCAAGAAACTTTTTTTCTTCGGTCTTGCAGCACAATTGACGCAGAGCATCCAGACTCAAAGGTTTCCGACACAATCACATCAAATCACAGCAACTCTCAATGCAAGACTCTAAAATTGCGGCTGTGAGGAGGCACGAGACTGAAATTTCGATTAGTTAGATCTTGGGCGGTCAGTGTAGTTTTACAACTGACTAATCCATTCCGAGGTTTAAAGCAAGAAGCTACTTCATTAACCTCTAACACTGTCTCTAATCTAAAGGACCATATTTAGCCATGCTGGCTTATTCATTCCAATGGGAGTGCTGCGCACACACACACACACACACACACACCGAGAAATGCATGCAGATATCTCACACACATACACGCTGTACTGTTCCAATGACAGATTGGTCGCAGTGTAATACCAGCAGAGAGCCTAAAAGCACATTGATTTAAAAATGGCTGACATCTCTCTCTCTCTCTTTCTCTCCAGTGACTCTGGGCCAGTACTGTTCCCGCTTCCATGTTTAAAAGGATTCCTGATCCCATGTGACATCTATATCTTCAGAATTTTAAACATGCGGACATGTGTGTAAAATAAATTACATAATCTACTGGTAATCTTGTATGCGATCATCTTGTAAATATGTTCTTGCAGAATCCGAAGGCCATGTGGATAAGGAAAAATGATATTGTCCAATAATATTGCATCCCTCAGATGTTCTCATCCAATCAGATCAAGCCCTGCCCTACATCATGCCCCGCTTGAATATTCTTTTTCACTTACAAGTATGTCATATTGTTTTATGCTTTATGAAGGCCACATTTATTTGATCAAATAGTAAGAATGATATTTTTGAAAATATTACAATATAAAATAACTTTTCTATTTGAATACTACATATTTAAAATGTAATTTAATATTCCCATGATGGCAAAGTTGCATTTTCACAGTACTTTTTTAACATTTTTTTTTTTATTGAAATCTTTTGTAGCATTGTAAATTTATTTACTGTCATAGTTACTCCTGAATAAAAGTATTAATATATTTATTAATATATTTCTATATGTATTATACAATATTAATTTAGAATAATAAATAAAATTTAATTTGTACAACATAAAAACATTTCAACATTAAAGCACACTTTTTATTTAAAATTTAAATAAAAATGTAAAAACATTATTGTTTAAATAAATTCTTCTTTTTAAATGTTAAAAACATTCATTGATTTTTTTATTTTAAATAAACTATTTTTTTTTTTTTATTATTATACATGTATTTATTTATTTATTTATTTACATATTGAAAAAATATCCACAAATAATAAGGCCTACAAACAGTCAGCATCAAAGAAATACAAAACCTGTTAAAAGTGAAAGAAAATAAGTTGACTAATATTTGGTGATAATACAGCATTTAATATAGGTAGGGTATGATTTATGTGATTTAAAAAAATATTTATTTATTTATTTACTTGCCAGAAAAATGTGAATGCACAACACAGTATTTCTGAAAAAATAAATAAAATAAACAAACAAAAAAAAAAATCAATTAATTAGAGATGCTATTCATTATCAAAAAGTAATGAAACCCTTAAAATGGAATTACAAATTACAAAAATACAGAATTTGGTGTATGTGTGTGTGTGTGTGTGTGTGTGTTATATAATATTCATTTTTAATAAAAATTAAAAAAATGTAATTTGTACAGCATAAAAATATTTCAACATTAAAGTCCATCATGGTTAAACGTTAAAGCACACTTTTTATTTACAATTTTTTACAAGTTCATTTTATACACAATTTTTGACATTTTTAAAATGTAAAATTAATTATTTATTTATTTATTTTAATTATTCACAAATAATAAGGCCTAAAATCAGTCAGCATCAAAAAGAAATACAAAACCTGTCCAAAGTGGAAGAAAGCAAAAGGATTGAATATAATATTTGGTAGTAATATAGCATTTAACATAGGTAAAAAATTATTTACCAGAATTGATTTACCAGAAAAAAGTGAATGCACAACACAGTATTTCTGAAAAAAGTTAAATATAATAATAATAATAAATCAATTATTTAGAGATGCTTTTGATTATTAAAATTTAATGAAACCATTAAAATTGAATCCAGAAAAATGAATGATAAACAGAATTTGGTGTGTGCCTGTGCATTTTTGTTTAAAATGCTGTTAAATTGTGTAAGTTTCATGATTTCAATTTATATTAGACATGCTTTTTGAATAATATATATTTTTTTTAATTTAACCACTAAAACTTTTTAAAAAATTAAAATGGAAAAAAACGGACTTTGGAAAAAAAGTCAAACTAGATTTAAGGGGGAAAAAATATTTTTTTTTAGGCTGGTCATTTTTGACAGAGAACACCACAAGTGTAACAACACAGAAAAAAACATTTTTGAAGTTGTTATACCCTTTGCTCAAAACGCTTAAAAAAGACCAGTCACTGTAGTAGTCATAAATAGCATAGCACTGTAGCCAAAGTGGTGTGAAGAAGGAAGTCTGTTGTGTTAAGGAAACAAGAGTGGGAGGATGAACTCCATTCATCCCCATCTCTCTCTCACTCTCAGATTGAACTCAACTGTAGATCTATACAGCAATGGAGTAGATCTTAAACAGATCCTGGTTCGTTCACCTTACTGGCTGAGCATGATGTGTGTGTGGCAGAGGTGGGGTGAGAGAGGAAGCAGTCAGCGGAGCAATAGAGAGAGAGAGAGCTGATGAAAAAGGAGTTGCAGCAGTGGCTACAGGGATAGCGTGTTCTGAAGAGAATGTCAGTTCATTAGGAAGTAGTCCAGTGTGCTTCTGTCCACTGTTGAAGGTCATCTGCCAAATGAGTAAATGAAATATAGAGCGATGGGAACAGATAGAGAGAAAAAGAGGGTGGATAGAGAGACTTGGCAGCAATTTGGCAACGCTCATGTGTACTGAGACTGCAGTCTGGACAGATTAGGATGTGATAGAGAGAGAGAAAGATCACAGAAAAGAAGATCTGCAGTGGTGAGGTTACAGAAATCTGGTCCGGTTTTGCAAGAATTTGATGAGAAATAGTTTAGTTCTTATTGGGACTCTCTAACGTTTGATTGCAGAATTTAGTGGCTTGGCAAACCAGAGCACAGTTTGAAACAACCATGTACTGAAGGTTTCATGGGGCCTTTTCTCTCTGAGAGAAAGATGAGAGGCAGAAAACTTTGGCAAAAGTCTTCATTTGCTTTCATTTCATCGCTGTCTAGGAGAAACTATGAACTCCTCTTAAGAGCTCTTTATAACAAATCAGTCACAGATGATTAATTAATGATTCAGTTTGAACTTGAATGTTATTTAACTCACTAAATCAGTAAGAACACTTACTTTTCCTTCTTTTTAATAATATACTATTAAAAAAGTATTTTATTTTTGCTTAGTATATAGTTAAGATCAGATATTGAGGATGTACTCAAGTACTAAAAGAGTCATTATTGAAAACAAACCTTTTTTTGTATTTAAAGCGTCTGCTTTAGCTAATCATATCACAGCTGAAGTAGGACTGAGTGACTCTTAAGAGCCAGTTCTTTATAATGAATCAATCACAAATGATTCATTAATGATTCAGTCTTGAACTTGTGTTATTTAATTCACTAAATCAGTAGAAGCACTTACACTCAGTGAACAGACAATTTTATTTTTTTATTTATTGTTTTTTTTTTATAAATAAAATATTATTTAAAAAGTATTATATTTTCGCTTAGTATATAGTTAAAACCTGGTGTTAAGGATGTACTCAAGTACTCAGTATAAAGATCAGTTATTGAGGATGTACTCAAGTACTAAAAGAAGCATTATTGGAAATGAACTCGTTTTCGTGTTTAAAGTATCTGCTTTAGTTAATCGTTTCAGAGTGAAAGTGGAACTGAACTGAAGGACTAAATTACTCTTAAGAGCCGGTTCTTTATAACAAAATCACAAATGATTCAGGAGTGATTCAGTCTTGAACTCATGTTGTTTAATTTACTATATCAGTGGAAGCACTTACACTCAATGAACAGACAATTATTTATTTATTTCATTTTATTATTGTTTTTTTTTTTTTTTGGCTTTACTTTTTATAATTAAATAAATAATATATTATTAAAAAGTATTATATTTTTGCTTAGTATATAGTTAAAACCTGGTGTTGAGGATGTACTCAAGTACTAAAAGAATCATTTATTAGAAAAAAAAATATTTTTTCGTGTTGAAAGTGGAACTGATTGAAGGACTGAATGACTCTCAAGAGCCGATTCTCTGTAACGAATGAATTACAAATGATTCATGAATGATTCAGTTTTGAACTCATGTTCACTAAATCAGTAGAAGCACTTAAACTCACTGAACAGCCAATTTTTATTTTATTTTATTTTGGCTTTCTTTTTATAAATCAATACATATTTTATTTTTGTTTAGCATATTTAAAACCAGGTATTGAGGATGTACTCAAGTACTAAAAGAATCATTATTGGAAATGAACTCTTTTTTCGTGTTTATAGTATCTGCTTTAGTTAATTGTTTCAGAGTAAAAATGGAACTGAACTGAAGGACTAAATGACTCTTAAAAGCCAGTTCTTTATAACGAATCAGTCACAAATGATTCATAAATGATTCAGCTTTAATCTCATGTTAATAAATTTACTAAATCAGTTAAAGCACTTACATTCAATGAACAGCCTTTTTATTTTATTTATATGCACTAATTTATTTATATGTATTTTGACTTCTCTTTTTATAAATAAAACATTATATATTATAAGAAAAAGTATTTATTTTATTTTATTTTGACTTTTTTCTTTTTATAAATACATAAATACTACAAAGAAGTATTACACTCTTAAAAATAAAGGTGCTTTAAAAGGTTCTTCACAGTGATGCCATAGAAGAACCATTTTTGGCTCTTTAAAGAACCATTCAATCAAAGGTTCTTTAAAGAACCATCTCTTTCTTACCTTTTTATAATCTTAGGAACCTTCTTTTGACACAAAGAACCTTTTGTGAAACAGAAAGGTTCTTCAGATGCTAAAGGTTCCTTAATGGAACCATTTAGACAAAAAAGTTCTTCTATGGCATTGTGAAGCACCTTTATTTTTAAGAGTGTAGATATTTTAGTACATAGTTAAAACCAGTTATTAAGGATGTACTCAAGTACTTAAAGAATCGTTATTGAAACGGAACTTTTTATGTTTATGGTGTCTGCTTTAGTTAATAGTTTCAAAATGTAAGTGGAACTGAATGAAAGAATCAATGATTCTTAAGAGCCAGTTCTTTATAACGAATCAATCACAAATGATTCATAAATGATTCAGTCTTATTCACTGAGCTGGCATTTTTAATAAAAATATTTGTAAAAAATTGTTCAGAATGTACTTAAATACTAAAATAATCGTTATTGGAACTGAACTTGTTTTTCTTGTGTTTACTTGTGTTTATGGCGTCTGCTTCAGTTAATCGTTTCAGAGTGGAAGCGGAACGGAGAAGCAAATGATTATTACAAATTTCCAAGATCTGTAAATTTATGTCTGGACGACACTCACGCACAGTTGAGCCATGAAAGAGGAACACACAAACATGAAAGCGCGTGAATAAAGAGGCTTAATTTCTCCTGAGAGTGTAACACCGCAAAGACTTCTTAGAGGAGGATTTGAATTTTCTACCCTCTTTCTCTGAAGAGCATCTGTCCTGTTTTTAGTGTCGCTCTCTCTCCATCACGTCTTGCTGCATTACTTAACAGCTCTTGGTCTCTGCAAAAATCCAGCAGAGATATTAAGCTCAGGCTTTTCATGAACATGCATGAGAATTATTTCCCCTTGGGCTTGCTTTTCTAACGCTACCATCTATGTCATCATCACCGACCCATTATCATCACAATCAAAATGAAAGTGTGATCGATTCAGCTTCAGCACTCGAGGTATGAAAACACGCTATTGTATAAAAACCTTCTTCACTCATTGTGACATCTTCAGGATTTGAGAAGATTTTCACTGACGCTTTTCACATTTATGGAAAGAACCAGCACTGTTTTCTTGCAGATGCTCATTTTGGCCCCATTCCAACTAATCACACTACTAGGGTGACGATCCGTTTAATTCTAAACGGATTACTCCAATTTTAGTTCACTTATAGAACAACTTGCGTTAGCTTCGCAGCACGCTTCATGAACTTTAGCACATTAGCACGGTTAGCACATTAATATCGGTTGCATAAATGACCAACTTTCTTTAAAGATGGCTTTCAGCTACAGTAAATATCGGTAATTGGAAATTCCTCATAGGAACATAAGACAGATGGGCAAAAAATCTGTGACAAATGTAACTCATTCCTTTGCATCAAAAGACACGTCTCAGTACATTAACTCCTCAACCTACTTGGCAACAAGACATTAGCGCGGCAAAACATTACAATGAATCAACCTTTGCGCCGTGATGTTACTCCTCAAGGTTCCGAGACCCAATCAAATTTGCTTGTAATGCCATATCGAGACTGATGATTAATTCATTCATTACTTTTAGTGCTTTTAAGCATTTTTTGAGGGAATATCACACATAAAATGTACATACTACAATGTAAAAGACGTTCCGTAAAATTTACCGTAAAAAAAAAAAAAAAATGCCTGCGGTTGCCAGAATTTTACCGTAAAAAAATATGGTAGCAATGTTTTTTGGTTTTACGGGTTTACCTTAGATTTTACATTTAAATACTGCAATTTCATTAACTGATATAATGTTAATATACCAAACTATTAAAATACTGAAATCTAAAAATGTTAATTATTTTACCAAAATGAGGGGGATCATACAAAATGCATGTTATTTTTTTATTTAGTACTGACCTGAATAAGATATTTCACATAAAAGACATTTACATATAGTCCACAAGAGAAAATAATAGTTTTAATAATAGAATTTATAAAAACGACCCTGCTCAAAAGTTTACATACACTTGATTCTTAATACTGTGTTGTTACCTGAATGATCCACAGCTGTTTTTTTGTTTAGTGATAGTTGTTTATGAGTCCCTTGTTTGTCCTGAACATCTAAATTGCCTGCTGTTCTTCAGAAAAATCCTTCAGTTCCCACAAATTCTTTAGTTTTTCAGAATTTTTGTGTATTTGAACGATTTCCAACAATGACTGTATGATTTTGAGATCCATCTTTTCACACTGAGGACAACTGAGGGACTCATATGCAACTATTACAGAAGGTTCAAACACTCACTGGAGCTCCAGAAGGAAACACAATGCATTAAGAGTCGGGGGGTGAAAACTTTTGAACAGAATGAAGATGTGTACATTTTTACCTAAATATCATATCATATCGTGTTTCCTTCTGAAGTTGTCCCTCAGTTGTCCTCAGCATGAAAAGATGGCTCTCAAAATCATACAGTCATTGTTGAAAGCTTTCAAATACACAAAAATGCTGCAAAACCAAAGAATTTGTGGGACCTGAAGGATTTTTCTGAAGAACAGCAGGCAGTTTAACTGTTAACAGATTCTTTGATCAATATAAAGTTCAAAGGAACAGCATTTCTTTGAAATATTACCTTACTGAACAGTAGTGTATCACATTATGAAAGTGAAATGTGTTGCAAATATTCTTTCAGGTTGACTAAGCCATGATTTCTACTTATACAAACAGCATTCAGTGACTGTCAAAAAGCCATAAACTGTTGTAGAGGAGTCATTTCTAGGTTGTGTCCTCATTTCACACAGTTCCCTGGTGTGCAAGTTTGTGGCAGCAGGACTTGCATGCATTCATGTCCACCCACCAGTTCACTTATGCAGCAACAGCTACAGAAAATAAAACAGATTAGACTAATCTGTGGAATTATCAGTCTTAAATAGTCCACGTTGCTCCTTCATTATCCAGAGTGGTCTTGCAGACGGAACGTCAACATGCGTTAAAGCTGCTCTGTGTAAATCAGCAGCTCGCTGACAGAGTCACAGCTTTAGAAACTCAATGTCAGTGTGGAATATTTTTCATTTGAAGTGATCTGATTAAGTAAGATTAATCTGCCTTAATGAAGACAACAATTATCCCATTGGGACTGTAAATCCAAGTCTGTGTTAGTCACACTCGTCATAAACAATGCAGTCACCTCACTGAACTTTTGCTGCTGGAGTTTCTGCTTTAGCCCACAGGGGGCAGCGCTTGGGAAAATGGGCTTTTGGGTGATTCAGCATTTCCGTACCATATGTTTCTTACCAAGTGACTAAGTGCTTTAAGGTAGTGAAGTATAACTAAAGACCTGAAGCCCCAGCGGCCTGTTCTTTCGAAGGAAAGAACCCCAGTTGGTGCCTTTTAAATGTCACGGAAAACAGACAAATCTCATGTTGTGTTAAAAAGCAGTGGGGTGAGAAATAGTCGAGTTTCCAAAAACGGAAGCGTCCAAGTCCATCGCCACTGGCGCGCTGAACAGCGCAGTGCAGGATGAAGCAGGGGATATTCTCCAATAATTGGATCTAGAGTAGGAGCATCTTCAAGAAAAAGAAACCTCAGGTGAAAAAAATCCAGCAACCTTCTTGCCAAGGAGGTAGATAATGAATTTTTGGATTAGATCCCACATCTGCCGCTGATGGGGATTTAACCAGTGCCATAGAAAAAGACTGCTGTGGTTTCTTTGTTTTTATCATGGTATATCAAAGCATGCAGTTTGTGGAGGAAAGGTGTATTACTTTAAGTGATTAGACAAAAATAGATTTTTATTTTGCATAAAAGCTTTTTGTTCATCAAAAAAAGTACCACAGTTTCCAAAAAATATTATGTAGCACAACTGTTTCCAACATTATTAATAAATCAACATATTTGATTGATTTCATATTTGAATGATTTCTGAAGGATCATGTGACTCTAAAGACTATAGCAATAACTGATGAAAATTCAACTTTGCCACCACTGGAATAAATTACATTTTAAAGTATATTGAAATTTAAACGTTATTTTAAATTGCAATAATATTTCACAATATTACTGTTTTACTGTATTTTTTATCAATGCAATTATATCAAATATAAATGTAGCCTTGACATTAAAAGTGTATATATATATATATATATATATATATGAACCTAATGTAAAAACATAATTTAGACCCAAATTATAGTATATATAAATTTTGATCTAAATATAAACATGTAAAAAGAAACAAAAAATGTGTATATATATATATATATATATAAAATACAAAATATAATGAATTCTTTATATATTACTATAAATTATTAAAAAATATTATATTACAATAAAATTATAATATATTATTATATTATAAAAAGTTATATCTATCTATCTATCTATATGTGTGGGTATTTATATATATATATATATATATGTGTGGGTGTGTGTGTGTGGGTGTGTGTGTATATATATACATGTGAATCTAATGTAAATATGTGAAAGGAAACACAAACATTTAACTGTGTGTGTAAATCAATAATATATAAAACATATTTAGATATTACAAATTATAAATATAATATTATATTACAGTAAAAATGATTATATATATAAAATATTTTAAAAAATTATATTATTATTGATTATAAATATAATATATTACAGAAAACATAATATATTATAATACATTAAATGTAAAAAAAAAAGTTATATATATATATATATATATATGTTTTTTATTTACATATACTATAATTTAGGTTTACTTTTTTTTTACACTTTTGCACAAACTTTGGCACAAGAAATACTGACTTCTGAAAATTTAGTTGTGCACTGCTTTTTAATCAATAATAATTTTTTTCTGTTTATTTATGTATTTAAGAAATTTAATTACAAGAAATGCTTTTTAAAGGGTTATGTTTATGCAATTTCACAGTGATGTTCTGATCATACACTGAAGAAAAAATAAACTCAAAAACTGCTTGTAAATTTCACAAAAATGACAAAGAATCGGTAAGTGACACACTGAATTAAACATTAAGTTTTGAAGTCAAAAGATGTAAAACGTACCAGTAATCTTTCTAGAAGTTGTAAATAAAACAGTGCATCTATTCATTACAGATATGCATCAAAATGAAATGCACATCAGGTTCACTGCATGTGTAATACTCAATGAACAGATGTTACTGTACATCTATGCTATGCATTAACATCTACGCTGATCCGCAGTGTATAAGACCATGATGCATAAGCATCTGTGCAATTACAGTGTGTCAGGCACTATTAGATATACATACGCACACAAACATACACAAAACGCAGGACAGGCAGGCAAAGAGACTGAAAGAGACAGAGCGTGAGACGCCGAACACTGAGGGCGAAACCATGTTTGTGCAAATTGTTTTAATCTGCCAGTTGCTCGAAACTCACTGGAGAATGAAGCAGCAGTGTAATAATTTGCTTTGGGGAAGAGATTGATTCAGCGTCACTCTCTCTGTTTATGGTTTTTCCCAGCATCCCCTGTTCTCCTCTGGGGCGATGGGAGGCTGGTGCCCACGGGCAACGAGCAAAGGAACGACTAGTACTTGTTTATCCTCCTGCGGGCTGCAGTGCCGCCGATCGCCTGCTCTTCCGTACGGTGCGGCGCGGGCCGGTTTTGGGCAAAGATTAATTGTTAATTGAGAGGAAGAGAGGAGAAATTGCATTAGCATGCCTGGACAAAGGGAGCCTCTTGAGAAATCTAATTATGCAGAGACACATGAGTTTAAAGAGCAAAAACAAAAAAAACAACCTGGCCCTTGGAATTTATCTTCTCAAAGTATGACTACTGATCAGTGTAATGGAGATTTGCAGGATTTGAAGAGGAAATATTTATTAGCAAAGCGGTTTTAGATTAATGAGTCCAAATGGCTGCTAAAATGTAAGATGATCTATAAATAATTAAAAATAAAGTTATAAATAAATCATATTTTTCTACAAATTCAGAATCATGTTTTCTATTAAATAAACAGGTCAATATCATCAAAACTGTGAAGAAATGTCTGTCCAACATTTCTCATTTTCTTCACACTTTCAATAAACAAAATAAAAAAAACAAATCATATACATTGTAATTTTTGAAAAAAAAAAATGTAATGGGTTTGAAAGACATTTCTTCACAATTCTGATTACACTGACCTGTTTATATTTGATTATAATTTTGATATTCTTTTGAGGTGAAATGTAACTTCATATTTTCAATCAAAATTTAAAATAGCATTTTAAAAATACAGTGTATTTTTTTAAATATATTTTTTATGATTTGGACAGACTTTCTTCAGTTTTGATGATACTGACAAAAATGAGAAGTTTCTTTTTTTGTTTTATAAAAATGCACATTTAAATTTTGATTGAAACTGAACATGTGAAGAAAATATAAACAGGTCAATATAATAAAAACTGTGAAGATATGTCTGTCAAAATCACACAAAAAAAATTACAAAACATTTTGAAATTATGAAAAAAATTACAATGTATTTTAAAAATGCAATTTAAAATTTTGTTTATTGAAAACGTGAAGCTACATTTCACCTCAAAAGCATAAAAAACATAATAAAATATAAACAGGACAATAATCAAAACTGTGAAGAAATGTCTGTCAAAAATCATACTTTTTTTTTTTAATTACAATGCATTTTAAAAATGCAAATTGAAATTTTGATTATTGAAAATGTGAAGTTATATTTCACCTCACAAGCATAAAAAATATAATAAAATATAAACAGGTCAATAATCATCATAACTGACAAAATCTGACAAAGTCTGTCAAAATCACAAAAAATAAAAATAATAATAAAAAAAACAATGTATTTTAAAAATCCAATTTCAAATTTTTAACCTTAAAAGCATAAAAAAATAATAAAATATAAACTGGTCAATGTCATCAAAACTATCGTAAAATATAATAAATAAATATACAAATATATAATAAAAATATAAAAATATTTAAATATTTAAAAATAAAAAAATACATAATAAAAAATATAGTAAAATATAGTAAAATATAAACAGGTCAATAATCAAAATCATGAAAAATGTCTGTCAAAATCATGGAAAAATTACAATTTTAAAATGCAATTTAAAATTTTGTTTATTGAAAATGTGAAGCTACATTTCACCTCAAAAGCATAAAAAATATAATAAAATATAAACAGGACAATAATCATCAAAACTGTGAATAAATGTCTGTCAAAATCACAAAAAAGTAAAAAATTACAATGCATTTTAAAACTGCAATTTAAGATTGTAATTATTAATTATTATTCATTACTAATTGTTATATCATCCTTTTTTATTTAATGGAAGAGAAAGAATAATTTATTATTTATCATTTATTGTAAAGTGAGCCAAATCTTTATGTAAATAATTCAAAACCTAAATCTTGACTCTATTATTTTTATTTTTTATTCTCTCTTATTGCAGCTTAATACTCCTTCATTTAGAGATCAAATATGATCTGTACATTTCCTTCTGGGATTCACCAGATTCGACGGATACTGACGTCAAAAGATCTGTACAATATGAATAAATATAAAGTCTTATAATACTCAAAATCCTATCAAACCATACCTAATCCCATGTTACTATAAGTGTACATTGTTGTTTGGGAATGAATCTCATCTACAGACATTGATTAGATTCTCAGGAGTGCACTAGACTTCCAAACCATTAAAGCAGACTTCCTGCTAAAGAGACCTGACGTGTCCAAGCAGCCGGTCACATACACTCGCCGCGTGATGAGAGCTTTTAGCCTGCTGAGGAAGGCAGACAGCTTTCACACACACACACGCATGTAGAGTGATGAGGATATTCAATGGCTCAAGAGGCTTGTGTACGCAAGCATGTATAGAAACAATACTTTAGCCAATTAGGAGCGGCACTTTAACCTGCTATTAGCATATTCTTTTGGATGTTCACTACTGGTCAAATGTTTTTTAAAAAAAAATGTGATTGAAGATTGTGAAGATTGTGATCTTATGGTCACCTAAGTGCATTTATTTGATGCACTTAGGTGAGAAGAAATGCAGTAGAAATGATAATATTGTGAAATAATGTTACAGCAAAGCTTAATTAATTTAAATATATTTAAATAAATATTATTAACATTATCAATTACATTACCATTAAACACTTTGATAAGTGTTTTATTTTATTTGACTAATTTTTGGATATTTGCTACTGATTTGAAAAAAAAAAAAGATTTATTTATGTTTGTGAAATGATAATATTGTGAAATATTATAATAAAAAAATAACTATATTCACTAATAATTTTCTAATATAATTATTAACTATATTAAATTATTCCTGTTATGACAAAGCTGAATGTAATACATTAAAAATATTCAATAAATATTTAAATAAATATTATTTTAATATAATAAAAATTAACATTATCACTTACATTACCATTCAACATTTTGATTGGTAAGTTTTGATTTTATTTTAATTTATTTTATATTTTATTTTATTTTACTTATTTTTTGAGGCCGTTTTACATATTTACTATAGGTTTGAAAAAAAAACTTTTTAATGTTTGTGAAATTAAAATATTTTGAAATATTATTATAATGTAAAATAAATATATATGTAATTATTATTATAATTATCAACAATATTATTTATTCCTGTTATGACAAAGCTGAATGTAATACTTCACTTTTTAGTAGATTTAATAAATATTTTTAAAAACATATTATTATAATATAATAAAAAAATTACATTATCAATTACATTACCATTCAACATTTTGGTTAGTAAGTTTTTATTTTATATTTTATTTGAACTTTTTTGTTGTTGTTTTTACTACTAGTTTGAAAAAAATAATGATTTTTTACATGCTTGTCAAATGATAATATTGTGAAATATTATTATAATTTAAAATATAAAAATATAATATAATATTTACTAATATATTTATTAACTATGTTAAGTTATTCCTTTTGTGGCAAAGTTGAATTTAATACTTTTAAAAAACTTAATAATGATTTTTTTTATGTAATAAAAATAACCAATATAAAATATAAAAATATAATATAAATATACAAATTTAGTTTTTATTATTTTATTTTATTTTATTATGTTTTATGTTTAAATCATTTCATTTCATTTTTAGTGATATTTATATTACTACAAAATATTTATTTTTAAAATAAATGCTGTTACTTTGGACTTTCTATTCAAAAAATCCTGAAAAAAAATGTTCCACAAAAATGTTCCACAGCAAAAATGGTTTGAACACTAATAATGTTTGATACAGTTTTTACAGTATTTTGAGGAAATAAATGTATAACAGACATAAAAGATTTGAAAACATGAAAAAAAAAAAGTAAAAAGTAAATGGAAGTAGAATGTGTCAAAAATAACTTTTGACTTCGACTACAACATACAATTCTCATAAAACAGCAGACAAAAACTCAACATTCCCATGCAAAGTGATTTTTCTAGCACACGCCCAAATAAGTAAATAAGTTTCCTCCAAATAACTGCGCATAAATCACTGGATTCTTGCTGTCAAGATAACCCGCTCAAGCTGACTCAGCTGCGTTTTGCTTTCAGGGAGCGGATGGTGATAGAAGGCGTCTTAAAGGTGTGACTGACTGTTTGTGCTTCGGTTTCTAATACTTGGCACAGATGCAAGATCTCGCTGAGGATGCAAACACGCAATATCCTCCCCTGCCCTCACCTAGCATTGACTCCCTCACCTAGCATAGCCTCCTGACACCTGTGCGCCACGCAGGGGCGGGACGTTTGTGGAGAAGGGATGAGTCACCAGAAACAGACACAGGTGCTTTGAAAAACACACAGGTGGACGACAAAACACAGTCTGACTAACAACACAGGAACCGGCCAATTGTTCCCAACCAAAGTGATGTAGTCGCTTCTCAGGAGCAACATTTACTCTGGGATTTGGTGACCTTTTGTTTTAGAAAGGACAGTATTGACCCGTACAATGTGACATTTGAATGCACTGTGTATTTCTGAGGTGCCAAGCACCTAGACAGTCGTCAAACAAACACGCCTTTAAAATGAATCGAGTTCACAATTAAAGGAATATTCGGTTCCTACTTTTGAACTGGCTCAATTATTTTCAGGGACATTGATGAGCATTAGTTTATATAAACAAACAAAAGGCATTTCTACTGTTGCATTAAATTGCATTTACCAATTAAAATTATATTATTATTGAAATATTGTTTTTATTTAGTTTTTTAATATTTAATTAAATAATAGTTACATCATTACATCATTTACTTATCAATTATCATTAAGTTAATAATGTTTTAATTTAAATTATTAAATTATTGAATTATTATTTTTAGTATTTATTTTAATCAAATCTTATTGAATGTATATATAAATTATTGAATTATTATTATAGTATTCATTTTAATCAAACAACATTGTTAAATTATTTGTTTATTTTTAATTATTACATTATTAAAGTATCATTTGTTCTTTATTATTGAATATTTTAATGCAATATTAATGCTAATCATGAACATTTTATTTGTAGTATTTATTTTAATCAAATTATTATTATTTAACTTATTGATGTATTATTTTTTTTTAAATATTGAACATTTTACCACAATATTTTAAACATTAATTATGCATCTGAACATTAATTAAATAAACAGATTTAAATGTGTCTACTTGAAAAAAAAAGTTTATTTATTTAATTTCAGATTTTTGAGGCTTTATTTGAGGGCACACCATCCACTAAGAACACCACTGTCCTTAAAAATAAAAAAAAAATCCTGCAGGTGAAATTGGACCTTGTCTTCAGACCAGTATACTAACATTGGCATCATTAAGTACCTCTCTGCCCCCCTCTATTGCTTCTTCTTCCCTAAGTGAGCACAGTACGTGGGTCTGATTTTCCCCTTTTAGATCAATTTACCAGTTCACTGATGAATCATTCTGCTTGAATTTCTCCCAGGTTGAGACATGCTTAAAGACACAGCATCATCAGACTGATGTTCACGATCTTCTGTGATCTGTTCGGTTTGGATGCATGATGTGGTTTATGCGCAACCATTATTAAAAGAAACTAAGGTTTGATCACTTCAGCCATTTCTGACATGTTACGCACTTAAAGTACTCTTGCAATGCAATTTAAGATATCACACACCACTTCACACTTTACATGTTCATTTTTCACCCTTTTTCCACAGGCTGTTTTTGCTACTGTACCTTTAAGACTTCTATATGTAAATAGCTCTGTTATGCTTGGCAAACCTCATGATACTGGCATACTTAACACTGTCGTTTATCAGGACGGGCCAAGCATGTAAATACTGAATATGCATTGATATGCAAATACTGCAAGGCGACGTTTATATGCTTACGGTTGTGATATCATAACTTCTGAAAAAGCTGTTTTTGCATCTTAGTTTGGGGAGGGAGATTTGTGTTGTTTCTGTTGCATTTACTGCACTGTTATTTTTCTAGTTATTTACCAGCGACTAAGAAAATAGCTGGTGAAGCTACCTGCGATGGACGCTGAGAGGGAACAGCTGTGTTTTGTTGTGGGTTCTACACTGATTCACACACATACACACACCATCAGGCCTCCAGAGCAGACAAAACGCTGGTGTGAGAGCAAATGGACAGATGTGACCCTCACTGACTTGGGGATTCGAGCGCTCACTCATCTCCCCGCCCTCGTCTGTTTATTTTCCCAAAATCACACCGAATGTTCAATCCCTCCTGTTTTTTCTCCATGTCCTTTTCATTCTTTCTTTTTAATATACTGCCCGTATGCTTGTTCTACTCTGTCCCAATCCAAATTGCATAAAATAAGCTTTTAAGAGCATTTCAGGGACAGAATATAAAGCAAGAATGATGATCCCCTTGAAGAGAAAAGAGAAGCTTCTATAATTTTATAATGTCATTTTGTCTCAGTGGTTGCATTACCCATGAGATTCCTAATGGTTAGGAATTAGTTTCAACCGCTACTTCTTGTTTATATAACTGCTGTATTATAACAATGGCATTATAAACTATCATTCAAACATTTATGGTCAGAAATTTTATTAAATTAATGTTATTTTAACAGTAAAGACATTTAAATGCTACAATAGATTTGTGTTTTAAATCAGTGCTTTTCTTATAACCTTTTTTGTTGTGAAACAAACACATTTTGACAGTGGCGTCACATGCGTAGCTCCATGTTTTTTTTTTGATACTTGCTTGTTAGTCCACCTAATAAGATTTGTAAAAAGCAAGCTAAAACAATATTATATAAACTAGAAAGTAGAAAGTTATAAAGTTTCTATTTTTAAATGAACACATTTTGACAGTGGCGTCACATGAGTATCTCCATATGTAAGGCTTTTCTAACATGGTAAACTTGCTTGTTAGTCCACCTAGTAAGATTTGTAAAAGCAAGCTAAAACAATATTGCTGTTTTTATAAACTTTCCATATGTAAACAAACACATTTTAACAGTGGCATTACATGCATAGCTCCATTTGTATGGCTTTTCTAATATGGTAAACTTGCTTGTTAGCCCACCTAGTAAGATTTGTAAAGCTGTTCTTATAAACTTTCTATTCGTAAACGAAAACATTTTGACAGTGGCATCACGTCACTAGCTCCATATGTAAGGCTTTTCTAACGTGGTAAACTTGCTTGTTAGTCCACCTAGTATGATTTGTAAAAGTAAGCTAAAACATTTTTGCTGTTTTTATAAACTTTTCTATTTGTTAATGAACACATTTTGATAGTCGTGTCACACGACTATCTCCACATGTAAGGCTTTTCTAACATGGTAAACTTGCTTGTTAGTCCACCTAGTAAGATTTGTAAAAGCAAGCTAAAACAATATTGCTGTTTTTATAAATTTTCCATGTAAACAAACACATTTTAACAGTGGCATTACATGCATAGCTCCATATGTATGGCTTTTCTAACATGGTAAACTTGCTCGTTAGCCCACCTAGTAAGATTTGTAAAGCTGTTCTTATAAACTCTCTATTCGTAAACGAAAACATTTTGACAGTTGCATCACGTCATTAGCTCCATATGTAAGGCTTTTCCAACATGATAAACTTGCTTGTTAGTCCACCTAGTACGATTTGTAAAAGTAAGCTAAAACATTTTTGCTGTTTTTATAAACTTTTCTATTCGTTAATGAACACATTTTGACAGTGGTGTCACATGACTAGCTCCATATGTAAGGCTTTTCTAACATGGTAAACTTGCTTGTTAGTCTACCTAGTAAGATATGTAAAAGCAAGCTAAAACAATTTTGCTATTCTTATAAACTTTATATTTGTAAACGAACACATTTTAACAATGACTAGCTCTATATGTAAGGCTTTTCTAACAAGGTAAACTTGCTTGTTAGTCCATTAATAAGATTTGCAAAAGCTACCTAAACAATATTGCTGCTTTAGCAACGTGTTTTTAGCTTTTTAGCTATTTGGTTTTATTAACATTATCAGAGCGACAGAGCATTAACCTTTTAGCATCTCTCACTGGACATTTAATTTTCTACCACTATACATGCAACGGGCAATGTAATAAAATGTTGCCAGATTCAAGTTAATCTGTTTAGGATAAAACTAAATCAATGTTGTTCTTGTAAACTTTCTATTCATCAAAGAATCTTGAAAAAAATGCATCTACAAAAATATTAAGCAGCACAACTGTTTAACACTGATAATGATTAAAAATGCAAATCAGCATATTAGAATAAGTTCTGAAGGATCATGTGACACTGAAGACTGCTGTAATAATGCTGAAAATTAAGCACTGCATCACAGATATAGATTTGATTTTAAAATATATTAAAATAGAAAAGAGTTATTTTGATCTTACTGACTCCAAATCTTTGAACTGTATTGTATTTACTGTAAGGTCTTAAAATAAATAGATTAAAAATAATCTATCACTATTATGAATCAAAACAGAAAGATCCAAGATCCAACATAGTAGCCTATCATTTCTACAGTGTACTCAAAAATTATTGCATGGAATATAAGGAATTTTAGTCAGTAGACCTTATTGAGGAAACACGGGCAGAATGAATTGTATGTAAAACCATTGTTATGTAAATTGCCACATTCAGTTCAATGCAAACTTGAATAGATTTACAAACCACTTACACAGAACTAATATAGAAAACCTTCCTCACAGGAAATGTGCACTATTCCATTTAAACTCCCCTCCCCCTCTAGGTGTCTCATCAGAGGAAAGAGAGAAACAAACACAGAGACAGGAAGTAAAAGACTGATAAAGCAGGGTTAAGTGAAAACAAAAAGAAGCAATGCTAGATAACACAAATAAATGGAGTAGGTAAGGAAATGAGACTGAGATATGGAGAAAGGGAAGCAAACCGGAAAACAAAGATAGGCATGTGCATACAGTATATGAATAAAAAACAGATTTGAGATTGCATGTGCATGAGCAACCCAATTTAACTACATTTTCTGTAAACCCTTCGAGGTATACTGAACATCACGTCTGATTCACACTCCAGGTTTCATTAAAGCCCATTTAGACTCTGCACCATGTTACACTGCGGCATCGTGATCCACGCGCTAACTCACGCCACAGCTGTGTTTGAGCGGATCAGGGTACCGTGACTTCATTCAACATGGCGGTAAATCCACAGAGGCGTATACACTGCGGTATATAGCACACACAGACCTGCTCACGGCAGGATTTGGACAGAGATAGCGAACCCTGGAATCACAGCGTGTGCCAGGAGCACAACCCGAGGTCGGAATAAACACGACAATCAAAACATCTCTCTGAGAAGGGAATGAGAGAGGGTGGGGGAGGTTTACGCTAACTGAGTGTGGAAATAATATGCAATAATGCATGCAATATGCAATATAAATAGATATAAATATGCAAGTAGCATCTTGGTTTGTATACATATTGCTTTGCAGTACAGAAACCGCATGGCAATTAGAGGTCAGAAAGGAAATGAGGGAGAGACAGGGCTGATAGTCATTTCCCAGAATGCATCAGTGCAGCTTGAGAGAGGGGAAATGGTGTGTATAATGTGGATGCTTCCGGGGATGCTGTAAATAAGGGCTTAGTAAAGCCTCAGGCCCGTTTTAGCCTGTGGTTCTGGATTACTACTATAAAGTCATAATTAGGTCAAAAAGGGTTAAAGGTTCAAACACACAATTAACCCTGCATGTTGCTCACCCCAAACCATTAGCATTATCAGCTCAAAACTGTTGCCATAGTGCATGATTTATAAATGATCACATTTTGAAAATGGCATCACATGACTTTTATAACATGGTAAACTTGCTTGTTAGTCCGCCTAGTGAGATTTGCTAAAACAGTATTATTGCTTTGGCAAATGTGTATTTCGCTCCTTTTTTGGTTTTCTTAACATTATCAAAGTAACAAATTTTTGATTTTGCTAATATTTTATTTGAAGAAAGATAAACATGTATAGTGATGAAAGCCAAAATATTAAATGTCATTGATGAATATTTATTGAATAATCCACTATTTTGTAGAGGGGGGGTCGTTAGTCGTTAGATTCTTAGTTCTATTAGTAAAATCTGTTGATATTAGCAATCTTTGTTACATTGTGTGCCAATGGTGACTATTAAAAAATGGGAAAACAGCACTTTGCAAGTTTTTACTCCAATGTTTTCATGCCTGTAACTCAAGAAGTACTGAAGATATCCTAATGCCCTTTTACATATTGGGTCTTATTGGAACTTCTTAACAAACTTCTTCCTTTTGACATCTGCATTTTTTGGAAGGTACTGGAATTTCAATACAGCTCCATGTGTAAATTATTAAATTGTACACATTTAAAAAAAAAAAAAAAAAACTTATTTTCTTTTAAAAAGGAATGTCTGAAAAACGTATCTCGCTTCTTTCTGCCAAGACAACTGCATTGAACATACCTGTCTGAGGGCTTTTTCCAAAATTTGTGTGCCTATAACTCTAGAAGTATTAAAGATATCTCAATATGACTTTAGATTCTAGCTCTTAATAACTTTTCTTTTAGAATCTTCATTTTCACTACATAATTTAGTGGCAGAGATATGAGGATCTCAATGATTGTTAAATATTACCCATTTTCAGTGGTTGAAAACCAAATGTTGATCACTTTGAATACAGCCAATACTTATTTTATTGAAAGAAGAATAAATAATGTTGAAATAGAATTGTATATTGTTTCCCTCTAACATTCCTGTCTGAGTGCTAAAAAAGAATATTAATTACTATTTAATATTGGCTTTCAATGGCTTTCATCACTATACAAGTCTATCTTTCTTTAGAGGAAATATGCGACCCTGGACCACAAAACCAGTCATAAGTATGCATAAGCATAAGTACACGGGTATATTTGTAGCAATAGCCAATAATACATTGCATGGGTCAAAATGATAGATTTTTCTTTTATGCCAAAAATCATTAGGATATTAAGTAGAGATCATGTTCCATGAATATATTTTGTAAATTTCCTACCATAAATATATCCACACTTAATTTTTGATTAGTTATATGCATTGCTAAGAACTTCATCTGGACAACTTTAAAGGCAATTTTCTCAATATTTAGATTTTTTTTGCACCCTCAGTTTCCAATTTTTTTAAATAGTTGTATCTCGGCCAAATATCGTCCTATCCTAACAACCATACAACAATGGAATGCTTATTTATTCAGCTTTCAGATGATGTATAAATCTCAATTTCAAAAAATTGAACCTTTTTTGTGGTCCAGGGTTACATATTAGCAAAATCTAAAATTTAAGCCAGGTACTTCTGGTTGAGTTGACAAACTACAAACCACATGCTATAAACCAAGAGCACCTTAGATACTCTACAGCAACAGTTTGGCAATCACACACAACACTTTAGCAAGTGTTTTTGGCAATGCTTTTCTTTTCTCTCTGCACAAGCATAAAGAAAAATGTTAATGGAGTCCCTGTCTTAACTAATCTAATGGTAGATGCGCAGCAGAAAACAATAGTAATGAATCACCCGCAAATACTGTCAGCCACATTCGTTTGTTTTACTCTTCCTAAAAGGTACATCTGTATTTCAATTAGGTAAGATCAGAAAGCGTCGACTCTGCTCTCTACCAGTTCCGACTTGGGCGTCTGCCAGCTGAAGAGGAAGACGAACTGCCTTTAAGAGTTTAATGACCCGCAGGGCACCAAAACAAAGAGCGATCTCTTCCTTCTCCATCATATATAGCTTTTAAACCTCATCGAAACTCCTAATGATGCATTTTTACCTTGGAAAGATCAGCTAACCATTTCTTTTTTTATCAGGCAACAGCAAGAAAAGGTTGTCTAAGTTGGGTTAACTTTCATAACATAAGCTGTAATTTACTGTACAACTGGCTAGGGATAATAGCAGGTGGGAAGCAGAAACATGCAGTGTTTTTCTGACAAAGTGACCTTAAAGTGCAACAACGCTCCAGTTGGGGAGGGCTTGCAAACCGTATGTGTCATGTGAAGATTAATGCTTTTGTATTTTAGCTTAGGGTGTCTCAGACAGAGGTGGGAGTGAATACCGAGGCATTTAATAGTTTTGCTCAACTGCTCTGGCAGCGCTGAAGAGGTCGGTTCCTCTTACAGCTCTCGCTCCCCAATGCGGCTCTTGAGGTGTCGCCGAGGGCTAAGCGGCAGATATGCTTACCTTAACCCCCAAATAAGTCTCTCCACCTCTAAAGAGTGTGCGTCAGAGGTCTCAGAGAGGGGTGCGTGCCGCAGAACAACACCTGAGCTCAAAGCACCTTGGGTCAATTGTGTCTACCACATGCACACACACCTAAACGTGCACAATGTCAACTAGCATTTCTTTTCTTCATATTGGAAGCTAACAAATCCAAGACGTGTTACTAAAGGCCATCTGCGTCATAGTTTGTTCACTCACTCACACACTCATACACACGCTGTCCCCTCACCTCCTCCCACTGGTGGATGTATCTGATGAGGCGTGAAAGCCTGAGAAGACGGAGCAAGCTGAGGATTTTGGTGAAGCGTACGATACGCAGCGCTCGGGCCGTCTTGTAGACCTCCGAATCAAAGCCTTTCTCCACTATTAGAAAGATATAATCCACCGGGATGGAGGACAGGAAGTCTACCACGAACCAACTCTTCAGGTAGTTCATCTTAATGACCTTCGGGTCCAGGATGATCTCCGAGCTCTCCTCGTTCACAATCCCCGTTCGGAAGTTCATAACCAGGTCCACCAGGAAGATGGTGTCCGAGGCCACGTTGAAGACGAGCCAGCTGGTGGTGGTTTGCTCGGAAAAGAAGGTAATTCCCACAGGAATGATAATTAGATTTCCCATCATCATGATGAGCATTATCAAGTCCCAGTAGAACCTGCGGGGGACACAGAAAGCAACATGTTAAAGTAGGACCACTTTAAGGCAAAAATGTTTTTTCCTCCAGCTTAGTAGCATTGAGCAGAATTAGAACTGAAAAATTGGTTTCCTTTCGATTCATATGTGAATATTTGAGCTCATTTGGCCACACCTCACAGGAAATTTAATTGGAATATGAATTAGAATGACAGGAAGAGGTGTTCACAGAACTCAATAAAATGCATTCTAGGAAATTAAGTATTTTTGTACCCTGATCCACAAAAGGTGATTTATTAAATATGGTACATACATATACTGTTCAAAAGATAGAGGAAGTATGTAAAAAGGACTTACATTATTACAAATGTTTTTTAAATAAATCATGTTCTTTTAAAACTTTCTATTTAAGAATCTTAAAAAAAATGAATCAGTTTCCACAAAAATATTAAGCAGAACAACTGTTTTTAACATTTATAATATTAAGAAATGTTTATTGCGCACCAAATTACCATGCTAGAATAAATAATAATAATACTTTAAAATATATTCAAATTTATATTCAACAATATAACAGTAATTTAAAATTGTAATAATATTTCAAAATATTACTTTTTTAACTATTTTTGATTAAATAAATGCAGCCTATTTGAGCATAAACATTATTCAAAACATTAAAAGAAAAAAAAAAACTTACTGACTCTAAACTTTTGGTGGCATTTCAAAAACTGTCAAAAATGTATACACCTTCCATTATACATTATTCATTATTATTTAAAATGTTTAAAAAAAAAAACTTTTGGTGGCATTTCAAAAACTGAATCTTCACATTTTAAGGCTTTTTACTATTTTGACAAAATATTTTGTCTTGAACTTAAAAATACAGTTGCACATGCATGATTTTCATTGAATTTCAAATTCAATTCTATTTTCTTAAATCTAAACTCGAAATGCAATTTTTCTTTCTGTGTGCTACCTCAGTTCAAACTGGATTTATAACGCATTCCCTTTTCACTTCTAAATGGCACGAAACCCTCCAGCTTAGACCGGCATGAATTTCCTGGTTTGGATACATCAGCATCTCATTCTTAAGATCAGCATCCAAAACTAAACATTTGTGGGTCTTTTCAGCAGGCATGAGTGTATTTCTGGTTCTTCCCGTAAGAGCGGGTCTGGCTTTTGGTCTCATCCGTGTCCAGCTATTTTTAGCTGTACAAAACAGTTCGTTTTGCTGCATGATTTTGCAAATTGGTGTGTCTTACCATATTAATGTATTATCTTAATTATGAGCACGATGGTTTGTAGTGCAAACAGTTTTAACGTTCACTGCACAATGTTATTCTTCTCGCTATTTCCTTATAGCGGATAATGAGCCGGAAGGCTCACCCATAGGCTTACTTCCGCATTGAAGAAACAGGTGGATAACTTGACCATTTCCATTACCAAATCTATCAAAGATTTACCCATGAATTGACTTTACAACCACTTCAAAATCACTTTCACATTCCCTCCCATCCTGCATTCTATTCCCGACAGCAGAAAAATGTGCCCTGTTCAGCTTGAAGATGATTTAGCAGGACTGGCAAGATTAAATTCCTGCTCTTTTCTGCTGGAATGCCCTCATTGCGACGGCCCTCAGACATTTGTGATGTTTCTCTGGGTCCTGTCTAACAGACTTCCTTCAGCGATCAGTACAGCTCGCGCCTGCAGTCCGCACACGATGCACTACAGCTCATTTCCCTGTCGTTTTTGATATCACCGCCAACACTTCCTGCTGGATTGCCGCCCTGTGACAGCGCAGCACGGCTCGCGCTTTGCTCTCTGGATGAGGAGGCAAACAGCCACAGGACCGAAAAGGCAAGAGGGAGATTGTAACATGAGAGGGTTTCCCTTTCCTATGTGAGAGTTGTACTGTATGTTTACAAGCGACATTCTGCTTTGCTTGTACAATACGCAGAAAGCTAATTAAAGGTACAGGCTGTAATTGCTACGGCAGCAGCACTTGAACCCTCAGGAATTAGCTTGTGTTCTGAAAACATGTGAATGGAGCCACCATAGGGGTGAATGGAATCGCGGCAGCCGTTTGGAGGTGTTTGTTGATGCAGTACCACTAGTGTCCTTATGGGACAAGCAATAGAGGGTTTGCACTTACATCACGGTTCAGTCAGTTACCTGGATGCGCAGACAGTGGCGATACTCGGATGTAAACAACAGCATGGATTGCATGGTTAATGTACTACTGAATATGTTGTTCTGCTAAATTTCGCTGTCTAAACCATGGGAAAAAAATGTGTGGAAGCTGCTAAATCATATAAAGGACTTAGTTACCAGGAAAGGGCAAAATATTTTGACGAACTAAAGTTGACAGGTGGTAAAGATACATATGAGCAGTATTAATTAAGATAACTAGTCTAGTCTATTAGCCTAATATTTCACATACCTGACCGGAAATGATAAGAACAAACAAATCCAGCAATCTCATTGGCTGGCGCTTACTTATTATTGTCCCTATTTTGATTTCAGCAAATCAGTTCGAGCGAACGCAGACAACGTGATTAATATTCATGAATATTCCAGTAGCTCATTAATCCTTAGTGCCTTTTATATTATTAGTAGTAGTAGTAGTAGAATTCGTATTATCACTATTATCTTATCAGTATTATTGTTACTTTTTTTTTTTTTTTACAGAAACACTGAATGACCAACAATATCTTAAGCACCACAACCAGCCATAAGTTCAGTTAAAATGACAAAAGTGACCCTGGACCACAAAACCAGTCATAAGTAGTAGCTTAGGGATATATTTGTAGTAATAACCAACAATACATTGTATGGGTCAAAATTATTGATTTTTCTTTTATGCCATAAATCATTACGATATTAAGTAAATATCACGTTCCATGAAGACGTTTTGTAAATGTCCAACTGTAAATATATCAAAATGTAATTTTTCGTAACTTAGGGTGGACAACTTTAAAGGCGATTTTCTCAGTATTTTTTATAATATAATTAAAAATATTGGCGTTATCAGTTATGAGCATGTATCACCGGACTTTTCTTCATCAGCTTACAGTATATAAAAAACACTAAGCAGATGTTATACAAACATAAATGTAAAACTTTACAGTCACATGTTGAAAAGCTCACAAAATTATTATAAAATATAATTTGTGATAGTCTGCAGTCTCAATATGTCCTTTATTTTCTCTCTTCACCAGAGCTCTAAACTCGTGAGAGATTTTCAGTTGCTTGGCAGAAGATGCAGCACACAACTACAGCGAGAAGAATCGCATTATGATTTCAAACCTTCATTGTTACGTAACAAGACACCCAGTGCTAAATAGACATGTGAAGAATTAAAGGACAAAATGGCAGAATTTGGACTGTCTGCTTATTAAATTCATTACAAATGTGAGGGAGAAAAAAGGAAAATGTTTTTGCACACTTACTCAGTCATCAAAATATCACTGTTTGGTTTTCGCAATTATTAATTTATTTTTAGATTACTATTTAGAAAATGCTTCTGATAAGCAACGAAATGTCAGTCAGCCTCCATTTTCATCTCGCAGTGTTGTCCCTGAAATGGCTACAGATTTTGCAATGCATATAAAAATGTAGTCGAAAATGAATGTTTTTTTTCTAGATGTCTGTTTAGCACAGGTAAAAGACTTTTATTGTCGTTCGCAAGTGCTAATCTAATGTTTGACAACAAGCCAAATCAAACACAAGCGAAGTAATTAGCAAACACTGCTACGCTGGTGGTATTACTCATGCCACCTAATGTGAAGAAATCTTCCTCAGCACAAAGTGAAAAATAGCCAGTTTTTCTGTCTGCCGTGAGCAGACATGAGTCAGCTCTCTGAACACTAAATCCAGCAGACAATAGAAGAGATTTTTTTGCAACGCTGAAATGTTCAGAGGTCAGTGTACTGTACATGCGCACATACTATAATTGCATTAATGTAGCTCCTGTATCTTGTAAAAACCAAAGCCAGACGTATTTTGACGGGCGCCGGGCTGGCCTAGAGAACCACACAAAATGTCCTGGCCGCTGATAACGGCATACATCCATGAACTAAAATAGATGCTTTCAAGAATCCTATCTCATGCTAAAAACCCCTGGCCGGTGCCTCAGATGAGGCCGACGCACTTGGCTGTAATGGATCTGAGCAAATGCGAAAAGCTCTCGGCCTTGCTTTATAAATACCTACCGATCCAATATCAAATAATTGTCTGTGCTTCGGTCCAAACAGGCATCTTTGGTTAATAATATCCGCCTTGGTTATTTTTACTTTTGGGAGCTTTAAAAAGATGAAAGAATTCATTATTTGCAGTATAGCTGTTGATGAATGGTGTGTGGAGGTATATCGAGTACTCGTATTGAGAGAGGTTTGACAGGCCGTTTTGCTTTTGTAACTGTAGCCTTGACAACCGAATGACAGACAGGCTGTATTGTCAGAGGTGGGATGGTTGCCATGTGACCATCTGTCCCGCTGGTGAATACTAAAGATGAGCATAGAGGACGTGACCCCGACACAATGGTTGTATATGGTCGAATGCGCTTTTCTGTCTCTCTACAGTGGCTACAACTTCAGCTCAGTGTGGAATGGAGTTCTTTAAAGGGGTAATGTACACAAAAATGACATTTTTGCCATTTATTTACAGTATGCGTATGCTAATCTTATTTCAGACTTCATGTAATGAAAGTGAATCAGACTCAAGCTCCAAATTAAAAAGAATCATGCATTTTGAAGTCATTTAGTTGTTTTCCTAATAATGATGTGTTCACTTAAAAATGGAGTCAGTGAGTTGAATTTAATAACTGAATCAGTCTGCATTGTGAATTAATGATTCGGTTTTATGAACTCAATGAACTCAATGAACTCAATGAACTCAAGTCACTGAAAAGATTAGACTCAAATGAACAATTTGGAAGACTGCAACTCTCATAAAACTATATATATATATATATATAATAATAATAAATGTTTTTTTAATAATTATTTATTATTTTATTAAATAATATAAAATAATTTTGCCAGTTGTATTCCTTTTTGTTTACATTATTATTGTTATCCTTCATTTTTATTTATGTTTTAGTAATTTAAGAACTTATTTTTAGGGCTGTCAAATGATTAATTGTGATTATTCGCATACAAAATGAAAGTTTGAGTTTTTCTAATATATGTGTGTGTACTATGTGTAGTTATTATGTATATATAAATACACACAAATTAAAGTATATGTTTGAGAGAAATATGTTATTTATGTACAAAATATTTTTATTTATATAACATAAATTATATACAAATTATAATAAATACATAAACTTGTAAATATTTTTTTAAATATATACATGAATGTGTTTGTATTCATATATGCATAATAATTACACACAGTAAACACACATATATTCGGCAGACTTTTATTCTGTATGCAATTAATTGCATAATAAATCATTTGACAGCCCTACTTTTTTTCAGGCAACAAGTCAAATTTTTTTAGTAAATTTTAGTTTAAGCTTTAGTCATTTTATGTGCTTTTGTCATTTTTATTGTTTTTTGTGTTTAAATTATTTGTTTTGTTTTATTTTTATTTCTCTTTTAGTCATTTTAGTACTTCAGTTTGTTTTTTTCAGATTCAAAGGCGACATTTCAAATTTCTGTGAACATTTTTTACGTTTAGGTTTTCATGTAAATTTTAGACATTTTATGTATTTTTCATTAATATTATTTTTGTTTCGAATGATTTGTTTTGCTTAATTTTTATTTATGTTTTAGTCACTTTAAAACGTCAACTTATTTTATTTCAGTTTTTATTAGCAAGTTTTTGTGTACATTTTAGTTAAAGCTTTAGTCACTTTATGTGCTTCTGTCATTTTTTCGTTTGTTTAAAATATTAGTTTTGCTTTATTTTTGTTTCTGTTTTAGTAATTTTATTACTTCAACATATTTTATTTCAGACTCGAGTCGACATTTCTCATTTTCTTGAACAATTTTTACATTTAAGTTTTAGTCATTTTATGGTGTATTTTTCATTTGTATTATTTTTTAATTATTTATGTTTAGCTTTATTTTCAGTTTTTCAGTAAAGTATTATTTTTTAACTTATTTGATTTTAATTAGTTACCAAGGCAACATTTCAAATTTTCACTAGTTTTTAATCTAATACTTATATTTCGGTTAAAAAAAAATATATATATATACATATTTTTTTGTGTACAGTAATAACACTCCTCATGAATTATGGTCACTTTTTAAAATTAAAATAACAAATTTCCGGTCCCTTTTTAAAATAATGCAGAAATGTCAACCGGCCAATTCACTTCGCCATAAATTATTTGTAATTATTATTCATTATTTTATTAAATAATGTAAAATAATTTTGTAATGATAATTTTAATGATACTGAATTTTAAAATGCAAGCAGATAAAATAACCACACTTTTTTTGAAAGTAACACATTAAAATTGGACATAAAATGTATTAGTATTAAATATCAATATATTATTTTTATTCACATCTATGCAACAAAATCAGATTTAATTTTTTTTTGACTAATAATCCAAATAATGTATAGTCAGGAAGTATATATTTCATATACAAAAGATATGTATAACAAGTCCTCTGAAGTAGTCCTATAGTCCTATTTTTTATGCTAGATAGATAGATAGATAGATAACTTGCTGTGGCCTGTTTGCAGAGCTCTGCAGTCACACTGCATTCATAAATTGGGCGTTCTTCAGCATTGTATCTGAATAAAAAAACACAGACTTGGGCTATTTAAGGAGTACCAAGGGGCATCAATTTGGAAAAAGTGAGACACGCACTCACAAAGACCTTCATTAGACTTTGGGACACGTCTTTGAGACGAGCCTCCAAAAAGCAACAGCAAAAATCATCAATAATGCAAGACAAACTTGCATGCCCCTAAAAATAGAGGTTAATCTGGGTTTAGAAATCAGAGGCCGTTTGATAGGGAGAAGGAATCTGCTCACATACAAATCCTGCTTTTCCACAACCTGTGTGATTAATTTATAAGCCAGAGATTTGACCCGAGCTCATCCGTTACCTGATAAATCCTGCCACTAGAAAAAAAAAAAGAAGAAAACACGCACAAAGTCACTCGAAACGGCGACGGAATTCTGGGAAGGTGACGTCAGTCGCGTCTGGAGATCTGCCATAGATTTTCCTTTCCTCGGTGAAGAATTGCAACCACAGCCATAGGCTGGACGAACAGGGAAAGCAAGAGACAGATGACATGCAATATGGACGAGCGATAAAAGAAACATACGACTGAGTCACGCGTGACAAAAGCTGATGACAAAAGAGCTCAGGCCACATCAAGTCAAGCATGCGCCCTTTCTGAAAACAATGAATAATGAATCTTACTAACCTCCTATTAATCTTTAAAGAACCACATTGAGATATTGAGTTTCCTAATGCTTCAAAACCAAAACAACACCCGTGAATGCTGTTGTCACTCATGCGGTGTTGCCGGTTCCAAATGTTTCGGTTCACGGCTGGGACGTTATTGGAAGAAAATGAGCAAATCTCACAAAAAAGCTTAGAAACAAAAGAGCAGCCAGTGTGGGTGAGAAAGAAAAGCCATTGTAAATGAGCAGACGATACCAAAGCCTGCCAAGTGTAGCTAGTATCACACGGTTCAGGCTTTTGGCCATTAGAAGTAATAACGACTCCTATTCACTTCATTTTTCTTTCCGTCCACCATCTCTCTCTCCGTATCTTCTGTTTTCTCTTTCTCACCTGTTTTCTCCTTTCTGCTTCTCTCTTTGATGTAAAGCCTATTTGGCAAGTGCGATCAAAGGCTCAATATCGTGTTTACCACCTGCAGAACTGAAGCATGGCCATCTTAGAATGCTATGAAGTTGCTAGTCACTGAATTCATTTAATTAAAGACTAGATGCCTTTTGCCTGCTCATAAAGTTGTTTCAGTATTGATATGCTGTAGTATTATTTATAAACTGTTGTATGTCTTTTTTTTCCCAGCTTTTTTATATTTCATTTTTACGGAAATTTTAGCTTTTGTTTACATTATTATTCTTTTGCTTCATTATTTTAGCAATTTTAGAACTTTGACTTATTTGTTTTGCTTTATTTTTACTTCTGTTTTAGTAATTTTATTTTGTTTTTTTATTAATATTATTTCAGCTTCAAATGCAACATTTCTAATTTTTTAAAACTTTTTAAAATAAGTTTTCATTTAAATTTTTATTTAAGCTTTAGTCGTTTATGTGCTTCTATCATTTTTATTCGTTTTTTGTTTACATTATTTGTGTTTTGCTAAATTTTTACTTCTGTTTTGTCATTTTAGTGTTAGTATTTAGCATTTAACTTATTTTATTTCAGCTTCAAAGGTGACATTTATTATATTTTTTTCTTTTTTTTACATTTTTAAATACGTTTTCATGTAATTTTTAATTTAAGCTTTAGTTGTTTTATGTGCTTCTGTCATTTTTATTTATTTTTTTGTTTCAATTATTTATTTTCTTTATATTTGACTTCTGTTTTAGTAATTTTAGTACTTCAACTTAGTTTATTTCAGCTTTAAAGGCGACATTTCAAATGTTTTTTTATTTATTTATTTTTTTATATTTTTTAAATAAGTTTTCATGTAAATTTTAATTTAAGCTTTAGTCGTTTTATGTGCTTCTGTCATTTTTATTATTGTTTAGTGTAAATTATTTGTGTTTTGCTTCATTTTTTCATTTTTTGCTTCAAACTTATTTTAATTCAGCTTCCAAGGCAACATTTCTTTTTTCATTTGTTTTTATGTAAGTTTTAGTCATTTTGTTATGTATTTTTAATTTGTATTATTAATTTTTAAAATTATTTATGTTTAGCTTTTCTTAAATTTCCATTTACGCAATTATAATTCTTCAGCTTATTTTATTTCAGTTTGTTGCCAAGTCAACATTTCTAGTTTTCATTTAAGTTTTTCATCTAATACTTATATTTCAGCAAGCAAAAATGACTTTTAATAATTTTATTTTTGCATACAGTAATAACACTCCTCATGAATTATGGTCGTTTTTTAAAATAACGTTTTCAAATCATCTGTGATGTCAGGTTTATGCAGAAATGTCAACCGGTTAAAAAGGTCTTTGTACCTTAAAGATGCAGTAAGTGATTTCTGAGAAATGCTGTTGATATTTGATTTGATCAATCACCAAAACAAACACGCCCCTACCCTAAAGGACTACACCTCTATCTTGGTAGCTCCACCCCCAAATTCACAAACATGCTATGCAACACAGGCACCTCCCCCATCATGAGTGGACACGCCCCTTACTGCTGATTGGCTAGAAGTGTGTTTTGGTGCTCGGTCCGATCCGCTTTCAACAATTTTCTTTTTAAGCAAGTTTCCAGAACACTCCCCCTATCATTGGTCAGTCAAACAAATAGCCACGCCTCCAAAACACTCCACTGGTTGAGATAGTGTTGCTGAATTGAAATGCCCAATCATCTTAATGTTTTAAAAGTGCCACAGATCCTTTTTTTCACATTCACTTTTTTTAGGAAAAATATTTTTTTCTGTATTCTGACATCAAAAAATGTACACAGTTCAACTTTAACTACTGAATTCTCAAAATGACCTCCGTAATAAGTTTTATATCATACAGTATGTATATGATTGCTAAGCATCCGTGTCCTTTGTACATTACGGCAGAAAGGTCAATCACGTTACATCACAGGGTTCAGAACGATGTTAATCTCGTTCAGTGTGTGTTGGACATCTAATCCGATCTCACCTTCTTTCATCCCTGCTCTGATGTTGGAGGGCTTTACACAAACCATTCTGATCTGTTTCAGGGGTGGCGTAGCCTAGCGGTTAAAGACCTGAAAGGTTGTAGGATTAAATCCGTGAACTATCCCCATTGTGCTCTTGAGCGAGACATGTTGCTCCGGGGGGGGGGGGGGTTCCTGTAATAAGTGTACTGTGAGTCGCATCGCATAAAAACATCAGCTAAATGTCACGTAGTAGTTGCAGTAGAAATGGACTTCCTGCAGACATAATGGGTCATTTGTATGGTGCTGTACTGGCTGACCTATGTGACGTCAAAAATAATGGATATGCTTGTGTTGTCATTACATACTTCTAAGGTACACCAGACTTTTACTTGAGAAATTAGCTTTGGACTTGCTCTGGCACTTTAATATTAATTCATTATGACTTAATTATTTACACACTACTGAACAGATGTGGCCATTTTGCCAAGTCTCCTTCTAACATGGGTGTTTTTTTTTTTTTTTTTAATTTATTTACATAATGTTGACTTTGATTTAGTACATATTAAACATCTTTTTAAAATATTCTTATATTAAACAGGATGGAATGTTTTAGAGACAAGACAACTATGTCACATCCTGAGGGAAGATGTCATTGCTTTTGTTAGTTAAAGGGATTTTACAAGACTAACATGATGTAAAGTGGCATTGAGGACACAGGAAAAACTGCTAGGCTGATTTTAAACAATATTTCCATGAAAACGTGATTTGTTTGAAACATTTGGAAAAATCACAGAAACATTTGGAATCTTCCAAAATAAATTAAAGCAATAAGCGCCAAGAAGCCGTGGTTTACAGTGAATTTATAACAGCTAAGAGGCATTGTTAAAACTCCCTTAGCTGTTATAAATTCACTGTAAACCACGGCTTCACGGGGGTTACTGCTTTTATAAAATGGTTGTTCCATATATGTAGTAAGTTTTCACAAAATAAAACAGAGCAAATAAAGTGTAATGATATAAATAAAAACAGTATTCTTCCACTAAACAATGTAGTTCCTCAGGAACAGTTGTGGTTGCCAAGCAAAACCCAAAAGTAAACAAAGGTGTATGTTTGTAGAGTAATTTACAACGGCTTCAAATGTTCAACCAGAATCAAGGACTGGAACTATCCGTTTTATAATGCACGCAGAAACATGACAAAAATTGCATTTTCTCAAACTGAAGTAGTGCAATTATTTAAAATTCACCCCTTCAGTTAACTACAATATTGTAATCACTGAGATATGATTATAGTTTTATTATTATTATTATTATTTCAGTAACACTTTACAATAAGGTTCCATTAATTAACATTAATGTATTAACTAACACGAATGAACAATGAACAATACATTTATTACAGTATTTATTAATCTTTGTTAATGTTAGTTAATGAAAATACAGTCATTCATTGTTAATTTACAATGCATTAACTAATATTAATAAGCACAACTTTTTTAATAATGCATTAGTAAATGTTAATATTAACATTAACTAAGATTAATAAATGCTGAAGAAGTATTGTTCATTCTTAGTTCGTTACCTAATGTAGTAAACTAATGTCAACTAATGAACCTTATTGTAAAGTGTTACCATTATTTCTAATTAGTTTTTGTTTTCCATTTTCCATTTTTATTTTAGCTAAAATTGTCATTTTGTTGCATGTCAGTTTTTTATTATTTATTTGAGGTTTTAGTTAACTATAATAAACCTGATAATGTTAGTTGTTTACTGTGATAATTCTAATATTATTTTAATCAGTATATTTGAGACATGTAAAAATGGACTGCATATTAGGAACAACCATGCTTTGGTAGTTAGTGCCTTGGGAGTGCAACATCTTGTTGGGAGTTGGGAGTTGGGAGTTGTTTTACTACTACATGTTACACATGATATGCCAAAGCAAAGTACATCATGTACATGGGATAAATAAAACAGTGAGACAGGTGGGAGTCGAGCTAATGACCCTGTACGGGATAGAGTTCTCCACATTCATGGACAGCGTGGAGCTGTTTTCAGCACCATGGAGAGCGTTACAGGCTGAAACTATAATGATCAGACACGCCATTCTTTCTGCTTTGCATCTATCTATCTATCTATCTATCTATCCATCTATCTATCTGTCTATCCATCCATCCATCTGTCTATACTGGCGTAACGAAGTGAGAAACCAGAGACTTTAAACCTCCAAGTGGACTAACCAACTCCAACTGCAAAAACTGACAGTCTACTCTGTAAAAATACACAAAAATGTTTATCTATGCAATTATGGTAAAAACTGGCAGCTGTGGTTGCAAGAACGTTACAGTAAAAACATGATTTCTGATGTTTCAAGCATTTTGCTGACTGTAGGATCTATCATTTTTAACTGTATGTCATGAAATGATGATGTTTATATACTAACCTATTTGTTCTATTCATATATTGTGTTACTTTTCAGTAAAACATTTGTTACTGTAAAATATACAGAAAATAAGTCATATGATAACTTGAAGTTCATCAAAATTAGACTCTCCAACAACTATGACAAATAAAAATAAGAGAAAATGTGGTGGTTTATGCACAAAGAGAATTCTGGGATACTTATAAAAAACATAATGTATTTTTTACCATATATGGTGAGGTAAACCACAGCTAACCTTTTTTGACATTTTTGCAGTATATATATTAATTTATCCATCCACCTGCCAGTCTGTCTATCTATCTATCTATCTATCTATCTATCTGTCTACATTGCGCAATGGGGTGAGAAACTAACTGGAGACTTCAAACAACCAAGTGGACCGACAAACTCCAAATGATGCATAACAATACGATATTATGCTGTTGTTGATGTAATAATTCCCTCCTAACAAGCTATTTGCCAACAATGTACTGTAAAATGGTCAATTCTTTATCCGTAGCAGTCTCATTTGAAGTAGATTGGCTAGTCAAGTTGTACATGACACATTCTAGTGGGGGGGCACTGGGTTTGAAAATCCCCTCCATTCACCTGACTAACGCGATTAGCGTTAAACTGCTTTAGATCAACTGTCCCAGCGCTAAAATTGGCATGGGCTGTTACCTGGTGAGAGCCACACGGGATCATAGAGAGCCACGAGATAAAACAATAGAATAATCCGCGTGCTTCTGCGTGAAAACAAGACGTGATCTCGCAGCCACCCTCGTTCACGGCAGACACTAAGAGCTATGTGTTTACAATGCCAAAGAGTGGTGCATCATTCCCTGCGCGCACCAGCAGCACACACGTCTTACACAACAGCAGAATGAATGCCCAACGATGGCAGGTCGGAGACGTCCCATGATGAGCGGCGTGCCGTTTATTCACCGAGATGACATTCACCCCTGCTCGTGCCAAGGGCATTGCGTGCGTTCAGGTTGTGGTTCCCCGAAACGCCACGCAAAACGAGCGCAAACGCGGCGCGCGGCGCACGCAGAGCCCATTTTGCTGTGACCTGAGTGTGCGTGGGAAGGTGACTTTCCACACTCCTTACCTAAAATCACTATAGGGGTGAATGATCCAATATCCAGCCGTCTGCACTCTCTCCTGCTCTTTCTCCACGGCTTTCTGACTCCCGAACATCCGCAAGGAGAACTTATTCACCCCGGGCTGCATCATGGCTCCAAATTGCCGCTGCATAAACCCGTATTGCCTGGACGCGGCGTCTATATCGTCAAAGCCGACCATGGTTTCTTCCCGGTCCCCCTTAGCACCCACTGAGTTGCCGTGGTCTTTCATGTTCTGGCTCCCCATGCTGTTCTTCAAGATCGAGTCTTGCCTCTGGAACACATTATTCCCATCCGCTTTCTCCTCTTTGTTGCTCGAGAACGAATTGGATTTGTCTTCCATGGCGGTTTCAGAACGTGCTGTCTCCGGGTGCGGAGGACAGGCTACGCGCAAAAGTCGAAAGGAGCAGCTGGCGGCTCTTCTGTTTCATTGGACGTCCCTCAAACCACCGCTGCCTCCGCTGCGAGTGCTGCTGCACAACTGAGAGGCAGAGTAGTGGTGAACCCGACGGGATCAGCTTTCTTGGGCTGCTGCCATCTACTGTCGGGATTGAGCGCGGCCCGCGTCCCGTGGCTCTCCAAGCGTGTCGCGGACGCGGACGCGCTGCCATAATGCGCCGCTCCGATATGCTTCCAGACTGAAAGCGTGCCAAAGGAATACGATTTGAACATCATGTTGTAGATGCAAATCGGGGTTATGTAAAGCATTTGGGAAGGGCATGCTTTTTTACGAGGTGAATTCAGATGGTAATTATATTATGAAAGACATCCCTGTGGTTAAGACTGTCTATAAAATATCATGTGTCACAGGGATTTGTGGTATGACGAAGTCGTGCATCATTTTTCAAAATTTTAAACATTTTGTATTACATATATCATGAAGATATTTTGCTGGAAATTGAAAATACTTTATATTTTAATAAGCATGTAATGCTATAAATTATCCAGTGAATTAAAATGTTATAACTGTTTATCTATTTAATATCGTTTGAATCTTTTCTCCTTTTACTTGATGTCCACTAGTCAAAAGATGATTATTTGAAAAAAACTGAAATGATGGCAAATTTTTGAATCAGTTCAAAAATTTGCCATCAATTCAATTTCATTATGTAACAGATTAAAAAGAAACGTATCTAAACAATATAACTAATAACATAAAACAGTCATAATTATATTATGAAAAACTAACATCCCTGTGGTTAAGACTGTCTGTATAAAATATCATGCGTCATAGGTGTTTGTGAAATAACAAAATTTTAAAATTTTTATACACTTCATATTATATATTATGTAGACATTTTGCTGGAAATTTAACAAAAAAAAACATTATTTTGTTTTATTTTATCCAGTGGATTAAAATGTTATACCTGAAAGGTATTTAAGGTATTTATTTTTTTATTTTTATTATATATTATGTAGATATTTTGCTGGAAATTCTGCAAAAATACTTTTTATTTTATTTTACTTAATTTATTTTATTTTATTTTACTTTACTTTATTTATCCTGTGAATAAAATGTTATATCTGAAGGATATTTAATATTGGCTCTTTTCTCTTTTTTATTTGATGTCCACACACCAAAAGATGATTATTTAAACAAAAGTTTGGCATCAGTTCAAAACCATTTTTTCATTATGTAACAGATTAAATCTCTAAACAATATAATTAATAATATAAAACAGTTCTGACTGGACATAATTATATTATGAAAGATTAACTTCTCTGTGGTTAAAATCACAAGATAAAAAGGGGTTTGTTTTATGAAAAAATTGTTGTGTATCGTTTTTAATGATTTTAAACATTTTATATTATGCATTTTATTTTATTTTATTTTATTTTATTTATCCAGTGAATTAAAATGTTATAACTGAAGGGTATTTCATCTAAATTGATTTTTTTTGTCTTTTTTACTTCATGTCCACAAGCCAAAAGATGATTATTTGAACAAAAGTTTGGCATCAGTTCAAAAGCAATTTCTCATTATGTAACAGATTAAAAAGAAAAGCCTCTAAACAATATATCTAATATAAAACAGTCTGACTGAATTGACAGTCCTAATTATATTATGAAAGACTAACTTCTCATGATAAATAGGTATGAAAAAAATTGGGTGTATAATTTTTAAAGATTATACATTTTGTATTATGGTAAATCAAAATCCTATTATAGTTATTTTCCTGCAAGTTCAGCAAAATAGTTTACATTTTAATTACTGTGGTAATGCCATTTATTTTATTTTAGCCAACAGTATTGATACTACCTCTATGCCAAGTGCAAAATGAGAAGGAAAGCGAGTATATTGGAAAGAGAAGAGGGATTTTTAATGCATCTTTAGAGAAAGTGCTGTAATTTCAACTGTGGTGTAATAGTGACAAAAGATTGAAAGTAAGTGATTGCGGTATAAACAGTATAGCCAGATCTCCAGGTGACACATTTTTCCGATCACATGATAGCCTACATTATACTATCAGCCCAATGGCAAGACTCACATTGCTATTTTAAATTCAAGACTGTCAACCTGTAAATGTGGTTGCAGGCTTTAAATCTACTTTCAATATGCGGAAATTTTAAATCTGAAGTAGGAAATGTTGATAAAACAGCTTCAGATATGGCTAACTAATCTTTTCAGGTCTTGAAAACCTGCTTTCATCTGGTTCTTTCAACCATGAGAGAACCGCTTCCTATTAACACAGGAAGCACTGGCCCTGAACTGATCGTTTTCCCAAAATAAAGCTTTTCTTGTGAGTGCTCTGATATTATCTGCAAGAAATGTGAAAAAATCTACTTTACGGACCCTGCCTAAACTTAATGGTTTAAGTGACGTCACTATATTGATAAAATGCAATATTTGAATATCAACTTGTCAAATTGATTTCATTCTTTCTAGTCCTTTCAGGCTGTTCCCAAACTGATTTAGTGCTGAAAATAGAGTTGATGATGATGGCGATGAAGATTTGTGCATGCTGGACTTGTGCCCGTTTTGGACATAGGACATTATGTACATCCAGCGAAAACTGTGAACTGATGAAATCCAGACCACATCCACCTGCTACCCTGCTGTCCTGCTGTGATAGTGTATGTGTGAGGCTTAAAAACCCACATTTTCCCATTTTGCACATGATGATTTGAACCTGGTCTCACCAAATCCAAAATCAGAAGCTGTGGTAGATTCAGTAAAGCTGAGGCAATTTCAGCATATTAACTGCTTGTTTGCCATTTGTATCCAGCACACAGAAACCCACAAACAGCATTAAATTAGTTGGTCTATCTACACCATTCTCTTACAATTTACCATGGTAACAATAATAATGTTCAAATACCCTTATTATTATAATTCAGCTGTTTTTATTATAATAAAACAGTGGTGGATTGCAATAAAACAGTGGTGGACTGTCATTAAAATGTTTTGTCGTCCGGAATGTTTTTCTTATGCTCACCATGGCGGCTTTTTAAAATCAAAAATACATTAAAATTCTGAAATATTATTAACATCTAAAATAACTGTTTTCTATTCAAATATATTTTAAAATGCATTTTATTCCTTAGATTGCAAAGCTGAATTTTCAGCATCATTACTCCAGTTTTCAGTGTCACATGATATGTCATAAATCATTTTAATGTCTTTGATGAACAGAAAGTTCAAAACAGCATTTATTTGAAATAAAAATATTTTGCAATATTAAAAAATTTATTTTGAAAAATTCAATACTTATTAGTGTATACTTATTACTTTTATGTATTTGATTCCAGTTATTAGAAAGTTTGTGGATTCTGTTAGTCATAAAGAATTATAATCATAAAGAAAAAGCTTTTGGATTTCATCAAAAATACTCAATTTGTGTTCCGAAGATGAACAAAGGTCTTACAGGTCTGGAACGACATGAGGGTGAGTAATTAATGACAGAATTTTTTTTATTTTTGCGTGATCTATGCCTTTAATGCACTTAATGACGTCAAAAGTAATCTAAAAGTAATCAAAAAGTAGTCAGAATACATTACCTAATATGTGTAATCCAACAGATTACATTACTAACTACAATTGCTGTTAAGTAATTTGTAATCAGTAATGGTAATTGTAATCAGTATGTAACTGACCTTTCACAAACAGCTTGATTGACAGGCGATCTGACCAATTTTTCCTCATCATAACTCCAGTCTTCTGTGTCACATGATATGTCATAAATCATTTTAATGTCTTTGATGAACAGAAAGTTCAAAACAGCATTTATTTGAAATAGAAATATTTTGCAATATTAAAAAAGTCATTTTGATCATCCTGAATAAAAGTGTAATTTCTTTAAAAAAATTCAATATTATTAGTGTATACTGTAGTTCCAGTTATTGGAAAGTTTTTAGATTGTGTTAGTCATAAAGAATCATAATCATAAGTTTGGAGAGTCAGTTTATGTTTTATGATTTGAACAATTTCAAAAGCCTTGTTTCCTGGGCACAGATGGTTGTGCACTACATTACAACAAAAATGATGATTCACCACTGGAAAATCTGTGTACAGGGAACTTCCTGCTAATAGGCAGCATTCATATGAAGACCATCCAGCGTAGCACATTTGGCAGTGAGCTCATTATATAAGTTAACCAAATTAAAGCTGACATTCCTTTTATTTCCTCCGTTTTGCTTTCAGCCAGAGTTTTGCCTGGATTAGTTGGCATACCAACTGTTCCCTTCCAGGGCAGTCCAGAGTGCTTGTGTAACTTTAGTTTTGGGGCGAAGTGTTGCGTAATTTATGAACACAAGGTAATAACTCACGGAGACTGACCATGGAGCTTAAGCGCTGCTGGATCACATGGACAGGGGGGCGAAAGAAACTCTGGCATATGCAAAGGTCTCGCTGGACGAAACTGCAACAGATGAGACAAGTGAAGGGCATTTTAAATCACTGCTGCTGTGTGTTTTTATATCAGAAAATGTGATTCGATGCTCTCTGGCTAATTAATACAACTGAATTTGGCACAGATGTGGGAAGCTGAATTGCTTTGCATCCTGTCAGGCTCATGTTCTCATGTGCACCTATTAGGTTACATTCACTCATGCGATATTTTACCCAGATGTGAAACATTACATGCTATTCATGCCAGCAATTCCTTACGCAACAAATATAGACTTCCAGGAAAAAAATAAACAAAGCTAAGCATTGTGTTTCAAAAAGACTGACTCTTTCCTCTCACTATATAGTAACTGATTACATGTAACCTGTATTATGTAATCAGATTCCAAAAATTAAGTACTTGTAATTAGATTATATTACACTTTCAAGTACTCATAATCAGATTACAGTTATTTTTTTATTGATTACATGATTACATATTATTTACACAGAGGCAGTAAATAATTCATAATATATTGATTTGCCTCAATTCTTCTTTTTTTGTCTCTTATATTTTCCTTTCTATCAAATCTTGCTGCTATATACATTCAGAGAGCCTTCCCGTTTTATGGAACTGCACCCACCAGCCAGTAGTCCGCTGACTACATTTACCCCAAAAATGGAAAGGTATCACAATTAGTTCTTCTGCAATCCTTTGAGAAACCACATTTTTGAGAGACCCTGGTCATTATGTTTTTCTTTGCGCACAAAAAGCATGTTCATAGCTTCATAAAATTACTGATGTCAGTCATGTCACATGGACTATTTTAAAGATGTCCTTACTACCTTTCTGGGCGTTGAACGTGTCAGTTGCATTGCTGTCTATGCAGGGTCTGAAAGCTCTCAGATTTTATCAAAAGTACCTTAATTTGTGTTCTGAAGATGAACAAAGGGCTTATGGATTTAGAACGGCATGAGGATGAGAAATTAATGACAGAATTTTCATTTTTGGGTGAACTATGCCTTTAATGCACTTCATAAGGTAAAAAGTAATCTAAAAGTAATCAAAAAGTAGTCAGAATACATTACCTAATATGTGTAATCCAACAGATTGTTACTAACTACTAACGGAATGGTGGATTCAGCATTATGATTGGTCAGATCACCTGTCAATCAAGCTGTAAACGGTCAATTGTAATCACTAATCTACCCAGCACTGCTCATACACCATAAAGAAAATGTACGTTTTAATATCAGTGTTAAAATATTTGTTCTTTTTTTCCCAAAACGGCATAGCAATGCAATAAATGCAGCATCGTAAATCCACATTACCAGCTAAATTACTCTTATAGACATATACCGAGCTTTAAAGACAATGTTCTAATGCTGGTGATGTTTCTCTGTAGAATAAGCCCAGCAGGCACACAACGTCATAAGACGCTGATATTTGGTTAAATTTGGGTTGCGACATCGGCTGACCAAAATTCAATGTAAATTCAACGTTTAATGTCAACGTTAATTGATGTCCAATACCAGTGTCAGCTGACGTTGATATTTTGTTGTTTTTAGGTTGTGTAACCAAAATCCAACATTAAGTCAGCATCAAACTGACGTCAAATACTGACGTCAACACGATTTTCATTCTCAACCAAAATGCAACGTCTGTCCGACATCATGTCCAACGTCAACTTGATGTTATATAGACGTCCAGTGCCTGCTGGGAGGTCAATAGGCTAGTGTGTTTCAAAACAATGACAAAAATCGTATTTACAAGATATAAGCATTCAGAACTTTCAAACTCTGATTTCCGCCAGTATAGATAAACGATTTTGATGACGTCACCCTGCACGTTGACGTCTAATAAACTTTCTGTCCAATCAAATGCTTTTTAGAATCCAAAGCGTCCCGCCCCCACACTATAAAAACACGCTGTGTCTGATATCAGTCACTTGTTTACAGAGTATCTTTTGTAAGGTGAATGGCACGTAGTGCACTATATAGGGGATAGGGAACGATTTAAACAGTGTACATGCTTTCCATTGGGGCTAAAGAAGAATGGTTTTGCTTTGTGTCTCTCAAACCGCCGCTGGTCCAGAGACACGATAGCACGGACCGGATCATATGTGTGAATCAACGCAGACAACAAAACTTATCGGACACAATTTACACAGAATGCTATATTGCATAGCGATATGAATAAAGACTAGGAGGAGAAATGGTTAAACAAACAGCACTGACGAGTAGAAGACGTAACACACTTTTTAAACTAACTTACATATCCTCAGTATCATTATAATCACTGTTGTGCTTTAGTATCAATTTCATATTGAATCTAATAAAGCAGGGATATATTAGACTGTGGCTTTCATACGCTGTCAAATGCGGCTTTACCCGAGCTTTAGCGCTTCATTATCTGCTATAGGGGAATAATGAGAAGAATAACAAAGTGCTGTAAACTGGACAACTGTTTGCACTACAAACCACTGTGCTCATAATTAAGATAACACATTAAAATAATATGATAAAACACACCAATTTGCAATATCAAGCAGCAAACCCAGCTGTTTTGTACAGCTAAAAATAGCTTGACACAGAGACTTGAAGCCAGACCCATAAAATTTACAAATGGCCATGCCCGCTCATACAATAAGAAAAAGGTGGATAGAATAAGGCTGCGTGTTTCAAAGCACTTCAGTGGATCTTTAAAGGAGAACTCCACTTCCAGAGCAACAATTCACAAATAATTTATTCACCCCCTTGTCATCCAAGATGTTCATGTCTTTCTGTCTTCAGTCGTGAAGAAATTATGCTTTTTGAGGAAAGCATTTCAGTATTTTTCTCCTTATAATGGACTTCATTGGTTCCCCGATTTTGATCCCAGCTGAGGCTCCTATCTAGCAAAACGATTGTGATGTGTAGCACAGGCTCTGGGATGCGCGTTCACGACACTACGTACTATTGAATCACGTCGAAAGTTCACGCAGAACCTAGGCGGAACTACAGACCCAGTGTTTACAAAGCGAACGCGCAAAGACTAAGAAAGTGCAAGTAAGTTTGTAAACACTGTTTACAGACAAAAAGGTACAGTGATGTCCTCCTCTCAAGTTGTAGGAGAAAATAAGATGGAGTTTTTCGCCATACTCAGTACACAGACGATGAACTTACACGTGATTCGTAGTAGTGATGGGAAGTTCGGATCATTTTACTGACTTGGACTTTTGAGTCTCATTCAGCAAAATGAACGAATCTTTTTTCGAGTCAATTTGTTAATTTTAGCAAAATCTAATTAAAATGTTACGTGTTACTTCCCTAACAAATGTACTGCTTACACAAACGTTGATCACACTACAAACAAGACAAAACTGTAATGCTATAAGGAACAGAAAAGATTAATTCATTGTTTACCTGAGTCTTTAGCGATTAGCTCACCTCACCTCTGATCTGACAAGTTTTCGGGTTTGAGTCGTTCGTTCATCTTATGGGGCTGTCACGTGATGAACAAACGACTCAAACCCGAAAACTTGAAAAACCCGAAGACTCGAAACAGGTGAACTAATTCCAGTACAGAACCTAATAGGATGTTGCGCATGCACGACTGAATGAATCACTCCCCGAGACGACTCGTTCTTCCCAAGTTAAATTAAAGATTTGTTCAAAATGAAAGAAGTGTTAAAAGAACGACCCATTACTAATTCGTAGCGTCATGGACGCGCATCCCAGAGCCTGTGCTACACGAGCTTTTGAGCTTAAAAAGTATACAAATTTTTATTTTTCGAAAAAAATGACAGATTGTTTCACTAGATAAGACCCTTCTTCCTGGGCTGGGATTGTTTAGAGCCCTTTGAAGCTGCATTTAAACTACATTTTGGAAGTTCATTATATGGAGAAAAATCCTGAAATGTTTTCCTCAAAAACCATAATTTCTTTATGACTGAAGACAAAAAGACATGAACATCTTGGATGACAAGGGGGTGAGTACATTATTTGTAAACTGTTCTGGAAGTGGAGTTCTCCTTTTAAGATGTTCTGAAATATTTGAATAATGCTATGTAGTTGTTAAATTGTTTTGGTTTGTTAATAGGTCATTGCTATGTGGTTGTTTTATAGTTCCTAGATTGTTTGGGTGGTTAATATGCCATTGCAATTTGTTTTTAGCATGTTGCTAAGTGGTTGCTAAGGTGCTGATATGTTGGGTTTTGGCTGTGTTTCTGTGTTGTTGATAGACCATTGCTATGCAGATTACTAAGGTGTTCAGTATGTATTTTTAGTGTGTTGCTATGCAGTTGCTAGACTCTTGCTACCATATTGTTCTGGGATGTTGATAGGCTATTGCTTGGTGCTGTTTTAGGTGTTCTGAATAGCTTTTATGTGGTCACTAGGTGTGCTAAGTTTGCATCTGTGGTGGACGTCGTTTGAAAATATAGTAAGATGAAGAAAAATCTAATGTCATGCATTATCAGGTGATTACTTTGCACACATACAGAGCTCTTTGTGTTGTGAATAGCAGGAACATTTTCTCGCTCGTGTTGTTTAACTGTAATCCTATCTCAGATCCGTCTTGTATCGTGGGCCGTTGTGTCTGCATTATGGCCTCTGGGGAAATAAAGTACTATTACTCTGATTCTGTCTTGCCATGTCAGAGCAGCAGAAAACATACAGCAAACGGAGGACGATCCTGTTTTAGTTTCCATTCGACCTTGTGCTAGTTCACGTTCGATGTTTTGGGGGCTCGTCAGGGCGCTTTCACCTTTAACTGAGCTGAATGTGAATCTGTTATCTGGATTAGGGGAATTATAGTCGAGTTCTCAGGAAGTTTATAGCGTCTCTCTCTCATTGTCCTCTGATTAGTTATAAGACTGAAAAGCTCCTTGAAGAAAGACACAACATTGATTTATATGATAATACTTGTACTGTTTATGACTTTATATTTGTTTAAAGATGTAGAATTGTGGTCCTCTGACCATTTCGTTTCACTGTATGTCTGCTAAAATAGCAGAATGACAAAAAAAAACTCACTAGACTTGAGCTGACTTGACTTAACAGTCATCTCTTTTTGACATTTGAAACATTGAATAAATGAGCACCACTTTTTGGACACCGCTGACGTACCTTTGCAAGAAAAGAGCTCAGCTAGCACAATTATATTGTAAAAACATTTTTTTAAAGTTATGAAAATGTTATAATGATGTATATGGGCTAATTAGTACATAGATAGTTCACTCAAAAATGTAATAATTTAATTTAATTTGTAATTTAACTTAATTTAATTTTGTTTCGTTTTATTTTATTTTATTTTGCAAGAATAGCCTGACCACTCTTATCATAATGAAAATAAGTCTTAAATGACAGGTACAAAAATTAAACCCAAAAATTGAAGCTTTGTCTTTTAATTTAATTTAATTTAATTTAAATGTATTTTATTTTATTTTGCAAGAATAGCCTGACACTCTTTTCATAATGAAAGTAAGTCTTCAATGACAGAGAGAAAAGAAAAGAAAAAACATCAAAGTAACATAAAAGTAATTTAATTTTTAATTTAACTTAATTTCATTTTGTTTTGTTTTATTCTGTTTTATTTTTTATTTTTTGCAAGAATAGCCTGACCACTCTTTCATAATGAAAATAAGTCTTAAATGACAGGTACAAAATTGAAACCCAAAAATTAAAGCTTTGTCTTTTTATTATTTTATTTTATTTTATTTTATTTTATTTTGCAAGAATAGCCTGACCACTCTTATCATAATGAAAATAAGTCTTAAATGACAGGTACAAAAAATTAAACCCCAAACTTAAAGCTTCGTCTTTTTATTTTATTTTGTTTTATTATTTTATTTTGATTTTATTTTGCAAGAATAGCCTGACACTCTTTTCATAATTAAAGTAAGTCCTATTTTTATTAAAAATTTTAATTTTTTATTTTTTATTTAATTTAACTTAATTTTCTTTTGTTTTGTTCTGTTTGATTTTATTTTGCAAGAATAGCCTGACACTCTTTTCATAATTAAAGTAAGTCCTAAATGACAGAGAGAAAATAAAAGAAAAAACATCAAAGTAACATAAAAGTAATTTAATTTAATTTTTAATTTTTAATTTTTAATTTTTAATGTTTAATTTAATTTAACTTAATTTTCTTTTGTTTTGTTCTGTTTGATTTTATTTTGCAAGAATAGCCTGACACTCTTTTCATAATTAAAGTAAGTCCTAAATGACAGAGAGAAAATAAAAGAAAAAACATCAAAGTAACATAAAAGTAATTTAATTTAATTTTTAATTTTTAATTTTTAATGTTTAATTTAATTTAACTTAATTTTCTTTTGTTTTGTTCTGTTTGATTTTATTTTGCAAGAATAGCCTGACACTCTTTTCATAATTAAAGTAAGTCCTAAATGACAGAGAGAAAATAAAAGAAAAAACATCAAAGTAACATAAAAGTAATTTAATTTTTAATTTTTAATTTTTAATTTTTAATTTTTAATTTAATTTAACTTAATTTTCTTTTGTTTTGTTCTGTTTGATTTTATTTTGCAAGAATAGCCTGACCACTCTTTTCATAATGAAAATAAGTCTTAAATGACAGGTACAAAAATTAAACACAAAAATTAAAGCTTTGTCTTTTTATTATTTAATTTAATTTAATTTAATTTAATTATTTAATTTAATTTAATTTAGTTTTGTAAGAATAGCTCTTTTCATAATGAAAGTAAGTCCTAAATGACAGGGAAAAAAGAAAAGGAAAAAAAGAACGTAGCATTCGTTCAATCAAAAGCCTATTTAACTGCATGTAATATATACATTTACTGCAATGTAACATAACAGCAACCAAAATGCAATGTTTCAAAAATATTTTGTGCCTGTGTGGATTTTACTATATATCTAAACAAGGAAGTAGACAAATAACACCGAAAGATTTATCTTAATAAACCTGCTGTTTAGTTCCTCACATTACATCCACCATAATATGAATTCACATTGCTTTGTGATCTTGTTTATTCACCCTTGTCCTCCGCTAGTTCTGCTTTGCTAATGATTGATGACTTTACTTCAGACGAAACTGAAGGTCAGTTCAGGGCCGCTTTTCTCCTCGTCAAGTGAAACTCTCTTCGGCAAGCAAGTGTCTGATCCACGAAAATACTGTAAGTGGTGTGGACTAAAGCAATCAAGTGGGCTCATTGCGGTATGGATTTATCCACCTTGTCAGAAGGGGGCAAACGAGAAGCATCAGGCCATCGAAAATGAAATTGTCCTTCCAGCGGCCATGAGGCATTACCTCTAATGGGAGGACATTAGTTGAGCAGGAGAAAGCAAAGAGAGAGAAATGTAGCTGCAAAATGAGGTGGAGATGCACAGTAGGTGTTTGCCTGGGTGTTGCTATGTAGGTTGTTACTGGAAGATTGTTTGAAGAAAGGTAGAGAGACATCAAGAATTGAAAAAGAAAGATTAGGAGGGGTAAAATAAAAGGAAGATGGACAGATTAAGAGACAGCCTTGGTCAATTCTTCACAGTCACTTTAACTCTGAGAGTAAGAGCTCGTCTGTCTTTGAAGGGATCTTTGACTCAGCTCAGCTTCACTTAGAGTTAGTAAACACTAATTAAACTGCCTCGGCCATTGTGTTGTCTCACTTCACCTGCGCTATCAGTGTTCAGAGGCTCGCTCCTATCCATCCATTGGGACAGAGAAAGAAAATCCCTAATCAGAAGTCTATCCTGCCCGCCGCTCTGCTTTACAACTCCTTTCAAAATGAGCTTCTGCAATTACTTCTGAAGCTGACTGACAGATATTCAATGCTGAAAACTCACAGTATTTCTCTTCTTTATTACGTTTGCTGTTTTTTTTTTCTCAGTTTCTGCTACTGGAATTTATTTTTTTTTTTTGTGGACCATGAAACATCGCTTGGAGAGAAAGCGGCCAAAGGTCTGAACAGCTTTTAGCTAAGGATATAAGTTTGATTCCTGTTTCGAGCTCCTTTGCTGATCCCATTTCCCTCTCTCTGCCAATGCTTTCCTGTCACCTCTCTAATGTCCTATAGCATTAAAGGCATCAAAAAACCCATAAACATAACTTTAAAAAAGAAAATAATAATAATAATGTTGAAATAATTTAAATATTTTTATGATTTTATATATTTTTTATAGATTTTGTAATGTAGTAATAATAATAATAATAATAATTTAATTTATTGTTTATAATATATTGTTTATAAGTGACCCCTCTCTCTGCCAGTGCTTTCCTGTCACCTCTCTAATGTCCTACTGCATTAAAGGCATTATAAAGCCTATAAACATAACTTTAAAAAAGAAAATAATAATAATAATTTTGAAATAATTTAAATATTTTCATATGATTTTATATTTTTATAGATTTTGTAATGTAATAATAATAATAATAATGTAATAATGTATTGTTGTTTTATTATTATTATTGTTATTATTGTTACATTTATTACATTGATTTTTATTAAGTTGTATTAAATTATACAATAACAATAGTATATTTATTACAATTATGATCATTATGCAACTTATTATTATTTTTATGCTGCTGCTGCTGCTGATTGATTTAATAATTTTATTGAATTAATTTTAAGAAATTGTGTTAATAATGATGATAGTATTTTATTAAATTATTTAGATTAAATGTTAATAATAATATTATAAAAATACTTTCTTTTTATTATGCTTATTATTATATTTTGTGACATTTTTATTAAATTGATTTGATTAAATTATATTAAATTATACAATAATAGTAATATATTTATTATAATTATTATACAATTTATTATTATTTTTATGCAGCTGCTGCTGATAATTAATTGTATAATTTTTATTAAATTAATTTTATGAAAATGTATAAAGTGCTAGTACTAATACTACTACTAATAATAACATTTTATTAAATTATTTAGATTAAATTTGAATAATAATAATACTTTTATTATTAGTATTATTATTATTATATTTTGTTACATTTTACTGTTTTTATTAAATTATTTTAAATTGTACAATAAGAATATTTTTTATATAATTATGAGTACTATATAATTATTTTATGTTGCTGCTGCTGCTGATAATGATAATTTTTTTCAGAATTTTAATTGAATTAATTTATGAAATTGTAAAAAAAAATACTACTATTACTAATAATAATACTAATAACATTTTCAATATTAACAATTAAATTATTTAGATAACATTTTTATTATAATATTAATAGTACTTTATTATATTTTTTACATTTTGATTACATTGATTTTATTAAATTACATTAAATTATACAATAATAATAATAATCTATTTATAGAATTATGATCATACAACTTATTATTTTTATGCTGCTGCTGATAATTCATGTAATAATTTTTATTTCATTAATTTTATGAATTATAATTATGTATAAAATAATACTAAGATTAATACTACAAATAATAACATTTTATTTAATTATTTAGATTACATTTTAATAATGATAATAATACTTTATTAGTAGTAGTACTACTATTATTATTATTGTTACTATTTTGATTTTTTTCAATTGTATTAAATTGTACAATAATAATATTTTAATAGAATTTTGATTTAATTTGTTTTACCATTTATTATTTTTATGCTGCTGCTGATGATGAATCATTTAATTTGTATTAATTTTATGACATTGTATAATTTGTATTATTGTATTATTATATAATTCGTATGGAATTGTATTATTATTATTAAATAATAATAATGAAATATTTTATTTTATTAATAATAATAATAATATTTTAATAACATTTTATTAAATTATTTAGATTTATTATTAATAATAATTATTTTATTTTTTCTTTTATGTGTACAAGACAAATCTTAATTATGATGATTTAAGTCCAAACTAATCTAATATATTTTTTCACTCGTCTAAAACTCACATGGGGGAAAAACGAGAACGTTAGAGACACGTGTTTATTTTACAACAAGAGCTTGTATGTACTGAGGACTTGCACTTGTTGCCACAACATTTCCTTTACATCTTCTCACCTCTTTGTTTCTCTCTACTTCCTTTCCTCTCGTCCTCATTTCCTTTCACCTTTCTCATGCTCTCTCTCTCTCGTTCTCTCTCGGGACCCCCGGGGCCAGGCCTTGCTGTCTCAGCAGAGATGGGAGGATGAATATGTGAGAAAATCAGGATGTTCCCTGTCGCGTCTCTCATTAGCACATACAGTGGCCGCTTAGATATAAAGTCTTCTGCACACAAGCCCGAGCACACGTACACAGACTTGATTATACATTTAATGTAAAAATAGAAAAAAACGCTGAGGGGCAGAGCAACCTGGATGTCCTTGTAGAGCAGAATAAATATGGAAATATTAATAGTAACCAACAGTCTCATCATATGAATCGGAGATGCTCTTGTTCTGTTTAGCGTTGTTATACATGTGAATTGATGCAGGAATTCACCTCACAATGAATGCAAACCTCATTAAGATCTTATTTTATTTGCGGTGCTTATTATTTGTTATTTTCCATCTGCTCTAACTGTGAAATAAGGGTCTGAAGAAAACAATTTCTACTCAAAACTGATTTTAATATTTTACCATTGCCAGAGCTGGAGGCGCTAATTTAAATTTTAATAGATCTCAGTGGACCTTGAAAAACAATGAATTAGACCAGTTCTGTTCACAGACAGCAGTGGAAATATGAGGAGCAAATATTAAGAATGGAGCAGCACAAAACTGAAGAATACTGTAGAAAAAGAGGAGAAGTTCACTTCCAGAATACAAATTTCTTGATAATTTACTCACCCTCTTGTCATCCAAGATGTTCATGTCTTTCTTTCTTCAGTCAAAAGGAAATTAAGGTTTTTGAGGAAAATATTTCAGGGTTTTTCTCCCTATAGTGGTCTTCAGTGGGAGCCAACTGGTTGAAGGTCTAAATTGCAGTTTCAGTGCAGCTTCAAAGGGCTGGGTTCAACTTGTTGGGTCATTTTATTGGGTTATTTTTAATATTTTTTACCCAGGTGCTGGGTTATTTTATTTTTTAACCCAAATGCTGAATTCAACTTGTTGGGTCATTTTATTGGGTTATTTTTAAATATTTTTACCCAGGTTATCTTTAATATTTTTTACCCAGTTGCTGGATTATAATTTTTAACCCAAATGCTGGGTTCAACTTGTTGGGTCATTTTATTGGGTTATTTTTAATATTTTTTACCCAGGTGCTGTTTTTTTTTTTTTTTTTTTTACCCAAATGCTGCATGGGTTCAGCTTGTTGGGTTATTTTTAATATTTTTTACCCCGGTGCTGTTTTTTTTTTTTTTTAAACCCAAATGCTGGGTTCAACTTGATGGGTCATTTTATTGGGTTATTTTTAATATTTTTACCCAGGTGCTGGGTTATGTTTTTTAACCCAAATGCTGGGTTCAACTTGTTGAGTCATTTTATTGGGTTATATATATATATATATATTTTTTTTACCCAAGTGCTGGGTTATTTTTTTAACCCAAATGCTGGGTTCAACTTGAGTCATTTTGTTGGGTTATTTTTTAATAAGTTTTACCCAGGTGCCCATTTTTTTAACCCAAATGTTCCGCATCTTCCCATATTACGTAATCATGTTGGAAAAGTCTTGTGCGGTTTGTTCTTCGTCTGTGTACTTTGGTTCAAAAAGGTAAGGTAGGGCAATAAACTCCTCCAACTTCTCCTCCAACTTCAAAATTGTCCGACATCATTTTTTAAATGGTGTTTGATCTTTGCATGTTCGCTTTGTAAGCCTATGTCACACGTGACCTGTCCAGTGTGATTACTTAATGTGTAAAGTCGGGCTGGTGCAAAATGAGCATTTGTGGTTACAAAGTATATACATTTTATTGTTTTAAGAAAATGATTGATCGTTTTGCTACATAAGACCCCTGTTGCTCAGATGGGACCTTCAACCTGTTGGCTCCCATTGAAGTCCACTGCAAGGAGAAAAATCCTGGAATGTTTTCCTCAAAAACCTTCATTTCTATTCAACTAAAGAAAGACATGAACGTGATGGGGGTGAGTAAATTATCAGGAAATTTTTATTCTGAAAATGAACTGATCCTTTGATATTAATGAAAAATGAGATGCATCATTACCTTTTGAGTAATTGTTCATAACAGATTTCTGTTTTACCTCGCATTTGTGTCGGACTGCAATTTCATAAGGTTTGTTTTCTGTTGCTTATGTTGCAATTTAAATAATTGCTATGTTTGTTTAAATCTCCAGGATAAAATACATTGTCAGTATAATGCTGCTTAACAAGTCGTCAAACACAAAAGTCTCAGTCCTACCATCCACTTCAATCTGTGCGCCTATTCAGACGGGCTGGGTGGTAAATTAGTGTATTGTGAGGCAGAATTATTATTTATTGCAGAAACCTGTGGAGACGTGTATGATGAATGTTTTAATAATCGGCCACTGTAGAGGCAATTTTACATATGTTTGCTCACTTTTCTGGAATCCATCAAAAATTTGCAGTAGAGGTTATTTAAAAAAAAAAAAAAAAACAGTGAAGTTACGTTTTTTCTTCAACTTCTTTTGGCCCAGTGAACTTTTAGAATAAAATCCTTTGTTAGCATGTTTTAAAGGATTAGTTCACTTCTAGAATAAAAATTTCCTGATAATTTACTCACCCCCATGTCATCCAAGATGTTCATGCCTTTCTTTTTTCCAGTTGAAAAGAAATTAAACATTTTGAGGATAACATTCCAGGATTTTTCTCCATATAGTGGCTCTACACGAGGAATAAGGGTCATATATAGCAAACCGATCAGTCATTTTCAAAAAAATATATATACTTTTTACCAAAAATGTTCGTCTTGCACTAGCTGGACTTCACGCATTACATAATCACATTGGAAAGGTCACGAGTGAAGTAGGTGGCAGTACCGACCCTGACTGTAAAAAACAATTTGTTCAGTCAACTCCAAAAAAGTTTATTCAACCTGAAATGTTAAATTATACTAAGTGACAACTTAGATATTTGAGCTGAATCAACTTATAATTTTTAAGCAGCTGGGTTACTTACCCATCTGTTAAGTTTAGCAAACACAAATATCTTAGTACAACTTAGCATTTCAGGTTGACTAAACTTATTTTAGTTGGCTCAACTTATAATTTTAAGGCAGCAGGGTAACAAATGATTTTAAGCTGACTCAATAAATTGTGTTTTTAATTTTTTACAGTGCAGTGTTTACAAAGTCAAAGAAAGTCAAACTCCCTTTACAAAAAGGGTAAAGCAACAATGGCAGACGATTTTGAAGTTGGAGGAGAAAATGAGATAGAGACACACTAACCATGTGTGACCTTTCCAATGTGGTTACGTAAGGTGTGAAGTCGAGCTAGTGCAAGACGAGCATTTGTGGTTAAAAAGTATATAAATTTACATTTATTTTATTTTATTTTTTTTAGGAAATGACCAGTCGTTTCACTAGATAAGACCCTTGTGTAGAGCCCTTTAAAGCTGCACTGAAACTGCAATTTGGACCTTCAACCTGTTGGCTCCCATTTAAGTAAGAAAAAAACATACTTAAAGACAGTGTTCTGAGTAACGCATTACAAGTAACACAAGTAACTAGTAAAGTAACGCATTACTTTTGAATTTCTAAGAAAATATCTGAGTTACTTTTTCAAATAAGTAATGCCAGTTATTTTTTCCCCATTTATTGATTGACAAGTCTGCTGTCGGGAAATTGGGAGTAAACCTGATGTTACTGTATTCTAGACTAAATGTGAACATGCATTCATTCATCTCACTCACAAAAAACAGATTCAGTATTCCTCAAAATGAATAAAAACAGTGAAATGCAAACTCAGAATATGACACAACCCTGCAATAATTAAATATGTTAAATAAAATAAATATCCTTTGTGTATGTGTATAAAAAAAACACTTAAATGTGCATTTTGGATGTTTTCTTTTCAGTAGTCTGTGTAGTAAGTTATGGAAGCAAAATAGCTCAAAATCTCAAAATTGACTCGTGCATGAAAAACAAAGTTTTGCCTGATGCATCTTGCCTTAAATATAAAATTAAAAACATATTTTAGTATATTTCAATAATTCTGTCTTTTTTATGTAATAGTAATTCATATTTTATGGAATAGTTAGTCATTAGTCATTATTCTTAAGTGTACAATAGTAATTGTTTTTCTGGTACACACTGTGCATTTTTCCCAACCTCTCCCTGCTTTGATCAGCTCTCAGCACTTTTAGTGGGGTTATGGGGCTGAACACTGAGATGATCTTTTAGCAAAAAATCTATTTCCGAACAATGTCCTGTGAGAGTGAGTCATGGAGATTTCTGAAAAGGCAGATGAAAGGGAATGGCTGATGGGAAGGGAGACACAGCCGGGCTGGAGGGAGGAGAGGAGAGTAGGGTTATCCAGGTGTGGAGGCTGATCCATCATCTCCACACAGCATTAGGAGCGAGGATGGAAAGATAGCGATACCAACTGGACCAGAAAAGGACAGTGAAAATGTTTTTCGGTGTCCTTTTATGTGAGTTTTCATGCAGCATTGCACTAAAATACATAATTCACACAACATAAAAGTGTTTTGTTACTATAATTCGCATATTTATTATGTCTTAAGTAGCAAGGGTATAGTTGTAGCAATAGCCAAAAATACATTTTATGGGTCAGAATTTTGTACATTTCCTACCGTAAAAATATAAAAACTTAATTTCTGATTAGTAATATGCATTGCTAAGAACTTCATTTGGACAACTTTAAAGGCGATTTTCACAATATTTAGATTTTTTTGCACTCTTAGATTCCAGATTTTCAAATAGTTGTATCTCAGACAAATATTGTCCTATCCTAACAAACCATATGTCAGTGGAAAGCTTATTAATTCAGATTTCAGATTTATAATGATGTATGATGACTGACCCTTATAACTGTTTTTGTGGTCCAGGGTCACGTATAGGTTAAAAACATAATGGAGATGTTTTCTGTGGTTAAAATACAGTCCACAATTCTTTACTTAAAGCAATTTGCATATGGATATCGGCACCACAAACATAGATTTAACTATACTGTAAAAAAATAAAAAACACAATTTGTTGAGTCAGCTTAAAATAATTTGTTACCCTGCTGCCTTAAAATTTTAAGTTGAGTCAACTAAAATAAGTTTAGTCAACTTGAAATGTTAAGTTGTACTAAGTAACAACTTAGATATTTGTGTTTGCTAAACTTAACAGATGGGTAAGTAACCCAGCTGCCTTAAAATTTTAAGTTGATTCAACTCAAATATCTAAGTTGTCACTTAGTATAATTAAACATTTCAAGTTGAATAAACTTTTTTTGAGTTTACTGAACATAAAATTTTAAGGCAGCCTGGTTACAAATTATTTTAAGTTGACTCAACAAATTGTTTTTTACAGTGTAGATTAACTAATTTTATTTTGGCCATGAATGTAAACAATGCCACTGAACTGAACAAAATGCATATTTTGCTCATCATTTCTGCTGAAAATGGTCAATTATTGTCATGTTTTGGGTTGTACTAATCAGTCGGACTGGGAAAAATATTTGGAGTACTATAGACTGCCAAAAGTTATACAAAATCAAGGAGAAGAGTGCAAAAAAATTATCTGAGGAACAGAAGGCGTACATTTGTGGTTGGCAAGACTGAACCAGAATTTCCAGGGCAAGAATTTTGAGAACATTCATGTTTATTCTTATAATTTTCAGTCAGGTAGGTGAAATATTAGGCTAATATCTTAATTAATACTGCTCGTACGTATCTTTACCACCTATTAACTTTAGTTTATCAAAATATTGCGCCCTTTCCTGCTAAGTAAGTCCTTCTCTAAATGATTTAGCAGCTTCCACATGTTTTTTCCATGGTTTACACAGCATAAATTAGCAGAACAATGTATTCAGTATACATTAACCGTGTGATCCATGCTGTTGTTTACATCGAGTATGACGAATATGGCCACACATCTGGGTAACTGACCAAATCATGACGTAAGTGCAGACCTTCATCCACCTCATTTTTTAATGCAAGATTTTCCATTTTTCCAATTGGAAAATGACAATGACAAAGTGTGTTTATAACCAGTGTGTTCATAATAATAACTGTAGTTTTATAAGAAACACCAGTTTGCTCTATCATGCAGCATCATGAGCTGTTTTGTACTGTTTAAAATGAGGAATGACACCGGAAGCCGCGCACATTTAAATTACAAATGGCGGGCATTTACCTCAAAAATAACGCGGATGGAAACTACAACACATAATATTTTTGGCGTTCCCAGAAAAAATAAATCCATGAAAGCGTTTCTATGACTTTTCAAAGGAGGTAAAAAGAAAATATGGACAGATTGATCACGTTCACACGAGAGATGTAAAATTTGCAGTCATTCCCTCAGCCGTTTTCTAAGAAACACTCACACAGTAGCGATCTAATCAAGGTAGGCTAATAAAATACAAGGTATGGTGTCATAAATGTACATAATTTATTAGTTTTAATGAACATTTAGAACTGCTAGATTTACGACCTTAATAACCGCAGACGAGTCAGTACATTTGAACGTAATGGGCGAGGTATGCGCAAAAGTTTAATAGGCTAACGTTACTTAAAGTTATAGAGTTAAGCCTAACTCTAATTACGAATAATATTAATAGTCGTGCATGCCGCGAATTACATAGGCACATGCACACGTACACAAACAGTATCCCAATGCGTCATGTGGTAACAGATGAGGTGTGCAGGATTGCAAAATCAGGGTTTTTCTTGACCTAGTTTATTTCTTTTTTTCCCCTCTCCTCCTCCTTTCCTTTGTTCCTCTGCCAGGCTGTCATCTCAAGGCAAAAAGCAGCATGTGTACCGCGGAGAAGCATTTGCCAAGAATAATGAGGAGAACGGTTTACCCACGTGCACGTTTGGTGCTGAATCACGAATATATGCGTGGATTTTTCACGGTGAGTATAGCCAGCTACCGTGTCGAGTTTGTACAAATTGCTCTGTTTGAAAACACAAATGTAGCATTTTTCTCAAAGGGTTAAAGCAAATGCCTAAACGTGCATACTGAAAAATAAAAAATAAAACAAGATCCATCCCTGGATGCTGATCCAGCGTTCCAGCTCTGCTAAAATGCAGCTGTGATGTGATATGAAATATGTAATATAATATATTATATTTATACAAATAAAAAGAAAATTATTAAGTTTTAGTTGCTTATATTTCCTCATATTTTGGGACATTTCATATTTTGGGACATCTACTTTCAGTTCTAAAAATAAAAATATAAAAATAATTAAATAGATAAATAAAAATTACATTTACTCAAAATGTAAATGTTTAAATATATATATATTTTGCCCACTTAAAGTACATTTTGTGATATATTTTGGCATCTGAATGTGTAAAAAAATATTTTTAATATATATTTTTTAAATGAAAAAAAAAATGTGTATATATATATATATATATATATATATATATATATATATATATATATATATATATATATACACACTGCCGTTCAAAAGTTAAAAGATTTGTAATGTTTTTTAAAGAAGTCTTTTCTGCTTGCCGAGGCTGTGTTTATTTAATTAAAAATACAGAAAAAAACAGTAATATTATGAATTATGTGAAAATGGGCTTCCATGGAAAAGTGTTAATGCATGTTTGTATAATAAATAAATAAATAAATACATCTTATCAAACCTGAAATGTGTCCTTTTCACATTTGAAATAAATTGGATCTACTTAAGAAGAGGAAAGTGTATGTAAATAAATAAATAAGATGGATCAAACCTAAACTTAGTTCATTTTCATACTTTTTATTAAATTGGATCTACCTAGAATGAGAAAAGTGTAAACAAACAAACAAATAAATACATAAATGATCAGAAAGAGCTAAATATATATGTGTAATCTTTATTGCAAGTAATTACTTTAAAAAAAAAAAAAATCAATTTGGAGTTGCTGTTTTATAGCTTAGCAAACCAAGACAGAATATCTTAACCAAACCACTAATTAACCACCTAGCAAGGCCATTGGAGCAATAAGACTCTTCGAAATTGTAAAATGAGCTAATTATGTTATGTAGTGGAATTAAATCACAATCATCATCGTAATACAGTTTTAGGGGTTCTTATCACATTTCAGCTTAAACCGGTTTAGTGCGACTCTACAGTAACATGGAATGATCTGATTAGACTAACACAGAATGAGTTAATCCATCACAACCAGACAGAATCCCGAACCCAGACCGCTGGGCTCTTCACCCACTTCAGTCGGCACACGGATCATTTTCTGCGATACATTTCAACCCAAAACTTGATTCCCATTGGCCACTGAAATATTCAGTCCAGCCGGTATGTCTGTGACCCAAAGATTCTTATCTTTTCGTCTTTATACTGGCAAGACGAGGCTTTCAATGAATATTTCATTTGGCACAGAGTAAATGGGCAACCAAGGAATGACATAAAGGTAACAGTGAGTGGTCGTTGAGCGTTACACCTTCCGTCGTGTCATCTCCATGTTTCTCAGCTTTCCGCTGTAAGCTCAAGTGCTGAGATACCAAAACATTGTCCAAGACATCTGAGAGCACTGAAAACCTCTCCATGAACCAAATCGAGAAGAATTACTCATTTATTTAAACGTTAGATGGACTGTTTTGCCTGAAAGCCCTGTACAGTCATGATTACGTTCACAATTGACTGCCTCAATTGCTATTATAAAACAGTCTGGGGACATAGAAATCAATATAATGGCAGGCATATGTTTCTCCTCAGAGAGCCTTTTTATCCGATAATCATTATATTTTAAGAGGCACAGTGGGTCACACTTTGGGCACAGTATGAAATATGCAATATACCTATATAGCCAGAATGTATGTAAATATATTCTGTGTTGTAAACAGCTTGCTCATTAAATTTCCATTTATTTGATCAAACATAAAGAAAAAAAAACCTAATATGAAATGTTATTGCAATTTAAAATAACAATTTTCTATTTTAATATACTTTAAAATATAATTTACTTCTGCAATGCAAAGCTGAATTTTCATCAGCCATTACTCCAGTCTTCAGCGTGACATGATCGCTCAGAAATCATTGTCTGAAACAGTTTTGCCGCTTAATATTGTTTTGGAACCTGTGATACTTTTGTCAGGATTCTTCGATGAATAAAAAGTAAAAAAAAAAAACAGGATTTATTCAAAATAGATATCTTTTCTAACAATACAAGTCTTTACTATTGCTTTTCATCAGTTTAACACATCCTTGCTAAATAAAATGATTAAACTGGCAATTGTGAGAAGAAAAGTCACAGAAATAAATTACAGAAATAAATTATATTTTAAAGTAACAGAAAACTGGTATTTTAAATTGCAATAATATTTCATAATATTCATTTTTTTCTGTATTTTTGATCAAATAATTGGAACTTTGATGAGCATGTAAGACTTTACGTAAGCTGTTTGCAACATAGAATATATTTTACATAAATTCTGGCTATAAGTTTACCTCTCACAATTTTTGACTTTTTTTTCTTAGAATGTAAGATATAAATCTGCAGTTGTGAGTTATAAAGTCAGAATTGTGAGATATAAACAGGTAATTCTGACTTTTTTTTCAGAGTTGCATGATATAAACTCACAAATGCAAGAAATTGTCAATTTGAAGATATTTTGACTTTTTTTCTTTTTTTCTTTGTGAGATAGAAACCTGCAGTTGTGAGTTATAAAGTCAGAATTGTGAGATATAAACTTGCAAATACAAGAAAAAGTCAATTTGAAGAAATAAACTGGCAATTCTGACTTTTATTAGAATTTTGTGTATCTTGCAATTCTGAATTATTTCTTGCAGTTGCAAGTTTATTTCATGCAATTTTGACTTTCTCAGAACTGTGAGATATAAACTTGCAATTGTGAATTATAAAGTCCAGTTCTAAGGGGGAAAAAGAAGAAATGCAAGTGTATATCCTGCAGTTCTGACTTTATGTCTTGCAATTCTGACTTTATAATCGGAGTTGTGTTTACTTCTCGCAATTCTGAGAAAAAAGTCAGAATTGCAGAATATGAACTTACAATTGCGAGAAACAGATTGTAGGTTTGGTGAATGTGTTGGGCGAAAAAAAGGATTTTTTGTATTACTCTATAATATTACTAAATAACTATTTGCATTCTATTCATTCTGTTTTATTTAAAAATAATGTCACTGTGCAGATTAATTTTTTTCTAGTTAAGTCCAGCCACACTTGAATACTTTTACGTATGACATACGTCTTGTCCCAACATCACTTATTTATTAAATAGCACAGTTTGCTTTTTATCTGATCTGTGTCAAGATACGACACCAGTCGGTTTGGTCATCCAGCTGAGCGTTACTGTATGCCTGAATGGAATGTTTAAACATACCTGTAACAGGCTTCGCCGTAACACGAGGTTGTGTGGCAGCGTAACGAAATCTCCAGCCTATTATTCATTAATAGTCTGTGTAAAGTTACGCCTCTTAACTCGGGCCTAATTGCGACGAAGTGGACGTGCCGTGTCCTCTGTACTCAGTTGCATGTGAAACGGACAGGGGATATGGCGTGGTGCCAGAGTTCATTAACCTGTGCCCTCATGTCTCTCAGCGATGTCATTGATGATGTCATCGCGTGATGGTGAGATGCTATAACATCCGCTATTAAAGGACGTGCGCATGCATCTGATATCCGAACTGCACACTCACGCATCAGAGGTGAGAAGCATGCATGTTTGATTTATGCGACAGCATGAGACAATCGCTCTGTTTGACCCTCTTTGTCAATGTGTTGACATCTTTTAATTATTTTTGACCTTCCAATCCAAGCTGTTTTTGCCATATATCTTATTATCAAATCCTGAAATGACATCAGATTTGCTGGATCAAGCATCTCATCAGCGTCGAGACTCATGTTCCACTGACCCAAATATATCCCTGAATAAAACAACAAGGCTCGGCCTTCCTTTTAGCTTGTTACGGCACACAACAAACAATCAGCTCTCGGAGGAGTTCACAGTGGCTTTGGATCATACACAGTTTAGTTCCTCTCATTCATAATGCCAATAGAAAACTATGACGTCTTGAAAAATGTCATTTTGGTCTTTGTGGTCTCAAGGTGTCAAGGTTTTGCTGTTTTGCACCATCCAGCTTGTGCTGATACCTTTTTGGAGTCCTGCACCAGTTTAAGTACTGCTGAGATGAACAGAAGTGCTAACTGAGAACTTTCTCCAGGTATTATTGACCTCCTTGGGTGGTCTCTTTACAGGTAATCATGAGTGATGGAATCAGCCGAGTCTGAACTCCTAAATCCAGGTTAAGGCCATTGGGCTAAACCACCTCATTAAACATTAACTGTCCCTGAACCAAGGTGCTCAAGATCAGACTAATGAATCAATCACTCAGGCCCCAGTTTATTCAGGTCCATTTACTCAGAGGTGATGCTGATGAGAGTCTGCTAATGTAAAGGCTGGGATAACATAACCCAACACTAAACCCAAAGGAAGTTCCTCCTGCTCAATGCTGGAAGGATTTCAACTGTAGTTATGTGGGCCAAGGTCTGATGTCTATTTTGAAGATCAAAAGCCCCATTTATTGTTATTGCAAGGAAAGGAGCAACAAATAAACATTTTTTGAACATTTCTTCTTTTGTGTTTTACACATGAAAGAAATGAATACAATTTCAAATTACATGAGTAAGTAAAAAAAAAAAAAGTTATTTACTTTAAACAAACCAGTGACTTGTTTAAGAAGTTTAGAAAGGAAAAAAGATGGATGGATGAATGGGCGGATGGACGGACAGACGGACAGAGATAGATGGACGGACGGATTGACGGACAGACCGACGATAGATAAATAGACTGATAGATGGACAAAAGATAGATGGACGGACGTACAGACGGACGGATAGACCGACGATGGACGGACGTATGGATGGATAGACCAACGATCAATAGATGGATGGATGAATAGATATGGACAGATGGATGGATGGATGGATAGAGATAGACAGACAGACAGACAAACGGATTAAGGAAGGACAGCTGATGGATGGATGGATGGACAGAGACAGATGAAAGATGCATGGAATGATGGATGGACGGATGGACGGATGGACGATAGACGTATGGATGGACAGACGATAGATAGATGGACGAACAGATGGATGGATGGATGGACGAAAGATGGACGAACGGATGGATAAAAGAGGCATGGATGGATGGACGATAGACGGCTGGACGGATGATAGATGGACGGATGGATAGACAGACGGACAGATGATAGATAAATAGACAGATAGATACATAGATAGATAGATAGACAGATAGAAAAACGGATGATGGATTGATGGTCGGACGAAAGATGCATAGATAGATGGATGGACGATAGACATATGGACGGACGGACAATAGATAGATGGACGGATGAAAGATGGATGGATGGATGGATAGATGGACGATAGACAGATGGACGGACGGGCGATAGATGGATGGATAAATGGATAGATGAGCGGAAGGACAAAAGATGCATGGATGAATAGATGGACGATAGACAGATGGACGGACGGGCGATAGATGGATGGATAAATGGATAGATGGACGGATGGACGAAAGATGCATGGATGAATAGATGGACAATAGACAGATGGACGGACGGGCGATAGATAGATAGATGGATGGACGGATGGATGGATGGATGGATGGATGGTAGATGGCTGGACGGACAATAGATACATGGACGGATGGACAGATGATATAGATAGATAGATGCACTGTTTATTTTGAATTTCTTTTTTTAATTTTTAGTTGAATACTTCCATCATTTATCATACACATAATAAACTGAAAGGTTGGCAATTCAAAAATTGATGAAATTTGGACAGTCCCACTGTTCACATGTCCAGTGTAGATGTGCATGAGCTGTGCGTGGTCAGGAAGCAGGTACCTTAACAGGTTAAGTACTGATTGCTTTTGATTGGAAAGATATGTAAAATACGTGCTCCCTCTCTACACTGATTGCAAAGAGCTGACTCTCAGCTGCTAATGTTTTCAACCATCACAGATGTCCCATGTTTCCCCAATCAAGCCTGTGAATTTAATCACCACATCCATTTGTCAGGCCCCAAGTTTGTGTTGTGGATTCGTCTCTGCGTATCAGATATATTCATTACTGGTGCTGCACTTCAGTAATTTTCTAACAGATGCTTAATTTGACTGTTTTAACATATGCTCGTCATTTCTACACGCGTGAGGGGCCCGGCCATCTAGAATCCCCACACGTGTTGAATGCGCTATCGGAGGTGTTGATGGGGCTGTCGTGAGCTAATGAATCCCTCACTGAAATAGCATCACTGTGTATATTTGACCACCGCATCTGTGTCAATAATGGCTCTTCAGTCAGAAAGATACTCTCAAATGCCTGTCAAGTTTGAAACCACCTCCCCATTAGTCTTGCTGGTAATTTAACTATGGCACAGATGTAAGCGGTTTTATGGACTGTGTCTTTTGATGGAGAAAACGGAAAATGTCTGTTTTTAAGAGACAGAGAGACATAGCTGGTGGATTTTTTTTGTGTGAAGGCGTCAGCAGTGGATTAATGTGCCGCATAGACCCATTAGGGTCCATAAAGGGAAATGAGGGGTAGTAAATAGAGATTCTTTATGTGTGTCCAGACAAATTTGTAAAGAGGATCTAGAAGCTTTTAGTGCAACTCTAGATAGTTGTTGGATTTGGTGTTCTTTGATGGTTTAGCTTTAAACATTTGCTTGGTAAGTATGTGTCTGAATTATTTAAGACAAGCAAGGTTCTTTTAACAGTATATAAAAACAGTGATATGTTATTTATTTTTTATTATTAATTGTAAAAATAATTAATTTATATTGAATATCAAACATATTAGCACTGGGTGATAACAACAAATGCAGGTTTTGTGAGCAGAAGAGACTTTAAAAAAAACCCAAAAAAATCGTAGTGTTTAGAATATTTTTATTTATTTATTTATTTATTTTTTGTGAAGTATGGATGGACGGACAGACTGGAAATAAATCATAATAAATTAAATATTATAGTATAATTCATATTCTTTATAATTTATATTTTATAATTAATTATAACATGCATTATATTTTAAAGTATATTCAATTAGACCGTTATTTTAAATTGCAATAATATTTCACAATATTACTGTTTTCAGCCTTGATGAGTATAAGAAACATCTTTAAAAACATTAAAAATCTTACTGATCCCAAATGTTTGAATAGCAGTGCATATATTTTATATACTGTATTATGAAGTCGGAGACTAGGTCATTTTTTTGTTTCAACATTATGGAAGCTCTAAGAACCATGTTTTTTTGTTTTGGTTTTTGTCTTGTGTTGATGACTTGACTTGAGAGCATGATCTCCACACAACAAATGTTATCTCATGATCTCTACTTAATGTTTTTTTTTTTTTTTACAAGAAATCAAACTGGAGTGTGTTTCCCAAAAGCACCTATGGTCGCAAGTTCTGTCGTTACCAATAGAGTTTAATGAAACTTGCGGATATAGCTAACGATGCTTTTGGATATAGCACCCCTGATTTTCACTCACCTTTTCTCTTGTCAGCTTCAAATGATTTCATTAACAACTTTCAACATCATTCTATAAGCACACTGTCTCTTGACTTGGCAATGAGTGGAAAAATTGACCTCGTGTTCAAGTGACTTTACTGCCTATGATGATAATGCTATATTCTCATTCTCAAGCATCAGACATTGATTTTAAAGTGCTCCGTCCATCACTGACAGACATTAACATATTTCAGCTTGAGTAAGTCCCTGATTAAAAAGCAAAAAACAGTTCACTTAACCACAATAACAGTATATATTTTACATTTAGAATCCAGCACAAGAAACTTTTAGTTTGAGATCTCAAGAGCACAAGTTTGATGTCAGTGTTCTCCTAATTATGACAAAATAAGACTGCATGGTCTTAAGTGCTTCTGCACTAAATGGGTCTTGAAATTTGACGTTTTCATGCTCTTTGCCTCCAATAATCTCTCCAATAAAACATACTGTGGCCAACACAAATTATTTGTGAACACATATTTAAAGGGATAGTTCACCTAAAAATAAAAATTCTCTCATTAATTGCACCCTCATGTTGTTCCAAACCTGTAAGACATTCGTTCATCTTCAGCACACAATTTAAGATATTTTTGATGAAATCCAAGGTCTTTCTGACCCTGTATGAAGTTGTTATTTTGTTTTCTTTGTGTACAAAAAGTATTCTCATAGCTTTATCTGTCTGTTCACTTTCTACCAACTGATGGATGAATTTGTTGCGAAATGTCAGAGTTTGATGCCTTTGGACCATCAATCATTGGTGTCAAGAACATAAAATATGGTGTTTTTTGGACTGAAACTTGTCAGGCCTGTTTATTTAGTTTGATTGGCTGGTTGTATTTTATTATCTGCATTTAGAATTTTTTCATTCCCTGCTGTTCTGACCTCCAAATCATTTTTGTGGTCGTGACCCAGCAGTTGAGAACCACTGGTGTAAAAGACAAGATTGCTGTCTTAATGCATGTGAATGAAGATTAGGCAGTCTTCTCTGGCACAGACTGACACAAGGCCCTGTCCAACAAGGTGAGAAGCGTACCGACAATTTGCCATGCCGCCCGTGTTATTGCAATATTCTGATATCCATCAGTTAGCCACCCAGAATGAGAGATGGATAGGCATTTTTGCGCTGCGGGCGAAAATGTAATGTTGGGTATTTTTCTTAATACCGCTTCCCTGCTGACACTTTCAAGCTGGCCAAGGTGTTATTGTAAACAGCACAGAGTAATGATAAGCATGAATCTATGTCAGCCGCCATCATTACGGCAGACCCTAGAGATTGCACAGTCACGGCTATAGCCGTTTCTTACACCCTGCTCTTAAACTATAAAACTTCCATGAGGATAAACAGCAGGTAGTTTCCACTTCCTCACACAGCACCAATTTAAACGGTAGTTCATCAGCATTTAATAATTAGCACAGTGCAATTATCTACACCGAAACATATTACTTCTTGCGTGGGCTGGGGGAGATCATGTGATGTGGACCTTGGAGCGCAGCAAAGGAGGATGCAATGTATTTATCACACACGACTGCAATTATCTATGATTATCTTCTGCCCTCTATTTGGGGAAAAAGATGACACCTTGTTTGGTTGAAAACCTCAAGGATTCACCTTCAAGATATACAGAGAATTTCAAAACCTGCAATTTTCTCAGCTTTGGAGGTTGATAATTATTGAAGTTGCTCCAGGGCTCGCTTGTTTGAGTTGTGCTTGAAGTTGATGTGCGAAAGGTATAAATCAATCCCTTTGTACTTTTTCAAATGCTAGTCTCTGTTGCAGTTGTCATAAGCCATTTGAGATCTCTGTTAACGGAATAGATTTGGAGAAATGACAGTAGTAACCAACGGATCCTCTGCAGTGAATGGGTACCTTCAGAATGAGAGTTCAAATATTTAAACCTTGTATGAAACACATTTATCAAGGCATTTAAACTTTAAACAGTAATTTCTGACCAAAATATGAGTCCATAAACCATAATAAAGCTTTTTCAAGTGAAAACATTCTCCCATGTTGATGACTTTTTCACTGGACCTGACTGCAGTTCATTGTCGTAATCGACTTGAGTGGGCAAATGCTCACATTCGATGCCGTCTGGCACTTTGGAGAGGTGTTCTCTTCACGGATGAATCCTGGTTTTCACTGTACAGGGCAGAGGGCAGACAGTGTGTATGGCGTCGTGTGGGTGAGCGGTTTGGTGATGTCAACGTTGTGGATCGAGTGGCCCATTTTGAATGCACAGATATACCGTGATGAGATCCTGAGGCCCATTGTTGTGCCATTCATTCTCCCATGTTGATGACTTTTTCACTGGAGAAATAGAGGTTCACAATATTGGACCCTCATTCTGATGGCACCTATTCACTGCAGAGGATCCATTGGTGAACAAGTGTTGTAATGCTACATTTCTTTAAATCTCAATCAATTAACTGGCCAAAATACGAGTCCATAATCCATAAAAATGCTTCCTCCTTTGAAAAAGTCCATCTCCTGTTGTCTTCTCATGTCACAATCCACCAACATATTTGTTTAGAACTGTTTTGGAAAAAAGACGAATTTTTCAATGGAGAAAGCGATATTATGGATGGTGGACTTTCACTTCAACACATTAATGGAGGAACTGGAGTCATGTGGATTACTTGTGGATTATTGTTATGTTTTATCAGCTGTTTGGACTCTCATTCTGACGGCGCCCATTCACTGGTGAGCAAGTGATGTAAAGCTACATTTCCCCAAATCTCAATTAATTAACTGGCCAAAATACAAGTCCATGATCCATAAAAATGCTTTCTCCAGTGAAAAAGTCCATCTCCTGTTGTCCTCTCATGTCAAAATACACCAACATATTTGTTTAGAACTGTTTTGGACTGTTTTTGCTTGTAAACAGTGCTTGATCTGTGCATATTTCTCTCTTCATTCAGACAAGACGACTATTTCTCAGGAGCAAGCAACATAACAGATGGTGCACGTTTACTTCAAGATGTTAATTGATGAGCTGGAGTCATGTGGATTAAGTGTGGATCATTGTGATGTTTTTATCAGCTATATAGACTCTCATTCTGACGGAACCCATTCACTGCAGATGATCCATTACTGAGCAAGAGATTCTACATTTCTGCAAATCTTTTCTGATGCAGAAACAAACTCATCTACATCTTGGATGGCCCGAGGATGAGTACATATCAGCCAATTTTCAGTCATTTTTGTGTGATCTACCCCTTTAAGTGGTTTACATTCGCAAGTTTTGCAGTGATTAAGGCAAAGCCGACTATAACGATCTCTTACTCTTGAACTCTGAGCATGTTCGAGGCTATAAAACATATTTCTATAAAACTTCCCCTCTCATTATTGTACTTCGGCACTAGCCAACTTTGTAGGACGAATTTAATGATCAGATGTCATGTTTCATTACTGCAGGCTGTGAATTTAATGCACTCTAACCAGAGGGCAACTTTGACCGTCACAGGCATTTGTTTATATCATGCTTGCACCTGGTTCCAACTCACCAGCTAATCTCAACATAACTGTCAACTTTCTTGAGGGAATCTCTGTATTTTGTCGAAGCAGGCCAGCAAAATCATTCTCATAGTGTTCCTTTGCCAAACTCAAAGCACAAACCATATGCAAAATGGGTTATGTTCTTTTCATAAAAACAACATAAACAAAAAAATCATGGTTTTCCACAAAAAATATTTTCAACATACTGCTGTGGAAAATTCAGCTCTGCTTCACAGGAATAAACTATGTTTTAAAATACACTGACCAAAATTATAAACGCAACACTTTTGTTTTTGTCCCCATTTTTTGTATTTGTCCCCAAGAATTTCTGCACAAACTGTCAGAAACCGTGTCAGGGAAGCTCATCTGCATGCTCGTCATCCTCATCAGGGTCTCGGCCTGACTGCAGTCCGTCGTCGTAACCGACTTGAGTGGGCAAATGCTCACATTCGATGGCATCTGGCACTTTGGAGAGGTGTTCTCTTCACGGATGAATCCCAGTTTTCACTGTACAGGGCAGATGGCAGACAGCGTGTATGGCATCGTGTGGGTGAGCGGTTTGCTGGTGTCAACGTTGTGGATCTAGTGGCACATGGTGGCGGTGGGGTTATGGTATGGGCAGGCGTATGTTATGGACAACGCATTTTGAATGCACAGAGATACCGTGACGAGATCCTGAGGCCCATTGTTGTGCCATACATCCACAACCATCACCTCATGTTGCAGCATGATAATGCATGGCCCCATGTTGCAAGGATCTGTACACAATTCCTGGAAGCTGTAAACATTCCAGTTCTTGCATGGCCAACATAATCACCGACATGTCACCCACTGAGCATGTTTGGGATGCTCTGGATCGACGTATACGACAGCGTGTTCCAGTTCCTGCCAATATCCAGCAACTTCGCACAGCCATTGAAGAGGAGTGGACCAACATTCCACAGGCCACAATCACTGCGTTGCACTGCGTGAGGCAAATGGTGGTCACACCAGATATTGACTGGTTTTCACACCCCACCCCCCACCCCCCAGTACAGTAAAACTGCACATTTTAGAGTGGCCTTTTATTGTGGCCAGCCTAAGGCACACCTGTGCAATAATCATGCTGTCTAATCAGCAACTTGATATGCCACACCTGGATGGATTATCTTGGCAAAGGAGAAGTGCTCACTAACACAGATTTAGACAGATTTGTAAACAATATTTGAGAGAAATAGGCCTTTTGTGTACATAGAAAAAGTCTTAGATCTTTGAGTTCAGATCATGAAAAATGGGGGCAAAAACAAAAGTGTTGCGTTTATAATTTTGGTCAGTGTATATTAATTAGAAAACAGGTGTTTTAAATTGTAGTAATATTTCGCAATATTAAATAAATATTTTAAAATATTTAAAAAAATATGAATGGTTAATATGAATGACTTCTTTCAAAAAAAAAAAAAAAAAAAGCTTTTAACCAGTAATGTATACATTTATATTTGCAGTGCTTCCATCCGTTGACACAGTGGATATTGAAATTCATACAGGATAGTCAGGCTCTCCGTCATCACGTTTAATTATCTGATCTTCTCATCATCTTGCAGGCCACGCATGACTTCCTCCCTAAAACAATCCGTCCACACGTGCCGTCTCTCCTCCACCTGTTTCGGTCCAGCTCACTCCATCAGCGCTTCTCTGTACACAATGTCCTTTTATCCTCTTTTATTCGTCCCGTGCACCAAGCCGTTTTTATTTCCCTCTGGGTATTTACACCTGACAACAACTTAATTATTGAATTCTGAAGAGCGGCTCATCAGTTGTCTTCTCTTTTGCTCTTTCACCTCTCCTTCCTGAGCAGGTTGATGGATACACGGCTCTGTCTCCACAGGGGTCGATGGACAAATAGAAGGGTGGCTTTCATCTCAACAATCCCGTCCGCTGCTAAATGCCTGTCAGAAGCTGTTTGGCGTCCTGCGGCGTAGGGTTGAGTAAGGTGACCTCCAGAGGTCTTACCACCAGGTGGACCTCAATCAAATTGCTTACAAAGTCCCTCCTGGGAAGGAGACCACCTTTAGTTCACAAACACTGTCCAAGATCTGTGTACTTACTGTTAGCACGCATATATTAACCCCAGTGCCTTTTTTTTAGAATAGGTAGGCTGTAAATGATAAAGCACTTTTTTCTATCCTAGCTCAATATGCAGATATAAGTAAAGTAATGCTAGTACTGCTAGTGGTATATACTGTAAATGTGACTTCACCTTAAACTTTTTGAAATAACTTTTGTGACATTCTAAAGTTCCAATCCTCTTTTTAAAGTTCAGGTTCTCTTTTCCGCCCCTCAAAAAAATCTGCAGGCCACCCTCTTGACCCACAATGCACAACATTTTTTTTTAGCTGACACCTCATTACCTGGTATAGATTGGGCTGCTGGACAATAACAGTCTGGGGTGAAACTCGGATTATGCAGGAAGTCGAGGCTTCTCTACCTGTCTTGTAAAATGAGAGACTGTGTAACTTTATGTGACTGAAAGGTAAACCATGTTAACCTTATATTTTTGCGTAATGAGACAGGAGGGACTGCTAATTTAATCCCAGTATTTAGAACTTTTTTTAAGTTAAGAAAAAACATAATTAATTAATTAATTTCGGTTACAGGGCAAAAAAAAAAAAAAAACTGGGAAAAATTATATTATATTATATTACATTAAATTATATTATATTATAAATGTATACAGCCTACTAAATATTATATTAGTAGTAATAAATATTATATTACTTCTAATTATTAATTATTAAAAAAACTGGGAAAAATTATATTATATTATATTATATTATATTATATTATATTATATTATATTATATTATATTATGTTATATTATATTATATTATATTATAAATGTATACAGCCTACTAAATATTATATTAGTAGTAATAAATATTATATTACTTCTAATCATTATACACAAAACATACAAATATTATAAAAAATGAAGAAAATAAATCCATAATTTATATACATTTCGGTTACAGGGCCAAAAAACTACAAAATATTATATTAGTAGTAATAAATAATATATTCCACTTATTATACACAAAACATACAAATATTTTAAAACATTAAGAAAAACATAACTAATTAATATGAATTTCGGTTACAGAGCAAAAAAAAATGGGAATATTATATTATATTATATTATATTATATTATATTATATTATATTATATTATATTATATTATACTGATGTATGCAACCTACTAAATATTGTATTAGTAGTAATAAATATTATATTACTTCTAGTTATTATACACAAAACATACAAATATTTTTTTAAAAATTAAGAAAAAAAAAACATCATTAATTACAGTTTGTTACAGACAAAATTTACAAATAAGTAAGAATAAGTTAAAAAAAAGGATATATATATTATATTATATTATATTATATTATATTATATTATATAAATATATACAGCCTACAAAGTTTTATATTAGTAGTAAATTACTACTTTACTAAATTATTAGTATTATATTACTCATAATTTTTATACACAAAGCAAATAAATAAATAAATAAATAAAAGTACTGATCAAAAATGAAAAATTATATGTTGACATTTGTCAGATATGTTTATTTTATCTATTATGTTTACTTATTTATTTATAGATTTTATTAATTTATTTGCTTGCTTGATTAAGCAAATTTCGTATTTCATGTAAAAATCTAGGTCACATTTTGAATTTGTTTTGAAAATTTGTACTAAAAAAACAGGAATTACTGTGAATATACAGAATATGCCATGTAATATGAAAACATATCTTATAATTGTAATTGCTATAACTGAAAAATAGTGTAATGTATTGTTTAATTTGTAAAGTGCAGTAGTAATTGTACAGAATCTGATTTATGCTGATATACTGTATATTGCTAAATAATTATGTAAATCTTATCTTTATGTCTAGACAGGAATGTGCTTAATCATAATAAAAATATGAAAACAATGTAATTTAGATTTTTAATAGTCTTTAAAATATAGGATTTATTTTCTTCACGTAAAGCATAATGTCTTTTCTCATTTTTGTTTGATTTTAGGTGAAATATGACCCTGAACATTTCTTTGTTAGATTCATCCATTTAATTTCAATTATGAAAACTGTTGTTTTGGAGACCTTTTAGTCCATTCCCCAGCTCTAGCTACAAACAACAGTCTAGTATCATGTATAATTGTATGTAAATTGAGACAGAGCCAAGGTGCTTGTTCAGTCCTTCAGTGCTGAATACCCTGATGACATTTGTTCTTGCCCTGCAGAACAACATCTGATTCTAGCTAATGAGCTAGCGTTGTAAGCCAGGGAGGCTAACACGTTTGTAAAACCAGCTGGTGTCATGCCTCGCCAGGTCAGATACCCAGAACATGTGGTCCCACGCTGAACAACTCACACAGACATAAGAAAGATTTACATAATAATGCAGTTGTACAGGTGCAGAATTGTGGGCTGATACAGTATGTCTGTGTATGTGTTGGTGTGTGTAAAAGAGAAAGACAGAGTAGAGAAAGTGAGGGAGAGATGTTTGTTGAGTTGTGGTGGATCCTCAGAGACGTCTGTTTGTCTGGCTAAGATCCAAAACTAATCAGAGATGTTGAGTTGCTCCCACAAGTCAGCTGAGACTTCATTTTAACTTTCCACACTCGCTATTTGAAACAGTTTTGGATAGGAATGAAATTAGTTAGAGATGCAATTTCCTTTTATTACAGAGATGATTTAGAGAATCTCACTAAACATTGCTAGGGTACATTTCGCACCAATATCATGCATTATGATTTTATATTCATGATACATTTCCATGCAAAATTCTCATTACCATGTTACCAAAGTGGAAAGTTGCACAACATATATTATTTTGCATTATTATTATTTATTTTTGTATCTATTTATTTATTTTATTTTATTTTGTTGGGGAATGTATAAAAACCTGTTTCCACCATTGAATAAAAAATAATAAAAAGGTCATTGTGACTTATTTCCTAATTCTGCCTTTTTTCAGAATTGCATGATACAAACTCACAATTCTGACCTTTTTTTCACAGAAGCGTGAAATATAAACTCGCAGTTGCAAGAAAAAAGTCAGAATTGTAAGATAAAAAGTCGCAACTGCGAGTTATAAAGTCGGAATAAAAAATAAAAAAGGTTACTGTGACTTTTTATCTCACAATTCTGACTTTTTTTTCTCGCAATTGCGAGTTTATATCTCACAGTTCTAACTTTATAACTCATAAGTGCAAGTTGACATCTCACAATTGTGAGAAAAAAGTCAGAATTGTGAGATAAAAAGTCACAATAACCTTTTTTATATTTTATTCTGTGGCAGAAACAGTCATCCATAGGGAATTTTTTATTTTATTTTATTTTATTTGTTTAATGTGCACTTTTCTTTTATATATATATATATATATATATATATATATATATATATATATAAAGCGTTACTTTACTTTTGCATTACTTTTTAAATCTGGGTAGGGCTTGCTTGTTTGTTTTTAATATAAAAAGTTATATTTTTGGCAAATGTAAAAGCCTTTTCACACTAAAAGCCTTGAGAAAATAAATTAATGTCTGTACAGTAGACCGCAGAAGAAAAAATGTCAACTCAAAAAAAGCAAAAAAAAAAAAAGGAAAACAAATGTTAGATTATCTTGAGTAATTTTTGCTTATTAGTATGGTTGAATTGGATCATCAAAGGTCGGCAGCGAAGACATCGGTTAATAAAATGGGATTAAATGCATAAAGGATATTTGTATTATTTAACGTATTTAATTATTGCAGGTTTGCATCATATTCTGAGTTGAATTTCACTGTTTTTATTCATTTTGAGGAACACTGAATCTGTTTTTTTGTGAGTGAGATGAATTAATGCATGTTCACTAACATCTTACTCCCAATTTCTCTCAATATGGGGAAAGGAGAACTTTTAACCAATAAATGGGGGAAAAGTAACTGGCGTTACTTATTTGAAAAAAGTAACTCAGATATTTTCTTGTCAATTAAAAAGTAATGCGTTACTTTACTAGTTACTTGGAAAAAGTAATAATATTACGTAACTTGTGTTACTTGTAATGCTTTACCCCCAACACTGCATGATTTATTTATACTTTATTTATTTATAATTATTCCAAAAGTGCCTTATTGTTATGAGAACAATATCATTTTTATTAAATCTTAATAGTCATACATTTTTCTTTATTAATATAATTTCTAAGGTCAGTGTAACTCGTTTTTGACATGTTCTTGACAGATTCACCTTTATAGGACCAATGAAATCATAAATTCACTAACATTTTATATAACGGCTGCGGCACTTCATCCACACATGTAATGATCTATTAGAGCACATGTTTGACGTCTGGCATTTTTCCAGAGGCTTGTTAGAGATAACTGGACCAGTGAGTCCTGCTCCGCTCACACTTCTCACTGTCTAGCAGCACTTACAGAGATCTGAGAAACAAACTGTAAGCAGTTGTGTTACAGCGAGAGATTTAACTACTGTCACATACAACCTTAATGAGATCCTTAATGATCGTCTCTGCCTTGTGTGAACACAGAACACGTGTGAACCTCTAGAAGGAAACATGATGCATTAAGAGCCAGGGGGTGAAAACTTCATGAATTTAAAGATTAGGATAAATCTAACTTATTTTGTCTTGTGGGAAACATTTAACTATCTTTTGTAGTCTCTGAAGGGCAGTACTAAATTAAAAAAATATGATAATTAGGCAAAATAAGAAAAATGTACACATCTCCATTCTGTTCAAAAGTTTTCACACCCCACTCTTAATGCATGGTTTTTCCTTCTAGAGCATCAGTGAGTGTTTGAACCTTCTGTAATAGTTACATATGAGTCCCTCAGTTGTCCTTAGTGAGAAAAAATGGATCTCAAAACCATACAGTCATTGCTGGAAAGAGTTCAAATAAACAAAAATGCTGAAAAATCAAAGAATTTGTGGGACCTGAAGGATTTTTATGAACAGCAGACAGTCTAACTGTTCAGGACAAACAAGGGACTCATAAAAAACAGTCACTAAACAAAAAAACACAGCTCTGGATCATTTATGTAACAACGCAGTATTAAGAATCAAGGGGATGTAAACTTTTGAACCGGGTTATTTTTATAAACTCAACTATTATTTTCTCTTGTGGACTGTATGTAAACATCTTTTATGTGGAATATCTTATTCAGGTCAGTACTATGCATTTTGTATTATTATGATAAAATAATTAACATTTTTAATGATTCTGAATGGGTGATGCAAACTTTTGACCTCAACTCTATGTGTTTCTCTATCCCAGTATTTCAGTTCCCCTATCTGTCACAGATATGACTCATCTCAAATCATATGATTCAGCACTCAACATCGCAGAGGCTCTTCAGAGGTAAACACACACATCTGTGACCACTTCACACTTCTCTGCTCTCTATAAGTGCCTCTACAGAAGGGCAGGTTCTTTTTGCTGTCACCGTTCATAGCTTTTCCCTTGACATGTTCCTGTGATTGAGCTGGTGGTCAATGTCCCATTTTGCATCTGTTATGGAGCTTCGGTAACCTTGTGTTCCCCGCGCTAAAGCTCTGGCTATTTGATAATTAATCTCTGATGTTCTTGTTTTTTGGAAATAGCAGCACACAGTGACCTTTACATGAGTCTGAGCCTTGCATTTAAGGACAGTTTATTACAGAACCTGCCAATCAAATGCTCAGATTGTAACTTGCTGGTTTTGATACTAAGTTGCTAAATGTGTCCTCATTTGACGTATTTGTAGACACATCAAAAATACATAGGCATTGGTAGACACTAATTAGGAGGGCTTCAGGCCTCTGCTTTCATCTCAGTCCTAAAAATCTGTGATTATATGGTCTCCACGTTTGATGAAAACAGCAGCTGTGTTAGGCTATCTGAGGATATTTTACTCTAAATCCTCCCCGTACTAATCCTACAAATTTTAAAAACTATTTTTTTTACATTATGTAATAATGTGTTTTCCCATATGACAAACCCCCCCCCCAAAAACGCCTATATATAAATGTGACCTTGGACCACAAAACCAGTCACAAGTAACATGGGTATATTTGTAGCAATAGCCAAAAATACATTGTATGGGTTAAAATAATAATTTTTTCTTTTATGCCAAAAAGATATTTTGTAAATTTCCTACCATAAATATATCAAAACTTAATTTTTGATTAGTAATATGCATTGCTGAGTGCTTCATTTGGACAACTTCAAAGGCGATAGGAGGAGTTTTTTGCACCCTCAGATTCCAGATTTTCAAATAGTTGTATCTCAACCAAATATTGTCCTGTCCTAACAGACTATACATCAATGGAAAGCTTATTTATTCCACGTTCATATGATGCATTCATCTCAGTTTCAAAAAAATTGACACTTATGACTAGAATCCTAGTAGAGGATTCTCAGTTTATTTAAAAAGTTGGCAGTCGACAATAGAGCAAGATTCATGAAACTGAACTTGAATTATACACCCACAACTTTATTTTCCCAGTGTCTTTTCTGATAATTGTCACCCCCAGCGCTGAGAAAATGATATTGTCCTTCCCAAAAGCCACATGTTTAATGGTTACCATGTAATGACCCTTCAGTTTAGTAAGTGAACATCAAATTACAAATAAATTAAGGGCGTGAATTGCCTCTCCGCCTCTAATTTAGATCAGTCCACAGTTTGTGGTTACGTCTTAAAAGCAATCTGCAATTAGCAGTTTGTTGTGGTGCACCAATGCTAATTATCGGATAATTGCAGTGATCACATTTGCAGAGGTGAATGAGAAGGTTGGTTTATTCTTGGATCTCAGATATTAGGACCTGTATAGGTAAGTAGCAATGCAGAAATGGTTTAATAACGTTGTTATTTTTGCTTTCTTTGCGTACAAAAAGTATTCTCATAGCTTCATAACATTACGGTTGAACCGCTGACGTCACATGGACTATTTAAATGATATCCTTACTACTTTTCTGGGCCTTGAACGTGGTAGTTGCGTTTGCTGTCTATGCAGGGTCAGAAAAGCTCTTGGTTTTCATCAAAAAAAATCTTAATTTGTGTTCTGAAGATGAACAAATGTCAAACAGGTTTGGAACGACAAGGGTGAGTAATTAAAGACAGAATTTTCATTTTTGGCTAAACTAACACCTAAACACCTAAAAAAGCTCATTCCTTTGTTTCTCATGGTTTGTGAATTGATTTCTCCCTCTGGTTGCTTTACAGGTTAAAGAAAACTCTCCAGACTCATGCACACCTGTCACCAGTGGACCTTTGAGCGAGAGACTACGGTCCTCGAGGAATCATGTTCGGTTTGTTGCGTTCTCTGGCATCAGCTGAAATTAAACTCGACATCTTACACACAAGTAACCCAAGCCGTTTTCCTGACCTTCAACCCTAGAACAAATCCATCATGACTGTCTGCTGCTCAGATCCCATATTTCAATACGACATTCAACATTTAAAGTCCTTTTGAGATCGACTTTAAAGAAAATAGCTAATCGACAGATGCTTCAAAAAAGTTAAAAAGGTTTGAGAAGATGCCAGTTGTTAAAATGTATAAACCTCAGTGTTGCCAAGTCCACTTTTTTTTTTCCGCAGAACTTGGCTACCTAAACACTGTTGCCATGGGTTGTTTTTCATGTTCGCGGTTGGAAGCAACCCCAATAACATGATATTTAGCCCCTGGAATTCAAATTTTACCAGGGGAACTCTGCCAAAAAATGCGTATTTTACATTCCGAAGCGTGATTTTTACCATGGGACCCTTCGAAACGCAATTGTGAATTGCAAAGTTTTGGGCTAGTTTTAAGTAGAAATTGGATGGGTTTTATTGTGAAAACCTGGCAACGCTGATAAAAATGTAATTTTAAACCTGTGCCTTTCTTTCTAATTTAGTGTGGTACATTTTTAAATACTGTAAAGGTTTTTAGATGAACACCGTAAAAAACATTTGCTGAGTTCAGTCAATTAAAAAAAAAATTAAGTCAACTTGAAATGTTAAGTTGTACTAAGTGACAACTTAGATATTTGAGTTGATTCAACTTAAAGTTTTAAGGCAGATGGGTAACTTACCTAGCTTTTAAGTATAACAAACCAAATTTTTTAAGTCAACTTAAATATCTAAGATGTCACTTAGTACAACTTAACATTTCAAGTTGACTAAACTTATTGAAACATACCGAATTTAAAATTTTAAGGCAGCAGGGTAACAAATAATTTTAAGTTGACTCAACAAATGGAGTTTTTTGGTTTTGTTTTTTTAAAGTAAAGGTATGCCAGGTATGAAATTTTGCTTTTTCATGGTGTGGAGTTTTCAAGTGGAGACTTGAAGTCATAGTTTACCTAAAAAATGAAAATTTGCTGGTGCTATAATTTATTCACCCTCAGGCCATCCAAGATGTAGATGAGTTTGTCTCTTTATCGGCTGAGATTTGGGGAAATGTAGCATTACATCATTTGCTCACCAATGAATCCTCTGCAGTTAATGGGTGCCGTCAGAATGAGAGTCCAAACAGCTGATAAAAACGTCACAATAATCCACAATTAATCCACACAACTCCAGTCCATCAATGAACATCTTAGGAAGTGAAATGCTATGTGTTTTAAAGAAACAAATCCATCATTAAGAAGTTTTAACTTTAATCTGTTGCTTCTGGATAAAATATTTTAGCTTTCTCCAGTGAAAAAGTTATCTTGTCTGAATCAGGAGAGAAATATGCACAAATCAAGCACAAAAGCGTTTAAAAGCAAAAACAGTCCAAAACGGTTCTAACAAACATGTTGGTGAATTTTGACATGAGAGGACAACAGGAGAAGGACTTTTTCACTGGAGGAAGTGTTATTATGGATCATGGATTTATATGTGAATCATTGTGATGTTTTTATCAGCTGTTTGGACTTTCTGACAGCACCCATTCACTGCAGATGATCCATTGGTGAGCAAGTGATGTAACGCAAAATTTCTCTAATCTGTTCCAGTGAAAAAACAAACTCATCTACATCTTGGATTGTCTGAAGGTAAGTAAATTGTCAGCTAGTTGTCATTTTTGGGTAAACTATTCCTTCACCTAAAACCATTAAATAAGATTTAACACTTGCAGTATTTATCAGAAAATGTTTACAATAAAGTATTTTGAATTGTAATATGAAAAAAGGACCTCTCCATTACAAGTGAGTGTGTACATGCACATATGTTAATGTTTTCAGCTTGCGTCTGTGTTTGCAGGCACGCAGTTCCCTGTTTCCCTGTGCAACTTGCCATAACTCACAAGTATAGGTACGTGAGACACAGCAGCAGCTGTCCCAGAAATGTGACGTGCAGCCATAAAGGGAATGAGGTGTATCATGATTGATCATTCTTCACATTGCCACTATTGAAGTGAAAGAGCCAGTCACCCATGTCAGAAACGGCTCCCAGATGTGTGAGCATCTCTCTCTTTCTCTCTCTCTCTCTCAGTCTCTGAAGCTTTCCCGAAATTCTCTTATGCAACAATAAAAATCACATCACGCTAATAATGCATTTAAGACTCATCTGCACTCAAGGGAACAGCTGGTTGCGATGATCCGCTGAAATGTTTCCCACCATGTTTCTCAAGGTCAGCAAAACTATTTTTGCCTCATTCGTTACATAATGATTCTTTTTTGATCTGTAATTTTGCTAATAATATTTTTGCTTGGCAGTGCAGTCATTGGAGTGGAACAAAAGAGACGTGGCTTACACCATGCGTTTTCACAGAGGTCATGCCTTTCATTTGAAACACCATTCACGGATTCACCGAATGCAGTGACATGGATTGTTCAGACAGCATTAGAAGAAGGACTCATGGATGACCATTGGGTTATAGTGGTTAAAGGTGGGTTTCTTTGTCACAATGACACAATGGCAAAAATAAGAGCTGTTGACAAACTTTAATTTCGAGTTAGTTCCGAACCAAGCGAAGATTTCAGTTTTATTTGGTGCAGAAATTATAAACTGCACTAATGTTTTGTGCTGGTAACTGAAAGGTTGTAGGTTCAAACATCAATATCAGGCAATACATAAACAATTACCCTTAATCAAGACCAGTAAAGTTAACAAAATGACATTTATCTTCCATTAACATTTTTTCATATTTCTATGGAAGCTTGTTACTGCCATGAAATAAAAAAAAGGCAATTGCAACTTTTAAATCTCACAATTCAGACTTTCTCTCACAGTTTTAAGATTTAGACTTTTCTTCCTGAATTTTGAGATATTTGAATTTAATAAATTCAGAATTGCAGGATATAAACTTTGAATTATGGAATTATGAGATATAAATCCATAACTGCAAGATATAAACTCAATGCAAGTTGTTAACTCGTAATTGCAAGTTTATGACTTATAATTCTGAGAAGGAAAGTCAGAACTGTGGGGGGAAAAGTCACAATTCTACAAAAAACACAGAATTGCGAGATGTAAATTCTGAGACAAAAGTCAGAGTTGCAAGATTTAAACTTGCAATTGTAAAAAACAATAAATATTGCAAATTGCAAGACATAAGCTCAGAATTTTGAGATGTGAAAGTAGAATTGTGAGTAAAACTCAGAATTCTTAGTTTATTCTTAGGCCTTAATTACATTTTTTCCTTAAAAACACTAAATTGCGAAATGTAAATTTGGAATTCAGAAAAAAAGTTAAAATTGCAAGATGTAAACTCAGAATTCTAAGACAAAAGTCACATTTGCAAGATTTAAACTTGTAATTGAATTTTAGAATATAAGCTTAGAAGTTTGAGATAGAGAACTTGGAATTGTGAGTAAAACTCAAAATTCTTAGTTTAATAAAAAAAGTATTGCGAATTGGATAATATAAACTTAGAATTTTGAGTTTTAAACTCAGATTTGTGGCTAAAAGTCAGAATTCTGAGTTTATATTTCCCAATTCTGACATTATATTTCACAATTCTGTCCAAATTATGCATGTTACTTACAAAAATAAGAGGGATGTGGTGAGTGTTAGTTAAATTTTTTTTTTAGTAACAGTATAGCAAAGTTGAAATACAGTTTTGAGATTGTTTCATAATTCAGACTTTTTTCTGAATTTTGTGATTATTTGAATTGCAAGATATAAAAGTGGAGATATAAACCTAGAATTACGAGATATACGAATTGTGGGTGTTACCTACCAAAATGGAAAAACTAAAGTGATGTATAAAAATTGTTGTTCATTATGATGTTTAATGTATTAATTAAATTTTTTTGAACCTGCACTGAATAAAATGGTGAAATTGCTAGTAATTTTTCACAAATAATTACAAATAAATGTCAAGTAAGACATTAAATTAAGCATGAAATATTTAAGTAGAAAGGCCTAAATAGTATTTTCTTCTAAATCGTACTCCAATAATCTTTGTTTTATTTACAGCTTTAAAAAAACATATCTTGTAAAGCATTATTTGATTGCAAATCATTATCTTTTAATAAAAACATCCTCAAGTCTCATTTTTTAGATACAGGAAAAGATGACACTAAACAGCCCACTGTAAAGAGAAGATGTAATGGTAAAATGTCTCATGGCTTTGTTCCAGCTCTGTAGGATGTCTGAGGATAAACTCCTTTTCCTTGGATGCTTTATCGAAAGGCTTTTTGAGCCAGCTAATGAGGCTAGCAAGACTAACAACAACAAAGCAAAAAACAAAGACATAAAGAGATCTTCCCCTAGGCATGAGGGTGAGAAGCATTACCAAAGAGATCTTCTGGCCTTTCCATTTTTGAGGCCTGGAGGAAACGCACTGAACCATATGGAGAGGATTTTGCTAGCACGTCAGATGTTTATTAGATCCTGTTTTTATATCACTGAGCATAACTGTGTATGCACTACTTGGCATATCCATTACGTTCAGAACATAAGTTGTGGTATAATGTATGTATGCTTGATCGCCTAGCCTTTTTGAGAGAAATTATGATGAACAATAAAAAAGAAATTAGATCAGGACCCAAAATTAGCAACTTGGCATTTGGTAGATATTCTTCATCTAACTCAAGGTATGCCAAGTGTCGGGACAGTCCCAGTGGAAATAACTACAGTTAAGTGATTTACTCAAGAGTAAAAATGTGCAAGACAGTAATGTTCAGTTTCTGTGGCATTTCTACAGTACATGAGCTGAAGTTTTGTTTTGCAGTGGTTTTTCATTATTAGGCTACAACCATAGCCTATAATAGCATGTAGAGTTGAAGTCAAAAGTTTACACACACCTTGCAGAATCTGCAAAATGTTAATTATTTTACCAAAATAAGTGGGGTTGCATACGTTACAAAATGCATGCTGTTTTTTATTCAGTACTGACCTGAATAAGATATTTCACATAAAAGACATTTACATATAGTCCACAAGAGAAAATTATAGTAGAATTTGTTAAAAATGACCCTGTTCAAAAGTTAACATACACTTGATTCTTAATACTGTGTTGTTTCCTGAATGATCCACAGCTGTGTTTTTTTGTTTAGTGATAGTTGTTCATAAGTCCCTGCTGTTCTTCAGAAAAATCCTTCAGGTCCCACAAATACAGGAAACACAATGCATTAAGAGCCAGGGGGTGAAAACTTTTGAATTTGAAGATTAGGGTATATTTAACTTATTTTGTCTTCTGGGAAATATGTAAGTATCTTCTGTAGCTTCTGAAGGGCAGTAATAAATGAAAAAACATGATTTTTATGCAAAATAAGAAAAATGTACACATCTTCATTCTGTTCAAAAGTTTTCACCCCCGGCTCTTAATGCATGGTTTAATAAAAAATAACATCCATTTTGTATGAACCCTCTTATTTTGGTAAGATAATTAACATTTTGCAGATTCTGCAAGGTGTATGTAAAGTTTTGACCTCAACTATATATGTGGTTCAAATATAAATTAGAATTTATTATTTTTTTCGCTAGATAAAAACCTTATTCCTCAGCTGGGATTGTGTAGAGTCCTTTAAAGCTGCATTGAAAATGCAATTTGGACCTTCAGCCTCCTATTAAAGTCCACTATATGGAGAAAAATCCTGGAATGTTTTCCTCAAAAACCTTAATTTCTTTTCGACTGAAGAATGAAAGACATGAACATCTTGGATGATATGCGGGTGAGTAAATTATCAGGATATTTTTTATTCTGGAAATGAACAAATCCTTTGAAAAATCTCTAAAAATAGCTAAAAATCTCCATGTTTATTTAAATTTCCATGTTAATTTAGTTTTTTCTGCGTCAAGCAATGCTATTATTGGTCCAAATTATAAGAAATAAGTGTCAGATATGTGTAGATTTCCTTCTGTTTGTTTTTAGCTGCTTGATCAGATCTGCATGCTGCATCTTTTGAAATATTACAATAGGACATGCGCATGATTTTATCATGGATAAAGCAGCTTTGCGTGTGTGTTTACTAAGGTGAGCGTGAGGGCAGACCCTGGCATGGTCTGGGCTGGTTGGATTACCATGTGCCCGGTTTCATTGTTACCAAGCTGGGATGTGTTTACACGCAACTGAAACACAAGCCACCTCACCTGCCTCTCACATACAACCACAGGGTTTGACTTACCAGGGTCCCGTCTCTGCAAACAACAGCGTAGTGCTTCCTGTGTTGAAGTGTGATTAAGATTTTCTCGAAAATGGTCCATTATTTCATTTTCTCTGAGCAGTCGAACAACTGTGGAGATAAACGTGTTGGGGAAAACAACAGCGTCAATCAGCAAGGCTGAATCTACCACCGGGGTGGATCTGAATAAGCATAATGATTTCTGTCTGAACCACAAGTGGCAATCACATTAATTAATAAATATACTCTCCACAAAATCAAACATACACAAAAAAGCACACTGTTGCCATGGAGATGAGAATAAAATCTCACACAATGATGACTTCCTGTGGAGAGACAAAAATTGGGGCATCGGGGGTACGGCAGACTAGCTGGTAAAGTTGGTTTTGTTGAATGTGCAGATTTTCAAACTACGTACAAACGGCATGAAGCCTCTATATGATTGATGATGTAGTTATCTAGGCTCTGGTGGATACATCATCCGTTGAATTATGGCCTTGCAGCCTATGACGACAATATCGTGTAAGACAACATATATGGGCCAGAGAAAACAAATGAGCAGACTACTCAAAGACTTAATACAACACTGTATGTGCTACAAGACAGTATGCAAAGAATCTGTAGCTCTTTCAAGCGTTCTGTCCTGTTTTTCTTTTGGCTTTTGAATTATTGCAATCAAAAAAGCTCTGTGACTAACACAGTTTATGATTCATACACAATTACTTCACAACTTTTATCATTTTGAAGCCAAATACAGCTGTCAGAAGTAAAGAACTAAATATAGGCTAATAAAACTACTGCACAAGCTTCTGACAACTCAGGCACTAGGGAATGGTATAGTTTACTTGTTTGACATGAGGAAGTTAAATATTAAAAAAATAAACACAGAGGGGTATTACTAAAGTACAGTTTAGGTCAAAAGTTTACACCCTCCTTTCAGAATCATTCAAAATGTTAATTATTTGACCAAAATAAGAGGGATCATACAAAATGCATGGGATTGTTTATTTAGTACTGACATGAATAAGATATTTCACATAAAAGATGTTTAGATATAGCCCACAAGAGAAAATAATTTGAATTTATAAAAATGCCCCCGTTTAAAAGTTTACATATGCTTGATTCGTAATACTGTGTTATTATCTGAATGATCCACAGCTGTTTTTTTTCATTTAGTGATATTTGTTTATGAGTCCCCTGTTTGTCCTGAACAGTTAAACTGCCCGCTGTTCTTCAGAAAAATCGTCAGTTCCCACAAATTCTTTGGTTTTTCAGCATTTTTGTGCAGTTGAACCCTATCCAACAATGTCTGTATGATTTTGAGATCCATCTTTTCACACTGAGGACAACTGAGGGACTCATATGCAACTGTTACAAAAGGTTCAAACACTCACTGAAGCTCCAGACGGAAAAACCATGCATTAAGAGCTGGGGGGTGAAAACTTTTGAATGGAATGGAGATATGTACTTTTTTTTTTTTTAATTTTGCCAAATATCATATTTTTTCATTTAGTACTGCCCTTCAGAAGATAGTTACATGTTTCCCAGAAGACAAAATAAGGTAAACTTACCCTGATCTTCAAAATCAAAAAGTTTTCACCCCCCCATTAAAAACGAACGTTTATCAGTAGTTGATGCAATGTTGAAACACGTCCTAAACCTGAAATTATTTTTGTGAATCCAGTGGTCAAATGCTGTGTCGCCACCTGACTAGAGACTGGTCTTTGTGTGAATCTCCACAAAAATGGAAAACTTTCTGAATGTATATAATGTATACACTGTTATTTGACAATCGTCTTTTGTAGTGTAGACTAGTCTGATCACATATTGGTAGGCGGAGTTAGTGTAAATAGCCTCTGCCAACAAGGCAGGCTATTTGCTTTTACTGTGTTTTTAGTGTGTTTTATATACAGTATATAGTTTAAAGTGCCATGATTTATGTGTTTAACACCATGTTTGAAAGCTTACTTCGGCTTTTATCCACTTATAAAGACATCTGGATGTTAGAAATGTGAAAGATGACTCATTATTTTCTTCCATTGCTCAGGGCTCCATATGTGACGTTCCTTCGGCCTTGGACAAGATAAACGACAGCCCGGCTATAAATTCCAGCTTTGTGAATCTTCCAACACAGTCTTTGGTAAGAAGTCATAGATTCATTTCTGAGGTATGACTTTCAAACCCTTCACAAATGATACCTTTAATGACAATCCACAAATCTGAACGTACCTTGAATAAGCACTATGTTCCAGTCGGAGAAGATTTGCGGTTGAAAGTTTTCAGAGAAACAGATACTACAGTCATATAAGCTCCTGTAACCTAGACATTTAAAGTTAGCTCTGTTTCTCTCTCATCGACTTCTATGGAGTCTACATTTTCTTGGCCTGATGACTAAGCAACAGGGAGTCAATGTCCACAATCCCGCTAGTGATTATGTGTCATTCTTAGACATTATCGCAGAGTGCAGAACACAGTGTCGTCCTCTTAGGTTTCGTACAGAGACCAGAGGAAACAAACACACATGCGTGCGTTTGTTTATAGTCAGGTCTTTCCATTAGTTCAGTTGTTTTTTTATACAATCAAAAATCAATATTTGATTGTCTCTGGAACATTTTCAAGTGATTTTGATGAATCTTTTAAAGAATTAATCCTTCTAATGTATAACAATGTAACCTATAGAACACTTACTGAGCAGTGAACAGATTCCAAATTTACTGTTCATCTCATTCAAGCAAATTATTTGATTCTTGTATTCTTTCAGTGAGCTTGTAGAATTTTCTCTGTAATTGAATCATTTATCAGAGTAACAGTGCTTGAAGTGAGAGCTTTGTTTTAAATATTAGGCCAATATCAGAAGCCATTTCTACAATTTCTCTTTTTATTTGCCTCTCTGCATTGCAGAGAGGGGTTTTAATATTCCTGTGTCTGTTTTCCTCAGCGCTGTCTGAAACGCCTCTTATGATTTAATGATCATAATGCTCAGTGAGCAGCCGCATCCTTTCATCCTGGTACTTTCCAAGCTCTCTCTATCTTTCTGTGAGGGAATATATACATGGTCACTATGCCTTTTTATTGATCAGATCAATAAAATCTGATCATGAAAGAACAGGGTTGGTAGATTTTATGTTTTTGAAAGAAGTGTTCAAGGCATTACAGTAAAAACAGTAATATTACAACTTAACTGTTTTCTCATTTAATGCATTTAAAAATGTAATTTATTTCTGTGATGCAAAGCTGAATTTTCAGCATCATTACTCCAGTCTTTAGTGTCCTGATCCTTTAGAAATTATTTGATGAATATAAACGATAAATATAATGAATTTAATGCTTCCTTGTTAAATGTAAGTATTCAAAAAAAAAGTGGCTAAGCATTAATAGGCTTATGTGGATTGTAGTTTTGCTTCTACAGAATATGTATATTTCTAAACGTTTGTGTTTATGAGCAACTCTGACCTTCTGCTGTCTCTAAATAACCCTGCCAGCCTGAACCCCAACATTAATATATTTTTTGGTCTTATAATCTCTGTCCCATCCACACATCATTGCAGCAGATGGGAATCACCAGATGTTCGTGATTACCGAGAATGCAAAATGATTCCGGATAAAAAGAGAGCGGGCACTATAAAACAGACACGGATGCCCTTCATGTTCGGTTGTCATTTAATCACAGATGATTATATGGAGAAATCAAAACCGCTGTTCAGCAGATGTTGCATAAAGCTGGACCGGACAGAGTGATGCGATTTCCTGTGGCTAGACTACAGAAGTGGGCGATTTTATCCATGATTGGTCGGTACCTGGAACAAACGGTTAAAAAGCCAGGCACAAGACAGGCAGAGAGAGTGGCAGATGGACACATCATAAATGATGTATGTGTTTGTCTGAATAATGCACCTTCAGACTAAGGTCAAAAATCTATTAAGATCTATAAAAGAAATCTATTTGCTTGAGACTAAAACTTTTCCATAACAAACCTGAGGGCAGTAGATGAAAGCCTCCTTTGCAATCATTTCTGACCACATACACTAGTGCTTTGACTGTGCAAAACCCTTCAGATCTGAGTGGTTAGATTAAGGCCTTGATCTTAAGAGCCTAAAACTGCTCTTTTGAGCCCTTAATGCCAAAGTTTTTCCACTGTGAAATCTGCTTTGATTGTGATTTTTATTATTATTTTTATGGGACAACCCACCTGTTTAAATCCAATGAAATAACTTTCATTTTTTAAAATGATTTACTTCATGTTGATTTGGAAATTCTAAATAACAGAGATTAGTCATAGCAGATGCTTTCATATAGAAAGGTGTTACTGTGACTTTTTACCTCACAATTCTGACTTTATAACTTGCAAATGCGAGTTTATATCACACAACTCCGAGAAAAAAAGTCAGATTTGTGAGTTTATATCTCACAGTTCTGACTACATAACTCAAAATTGCGAGTTTACATCTCACAATTCTAAATGTATAACTTGCAACTACAAGTTTATATCTCACAATTATGAGAAAAAAGTCAGGTTTGCGAGTATGTATCTCGCAGTTCTGAATTTATATCTCACAATTGTGAGTTAATATCACAATTTTGAGAAAAAAAGTCAGATTTGTGAGTTTATATCTCACAATTCTGACTTCATAACTCAAAATTGCGAGTTTACATCTCACAATTCTAAATTTATAACTTGCAACTACAAGTTTATATCTCACAATTATGAGAAAAAAGTCAGGTTTGTGAGTATGTATCTTGCAGTTCTGAATTTATATCTCACAATTGTGAGTTAATATCACACAATTATGAGAAAAAAAGTCAGGTTTGTGGGTATGTATCTCACAATTTTGAATTTATATCTCACAATTGGGAGTTAATATCAAACAATTCTAAAAAAAAAAGTCAGATTTGTGAGTTTACATCTCGCAATTCTAAGAAAAATATCAGGTTTGTGAGTTTATATATCGCAATTCTGAATTGAGAACTTGCAATTGCAAGTTTATATCACGCAATTCTGAGAAAAAACTCAGATTTGTGAGTTTATATCTCAATTATGAAAAAAAAGTCAGGTTTGTGAGTATGTATCTCATAGTTCTGAATTTATATCTCACAATTGTGAGTTAATATCACACAAGAAAAAAAGTCAGATTTGTGAGTTTATATCTCGCAATTCTGAATTTACAACTTGCAATTGCAAGTTTATATCTCACAGTTCTGATAAGAAAAGTCAGATTTGTGGATTTATATCACAGTTATGAGAAAAAAAGTCAGAATTGCGAGTTATTATCTCACAGTTCTGAATTTAAAACTCGTAATTGTGAGTTTATATCAAGCAATTCTGAGAAAAAAAGTCAGATTTGTGAGTTTATATCTCACAGTTCTGAGAAAAAAGTCAAAATTGCAAGTTCATATCACGCGATTTTGAGAAAAGTCAGATTTGTGAGTTTGTATCTCAGAATTCTGAATTTTTAACTCGCAATTGCGAGTTTATATCATGCAGTTCTGAGAAAAGGTTGGATTTGTAGGTTTGAATCTCACAATTCTGACTTCATAATTTGCAGTTGTGAGTTTATATTAAGCAATTCTGAGAAAAAAAGTCAGATTTGTGAGTTTATATCTCACAATTATGAGAAAAAAGTCAGAATTGTAAGTTCATATCACAAAATTGAGAAAAGTCAGATTTGTGAGTTTGTATCTCACAATTCTGAATTCATAACTCACAACTGTGTGTTTATATGTCACAATTATGAGAAAAAAGGTCAGAATTGCGAGTTTGCATCACGCAGTTCTAAGCAAAAAAGTCAGAAATGCGAGATGTAAACTTTCAATTACCTTTTTTTTTTTTTTTATCCATTGGTGGTAACTGGCTTCTATAGTGTTAAGTGCCTTGCTCAAGGGCACAAGAGAAACCATACTTTCCGAATCATGATCACCCCTTCTGTGACTTGATTGACAGCTCATAGTTTTACCACCACCCTAGGAGGTGGTTTTTGCATTATACGAATTGAGTCTGGGATTTTCAGAGATTTCTAGGATATTGTTAGTGTGTTAATATAACAAAACAGAGACAAATACACACACATTTGCAGCGATATGTTGTCTGGTCTTTCAGGCGGGGATGTCACATTGATGTGAAAGAGACACATGATTGACAGTCACCTACAGCCACAACATCCAGCTCTGAAACACTAGAAGACATCATGCTGTTTAAACAAATTACTTTCTCAAACACATAAACTCTTGCCATGAAATAAATACCGAAATGAGACATTCACTTAACCACTTATTTGCTAGAAAACAACTAGACAGATAGATAGATAGACAGGGGCATATAAACATACAAATACTCAGTCTCTGGTTCCCACACTTGCCCTTGTTGGCCAAAGCTTCTTGACCTGGTCCGATTAAAGTCTAGAATGACTGTCTAACTGATTTGGGTAGAGATCAGGTGACCTCTCTCTCTCTCTCTCTCTCTCTCTCTCTCTCTTTCTCTCACACACACATTCTTGTAGCAGACACCTGTGAGACTATGTGAGTCTCGAACTGCAGGGCCCGATGAAAAATTCAGAATGGTGTGAGCAGTCACTTATTCCAGTGCAATGGGGCCTGTGAGAAGACACATCAGAGAAAATACACTGAGGATATGCTATTTCGTCTTACGAAACCAACACCTCTAACATTTTCCAAATGGCTGCGCCCAAACAGCACTAAAAACACATGCATCACAGGACAATTTGGAATCTTAAATGATTCAAAAATAATTTTTAGCATTTATTAAGAGAAAATCCTAGCTATTTAGTTATTCCCTTGCCAGAAATGTGAATTTCAGTATTTTACATTTGAATTTCATAATTGCTGATTTTGTGGTGTATAATTAAATTAATTAAAGTTATTCACTTTTTGCAAACTTGCAATTTTGAGAAGAAAAGTTTGAATTGTGAGATGAACTCGCAACTGCAAGAAAAGTTGTAATTATCCTTTTTTATCTTTTATTTCATGGTAGAGAAAAAAAATCAGTTTTTCTTTATTTAGCTATTTAGTTAGTGACAAAGCATAAAGTACTCACCCAATTTATTCTCAATACATTTTTAGCATTTATTGAAAGAAAAAAGATATTAAATGTTTGATCATTTTGATAACCGCTGGTTTTATGATTTTAAATTGAAATTAATATTACGATTTTTTGGTTTATTTTAAAAGGCTAATCTCATTTTCAGCATTGTAAATGTGTTGATTTATTTATTTATTTACTTACTTATTTTCAGCATCGCATTAAAAATATTGTCATTCAAAATTAATTAGTTAACTTCTTTTTAGTTCTTTTTGCTTAAAATGTATTTATTTTTATTACAAAGTATACAAATTATACAAGTACTCACCCAGTTTATTCTCAACACATTTTTAACATTTATTGAAAGAAAAAAAATATTAAATGTTTAATCATTTTGATAACTGCTGATTTTATGATTGTAAAATTAATATTAATATTTTTTTATTTTAAAAGGCTAATCTCATTTTCAGCATTGTATTAAAATGTGTTGATTTATTTATTTACTTATTTCCAGCATTGCATTAGAAATCTTGTCATTCAAAATTAATTAGTTAACTTATTTATATCTTTTTACTTTACGTTTATTTATTTTTTATCACAGACAAAGTATACAAATTTATTTATTAAAGAAAAATAAATGTATTGAAGAGAAATATTGAAATATCGAAATATTTATTTATTTATGTTTTTATTTATTTACTGATTGATTGATTGATTTATTTCCAGCATTGCAATTAAAAGCTTGTCATTCAAAATTAATTAATTAATTAAGTTTTAATTAATTATATTAAGTATTAAAAATAATTCTAATTATTTAATTAATTAATATATTTTTTATTATTACATATAAAACATACAAATGATACAAGTATTGACCCAATCTATTCTCAATACATTTTTATTTTTATTTATTTGTTTTCATTATTTTTTGAGGCTAATCTTATTTCCAGCATTATATCGAAATGTACTTAATTATTTAGTTATTTATTTAGCTATTTAGTTCATATTTTCAGCATTGCATTGGAATGCTTTTTATTCAAAATCAATTAATTATTTAATTATTTAATTAATTAATTATTATTTTTTCACTATTACAAACAAAACATATATATATATATGTATATATGCTAATCTTATTTCCAGCATTGTATTGAAAAGCAAGTTGTTCAAAATGTATTAAATGTATTTATTTATAACTATTTGTTAATATTATAGACAAAGCATAAACATTTTAAATTATTTTATATACCAAATATTTGTCAATTATGTCTATCTACAATAATAATGTGTTGTTTTAGCATGTCCTACTACAGCATTCTAACAGATTTCTGCCTTTTTTTGGTAGAGAATCAAGAATTCCAGGGACTTCCTCAACACTGATATGGCCAGATGAACATCTTTGAAGAGCAGATTTGCATAAAGCTAACGGGAAAAAAAAAAAGTTTTTACAATGACAGTTGATTATCTTCAGATGTCTTGCACTGCACACAATATAAAGCTTAATTCAGGTCATAATATTTCAGCACAGCACAATGTATGTTTCATAAAATGTCCACAACCACAACACATCTTGCGAACATATGTCACGTTGAAGTGTCGCTAGTGTGTGGCTAATGCGGTGACCTCCAGGGCTGATCTGTGTGTGCAGAAATGCATGGCTAACTAAGAAGATCTCCAGGGGTTGGAAGGACTGCAACCTCAGGCCATCAAAACGCCGAGTTCCTGTACCAACAGTACAGCCTTATCTGAAGGGGATGATGGGATATCTCAAGTGTATATGTCCTTTGTCTGTCAGGTGAGCTGTCATATGCCAATTCTTACATCGAGCGGAAGCATAACTGTCCTCAGGAAGCCTTTGTGCTGAGAACGTGGTAGACAGTGCAAACTGTGAGTGCAAACACTGTTTTTCTGTCGCTCTAGTTTGGTCAGGATGTGACTACAAGGTGTTTCATTTTCTCTCCGGGAGCTGTTAAATTTCCGGAGGACAAAACACAGGAGAACCGGCTTTCAATTTTGTGTTGCGTAAGGCAGAAATGTTCAGTCAGAGAAACAGACGGCTGTCACAAGGTAGCAGCAACACTTAACCCCTTTATGCAGGAGACAGAGCGTTCAACTATAATCCATAATTGTACTGCCAGGGTGCAAATTACCCCGACGGATGTCAAAACAGGATGTTGGAGGGCTTGTTGAAAGTAACATGCTTGTAATATAAAGATTTACTTGTGATGTCAAGATAGAATGATTTTGAATAGTAATTTTGAACACCATTGACATTACCTTGGACCTTGAATAAGACTGAAATCTCTGCTCTTTCATAGACAGAGATTTATTATAGAAGCTTGTTCTTGCCGCTGGATAAGAAAAAAAATCATTTAAAAATTTTATAACAAAATTGGGACTTTGCATCTCATAATTCAGACCTTATTTTCCCAAAGCATTGTAAGAAAAAAAGTCTGAATTGTGAGATAAAAAAGATGTTAGATGTTAACAGATGTGAGATATAACATAACAATTCTGGGAAGAAAAGTCTGAATTGTGAGATTTAAACTTGCAGTTGCAAGAAAAACATTGCAATTAACTTTTCCATCATGCAAGACATGAACTCTGAGTTCTAAGGAAAAAAGTCACAATTGCAAGACGTAAACTCAGAATTCCAAGGGAGAAAAAAGTCACAATCATGAGATGTAAACTAAGAATTGCAAGATATTAACTAAGAATTTTGAGATGTAAATGCAGAATTCCGAGGAAAAGTCACAATCACGAGACATAAACTAAGAATTCTGAGGGGAAAAAGTCCCCTAAGGGATTCTGAGGGATGTAAACTCAGAATTGCAAGATATGAACTCAGAATTTTGAGATGTAAATGCAGAATTCCGAAGAAAAAAAAGTCACAATCACAAGACATAAACTAAGAATTCCGAGGGAAAAACGTCACAATTGCAAGATGTAAATTCAGAATTGCAAGATATGAACTCAGAATTTTGAGATGTACAGTAAATGCAGAAGTCCAAGGAAAAGTCACAGTTGTGAGACATAAACTCAGAATTCCAAGGAAAAAAAAGTCACAATCACAAGACAGAATGAAACATAAATTCACAATCGTGAGATGTAAAAATTGCAAGATATGAACTCAGAATTTTGAGTTGTAAATGCAGAATTCCAAGGAAAAGTCACAATTGCGAGACAAACTCAGAATTCCAAGGGGGAAAAAAAACACAACTGTGAGACATAAACTCAAAATTCTGAGGAAAACAAAGTCACAATCACGAGACATAAATTCAGAATTCTGAGGGAATCACCATAGCGAGATGTAAACTCAGAATTGCAAGATATGAACTTAGAATGTTGAGATGTAAATGCAGAATTCCAAGGGAAAAAATGTCAAATGTCACAATTGCAAGACATAAATTCAGAATTCTGAGGGGGAAAAAAGGCAAGTCACAAGATGTAAACTCAGAATTCCAAGGGAAAAAAATATCACAGTTGTGAGATGCAAATGCAGAATTCTGAGAAAAAAAAGTCCCAAGTCACAATCACAAAACATAAATTCAGAATTCCGAGGAGAAAAAGTCACAATAGCAAGATGTAAACTCAGAATTCCAAGTGAAAAAAGTCACAATCGCGAGACACAAATTTCAGAATTCTGAGGGAAAAAAGTCACAATCACGAGATGTACTCTAAACTCACAATTGTGAGATGTAAACTCAGAGTTGCAAGATATAAACTCAGAATTTTGAGATGTAAATGCAGAATTTTGGGAAAAAAAAAAAGTCCAAAGTTACAGTCGGGAGACAAAAATTCAAAATTCTCAGAATTCAGAGGGGAAAAAAGTCACAGTAGTGAGATGTAAACTCAGAATTGCTAGATATGAAATAAGAATTTTGAGATGTAAATGCAGAATTCCGAGGAAAATAAGCTAAAGTCACAAAAAAAGGAAAACATCAGAACTGTGAGATAAAAAGTCACAATTACCTTGTTTATTTTTTTTTAAATCTGTGGCAGAAACAGGCTTCTATACTTTATACTTTTCTTCTATACTTTATACTTTTCTGTACTTTTTATTGTCAGTCAGATTGGTTGTGTGTTTTCTTTTAGAATCATTAGTCTAAATTATCAATATTACGTTATGCGGCATCATTAAGAACTAACATGATCTGACAATCAGAAAAACTGTTTATAAATTAATCAAGATGTATAAAATAATGTATGATACCTAATTTACTTTGATTCATGTTACATTTCCAAACTGTAATGTATACAACATAACCCTAATTTTAGGACTGGCAGAAAAATCACAACCTGCAAGTAAGAGCTGTTACTCATTGTACATGCAAAGCCTGCTTAATTCAAAGCGTCAAAGCAAATATGGAAAACGCTTATGTGAAACTCAGTTACAACCTTGAATAGCATTAATAAGAGGATAAAAATCTATATGACCACAGCCAAATAATGTGATGCACTGAGCCCACTGACATGAGCTGACAGTGTGCTGTTGCCACTGTCCTGAAGGAATCAATCCCAGCTCAGTGTCACTGATTCATTAAGCTTCAGGCGTTAAGTGTACGCTGTTACTGCACTTAATTAAGCAGACGTAAGAAACACAGGCAGTCAATATACTCCGAGACGTCTCCCTCAGTGCGTGTACTCATCCCTGAGATGAAGATGTCAGCTTCAGGCTGAGAGGGTGGGCAGGACGTTTGCTCTGGGGCCAATCAGAGCCTCTGTTATTTTAAGATGTGACATTTAAGGGACTTTTAAGGCAACACGAAAGAGAGAGAGAGAGAGACAGAGATATTTATGACTTAATTGCATGAGAAAAAAAATACATTAGTAAATTCAAGCATATTCATAAATAATTGAAAGTTAAATTTTATGCAAATATATACATTTTTACATTGCAGAGATCCATTTAAAAGAGAAGTTCACCCTTTGTTTTTATGGGGTGACGGGAATGTGTTTTATGCACCAAAAATAAATTTAAATAAAATTAAATAAAAAAAATTAAATTAAATTAAATTAAATTAAATTAAATTAAATTAAATTAAATTAAATTAAATTAAATTATAAAACTAGAATAAAATAAATTAAAATAAAATTTTGCTATTGGAAAAGAAAGGCCACTGAATAGATCTGATTTGATACAAATGGTTGAAAGCCATTTTGGTGTAATTATAAAAGAAGAGACTTCCAGATATGCAGTCAGGTATATTGATTGGGGTCAGATGGAAAGGTCACTGCTGTCTATTATAATGTAGATTAGTTATTCAGATGTGTTCTGTGGCTCTATATGGATATTTGATGATCTCTAATGATGTGAATGAATCAATTGGATTTACATTTGTTGAATGTCAGTGGTTATTCTGAACCGTTCTGACCTGCTAACACTCTTCCCATGGCTTCAAGACTTCACAGAGGGATTGAGTTTGCCATTTTAAAGGTTTTTTCCCATTCAATAGCTCTTGGGTTAAAGTTCAAATGGCTGCAAATGAGGTAATTGATTATTATTAATATTTGGGAACGTCTAAAAGTAATAAACATGCAGAGTATGAATTGTTAACCTCTGGCAGACCGCACAGTAAGTTGCCAGATTTGCAATTTTATATTTAATTATTCTATTCTTCAGTTAAAATACTCAATAACAACTTTCAAATGAATTAAATTTTTATTTAGAATTTTGATTAGACTGTATATTTTTGTTATGTTTTTACGATGTTTTACAATGATGTTCTTATAGAATTGTCTTTTTTAATTATGAAATCTTTTCCATGTTATTGTATACTGATGTCATTTAATTATATAATGATTTGAAAGACGGCAATAATATTTTGTTCAAGTGTTAGTTTTAAAGCCTGTTTGTTTGTGTGCAGAAGCAACTTGGTTAGATATTTTGTTTTTTATTGCAGTGAAATTAATTTAATACCTTTTCTACAGTTTCATAGCTTTAAATAGCTTATATTACAATTTACATAACCATTTGTCTTATCAGGCCTGTCGGCGAGACAGTGACAGCAGCTCCCTGTGGACTGCAGCCAGAGGACAGCAGGTCTGATGCGTCCGGTGTGCTCAGGTGGAGACACTGTGTCTGGAGTTACACAAGAACTGTACAAGCGGTGTCATCTTACCTCATCACTCACTCATGCTTTATACCTGCATAATGCTGCAGTTACGCCATTTCTGGCAGGGACTATTTAGAGACCTATACTGTAGGTAATGACGAACTATTTAACGTCAGGAATGCAACAGTAGTATGTGTGCGTATAAATATATATAGTAATAATGCATGTGATGCTGAGTGATTTCAGAAATAAATATATAAATTGTAAATAAATAACAAAACAAATGTAATAGCTATTACTAAAGCGTTTATTATGTTATTATCATTTATTATTATTATTATTAATAATATAATTATACAAGTTATTATTATTAACAATTACTGGCAAGTGCATTTATGTGGAAACAAAGCTTTAAAACTGAACATCAGGCATTATAACGTTTTTTTTTATTACTACTACTACTACTATTATTATCATTGTTAGAAATAATATAATAATAATAATAATAATAAATTATTATTATTAATAATTATTACTGGAATCTTCACTGATGTGGAAAGGAGACATTAAAACTAAGTATCAGGCATTATTATTATTATTATTATTATTATTATTATAAATATAATAAATAATAATAATAGTAATAATATTATTATTAACAATTACTGGAAATTGTATTGATGTGTAAACAAGGCTGTAAAACTATGCATCAAGCATAATAATAATAATAATTATTATTATTATTATTATATAAATAATAATTATTATTAACAATTACTGGAAACTGCCTTGGAAACGAGGCTTTAAAACTAAGCATCACACATTACCGTTGTTATTAATGTAATAAATAATTATTATTATTAACAATTACTAGAAACTGCATTGATGTGGAAACATGGCTTTGAAAGCATCAGGCATTATTATTATTATTATTATTATTATTATTAACAATTACTGGAAACTACATTGCTGTGGAAACGAGACTAAAACTGAGCATCAGGCATTATTTGTGCATTTATTTATGTACACCATACATATTTATTATTGTTTTTTAATAAAAATTATGAATACATCATAATAAATAAATAACAATAATAATTACTTTTATTTACTTATTTATTTTTTATTAACAATTACTGGCAACTGCATTTATTTATTTCTTTTTTAATCATTTGACTGTTTTTTTTTTCTCATCTTTCTCATTCTGTTGCTTATTATATGATTTGAGTGACTGGTTGAGTTACTACCCTAACAACTGCATAGCAACATACTAAAAACCTCTGTATTTTAGCAACTGCATGACACCCTGGCAAATGACAATATACAGTACTCAACATTTGAAGTGGATCAAAAAAGTTAAAAAATTTCAAAATTGTCCTCAGACAAGAATGGTATTGTTTTGGTTTTAGGACAGCTTTGATGAAAGGTTTTGATCCACTTCAGATGTTGACTACCGTATACATAACAATAAAATAAACTCTTCAAAAAATGTTAATATCAATTTTTGGTTCTTTAGTTGTGAACAAATATTCGAGTGGGTCATGACTGTATTTTTGTTTATGTTAAATAAAATACCACAGAAATACATCACAAGCACTGTGCACCGCCTCTCTTCAGGTGGTCAGGCAGGCTGCTGGTTTATGTATGCGTGGGTTTGCGGTTCCCCCGGGTACTGGGTGTTTGTCTGAAGCAATGGCACTGTGGGACATTCCTATATTTTAGCTGACAGGTGCCTGTCTGACAGTGATGGATGCTGATGTTATGACAGCCTCCATTTGCTACGACTGCACTGTATAGAGCTGCAGCTTAGACTACGAACTGTGAGAGAGAAGAAGAGAAGCTGGCATCTGTACAGACAGACACCGTAAACAGATTATGATGGCTGCACTGCAGCTCTCGCTCTCTGCTTATCCCACAATTCCTTGCAACGTCCTCTCTCAGCTGCAATGCTTTCCAAGGCTGTTTCTGAAACCGAAGGCTGTCTTGCTGCCTCGTTGTCCAGAAAGTCAATGACTTGCCATGTTGCTTTTCTGTATGAAGGTTTTCTGCCTTCCAAGGCATAATATCATCATAATCTAAAACTCGAGAAGCTTTAGAGAAATGTAATGACTAATGTTTATTTCTCAGTAGATATTACAAATAAAAATTCAGTGAATCCTTGTTTGTCCTAAACAGTTAAACTGCCCGCTGTTCTTTATCAAAATCCTTGAGTTACCACAAATATTTTGGTTCTTCACCATTTTTGTGTATTTGAACCCTTTCAAACACTGACTGTATGATTTTGAGATCCATCTTTTTACACCGAGGACAACTGAGGGACTCATATGCAACTATTACAGAAGGTTCAAATGCTCACTGATGCTTCAGAAGGAAACACAATGCATTAAGAGCCAGGGGGTGAAAACTTTTGGAATTTGAAGTTCAGGGGAAATGCAACTTATTTTGTCTTCTGGGAAACATGTAAGAAGCATCTTCTGTAGCTTCTGAAGAGCAGTACTAAATGAAAAAATATGATATTTAGGCAAAATAAAAAAAATGTACACATTATCATTCTGTTCAAAAGTTTTCACCCCCTGGCTCTTAATGCATTGTGTTTCCTTCTGGAGCATCAGTGAGCATTTGAACCTTCTTTAATAGTTGCATATGAGTCCCTCAGTTGTCCTCAATGTGAAAAGATGGATCTCAAAATCATAGTCTTTGTTGGAAAGAGTTCAAATACAAAAAAAATGCTGAAAAAACAAATAATTTGTTGGACCTGAGGGATAAACTTTTGACTTCAACTGTACTGTGCTGAAAGAGAAAAATAAAAACTGGTCGTAGATAAGAGAAAAGATGAAATCAAGGAGGGGGAAAATGGAACAGAAGGATGAATTGAGAAAGAGACATTAGTTTGGCCAAGAGTGTGTCCAGGAGTCAGCATGGTGCTCCTCTGTGCTTGATGTGCCAGGCGTTGTGTAATCACCTTATGCCCACCGCAGAGAATCTTCCCTGCCTGTGGGCCCAGTGCTCAGGCAAGGTAATATGTGACCGAAAATGTCTTTGTCCCTCAAAACGGAAAGAGAAAAGGAAGAAAACATAAAGGGGGGACAACAAAAGTGGTGCACAGGATCCTCTAATGGCCCAAGGATACACATGCAAACTGCAGATACAGTCAAACAAAAGCCCTGGTGTTGGATTGCATGATTTAAACCACTAAATAAAACTGCTTATTAGCTCATTGGAAGATTGCATTCATTTTTTGGAGCTGTGGCTTAGTAGTTAGTGCACATGCTCTGATGCACTGAGCAGTGGGGCTCATTAAGCCGTTCTGAATTTGAATCCAGCTTGTGGCATTTCCAGATCTCATTCTCCCCTCTCGCTCCCCATCTTTTCCAGTCTTCTCTCCGCTTAATCGAAATCCTCATTGGAACAAGTTTGTTCACTTGGCAGCCATCTTGGCGAAACCCTCTGGCAGCTATTTTCTAGTCATGGAAGCACAGCTTCTGCTTGAATGGGGAAGGACCACAATCTCCAAAACGGTTTGTCATGCTGTTCAGTATACACTACATATTTTAATGTTATATTAGTGACTCATTTTTTTTTATATGAAATTAAAAAATGGTAAATTTTCTTAATCTTTATATTTATTTCAAGGTTTAAATGGGCTGTTAAATGGAAGCCTGTTTGCGGAATAAAATAATATAAATGTTAACTGACTTTTTATCTCTTAGTATAGACTTTTTCTCACAATTCAGATTTGTTTTTCGCAATTCTGAAATTATATCTCACAATTTAGACTTTGTTTTTCACAATTCTTAGAAAAAATCAGAATGGTATAAATTCCAAATTCTGAAGAAAACGTCAGAATTGCAAGACGTAATCTCGAAACTCTGATTTACTTGCAATTCCGAGTTTAAATCTTAATATTCTGACTTTTTTACTCAGAATTTTGAGATGACATTTTGCAGTTCAGTTCATTTTTTTTTTTATTTAGACTTTGTTTTTCACATTTCTCAGAAAAAAAATCTAAATTGCACAATACAAATCCCAAATTCTGAGAAAAAAGTCAAAATAACTCATGTAAACTCAGAGCTCTGACTTGCTCACAATTCTGAGTTTAAATCTCAGTATTTTGACTGCTTTTTTTCTCTGAATTTTGAGGTTACATTTCCTGGTTTGGTTCAGTTTTTTTTTTCAGACTTTGTTTATTACAATTCTCTGAAAAAAATCAGAATTGCACAATTTCAATTCTAATTTCGGAGGAAAAAAATTAGAATTGCGAGATGTAAACTCCAATTCTAACTTGCTCGCAATTTTGAGTTTAAATATCAATATTCTGACTTTTTTTCTCTGAATTTTGAGTTTACATTTTGCAGTTCAGGTTGTTTTTTTTTTTTTTTATTCAGACTTTGTTTTTCACAATTCTCAGAAAATAAAATTTTTTTGCACAATATAAAGTCACAATTCTGATGAAAATGACAATTGCGAGATGTAAACTCTGAGCTCTGACTTACAATTCAGAGTTTAAATCTCAGTATTCAGAATTTTTCTCTCTGAATTTTGAGTTTACATTTCACAGTTCAGTTCAGTTTTTTTTTTAATTCAGACTTTGTTTTTCACAATTCTCAGAAAATAATTTTTTGCACAATATAAATTCACAGTTCTGATGAAAACAAGGCAGAACTGCGAGATGTAAACTCAGAGCTCTGACTCACAATTCTGAGTTTAAATCTCAATATTTTGACTGCTTTTTTCTCTGAATTTTGAGGTCACATTTCACGGTTCGGTTTAGTTTTTTTTATTCAGACTTTGTTTTTTAAAAAAAATCAGAATTGCACAATTTAAATTCTAATTTCGGAGAAAAAAAGTCAGAATTGCGAGATGTAAACTCAACTCTGACTTTCTCGCAATTCTGAGTTTAAATCACAATATACTGTTTTTTTTCTCTGAATTTTGAGTTTACATTTCACAGTTCAGTTCAGTTTTTTTTCTTAATTTAGACTTTGTTTTTCACAATTCTCAGAAAAAAATCTGAATTGCACAATATAAATTTCCAATTCTGATGAAAACGACAGAATTGTGAGATGTAAACTCTGAGCTCTGACTTACAATTCAGAGTTTAAATCTCAGTATTCAGACTTTTTCTCTCTGAATTTTGAGTTTACATTTCGCAGTTCAGTTCAGTTTTTTTTTAATTCAGACTTTGTTTTTCACAATTCTCAGAAAAAAAATCGAAATATAAATTCCAAATTTTGAAGAAAAAAAGTCCTCTGACTTTCTTGCAATTTTGAGTTTAAATCTCAGAATTCAGACTTTTTTTCTCAGAATTTATATTTCACAATTCACATTTTTATCTCACAATCGGGACGGGTTTCACAATATTGCAAGACATTAACTTGCAATTTTAAGGAAATTATCAGAACTGCACGATATACTCGCAACTGCGAGATTTAAACTCAGAATTCTGATATATAAACCCTAATTGCCCCTGATAGCACATGTACATCACGGAGACGTCTGCATTTACATCTGCAAGACGTATTTTTTAGAGTGTCTGCTCATCTGCAATACGTCTATAGGACACTTCCTATCAGATGTCAAATAGACGTCTATTAGATGTCTTTAAGATGTTTATGATTTAGAACGTAAAACTGACATCTGTCAGATGTTTGTACACAGCACATGCTTTCCAGGATAATGATCTTTAACAGACATCTTTCAGACGTACGTGTGCTACTGTATCTGAGGTGACATATAAACTCAGAATTGTAAGTTAGATAAAAAGTCGCAATTTTTGTATTTTCTTAGTCAAATACAAATCTCAAGTCAAATACAACCTGACAACAATAAATCATAAATCCCGCTTCTTCATTTGTAGTCTCATTTAAGTTGGTCCAGAAAATTTGCTCTTTATATTAAACTAGCGCAAAAAACAGCCATAATTTAACAGGCCTACTGCATACTTAGTGTTTAGTAACAACAGAAACCTTAAGTGTGACACATATGCAGGTGCAAAACTCATTTTAAGTATTCACACTCACACTCACACTGCAAAACACCACCACAAAAATGACTTTTTTAGTTCTATCTCAGGAAAATACACAGCCTCTCTTCCTTAAGACCGGCTGTGTGAGGGATGTTTGCACCTGGAGACATAATGACCCTGCTCTCGCTCTCTCTATCTATTTATCTATCATCCCTTTTCCTCCTCTCTGCTGAGCCATCAAAAATTGCAGAAACTTAAATGGCACAGCAGGCACCCTCCCTAGTCGTGACGCACCCCGGTATTTATAACACTGGTCATCCATTTTGTTTACGATGACGGAGGTGTGCAGCAACGTTACGCTGGAGTTGAAGAGGCATCTAGCGGTCAACAGCGGTACTACAACTGCAGTTTCTGTCGTGTTCTTGTGGACCACAGCTTTTCAGAGATACCTTCTGCCCCTGACCCAGCATTAACAACAATAAGAGATAATAATAAAACTGATCTCACATGATGAAGTGCACATGTATGAGCATTTTAATCCATAGTGGCTTGCTGTAGCGACACGAAGGCCGGACAGTGAGAGTTAATCTTGGTTCACAGATTTATCGTCCAGGCAGGTCATGTGAGGTAGAAAATCCGACAGACTGCAAATCTCAAGATTTTCCTCTGTTTGCGTATGTGTGTGTGTGTTTCAGTACGTTATTTGCTAAATATAAATCGTAGGTTTGTTCAGGCCACAGATTGTGTTGTTGATAAACAGCAGCAGTAAATCCCACAACTTCATTTTGTGTTCTCAGACATTTTCATATAGATTCAAAATCCAGAGCTGGATGTGTCAACTATCAGCTGAAGAGAGACAGGGAAGATGAGAAAAAATAACAGCGCGGTGCCCCGGATGACCTTGATTATGGACCATTGATTTGGTTGACCCAGAGGTCGACATGGTGAATTCTTCCTGTTCTCACGCACCAAATACACACATGTAAATGTCATTATCACAAGGAGCTGTGCCGTCATGTCGAAACACAGATGATTCTCACTTTGCATGAAGAAAAATGGCACAGGTCTTAAAACCAATCATTCAAAAACAGAAAAAAATGAGCATTCATACACTACCAGTCAAAAGTTTTTGAACAGTAAGATTTTTAATGTTTTTTATTTAATTTAAAGTACAGCAAAAACAGTATAATTTTGAAGTATTTTTACTATTTAAAATAACTGTTTTTTATTTGAATATATTTTAAAATGTAATATATTCCTGTGATTTTAAAGCTGAATTTTTAGCATCATTATTTGAGTCACATGAGCCTTCAGAAGTCATTGTAATATTCTGATTTGCAGCTCAAAAACACGTTTATTATTATCATTATGTTGAAAAAGCTGAGCAGAATTTTTTCAGGTTTCTTTGATGAATAGAAAGTTCAAAAGAACAGCATTTATTTGAAAACATAATAAATGACTTTATCATCACTTTTGATCAATTTAAAGCATCTTTGCTAAATAAAAGTATTAATTTCTATAGAAAATTATTATTTTTTTAATTATACCGACTCCAAGCTTGAATGGTATAGCGTATAATGTTAAAAAGCTTTTTAATTTCAGACAAATGCTGATCTTTGGATCGTTCTATTCATCAAAGAATCCTGAAAATATGTACTCAACTGTTTTAAATATTGATAATAATAATAATAATAAATGTTGAAAAGCAAATCAGCGTATTAGAATGATATTTGAAGGATCATGTGACAGACTGATGCTGAAAATGTAGCTTTGATCACAGGAATAAATTACATTTTAAAATATATTCAAATAGAAAACAGTTATTTTAAATAGTTAAAATATTTTTTTACTGTTTTTGCTGAACTTTAGATCAAATGCAGGCTTGGAGAGCAGAAGAAACTTCTTTAAAAAAGCATTAAAAATCTAAGTATTCAAAAACTTTTGACTGGTAGTGTATTAGGCTTCAAAAAGCATCTTAATACATTAGATACAAAATATCAAAACTAGTGTGGTTTGAATTTAAATTTGGTTTTTAAAACAAAATGTATGAGATTTTTGAAACAACACCATTCTAAACTTTGGGATCAGTACAATTACAGTAAAAACAATAATAGTTTGAATTATTATTCGAAATAGATTGTAACAATGTAAAATATTTAGACTAAATTAAATTGTTGTGTATAAAACACTGCTTGAGAAAACACATTTGTGACCCTGGACCACAAAACCAATCATAAGGGTCGGGTTTTTTTTAACTGACATATGGTTTATTAGGATAGGACAATATTTGGCCAAGATACAACTATTTGAAAATCTGGAGTGTGCAAAAAAAATCAAAATATTGAGAAAATCACTTTTAAAGTTGTCCAAATGAAGTTTTTAGCAATGCATGTTACTAATTTTGATTAATTACATCTTCATGGAACATGATCTTTACTTAATAAAAGAAAAACCCCATACAATGTATTTTAGCTATTGCTCCCCGTGCTACTTTATTCTGGTTTTGTGGTCTGGAGTCACATTTGTGTAACTGACTTTTGGCTCAAAACTTTATAGTTACTGTACACTGAAGCAAACCATTGTTCCCTGAAACTCAGAACTTTAAATCCATTGCACAACAAAAAACAGACTTGTTTCACCCTAGCTGCAAATATTTGCATGTACCATTGACATTAAAATATTTGTAAGGCTTTTAAAGGCTGTGCACAATTTCCAGCTTTCACACTGCTCAAGTTGACCTATTTCCTATGCTCTAATTAAAAACAAAACTTGCAAGCATGCATGTTCTCATTAGCACATATTTGTATCATTTCGAATTCGGCTGACTCATAATACTGTCAAAACAGTTCTTTATTTATATGTAAATTAGAACATGCTTACGAAGCACAAGAATTGCTAAATTGTTATCTTATCACTAATGTGTTCCTGCTACACCGGATGAAATGCTTAGTTAAACACTGAAAACAACAAATAGCTCATAGCTGTTTGATTAGAAGGAATATTCTTTAAAGAGCAGGTGTTCTCTGTCTGAAAACATTTCATTTATTCTGTTTACTTGTTCTGTCTGGTGTTTGGGTGTTTGAATAGCACGGCACGAATTATGCAACCACCTGAGACCAAAATATTTTATGAAAACAAATGCCGGGTCAGTGAAATTTAAAATGCAGTATCCGCAATCACGCTGTGATAAGAAATCACGGTTAGGGATAGCTTTTGCAACTAATAATGAGTGAACTTTTAATACATATCTTAATGTCTCCATAAAGTCTAGACGTTGACTCTGATGACATCAACTTAAACCAGTTGCTTGGATTGCAATGAAAGTGTTGAAAGAAAAAGTAGGGTTTATCAATTCCAGAAAAAAAGCAAGGCATGAAAAGTAATCTCAGCCAAGATTCATCAGCAGCATCATGCAAACAGCTCCATGGAAACTCGTCCTTTTGGAGAAATATGATTTATCTGTGCTTCCAAGCTCTTGAGATCGACACCGTCTGATATGTTTAGAGTTGCTTACTCATGAGAGATGTGAGATTAGTCATCAGGAAGGTTTGCTGGCGAGAGCGTCTTCATTTATTGCTCATCAGATGGCTGGGGATGGAGATCATTCTTAGTGAGGACTCCTCAATGACTCCTCTGCATACAAACAAGAAACAGCTGCTGCTTTGTCAGCCACTAGGGGGCGAGACTATGAATAAGTCTCCTCAGTTCATCAGTGACCACAACTAAAATAGTTCAGTAAGTCACGATTAATAGGGTATCAATAGCACTAACATAGAAATAACTATAAAATTCAGTACTGTACTGTTAGTCTCTTTCTGTTAATCTAATTCTTTTTGTGACAACAGTCCCCTGGCCTTGTGGGCCGTTTGGGTCCTTTAATGGCTGTCAGAGGTCAAGGATGAAGAATTGGGGCAAACGTTCTTTGTTTTGAGGGATTCAGTTTGCCAACAGTCTCTCATTTGCCTAGTTTAACATTAGAGGGCAGTCATTGTGATAAATTATATGGTTGTCATTAATGTTTCTATATTTATTATTTCACATAAAACATTAATTCAATAATAACATTACATTTGCACCCCCAATGTACAGAATATTTGAAGAATCAAACACGGAGAGGTTAAATGTCAGCTGTTTTTTTATTGACACTGTTAGACATTTTTATAATTAATTTATAATTATTATACATGCAATTATTATCTGATTGAGAGACATGGGTTTGTTTAACATTTTAGCACACATGACTCCAGCTGTATTTGTTTAGTTACTCAGTGAGTAAATAAATAAATAATGTTTAAAAAAAGATATTTCAAAAATGTAAATAAAACAAAGCCTATTGGAGTATGTTTTATTTGAGTTTTTATACTTACAAATTTATTGTTTAGTTTTATGTGTTACTGTAATTTTTTTTGGTTCAATTTCTAAGTGAAAATTATTTCCACACGATTTTATTAGCACACATATTAGCAAACATTTAAATATTTATATATGACTTCATCTGTGTCCTATGTGATATATTAAAATACATTAAAAACTGATATCAAAGCTTTTTTTTAACATCTTACAATATATTAAAACATTTAACTCAAACCTCACACCATAATGATTTCACCGATATAGTAATAAATATATTATTAAAATATTAAAATAGAAATAATATAATAAAATACCTTTAAAAAAGCTTTTTTAATGACTTTTAATATATTACAACCTCACACCATAAGGATTTTGTCCAATACATAGTAATAAATATATGAATAAAATATAAAAATATAAAAATAAAAAATAATATATTAATATGTTTTAAAAAAATATATATCAAAGTTTTTTCTAACATCTTGTTCGTCAACCAATCAGATTGAAGCATTCAGCGGCCCCATAGTATAGTATATTATAACATTTAAATCAAACCTCACACCATGGATTGCACCAATATATAGTATATATATTAATAAAATATTAAAATAAAAAATAATATATTAAAATATGTTAAAAAAATAAATAAACGGATATCAAAGATTTTTTTTTACATCTTATAGTATAATATAACATTTAACTCAAACCTCACACCATAATGATTTCACCGATATAGTAATAAATATATTATTAAAATATTAAAATAGAAATAATATAATAAAATACCTTTAAAAAAGCTTTTTTAATGACTTTTAATATATTACAACCTCACACCATAAGGATTTTGTCCAATACATAGTAATAAATATATGAATAAAATATAAAAATATAAAAATAAAAAATAATATATTAATATGTTTTAAAAAAATATATATCAAAGTTTTTTCTAACATCTTGTTCGTCAACCAATCAGATTGAAGCATTCAGCGGCCCCATAGTATAGTATATTATAACATTTAAATCAAACCTCACACCATGGATTGCACCAATATATAGTATATATATTAATAAAATATTAAAATAAAAAATAATATATTAAAATATGTTAAAAAAATAAATAAACGGATATCAAAGATTTTTTTTTACATCTTATAGTATAATATAACATTTAACTCAAAACTCACACGTGAGGATTTTGCCAATATATAGTAATAAATATATTAATAAAATATGAAAATAAAAATTAATATATTAAAAAACTGATACCAAAGCTGTTTTAACGTCTTATAATATATTATAACCTCAAACTATAATGATTTTGCCAATATATAGTAATAAATATATTAATAAAATATTTAAATAAAAAATAAAATATCAAAATATATTATAAAAAATGATAGCAAACCTATTTTTAATGTCTCATAATATATTATATTCCTCAAACCGTAAGGATTTCCCCAATATATAAGAAATATATTAATAAAATATTAAAATACGTTAAAAACTGATATCAAAGCTTTTTTTAACGTCTTATAATATATTATAGCCTCACACTTACATGATTTTGCCAATATATAGTAATACATATATTAATAAAATATTCAAATAAAAAATAAAATATCAAAATATGTTATAAAAAAAAAATGATAGCAAAGCTATTTTTAATGTCTTATATTATAGTTCTCAAATCGTAAGGATTTCCCTAATATATAATAAATATATTAATAAAATATTAAAATACGTTAAAAACTGTTATCAAAGCATTTTTAACGTCTTATAATATATTATAACATTTAACTCAAACCTCACACCATAAGGATTTCCCCAATATATAATAAATATATTAATAAAATATTAAAATATGTTAAAAACTGATATCAAAGCTTTTTTAATGTCTTATAATATATTATAACCTCACACTTAAATGATTTTGCCAATATATAGTAATACATATATTAATAAAATATTCAAATAAAAAATAAAATATCAAAATATGTTATAAAAAAATGATAGCAAAGCTATTTTTAATGTCTTATAGTTCTCAAATCGTAAGGATTTCCCCAATATATAATAAATATATTAATAAAATATTAAAATACGTTAAAAACTGTTATCAAAGCATTTTTAATGTCTTATAATATATTATAATATTTAACTCAAACCTCACATCATAAAGATTTCCCCAATATATAATAAATATATTAATAAAATATTAAAATACGTTAAAAACTGATATCAAAGCTTTTTTAATGTCTTATAATATATTATAACCTCACACTTAAATGATTTTGCCAATATATAGTAATACATATATTAATAAAATATTCAAATAAAAATAAAATATCAAAATATGTTATAAAAAATGATAGCAAAGCTATTTTTAATGTCTTATATTATAGTTCTCAAATCGTAAGGATTTCCCCAATATATAAGAAATATATTAATAAAATATTAAAATACGTTAAAAACTGATATCAAAGCTTTTTTAACGTCTTATAATATATTATAACCTCACACTTAAATGATTTTGCCAATATATAGTAATACATATATTAATAAAATATTCAAATAAAAAATAAAATATCAAAATATGTTATAAAAAAATGATAGCAAAGCTATTTTTAATGTCTTATAGTTCTCAAATCGTAAGGATTTCCCCAATATATAATAAATATATTAATAAAATATTAAAACACGTTAAAAACTGTTATCAAAGCATTTTTAACGTCTTATAATATATTATAATATTTAACTCAAACCTCACATCATAAGGATTTCGCATACATATAGCAATAAATATATTAATCAAATAAAAAAATATAATATATTAAACTGATTACGTTAAAACTTGTTGAATTTATTATATTATAGCCTAGTATTTAACTCAAACCTCACACCACGAGGATTTCGCCACAGAAATGTCTTTAGCGTTACCTGTGTCAGTTATGATATATTAAATTCATAATTTGCTTCCCTGAACCTATGGACGTTGATCAAGTGCGGGAGTAGGAGGGGCCGGTGGGAATCTGCGCGTGGGGCTTCGCAGGAGGTAACCAATCAATACTCTCTCAATTCCTCAAAGAAAAGCCGAACTTCAAGACGCTGGCTTTAAACGGACAAACATCTTTACATCATCTCAAAGTGTCTGAAATGAGCTACACGGGCAGCGGAACTCCTCTCAGACTCGCTGTGGTGGTAATACTGGTCTCATCGGGAACACCGTGGACTTTCCGAGAGGAGAAGGAGGATGTGGACAGGTAAAGTGCCCGTGCTGTCAGCTCGCTGTTTACGCGAACTCAGAGGATTGAAAATTAGTTTCTTGTGCGTGAGGCAGATTTGTTTACGGAAAAAGAAACAGCTGACGACTCCTTTGTTTTACAGAGAAGTGTGTTCAGAGAACAAAATCGCAACGACGAAATACCCGTGCGTAAAATCCACAGGAGAGGTGACCACATGCTACAGGTAAGGGAGTGTTTACGTCTCCATCTGTAGGTTTTTGTGTATGATTATTTGTAGTATGTAATGTAAAAGTTTTGTGTTTACTGAAGCGGGCTGAATTGGACATCACCACTTCCCATATGGGATAAATAAAGTGTTCTGTTTGTCTGTCTGTCTGTCTGTCACGGTTGTTTATTTTACATTTTTATGAGGTGAAATCTGTTTTGCCCCAGGTTTTTCCTGAAAATGATGTGTAGTTGTTTTATGATTAAGTTTGAAATGGTACCACTGTCTCCATTTCTGAAGGCTGCCAGTTTTTAATGTACCATGGTATTCTACATCACTAACAATACACAGACTCCAGCTGTGATTCATGCGTTTCTTATGTGGCAATGGGGGAAACGTAAGTTTATATTTAGAAAATGAGACCCACATTTGTCCTTTTAAATTGAAAATGACTCAAATTTGTTCGATCAGTTATTGTTCACATATACAGTGTATATGCGTGTATGTATAATATATAAACCTTTGAAGGTTTTATGTAAGATGTATCGCCAGATTATCACTTAATTAGCAAATGTTTCCTCTAGAGTGACTGTTTCTGTTCCCCTAAATTGGCCTGGGTTACCTTTCATTGGGTTCGCTCGGTGTCTTGTGTGGGGCATGTAAAATAATCCTGTTTTCATTCCTGTGACCGTTTAGAATTAGTGAAAGAAAGCAAGGAGATATTATTCTTTGAAGGTTAGGGATTATGATGCTGGAACTTTAAGCTGGCTCCAGATGCAAAGGAGACCCAGACTCCTCAGATTTACCGTGGTTACTTGACTTGCCCTCAAAACCAATTGACTTTCCTATGTTGAACACAAAAGGAAAAGTTTTTGAATGTACTTAACATCCAGGTTAACAAGGATATGGGTTGCTGAGCTCCAAATGACAGAAAGCATCATAAACTTGGTCTGGTTAATTTGTCCTCTGAACAAGTCAAGTCAATGGACTAATCTTCAGCATTTCTCCCTTGTGATCCATGGAAGAAAATTAAATTATTGTTTTAAATATTTATCTGGAATAGAAATACAGTTAAGGTCAAAAGTTTACATACACCTTGCAGAATCTGCAAAATGTTAATTATTTTACCAAAATAAGAAGGATCATATAAAATGCATGTTATTTTTAAGTAGTACTGACCTGAATAAGATATTTCACATAAAAAATTCAATAGTTGAATTTATAAAAATGACCCTGTTCAAAAGTTTACATACCTTTGATTCTTAATACTGTGTTGTTACCTGAATGATCCACTACTGTGTTTTTTATTTAATGAGTCCCTTGTTTGTCCTGAACAGTTAAAGTGCCTGCTGTCCTTCAGAAAAATTCCACAAAATATTTGTTTTTTCAGTATTTTTGTGTGTTTGAACCCTTTCCAACAATGACGGTATGATTTTGAGATCCATCTTTTAACGCTGAGGACAACTGAGGGACTCATATGCAACTATTACAGAAGGTTTAAATGCTCACTGATGCTTCAGAAGGAAAAACAATGCATTAAAAGCCAGGGGTGTAAACTTTTGAACAGAATGAAAATGTGTAAATTTTTCATATTTTGCCTAAAAATCATATTTTTTCAGTTAGTACTGCCCTTTAGAAGCTACAGAAGATACGTACATGTTTCCCAGACGACAAAATAAGTTATGCTGATCTTCAAATTCAAAAAGTTTTCACCCCCGCAGCTCTTAATGCGTTGTGTTTCCTTCTGGAGCATCAGTGAGCGTTTGAAGCTTCAGTAACAGTTGCATATGAGTCCCTCAAGTTGTCCTCAGTGTGAAAAGCTGGATCCCAAAATCATACAGTCATTGTTGGAAAGGGTTCAAATACACAAAAAATGCTGAAAACCAAAGAATTTGTGGGACCTGAAGGATTTTTAACTGTTCAGGACAAACGAGAGACTCATGAACAACTATCACTAAACAAAAAAACACTTCTGTGGATCATTCAGGCAACAACACTTTATTAAAAATCAAGCGTGTGTAAACTTTTGAACAGGGTCATGTTTATAAACTCAACTATTATTTTCTCTCCCTTTATATGATCCCTCTCATTTTGGTAAAATAATTAACATTTTGCAGTTTCTGCAAGGTTTACTCTCTCTCTTGCATCACTTAGTTGTCATCATTTCTCTTCTGTGGTGGTGCATTTCATTCCACCGGCATGTTGGAAGTAACAAGTTAAAGCACAAACTACTACAGGTTTTTTATTTCAGGAGTCGTTGATGTGCGCTGCTTTGAAAGGCTTGCCAAAATTGCCGTTAAGCTTGTCCTTGTAAATTCTTGGCGTGTGTGGTGCATCAACACTGGTGACCTGTGGAGTCCCTGAGTCTCTCAAGCGTGCATGGAGAGTATTTTGCACACCGGGTCTCATGTGAGCAGGCTTGTTATTACCGTTTGCTAATATGCAGATCACTAAAATGACTCAATCCCAGTTTTAATATGAGCTCATCGTAAATGCAACAGTTGCCGGTAAGCCACCACACCTCTTTTCGTTTGTGCCTTGGCAGCTCTCAAACTCATGATGCCATCAGGAAGTTTGTGTGTGATTGTTTAATTGATGCTTTTGATTGAATTTGATCTTCTGCGCATCTGTTCTTGTGTCAGAAACATGCATGCAAGCCAGGGTTTGTTTCTTGAATAGATCATAACGTCAGACAGAGGAGAACATTCATGCATCACAGTGTGACATTTGCTTTGGTTGTGATCCATCCTAAAGTTGAATAGTTGCGAAAACTGGCCAGGGATGTAGGGCTAAAATATTCTGTCCATCACTGAGTGTTCGTTTTTGAGCTCTTATTGGCTTGGAAAATATCTATGCATGTGTGAAAGTATTTTGGTGCTATGTTGTACCAGTATTCATGTGGCTAATGGATAACATTTGTATCTGAGTAAGTGCCGTCAGTTGATTAAATTGTGAATTAAACTACATTATTTGCTAATTAAATTAACTGCTTGTTTTATGAAAAAATTCCACTTTTTTTTTTTTTTTTTTTTTTTTTCTTATATTTATTTTTTAATTTTAACCTTTATTTTTCTACATTTCTTTTAAACACTGTTTATAAGTAATCACAAAAAATGAATAAATTTACAGCTCTGATCTCAATGCTTTTATATTACAAAATATGGGCTGAAGATATTCTGAAAGTCTGCTGTGCAGTTGTTGATATTGTGCCATAGAATTTCTAGGTCTTAGTTTTAAATGAGCTACAGCATACAAAATGAGTTAGTACTGTAGTTTTGGACTAATAGACGACGTTTTGTTTCTCACGACTGGGATCGGGGACAACATTATGAAGCCAGATCAAAATGCAACAGAACGGGCCTGTCCAGAACATATTGAAGGTGTTTCAGGAGATTCCTGGTTGTTCTTCCAAATAGTTCTGGTGGTTTCAGGCCTGTTTCTACACTCTTGAAGCATTCCAGGCCAAAAGGCAAAGGGAACCAAACAGACAAAGGCCATATCATATAAACCTCTCGTTTTTTTCCTTTCACTAACTCCTCTAGGACTGAAAACCAGCCATGAACTTAAACATAAAGTTCATCTGACCACAAGCACTTGTTCGTCGCCAGAAGAAAGCTTTTTAATTATCGCCTGAACCTTTATACAAACTGGGAAGCCTCTAGAGTCCAGTCGCATGTCTTTCTCGACCCTCTAGTTCATCTTTAATGTCCAGTGGTGTCGAGAGAGTTTATTTCCAGAAGTGTCCATTAAAAGAAACAAGATCATATTGGGTTTTTCAACCCAGACATGTCTAAAAGCTCTGTTGAGCAAATGCAGATGTGTCTGGCATAAGCACAGTAAACTAAAACCTGTAACTTGGCTTCACAAGGGTACTGGTTACCTACCACTGAACAGCTCCGGGATTGATTGTTGAAGTACTGTGAGATTTGGGACTTAACGCTGAAGGACAAAGGTTTTCCAAAATATTTCTGCCCCAAAATTCCAAAATATTTCATAATTATGCTACAACATTGTCCTTCACATAATGTGATATCTAGTACTTTTTTTTTGCTTCAAATATTTGACCATGAGGCAAGGAAGTGTTTTCTTTTTTTGTCAGAGCATTGTATTGAGGAGAAGAGAATTGAAGTTGACTCCTGTTTCTTTTGTATTTGTAACAGATGCATTGTTTGTTCTCTTGAATGCTCATGGGAATATTTGAGTTATTTTTATTCTGTTAATCTGTTTTGTGAGTCACGGACATGTCGACAAGCTACTATCTATGGAAACCACAGTTTCTACCACAGAAAATTCATTTTAAAAAGATAATTGTGACTTTTAATTTCAGTCCTGCCATGTTCATATCTCACAATTCTAGTAGAAAACTCAATTTACAAGATGTTAACTTACAATTGTGAAAGGAAATATTAACATTATGAGATTTATTATGAAATTTATTTTGCAAGTCTGCCTTTTTTTCTCACAATGCAAGTTTGTATCTTGCAATTCTGACTTTATTCTCGCAATTCTGACTTTTTTCTTGCAACTGCGAGTTTCTCACAATTCTGACTTTTTCTCAGAATTGTGTGATATAAACTCACAATTGCAAAATAAACTCACAATTCTGACTTTTTCTTAATTGCGAGTTTATATCTCGCAATTCAGACTTTTTTCTCAGGATTGCGTGGTATAAACTCAGTTGCGACATGAAAACAATCCTGTTTTCTTTTCTCGCAATTCTGACTTTTTTTCTCACAATTCTGACCTTTTTGTCCTGCAATTCTGACTTTTTCTCAGAATTGTGTGACATAAACTCACAATTGCAAATTAAACTCACAGTTCTGACTTTTTCTCAGAATTGTGTGATATAAACTCACAATTGCAAAATAAACTCACAATTCTGACTTTTTCTTAATTGCGAGTTTATATCTCGCAATTCAGACTTTTTTCTCACAATTCTGACTTTTTTTCTTGCAATTGTGAGTTTATCTCACAATTTTGACGTTCTGTCTTGCAATTTTACGTTTTTTTTTCTTGCAGTTCTGAATTTTTTTTTCTTGCAGTTGCGAGTTTATCTCACAATTCTGACCTTTTGTCTTGCAATTCAGACTTTTTCCTCAGAATTGTGTGATATAAACTCACAGTTGCAAAATAAACTCACAATTCTGACCTGTTTCTTGAAATTGCGAGTTTATATCTCGCAATTCAGACTTTTTTCTCAGGATTGCGTGGTATACACTCAGTTGCGAGATAAAAACAATCCTGTTTTCTTTTCTCGCAATTCTGACTTTTTTTCTCACATTTCGGACGTTTTTCTTGCAATTGTGAGTTTATCTCACAATTCTGACCTTTTTGTCTTGCAATTCAGACTTTTTTCTCAGGATTGCGTGGTATAAACTCAGTTGCGAGATAAAAACAATCCTGTTTTTTTCTCGCAATTCTGACTTTTTTCTTGCAATTGTGAGTTTATCTTACAATTTTGACGTTCTGTCTTGCAATTTTACGGGTTTTTTTTCTTGCAGTTCTGAATTTTTTTTTTTTTCTTGCAGTTGTGAGTTTATCTCACAATTCTGACCTTTTTGTCTTGCAATTCTGACCTTTTCTCAGAATTGTGTGATATAAACTCACAGTTGCAAAATAAACTCACAATTCTGACCTGTTTCTTGAAATTGCGAGTTTATATCTCGCAATTCTAGCTTTTTTCTCAGGATTACGTGATATACACTCAGTGGCTAGATAAAAACTGTTGTTTTTTTCTTGCAATTCTGACTTTTTTCTTGCAATTGCGAGTTTCTCACAATTTTGACTTTCTGTCTTGCATTTCTACATTTTTTTTTTTTTTTTTTTTTTTCTTGCAGTTGTGAGTTTATCTCACAATTCTGAACTTTTTGTCTTGCAATTCTGACTTTTTTTCTCAGAATTGCATGATATAAACTCACAAAAGTTAAAGTTAGAATTGCGAGATAAAAACGGCCTTTCTTCTCGCAAATGCGAGTTTGTATTTCGCAATTCTGACTTTTTTCTTGCAGTTGCTAGTTTATATCTCGCAATTCTGGCTTTTTTCTCACAAATCTGACTTTTTTTCTTGCAGTTGTGAGTTAATCTCACAGTTTTGACTTTGTCTTACAATTCTAAAAAATTTTTTCTTGCAGTTGCGAGTTTCTCACAATTCTGAACTTTTTGTCTTACAATTCTGACCTTTTTTTTTCTCACAATTGCATGATTTAACTCACAAAAGTTAAAGTTAGAATTGCGACATAAAAACTTCCTTTTTTTTCTCGTAAATGCGAGTTTGTGTATCGCAATTCTGACTTTTTCTCAGAATTGCGTGATATAAACTCATAACTCATGCTGTTTCACACAGTTCTGATTTTCTTTCTCACAATTGTTCTTTCAAAATTCTCACTGAGTTATAAAGTCCAGTTTTGAGGGCGAAAAAAAAAAAAAAAAAAAAAAAAAAAAAAGACATGACATAAAAGACATAAAAAAAGATATATTCTCAGAATTGCAAATTTATATCCCACAGTTCTGACTTAACTCGCAGTTGTGTGTTATAAAGTCAGAATTTCATATTTATTTTTCAGAATTGCGAGTTTTTCAGGCAGCTTTGACTTAATTTCTCAGAATTGTGAGTTTATATCTCACAATTCTGAGAAAAAAGTAAGAATTGTGAGTTTGTATCACGCAATTGTGAGAAAAGTTAGAATTGTGAGATAAAAAGTCACAGTTACCCTTTTTTTTATTTTTTATTCAGTGGTGGAAACGGGCATTTATGGATATAAACTCACAATTGCGATTTAAAAGTCTTGCAATTACCTTTTTAAAAATCATATTTCTTTTATTAATGGAAACAAGTTTCTATAGTGTGCACAGTGATAAACAGTGTAGCACAGATCAAAAAAAAAATTTTTTCAATAACTAACCTTGCATCATTTGTTAGAAAATGTGTTTTCCTACAAGGTTGTTTGCTATTGTTATTGTGTTTCAATTTTAAAATGCGTCACTTTTAATTGATTTTGACCTTGCCAGTGTTCATATTTCATCAGGAACCGTTTATCTAAACTATTTTTTTATGAGCATGAACTCTGTCTGCTCCATTAACACTTATGAAATATGGAACAAATTTCATTTAACAGCAACACATGCGCAGCCTGAATACGTAACAGACCTCTGCTACTTAATTGCAAAAATATTTAAGTGTGATTTATTTCCAGCAAACAGTTTACGAAGGGGTTGTCCTCCCCTTTAATATTCAATAGACACAAGCTGGAAGTAATTGATGCGAATCACTCTCAGAGCATCTGCCCTTTGAGATTCCAGTGCATTTAATTTTATGACTTGGGCAGAAATATTACGCAATTTAAAGTGATTAATTCCCTTCTTGGTTAAGTTAACCAGATGGTTCGTATCAGCGAAAGTCTTCATCAATCAGCTCAAAGTGCTCATCAGGTCGAACACGCTGTCAAACAAAAACGTTTTGACCACCAGCTCGTGAAATTCCGGGGAATCGGATATTGGCATTGTTGACCCATGAAACGAAAAGGGTGATTTCACAGGAAATCCTTTGCATTGTTCTCTGTTGTGTCTTTACGATGACTGTGGGGATTAATGGCAGCAGATCAAACGGTGGTCAATGTGCAAGTCTTTTGTTGTGGTATTGTTTTTTCGAATGTCATACGAATTCCTTCTTGGTTGCTCATACAGACCTCTGGTTATATAGTCTCTGTGTTATGGGTTGTTTTTACAGCCACAATGATTTCAAGCAGGGGTTACAATTCCATCTAAATGTGTGTCTTTTTAAAGCACAAGTGAGTCATGAGCTCTGTAGATGCTTAAATCAAATGGACCACTGACCACCAAGTCAACACTACTCAAGCTGATTTATAAGCTTTTCTACTGGCCGGTATTTATGACAGGGATGACCCTCGTTGTCCTCTCCAAAAACCAGTTAATGAACGTCCAGCGTGTTTTCAGGCAGCTCAAGAACGCGCTACATCGAGTGACTGATTCTAGTTGGGATGCAGCCAGAGTTTATTTGGGATCAGTTGAGCCAAGCTAGTCAAAGCATGGAGAAAACTGAATGCATTACCCAACAACCTCTGGAATTTACACAAGTCCCTGATGGATTCTGCGATAATTCCGACGAAAATAGTGGCGGTGGAAAGAGGCGTTTGTTTTCTAGCGCTCTCCTTTAATAATTTTCTCTCTTTGCTTTCCACATCTTGTCATGACGCTGTTTCTTTCAACGCAGGTCTGGTTGGTGATGCCGTGTTTCTGTGTGTACACAGCTGTAAGCTATGAATTCAGATGCGTTCGTGAACTTTCGTCGAAATATCAGTCTTGAAGAAATTATCTGAGGTGAAAATTGCAACGCCCCGTTGACATCTAAACAAATTACGTCAACTTCAGACTGATTTGCTTGTGTGATTGAATATAATGAAAACATTATGATATTGATCTTTTATTAAAAAAATAACTGAATGGCTAAAGAAACATGAGATGCAACCATGTTTTTACTACTTCTGTAAGCTTGCAAAACTGTTTTTAAATCATATTTCAGACATATACAGTACCTCATAAGTGATCAAAGCAGTACCGTGTTGTTGTGGAGTGACGTTATGGTGTCACATACAAATGATGGCCATCCCTCTCGCTGTCTTGCTTTCGCAAAGGTTAATTTCCTGACCACAGTTTTACCTAATTTTGCTATTAATCGCAGATTTTCTTGCAGTAATTAGAAGCAATGGTGGTCTGTTTTGTCTCACTAGTCAAAGTGATACAGACTCATGGTTAGGCCGGTAATGGTTTGCTCATGCAATTAGAAGGTCAAAGGGCAACAACCTGAATAATTGGGGCCTGATGTGGTAAATCCTAGTAAACCATGTTGCTGTTTAACCAGTTCCCATTACCTCATTTCTTTGTTTGTAAGTAGCTAATGTTGCTAATAGAAGTGCAAGAAAATTTGATCACAAAATGTTCACAAAAGTTTGGAGTCAGTAAGATCATAATTTTTTAATTCATTTATTTTATTTATTTATTTATTTTAAATAATTTATTATTTGCTCACCAAGCTCTGCATTTATTTGATTAAATAAATACAGTAAAAACAATTATATTTTGAAATATCGCAATCTGAAATACCATTTTCTGCCTTTAAAATAAAATATTTTAATATATTTTAAAGTGTAATTTATTTTGGTGAAGTCAAAGCTGAATTTTCAACAGCTGTTAATCTGATTAATATATTTGTGGTAATGTTCTTAGATTTTTATTCTTTAATGATTCGAATGTTCAAACATAATTTCAAAACACAACGGACTTTATCTGAAATAGAAATATTTTGTAATATTATAAATGTATTTGCTGTTGCTTTTGATTAATTTAATGCATTCTTGCTAAATGGAAATAAAAATAAATTTTAATTTTTAATTTACACACTTTTTTTAATCACTTTTAATTGTGAAAACAAAACTATTTTAGTTTACAGTATATACAGTAAGTTGCCACTGTTTTTTTATTTTTTATGCTCACAAGGGCTGCATTTATTTGAATAAAAAAATACAGTAAAAATGCAATGTTGAGAAGTATTATTGCAATTTAAAACACTACTTTCTGCCTTTAAAAATAAAATATTTTAATATATTTTGATGACAAAGCTGACTTTTTCAAAATAGTCTGATTAATATCTTATAAGGTAATAGCGATGCATTTTATTTTTTTAATGATTAGAAAGTTCAAACATAATTTCAATACACAACAGACTTTGTCTGAAATAGATTTTTTAAAATAATATTGTAAATGTATTTACTGTTGCTTTTGATCATTTAATGCATTCTTGCTTAATTAAAAAAAAATCTGATGCGAACTTTTTAAATGCTGTCATTTTTTTTAACACTTTTTTTTTTTAGTCACTTCACTTTTAAATTATATAGAGTAAGTTGGCACTGTTTAGTTTTTTTATGCTCACCAGGGCTACATTTATTTGTTAAAAAAAATACAGTAAAAAAGACAATATTATGAAATATTATTGCAATTTAAAATACTATGTTCAGCTTTTAAAATAAAATATTTTAATATATTTTAAAGTGTAGTTTATTTCTGTGATGGCAAAGCTGAATTTTTAACAGCTATTAGTCTGATTAATATTTTTATGGTAATGTTGATACATTTTATTCTTTAATGATTATAAAGTTCAAACAGAATTTCAAAACACAACAGACTTGATCTGAAATAGAAATATTTAGTAATATTATAAATATATTTACTGTTGCTTTTGATCGATTTGATGGATTCTTGCTGAATGAAAAAACAATCTAATGCAAACTTTGTAAAGACTAACATATTTTTAACACTTTAATGGTCAAAAAACAATTTTAGTTTACAGTTTAAACAGTAAGCTGCCATTGTGTTTAGGGGTTTTTTTTATGCTCACCAAGGCTGCATTTATTTGACAAAAATACAGTAAAAATATATTGTGAAATATTATTACAATTTAAAATGCTATTTTCTATTTTAATATATTTTAACCTGTATTTTATTCCTGTGATGGCAAAGCTGATTCATATTTTTGAGGTAATTTTTTTTGTCACCTTAGTTGTCAAAACACAATTTTAGTTTATAGTATATAAGTAAGTTGCCACTGTGTTGAAATCCCATTTCCAGTCAACAACTACTTCCTTCATCCCCTTTCCCGTAACCCAAACACAAATTTTGATTGTGGAATAAACTGATTCAGGCAATCATACACTTGGTATTTTACCTTTTCCAAGTAAATCTCAAACTCAGACATCTACAGAACATGAATCACAATTCCCTTATGAACTTTGTAAACTGAAAGTGTATAGAATAAGTGCAATGGGATGCATAACTAATTGTCTAGTCATGAAGCCCCTATCTTTGGTACAGTTTCTTAGGAAATTCACTTGAAATTGTTGTAGGATGAGTTTGCATGTATAACTGCTGAAACGCAGCCCTCAGAGACCTTGCCAGTTGGCAGAACCTTCCCTGCTTGAATTCTGCCAGTTGTTGAGGATAAATAACTCAGCTCATTGAGAAACCTCTCGGTTAAAGCGAATGTAAAAATGTGTCTCTCTCCATCCTGGCATCAGACGGACCTAGGAAACTTGATGTTCAAGGCCCGTTTTTTTCCAGTAGTTGACTGAAAAAAGAGGAAGACCTTTTCGGCACAATCTGAGAGTGCAGTTGAGCAACAGGGAGTCTGCAGCGCTGTTTGGGATATCTTGGCAGGCGTGCGGGGGAGAGGACGTGTTGTTTTTGTTGTGTTGCATTCCTCAGTGATGTATGAATCGCTCGGATCTCTGGTCTTGCTCTCGTTCACGTTTGCTGATTGTGCATCATTATTTTCTGTTATCCATCCCAAAGTTATCACATCTCTGTTTTTCATCGTCATTTAACGTGATGTCAAAGCACTTTGACATTTTTGGTTTTTAACCCGAAGTTTGCATTTTGTTTGCATGTGTTATAATGTGTGGAAATCTGCTGGAATTCTGTAACTCGTTAGCTGAGTTATTGTTGCATTTGTCACCAGTGGCGTAAAGCGGCCACGTTTTCTGCCACACACAGCTGTGCGCTTTACCGCCCCTTTGCTTTTCTGCGGTTCAATGTCCGTTCCAGTAAAATCACAAATCAAAATGCTAACAAATGTGTTCCCACTGCTGATATACATCTACTAGTACAGCTGCAATTTTGGCTTATTAAAATCAAAAATTATTTTATGGAGGGATGGAATCCAATTTTCTTATCTGTGCATTTATCAACTGAGAATCAGAATCAGATGTACTGTACAGAATCATATGTACTGTACATTTCTGGAAGAGAAACAGCAAATCACTGAGCTGTTTAAACTGCTGTTTTTTTTTTATTTGTTTTATATTTCTAGCTAATTATTGTGGTTTACGCTTTAGTTTATACTGTACTACAGACCTATTCTTCATTTTATTCATGTGATAATTAAATGGATAGTTCACCCAAAAATAAAAATTTTGTCATTAACTCACCCTCACATTGTTCCAAATCAGTATGAATTTCTTTTTTCAAATACAAAAGGAGATATTTTGAAGAATTTTGGTAACCAAACAGTTGCTGGTAGACATTAACGCCCATAGTAATTTTTCCATACTATGGAAGTCAAAGGCTTCTAGAAACATTAAAATGGAAAAAAATGGAATCCAGAAAAATTTTAATGGAAAAAAAAAAAATTGTAAAAAAATAAAACACAGTGCCTTTGTAATTATGCTAAACCTTTAATAAATTGCTGTTAAATTGTGTACGTTTCGTGATTTTAGTTAATTAGACATGCGTTTTTATCAATATTTGTTTGTAATTTAACCATTAAAACAGAATCTGGAAACATTTAAATGGGGAAAAAATTTAATTATCGAAAAAAATTTAAATGGGAACAAAAAAAAAAGGGAAAAAATAAAACTTTTTTCATGGGGCTTTAAATTTATAATTTTTGTTAAACTTTTAATAAATTACTGTTAAATTGTGTATGTTTAACGATTTCAGTTATTTAGACAGTTAATTAGATCCGTTTTGATTAATATTTTTTTTAAATGTAACCATTAAATAGTCTAGAAACATTAAAACAGAAAAAATGGAATTTAGAAATATTTTAATGGAAAAAAAATGGGAAAAAAATAAAACATTTCATAGGGCTTTAAAAATGTAATTTTTGTGAAACTTTAATAAATTGCTGTTAAACTGTGTGCATTTTATGATTTCAGTTAATGAGACATGTTTTTTGATCATTTTGAATCGCCTTTTTTTGTGATTTTATTTAACCATCAAAACAAAGTATAGAATCAGTAAAATGAAAAAAAAATGGAATCCAGAAAAATTTAAATGGGGGAAACGTTTTGCTAAATGTTTAATTAGACATGCTTTTTGATGAATATTTTTTCATTTAACCATGAAAAAAGAATCTAGAAACATTAAGACGGAAAAAATGGAATCCAGAAAAATTTAAATAGAGCAAAAAAATCACATCACATTGTTTTAAATGATTTTATTTAATTATTAAAACAAAGTGTAGAATCATTAAAACAGAAAAAATGGAATCTAGAAAAATTTAAATGGGGAAAAAAAAAAACTAAATTTGGGAAAAATTAAAACTTATTTCATAGGGCTTTAAAAATGTAATTTTTGTTAAACTTTTAATAATTTGCTGTTTAATTGTGTACATTTAAGTTAATTAGACATACTTTTTGATAATTTTGAATCACATTTTTTGAATGATTTTATTTAACTATTAAAACAAAATGTAGAATCATTAAAACCGAAAAACTGGAATTCAGAAAAATTTAAATTTGGGAAAAAAAATAAAACAGATCTCATAGGGCCCTACTTTATTCCACACAAGAAAGAAAAACATACAGGTTTGAGTGAACCATACTTTAAATATTCATGAGCTAATTCTACATAATAAATCATAACTAGCGATATCTATGCGCTACCACTTTGTCAAAACACAGAAGGGAAACAGTGAAGCATCAATCTTATCAAACGCAGAAGTTTTAGTTGAAATGTTCATGTCAACCATGGTGATTTCCATCTTGGCAAGTGTTTCGATCCACCTGTAAGCAATTGCATTGGGTGTAGATTTGATATCTGCCATTAACATAGGTTTCTTACTGTTGTCATATCAGTCTTTTTGAAAACACAGATGCAGTTAACTAAAACACTTTGTCACCAGAGCAACCTGCCATTTATGTCAAAGGACTTCAGCTGTCTGCAAATGACGGCCAATCACAAAACACGGAAACTGTTAATGCAATTCAAGTGTTTTGTTCTATGATAAAAATCATTGCCTAAGCTGAAGATTGAGAAACCGTGATGTTGTTTGCTTTGTGTGTGAACCCATTTTCCTTTGGCACTTTCTAAGCCTTTTATCAGAGCTGTAAATAAAAGTGAAACTTTCCTTGTCGTTTCTTTTGGATGGTCTTCAGTAGTTTCTCTCCACTGTTTGGAGAAACAGAAAAATTATATAGTCTTTCTCTCCCCAGAGGCATTTTTATTGAGTTAACCTTGTTAACAAAGCACGTTGTTAAAAGATAAGAAGTCATAATTTGTTTTTATCTAGAAATATCTACTGGATTTATTGACAAATTTTTTAATTGAAAACTTAATTTCTGCATAACACATTCTTTGGTGTGTTCTCCAACTCATTTCGCACGATGTCAAGCAGTAGTTATTTGAGACGTAGACACACTGACTGATGTCCTCTGAGTTTAATTACTTAAGTTTTCCACCCAGAAAGAGCCAGAGGCAAAGCCAATGTGAGCAGTTATTCGATTAGAGAGGCTGGATGTATATAACATCTGACGGGTAGCTCTAAACAAACCCAAATTAATGGGTTTAATATTCAATGTATATAGCAGTCCTAAATTTCAACCGGTGGATAGTGCTGGCTTTCTTCCTAGGCTCATGATATGTAATGAAGTATGCTGGTATAGGAGTATCACAGCAGGATATCTTGTGATACACCAGAGCATTGGCAAACAAGCGCTATAAATGTCATATATATCTGTTAAGTCTCATATATTATCATGAGCACGCTTGGTAAGAATTCATTTCGTTCTCACAGGCGGCCATAAACCAAAGCTGTAGGCAGTCTTTATTTTATTTGCAGTATTATACCATTGCGTGACTTTTTACAATAAAGCAATACTGAGTTAAATGTGAAATCATTTGATTCAGTTCATTTCACATCTTTGCATTTGTGGATTCCTCAGTGTGTACTGAAGGGGAAAAAATGTCCTATTTATAGATACTATATTATGCTGCGCTTGGAAGGTTGGGGAATTTATAAATGTATTCATGCAGAAAAGTAAGCAAGATGTGAACTGTAGTTTCCCATTGCTTTTCCTGATGTCTTTCTGGTCTCTCCAGACCAAATGAGTTTGTATTTTACCATTATATAATGCATTAAAATTTAGTGCTGTTGTTTATGAGTACTCAACACTGTTTTTGGATAGCTTTGAATTCCTTTTTTGTCTTAAAACTCTCTGTGGATTATTCTTCCTTCCTGATTGTCTTTGTGTTGCAGTGCCAAGCGTGAAAAATCTCTCATCTTTGCGGAATGATGTGCCAGGGCAAAGCACAAGGCCAATGAAGTAAATCACAGTAAAAGGTCATTCTCTTAGGTTGTAATTCATTTGTGAAGTGCTCCCTGCAAGATGCATAAATCGTTCTATGAACCTTGTGCCTTTTGTGCCACTCAGTCGTGTGTATATATGATGCAGAGTCTATAGACTTTTAACAGTGAATTATAGGCATTTTCGTAAACGCAAATACAATTATATAAATGTAATTTATATAACTAGAATGTAAATAAAGCATCTGTATGCATTAGTGCTGTCAAATCGATTAATCACGATTAACTGCATCCAAAATAAGTTTGTTTACATAATGTATGTGTGTGTGCTGTGTATATTTATACACATAAATGTATATATTTAGAAGTATATGTAATATTTATTTGAAATACATGCAATATCGATATGGATTAGTGCTGTCAAATTGATTAATCGCATCCAAAATAAGTTTGTTTACATAATATGTGTGTACTGTACATTTATTTATTATGTAAATGCAAACATTTACTTTGGATGCGATTAATCGCAATTAATCGTTTCGACAGCACTAATATGCATGTAATATAAAATATTTATTTATTTATTTGAGGAAGTCAACTGCAAGGATAATTATGTTAATCACTTTAAGTGACTTTATATTGTACATTTATCAGAAGTTATTGATCTTACATTGTCAACCCTGTTACTGTAGCTTTGTACTTTGTAGAAATATCTAAAACTTTCAATCATGTTACTTCTCTTAAAGTAGATTAACACTGTTTACAGTACTGAAATCCTAGCACACTTTTCAAATGATGAGCTATTTTATTTGAACACAAACACAGAACTAGCAAAATGATCAGAGTAATAATTAGTTAAAATTATTCAAATTGTGTGTATATATATATATATATATATATATATATATATATATATATATATATATATATATATATATATATATATATATATATATATATTTTTTTTTTTTTTTTTTTTTTTTTTTAATTTTTACTCCCAAATTTTTCTGTTGGTGATAACAGTTATCCTAAAAATGGTCAACTATTTCTTTTATTATTTAATTTTTTTTTTTTAATTTATTTTTTTTTATTTTTTTGTGTGTGTGTTGTGTGAAAATTGTATTTTTAAAAAAAAATATATATATTATTTATTTTTTTAATAATTTGGGCTTGGAATGTCTCATTTTTTTGAGTCTTATTTACATAGCTTATGTTTCCATAACATGCTCATTGTTCTCATTTACTGTTCATTCAATGAATGTAGCTGCCAAGGGTGCATTTCTTTGCCAGGGTCACTTTATCATAATGATAGTTATGACCTCCATAATCCTTTATAAGTGCTCCAGCTCCCGTTGGTTTCCTCTTCTGAGATTGAGTTTCAGCACTACAAAAGCTACCAACACAGAAGGTCTTAAAGAAAAACAGACCTTTAACCAAAAGGTATTTAACTTGTTTAGGCTTGGATAATTATCTCTCTTTGCATCTTTGTTTGAGGCTGTGAAAATAAATCTGGATTTTTTTTTTTTTTTTTTTTTTTTTTTTTCTTTCCCAAGATGATTACCTATAATTTATATTAATATTTTAAATGTGCTTTGATAATGGCAGACATGGCAGATGACAAGCTCTGTATTATGAAAGATGAAGTAATTTGGCACAGAAAACTGTACAACTGGGCGTTAGCATTATTTTATTTTGCTCCAGGTTTACAGTAATACTAGCTGTCCAGACCTGTAAGTTGGGCACTGAAACGTCTTGTAATCCATGTGTTTTAGCGATCAGGTCAAATAGAATGTGACTGAGCATGTTTGTAGCTAAAAATGTTGACATACTTGCCAAAAAATGAGGAGTTTGAGCCACGTCTCCCTTTGCTGTGGATTAGCCTCAAGGTTTTGGCTTGGCAGAGGCCCACTCATCCTGTCTACATGTTTACCATAATCTTCCAAGCTTCTGTTAATCACGGGTGATGTCTGAGATGATGTGTTTCTTGCTCATTATTTGCTATTATGAGTGGCATGTGTTTCTATAAACTAGATCCATTTGCACAATGCTGTGATGGGTTTGTTTGTTCATGTTCGGCTCACTTGTAAAAGCGTGACTGAAACATCCTGTTTTACCAAATATTTGTACACTGCTTGGAAAAGCATATATTTTTCTAACTTAGGCAAAATACTGATTGAATTACTTGGCAGCTCATTCATTGTGTATGTTGCACAGAGCTTTGTGCGTAAATTGACCATTTACCTGAAAATCACTATGTCTGTGTGTGGTAAACAAATCTGTAGCGTATAATTGTTTCTATTATTTTCTTCAAGATTTATAAGTGATTGGACAGGAAATGAGAGGAAGACGGCAAGAAAGAGTCCAAGCAATGTGATCTCAGTAGTAATTGTAGGGTTTTAAAATGTGGTAAACATTTCATGTACAGCATGAACAACTTTAATTTGAGAGCTTCAAATGTTTATGAACCCATTTTACTGTGGTTTTATAAAATATTGAATTCATGGAATTATTACATTGACTTCATTGTATTTAATCATTAACATAAACGTGATGGGATTGAATGCAGTTAATTGAAACGTTTACCTCAGTTATAAATATTATCTGCTATTTAAATAGTAAAATGTAACTATATAGATGTTTATATTATAAAGGATTTAGTTTGCAGGAGTAACAGAAATGACCGTTTTCAATAGTTTAAATTGATTTTTCCTTTTTATGGGTATTTTTACCTTTGTAAGACCAAGTTAAGTAAATGTACAGTTGAGGTCAAAAGTTTACATACACCTTGCAGAATCTGCAAAATACTAATTATTTCACCAAAATAAGAAAAATCACACAAAATGCATGATATTTTTTTTTTATTTAGTACTGACCTGAATATGATGTTTCACAAAAGACGTTTACATATAGTCCACAAGAGAAAATAATAGTTGAATTCATAAACATTGTTCAAAAGTTCACATGCGCTTTATTCTTAATACTGTGTTGTTATGAATGGTCCACAGCTGCCCACTGTTCTTCAGAAAAATCCTTTAGGTCCCACAAATTCTTTTGTTTTTTCAGCGTTTTTGTGTATTACAGCAGTGACTTTATGATTTTGAGATCCATTTTTTCATACTGAGGACAAACGATGCATTAACAGCTGGGGGTGAAAACTTTTTGATTTTGAAGATCAGGGTAAATTTTACTTATTTTGTCTTCTGAGAAACATGTGAATATCTTCTGTAGCTTCTGAAGGCTAGTACTAAATAAAAAAAAAAAAGTGATATTTAGGCAAAATGTTCGCATCTTCATTATGTTCAAAAGTTTTCACCCCCGGCTCTTAATGCATCATTTTTCTTTCTAAAGCTTCAGTGAGCATTTGAACTTTTGTAATAGTTGCATATGAGTCCCTCAGTTGTCCTCAACGTGAACAAAAGGATCTCAAAATCATACAATCATTGTTGGAAAGGGTTTAAATATACAAAAAGGCGGAAAAACCAAAGAATTTGTGTGACCTGAAGGATTTTTCAGAAGAACAGCAGGACAAACAAGGGACTCATAAACAACTATCACTAAACAAATGAACACAGCTGTGGATTATTCAGGTAACAACACTGCATTAAGAATCAAGTATATGCAAACTTTTAAACAGGGTCATTTTTAAACATTCATCTTTTATTTTCTCTTATAAACTATATGTAAACGTCTTTTATGTGAAATATCTTATTCACATCAGTACTACATAAAAATTAAATAAAAATATTTTGAGTAAAATAATTAACATTTTGCAGATTCTGCAAGGTGTATGTAAACTTTTGACCTCAACTGTATGCATTATCTTTTGTGTCAAATTCTTAAATGTAATCAATAAATTCAACTAGTAAGACACTATAGGGCTGCTACCAATCAAATTAAATCAGTATCAACAAAATTTGTATTTGCAATGCAGAGGTGGCACAGAATGTGTGGCATTTAGATGCATTTACACACACTGTTTAATGCAGGACATGAATGCATATAACCTGCAATTACAAATGCATAAATAATGTTTTGAAAACAAACCGTTAAGTAGTGATATTTGAAATGATTTTGTGAAAAAAGGAAACATTTTAAAACTTTCAAACTTTAAATATAAACCTAAAATCACTAGTAGGTGACGGCAAATCACTGCATAAATAAGTCGTTGAGTCATTCATTCAACCGATTCGTTCAAAGGGCTGATTGATTCAGTAATGAAACACTGTTGTGTGTTGCTCAGATATGCAAAACAGTTGTGATGAATGCAAAAATATATCTTAAATTTTGGGGCAAATTCTACGTGTATTTTAATAGACTAAATCACTTAGTGAAAAAGTGAACTCTAAATGTCCATTCGACTGCCAATATATCCACAGACTTGCTGCTGTAAGCATGTAGAAATACTGCTTCTGCACATTTAACATACATGAAATAACCCCCATATATAACATACACAAAATCATCCCATGGCAGATCTATACAGGTGGAGCTGGGGAGGTAGAGGGTTTCTGAAACACGCCGCAGTTGCTGTCGCAAGCACTAGACAAGTAATTGAATGTTGAGCAGCAAGCTCATTGGGTGCTGATGTGAAAAGAAACCAATCAGCTGTGCCATGTGAGTGATGATGTTGTTAAATCAGACTGAGTTAGAACGTATTGGCCTGCGCCATCTAGTGTTTCATGACAGAACTTTACATTTGTGCTGCTCAGTATTTTTTTGAAAACTAATGCTTTCTTTTTTATGAATGTATGTAGGTTCAAAAGAACAGCATTTATTTAAAATTATTTGTTTTCATGTTTTACCTTATTAGGATAATACCGTAATAGACCCCTATGTAAGGATGAGTGTTGTCGTCACCAAAAATAGCCAGTGCTCTAACTGTTTCAGTCCCCTGCAGTACTGACAGAACTCTTGGCTCTTTCCAAAAGCATGAAAAATAGCGCTGTTACTCTGCCTTTGCTGCACACTTATCCTTTTTAAGCGTAATTTTGACAATATTCATTTGCCCCTGCCATGGTTTCAGGGGGGTTTTGTGTTGAATAGGTGCCAGTAGTTTGAATGCAGACTACTGAGGATTTGGCTTCCTAAAGAGAAACAGATGTTAGCTTTGGCCAGAATTAAAGCAGGATGGTCGAGACACAGGTTGATGATGTATAGGGCTTTGTACTGTGTCAACATATGTGTGCGTGTGTGTGTGCGCACACCTTTATCCTGTTAAGTGGGTTCTAATGGAACTACTACCGTGGGCCTAATGATTATTTAAGAGGAATACAAGTGCGGGACTATATTTTGCATCAACATGACCCCTGTGTGTACACCCTGGGCAGGGTGTAAAAAATGTGGTTTCCAGATTTGGATCAGAAGCATTACATTTAAAACATAAGTTGTAAAAATTCTGCGAATTATCCACTTTATTTTTCCCGTAAGAGCAGACATGGCCATTTGTAAATTTTAATTTGTCTGGCTGCCGGGCTCATCCACATCCAGCTATTTTTAACTGTACAAAACAGCTTGTTTTTCTGCTTGATACTGCAAACTGGTGTTTCTCACCATATTATTTTAATGTATTATCTTAATTGTTAACACAGTGGTTTGTAGTGCAATCAGTTTTACCATTTACTATTATTTTTATATTTACTACTGCACTATTCTTTTTGTTATTTCCCTACGGTAGCTTATGAACCAGAAGTCTCACACATGAACAAAAACAGCATTGAAAAATAAGGTGGATTAAATTCAGAAACTGATAGGAAAATTAAATTAAATTATTTGTTTACAAATAAGTGCTTTTGGATTTGTTATTATTATTAAGGTGCATTGAACAAATTTGATGTACAAACAGTTTTGACTCAAATAATTACAAAGAAACTGCTAGTAACTTTAAGCATGCAATTTTGAAGTAGACGGACTGAAATAGTATTTTCTTTCAATAATTATTGATTTATATACAACTTTAAAAAATTGTTGTAGTAGTAGCAGTAGTTTTATTTATTTTGCACCTTTTAAAACTCAAGATTGCTATAAAGAAATCTAAGCAATTAAAGTTTTAATCAATCTGAGTCATTTTGAATGATTGAATTTGGATCATTTTAGTGCTGGGTGCTTTTCATGCATCTTACAGGATCTGTTGGATTTGAACAGACTTTTCCCACGAATGCAATAAATTCCCAGCATGGCTAAATTGTGCTTATTTTAATTCTTCATTTTTATGGAAAGACATTAAATGTGTTAAACTGCATGACTGATGCGTAGTGGATAATGAAGTCAAGCGTGGATTGTCAAGAAACTGTGTATGTGGGTTTGCATAGGAAATTGTACGTGGTTCCGCAAAACCACAGTCTGGGTTTTTTCCTCCTGTAGGCGGTTAACCGTTTGGCTGTTTTGGGATTTTCAATGCATATGTTACAGGCGAAGCATTTCGTTTCTGTTTTGCTGTCACAATTTGCGGTCATTTTAATTCTTAATTTATTCTCCCATTAGGAGAAGAGACAATAATTCATCAGACCTCTAGGATTTTAACTAGGGAAAGGAAATGTTCTGCACCGTTTAAGTACTACAGTACCAATCATTTTCTATTGCTAACAGCTGGATATTCACCCATTTGGATGCCAGGCCTCTTTTTTTACTGCATTTTGACACTGTACCATTATAATAATCTTGTATGCTTCTGCATTTTAATATTTTTGTCTGTCAGATGGACTTTCCAGGGCATAGATGCACTGCTTTCATTTCAGGACATGTAAATTGTACCCGCTCTGTTTTCTTGCTAAATCACAGGGAAAAACTTGGTCATCTGATCCGTAAGCCTTTGACTCGCCAACAAATTGAAAGTGAAAGAAAAAACCTCTTTGTCTTAGAATACTTTAACTGCGGCTATCGTTAAAATCACCCTGTTGACGTTTATAATATATTTTCAGTTTAACTGAATCATTTGTTTCCAAGCAGCAACTCTTTGTCCTGATTTGGTATTTTTGTAAACCTCTTTTCAGAGGTCAGTGCCTCCAGGATCGATTTTTCAGAAGCGAGGGACGCGTTCATTCATTCATCCCATCATTCATTCATGTCCTTCGGCAGTAAACGTGTCACTGTTTATGAAGCGGCCCAAGCGGTCAGTCTACGCACTTGACATTTTCCTGGAAAAAACTGCCGTCACTGTGCAAATAGTCCGTCTGTTGAGGGTTCCAGTAGTCGAAGACCTTTCTTCATTGTTGATCTGGCCTTAGGCCAGCAGTGTAGTATGGTTCGAGTTAAGAGAGTATAATGCGAAGAAAGGACGTCGGTAAACGTGGATTCTGTATAACAACTTATGGATGGGCATGTTCTCTGTAATTTCCGGGGTTGTCAGGGTGAGAGACATCACACCGGTTAAATTCAGTGCCAGTGCTCCTTAGCACGCTTCTGAAGATACCTTGACTTCCTCCGCCTGCTGTATATTAAAGCCAGACGTTGCAGATTTCAGACAGAGTTTGTGTTTGTGTATCTGAGACCGCGCACATCTTTTCTTTGTTTAGTTTAATTAGCGTTATCGCTTACAGGCTCAAAAACGATATCATGAGATATTTAGATGGTCCAGATAGAGAAACTGGTTACTGAGTGTGGAGATGAGGATTGAGATTGTTCCATGTGTGATTACTGGCCAAAAGAAGACAGAACTGCATCTAACCACAACCACATGGGCTCTGGGGGGTCTTTTCTAGAACCCTCCGACTGTTGCCAGGACAACAAAGAAGTCGGCAGTTTCTAGTGGCAGTGAGCATGTGCAACAACAAAAACCGAGACGTTCACATGTGCGTCTCAGGTCGGGAATTTAGAATGTGATGGAAAAACAAGACCTCACACGATAATGACATAAATATTCTGCAGCGGGTCGCCTCATGCAATTTGGGTTCAAAATGATTATCAGAGCAGTTTTAGTGTTGCTGTTTAGTGGTGTTTTGTAGTGAATGTGGGCAGTGTGGCAGATCATCTGCACATTTGCACTGTGAAAAGTGTTGTGATTTGACTGCGCGGTGACTGATTTAATATTTTCTAAACCTCTGACAATGCTTCAGTTGGGAATGCGGAACTGTGTGAGAAGTGAACATTATTAATTTAAGCAAACCATTCGTGCAGGTGTGATACATATATTGTTTGTTTAGGATAGGACAAGGCTTGACAAGAATTTTGGAGGAACTTTCTCACACTCACAACTGTTGAAAAGTTTGGCGTCGAAAAGATTTAAAATGTTGTGTAAGTTTCTTATGCTTGCCAAGGCTGCATTTATTTGGTCAAAAATACATTAAAAACAGTAATATTGTGAAATAATATTTCTATTTAACAGCTGTTTTCTGTTTGAATATACTCTGTTGGAATTGCTCAGTTTCTTCTTCTGCCTAAACATACTCAAACTCATGAAACTGCACACATGCCAAAAGTGGTGAAAATTTACATCTGATATGGGTTTCAGAAGTGGGTGTGGGAAGTCTGTTATTTTGAATTTTCTCTGCAAGTTTTGTGCCGTTTTTACCATTTCTGGCATTGTATTTTTATGGAAATCCTCCTAGAGATTTAAACAGATCAACACCAAATTTGGTCAGTCCAATCTAAAGCCCTCTGTGACATTAAATTGCGTAAATCTTGAGTTTTTGTTGAAGGGTGTACTGTATTCGTGGCGGCCTGACAAACTTTGTTTCGCCATAAAACAGGAAGTTGTTATAATTCAGGCATACAATGTCCGATCTGCATCAAAATGCACATGTTTGATAAGAGTCCTGGCCTGAACACATGCCCATGTTCAATTATAGTCATAGCACCACCTGCTGGCAACAGGAAGTGGCATGATTTATGCTCTAACAACGTCCTTATAGAGATTTAATGACATCAACGTTATATTTGGTCAGGCTTTTGCAATGTCAGATTGCAAAGATTTTGAGTTTTCGTTGAAGGGCGTGTCCATGGCGGCCTGACAAAGTTCGATGTTTCACCATGTAAAAGGAAGTTGTTATTACTCAGCCAAACAATATCCGATCTGCCCCAAACTTCACATGTTCGATAAGTGTCCTGGCCTGAACACATATAAAGGCCAATATTCTGCTATAATCATAGCGCCACCTGTTGGCAACAGGAAATGACTTGTTTTACACTCAAACATACCATGTTCAATCAGCACCAAACTTCATGTTTTATAAAAGTGCTGGCCTAAAGACATCTACTTTGATATATTTCTTCTATATTTACCACTTTAAATGCAAATTGCCCACCGTTTGCTATTTTCCTAAAGCCACCGGGTGGTGGTAAGCCTGGGTGAGTAGAGGTCTTTACGGGTCCAAAAATTCATACCCGAACCTGAAGAGACCCATAAATGTGCTGCACGGAACCGACCTGGACCCGTATTTTAATTGAAAGTGGGACCCGAACCCGTGCAGACCCGAGAAATGCCTTAAATGTACTACCCGGACCCGACGCGGACCCAGCCATTATTCGTTAATTGAACCCGGCTGGGAAGACACAGACCCATGCATTAACTCCTCTCATGCTCTGCTTCCGGTGGCTGAGGTGGGCTTTTTTTTCCCCACATTCTTTTCCGCTCGCGCTTTTCTCATCCTATTTTTACAAGTTGCAAGTTACAAAACACATGCAAAGTGCTGACTGACACTGATCACTGGTAAGTGTGATGTTCTCCGATCATCTCGGGTATTACACACAATGTTAAACAGACCCAGGTCCCGAAGTAATAGAGTGGGATCTGTCCGGGACCCTTGCTGACCATTTAAAATATAGACCTAAACCCGTACAGGGTTGGGGTCCCGGGTCCTCGGGTCTTCCGTGAACTTCAGTCTTTAGTGTTGTTAGTATCTATGTTGAAAACAGTTGCACTGCTTCAAGGGCTTAAATGATGTCTCTTACTGAAATATGTCATAGAAAACCAACGAAAGATTTATGTTTTTTTTTAAATTCCACATTGTTTTATAAATATTTTGGACTATGGTGGGCACCATTATTTCAATGACGTGAAATGGTTGCACTTGGTGAGCTACTGGCGCTGCCTGTTGCTATTTTTACCGCAACACAACTCGTAAAATAAAATACTGATACAGTGCCACATTGTGTACAACCAAATGGGTTGTAATTTTCAGTCAAAGAGCAACAAGAGAAGCAATGCAAGTCTTCACTGCTTTCCTAGTGATAAGAAGAGGAGAAAAGAATGGGAAGGTGCCTGTGGACAAATAAAACTTACTAACGACCTACGTCTTTGTTCTCTTTGCTTTAGCCCTGATCCCTTTGAGGCTTTTAGTAGGCCACAGCTACTGAAAGAGCTTACAAATGGCAGAGACAAGAAATGCTAGATTTTGGCAGGATGTAAACATGCCAACACTTGTCATGACGCCGCAGCCACTGAAGGAGTTTCTCGTGCGGATTTCAGTCGATATTCAGTGGCCTTCAGACTCTTTATTGGGAAAAAACAATGGTATGGCATTTGGTTTAAGCCTACGCTTATATGCATCACCTCCTGTAAGCTCTTTCAGTAGCTGTGGTCATCGTATCAGTTTATTATTGTTTTGCGGTAAAGATAGCAACAGGTAGCGCCAGTGGCTCACCGAGTGACCATTTCACATCATCGGAATTATGGCGCCCACCATAATACAAAATATGTATAAAACGATGCTGACTTTCCAAATAAAGTGTGGTTGGCAGGGCACTCTGGGTGGTTGTGTAGTACAGTGCCTCTTTTATTATCTGTCCGGTAAAAATTGTGCATCTGATTGTATAGGAAAGTAGTAGCACACCTCCCCTTCAAAAAACCTCAATGGGTGCTGCATGAGCTAGGATATAGTAAGGGTTTTGAGAAGATGGAATATGAGAAACGTTTTCACATCAGAAGATTACACAAGCAGCTTTAAACATTTGATTATCCCTACAACTAACATTTTCCCCTAACTAACAGTTTTAAGACACATTAGAGTGTAAATTCCTCTCTTTTATTGCAGATGCTTTTGAGACAGCATAACCAAGAAGCCTCTCAAGTGTTGTTGAATTTTTATCACTTTAATGCTTTTAAAAGTGCTTTTTTCTGTGTATGACCACTGGGAAGCGCACCTTGGAGACTAACTAAACTTTGGCTGGTCAGCACTGAGATGACTAGACAGTTCAGGAGCTAAAAGATCTTATTCAGAATTATTCTCTTACAGAAAGTCTTCCCAGTCAGAGCGAGTCACAGACGCCGACCTACGCACAGCATGTCTTCAGAGTAATATCCTATTTCAAGACAAATTGCCTTGTCCTCTGTACGAAGTGCAATTATATAATAAATGCCACAATCAATTCATTGTGTTAGGTTTATGTTAGAGTCCCAAGAAAAACTGCACCGGCTGAAATTGGACCATGGAGGTGAGGCAAAATCAAAGAAGTGAGCGTAACAGGAAAAACATTTTACTCCAGTAAAAAAGAAGACGACAAGAAGAATTATGCCTTTCATGAAAAAGTGCAGTTCCTTCTAAAAATTATCTGCAATGCGTGATAAAAGGTACTTTTCTCAGGTCTGCAAAGCATCCTGTGGTTTGACAAGAGATATTTTTAGCAGGGGTAGGAAGTTCCTCCAAATATGACGTTTGGAAGAAGAAATACGAAAAAAGACTGACATAAAATATGGAGAACAAAAAGATATCCAAGCGCTTTTCAGAGGTAACTGTTCTTTGTAATTTATGCCTTCCTGTAACTGTATTCCCAGAAGGCAAAGTGTTTTGGAGACATAACACTAGTATTTTCCGACAGCCGTTCTCCTCTCTTGAACTTTCTGGCCAGGCCTTTCGTTCTCACTACTCACTTGAGTAACCAGCTCACCATGACAGACATTTGGTTCACCCCTGCGCCGATGGTGTAAGTGTACATTTTGACCGATAACTAACCATAGATTACATAAAGTGGGTTACATAAAGTGAGCAGATCGCCCAAACGTCGGTTTTATTATAACACATGGGGCTTGAGATTGTTTGCGAACCCCAGGTGTTGATATCTGAAGGACACAGAGAGCCGTGGAGGACTGTAATGGATGTCAAAATTTTGGTGATGCCTAAAAATTGCAACATCATATGCTCAGGGGTTTAATACAGCCTTAAGAAAATGGTTGAAATGTGAGGTGTCATGTTATAAATAAAACTTTGAATGATTGTTGGAATAGTAGCGCTTAATCACTGTTTCAGACTGTATGTTGCACAACTTCCAAATAATTCCCCATGCTGATCCCATGTGTTTGCTTCCAGTTCTTGGCTGCTCTATGGCATGAGACTACGAAGCAGTATCTGATCACGTATCGCAATGTAAACATTGGATAGATGAAACCAACAATGCTTTTTTTTTATCCATAGAGAAGACAGATCCCGTCAGCACATGCTTCCACAGAATGACATTAGGCTGTCCGTAAGCGATTTCTGTTTTGAAGTTGGCCAGCTCCAGATTTAGATTCTTCTCTCGAGCTGTTTATTGCAAACAGGAGTGACGTGAAAACAAAAAAGGCAGAGTGACAAAGAAGGGAGGTTTGCCAAAGCAACAACTCAACACAGAGATTATATTTCTTGAATATCTCAGGTTTCTTGAAAGTTTTCCAGCTTGCCAGTCTTGCTCAGGAATTTTCTTGCACTTTCTTAAAAGCATTGATTGCCATCCAAGATGTGGCTCATACTGAAACTGTGAACTCATGCAAATTTGTGAGCTGGTGTTTATATTTACTTCACAGTTGTACAAAACAGCACTGTGCAGTGTTGGGAAGTGTAATCACTGTACAAATACCATGAAGGAGAAAATGGGAAAATGAGAAGACTTGGAAAGGTGCACCTCCATGGTGTGGAAATTTGTTTTATATTATATTATATTATATTATTATATTATATTATATTATATTATTTTTTTAATACAATATACACATAGTGTGACCCATTAAATATGACTCTAAAAAAATAAATTAATAATAGTGAGAATAATATCGTTGGACTTTATTTATTTATTTATTTTAAATAAAATAATAAAGTTTGATAATACTATTATATTTTAAAATAAAAAGGGAATATTTAATAAAATTACAGTTTATATCTCACAATTTCTTGCAATTCTGACCTCTTTCTTAAAACTGAGATAACTTGGGATTGCAAGTTTTAAAGTCCAGTTTTTTTAGGGAAAAAAGACTGATATGTTCTTAGAATTGCAAGTTCACGGTATATGTCACCCAAAGGTCGCGTTAACTGAAAAGTATCCGTCATTGACGGAAATTTTTTTTATCAGTGACGGAAAAATCTGAAGGCCGTCCGTCATTTTGACAGATTACACTGAGAGTGATGTATTGTAAATTGTAGCTGTAATTCCCACCCCTGTCCAGTTGGTGGGGAGTGTATTGTTAGCAGAGCACAGGATACAGAACAAAAACAAAACTATCATGAATGTTTTCCTATGTGTTAGATTACACACAGGCGAGTACACAGAAAGTACAACAATCTATCATGCCACATTAAAGAGTGCCAAAACGGTATTTATTGCTTGAATTTCCTAAGGAAATTGATAGAATTTGAAATCTGGTGCATAGCCTATTGCTATTTATTGGAAGGAAGACACACTGTGTACTGTTCATACATCAACTGAAAACAGCATAGACCAAGAAAACAACTATTTATTTTATTTCATTTTTTTACCCAGCATTCACAACGCTACGAATCTCATCTAAGTTCATCGTCTGTGTACTCTGGCTCAAAAAGATAGAGTATGGTGAAAAACTCCATATCACTTTCTCCTACAACTTCAGAATCGTCTGACATCGTTGTACCTTTTTGTTTGTAAATAGTGTTTGACTTACTTGCACTTCCTTAGTCTTTGCGCATACGCTTTGTAAACACTGGGTCTGTGGTTCCGCGTGACCTTTTGACGTGATTCAATAGTACGTAGCATTGTGGACGCGCATCCCACATCTAGTGCTCCACAAGATTTTGTGCTTAAAAAGTATAGAAATTTTTATTTTCCAAAAAAAATGGCCAGTCGTTTTGCTAGATAAGACCATTTTTCCTTGGCTGGGATCGTTTGGAGCCATTTGAAGCTGCATTTTAAACTACATTTTTGAAAGTTTAAAATTGGGTTACTGATGAAGTCTATTATGGAAAAATCCTGAAATGCTTTCCTCAAAAGCCATAATTTATTTTACGACTGAAGACAGAAAGTCATGAACATCTTGGATGACAAGGGAGTAAGTCAATTTTTTGTAAATTGTTGTTCTGGAAGAGGACTTCTCCTTTAAGGTTTTTGAGGAAAAACTTCCAGGATTTCTCTATGTAGTGGAATTCTATGGGGATCAGTAGGTTGAAGGTCCAAATTGCAATGCAGCTTCAGAGGGCTCTACATGATCCCAGCTGAGGAATAAGGGTCTTATTCCTTGGTATTGTTGTTTTACCTTTTTTTGTAAAGGGCGTTTGACTTTCTTTGCACTTTCACTGGGTCAGTACTTTTGCCTACATCACACATGACCTTTCCAATGCGTGAAGTTGTGCAAGACAAGCATTTGTGGTTAAAAAGTATGTACATTTTTATTTTTTTTAGAAAATGATTGATTGTTTTGCTAGATAAGACCCTTATTCCTTGGCTGGGATCGTGTAGAGCCATTTGAAGCTGCATTGAAACTCCATTATGCGCCTTCAACCCGTTGGCTCCCATTGAAGTGTACTATATGGAGAAAAATCATGGAATGTTTTCTTCAAAAACTTTCATTTCTTTTCGACTGAAGAAAGAAGCACGTGAACATCTTGGATGACATGGGGAGTCATGATTAAACAAATGAGTGAGTTTGATTAAAATTAATCTAAATACGAAAAGATATATTGCACTACAATGTACATTATGAATAGCTTTATAATGCATTATACATAAAGGCTTTAAGTGTTACTATTTTAATCTTCGTTCACTCGCCTTAACTTTAATTTGACATTCCTTTTTTACTCTACATATGTAAAATGTCACAATTGCACACTGTGTAGCTTAATCAGCAGGTTGAAGCAATTGACAAGCACGCATTAAATTCAACTGAAATGTGGACTTTAACTCCCTGCCATATAAATTACTTTACATATGAATGATTTTAATCAGCATAGCAAAGAGAAATATTCTCTGACTATAACTGGATTACATGCTGCCCATGCCAGCGTAGGGTTTCCAGACAAACTAAATGCCCATTACAACATCAATCTGAATTCACTTCAGTTTCTCGTCACCTCAGCATGTCTGAAATGTTGACAGGCAGATCTTTGCATTGGCAGGCTGGTTCTGTCAGGCCCCATTCCAAGCAGTTACACCTAAACAAGCACCAGCACTTCTGTGATTTAATGTGAACGTTAAAGCACGAGAAAAAAAATCAATCCAGTGAGTTACCGGAGGCACACCGACTCATAAAAGACCTGTGGGTGGTGTTACAGAGCACAGAGAGAGAAGACAAAAAAACGAGGAGCCACATCTGGGGCCAGTGTGGAGGAATGTAGAGTGAGTTTTTCTCTGTCTGTGATTCAGGCTCTTGATCCATGCCACATTATTAAGATTCTTCTAAGCGTTAAAGCAGAGAAGGTGAAGTGGCCCTCTGCATCAGAGCACCATCAAAACAATTAGACCCTCTGAACACGCATACACACACACACTTGGCACAAAAGCACCAAGATCAAATTAGAGGCCCAACTCGAGTGAAGGGCGTTTACTGACATGCAATATAACATACAATGAGATCTAGGCTCTAATAAGACCCTTACATGTGTAGTACTGAAACTTCAAACAGCCACACACATACACAAAGCCTGTGTTGAGTTATGCACTCATTATATATCACCAAACATTAATGGAAGTCTGGGTAATTTACAGTTTCCAGCTGCAGAGGAAAGGGGAGAGAGATACCCGCCACGAATTCATGAAATAATACGTCCTCCCTCCTTAAGCAGCTGCTAATGGCTTAGGCTCCTGGCCAATTTTGTGGATGTTAATTATGAAGGAAATTGAGATTTTTGTTATGCGTTTGTTAGCCTGCAATTTCCAGCTGTGATCGTTGATGACTCTTTGTGCTGTGCTTGGCTAGATAGTCTGGAAAATTTATCTGTAAATATTAAATTCAGGGTATCAAGTTCAAGTGGTATGCTAAAAGTCATCATGGGTTTGAAATGCGCCCAGTTTATTTATTTTTTTAATTCACGTTCCTGGACTTATTGTGCATGATTCATTGGTGCGCTTAAAATTACCTTCATTGTCAGGCTACACTACACTTGGGCATTAGTTTGATGCTGAACAAAAATGTTTCTCATTAAACCAAAATAAACAATACTTACTCTCATCACTAAATCAAGTTTTCGATCAGTTCTTCTCTCTCCACACGTGTTCCTCAGCAAAGTTGAGCTTAGCCTTTTAATTCTTCTGATGACGAGAGGCTTGGTCAATGCAAAGTGCACTTTCAGTGCGACTTCTCTTTTTCAGCACAGAACTGGCAAGCAATTCCAGCTGCAGTGCTAAACCGATTCCCCATTGAGAGTCTCTGCGTTATCCTGTCTTCTCTTTGGACTTGAATGAATTGGTCTCAATGTAAACCTGCAATATTCGAGAAATCTCAGACTTGGAATGACCAGCTTACAATGGCTGAAAGGGTCATCCCTTTGGCTTTCCTCTGGACAACCTCTTGTCGCAGGGTTTCAGTCACCTCAAAGTGGCTTGCCATCTTGCAGTCTCATTGAAAATTGAAGGAATGCTCTCAGTTAAATAGGTATTGTCATATAATTAAGGAAACTGGCACCAGGTGCTAGATTAACACCATTAACTTGGAGGGATCTGTAAATGTTTTCTAGTGTTCTTTTTTATACTGTGCTTCAGTATACAGTTAATTCATGAAATATGCTTAAAACTGCCCTTCTACTTCTGTTAGGATAACTTCAAATAAGACTAAGCAGTGACCTTGAAATGTAGGAAATTATAGGTTGTTCTCTAATTTTGATCTGCGCTGTATATTGTTTGTGCTATCTATCATATGTTCGTTGTATCATTATATCAAGCTGTAGTTCATTATGGCCCAAGCATCGATGGTAGGAGGACCCTATTGGAATTGCTCAGATTCTTCTTCTCCAAAATGAATTACATTTTTGAGGTCCTAAACATGCTCAAACTCATGAAACTAGATCTGATATGGGTTTCAGAAGTGGGTGTGGCAAAATGGCTCGATAGCGCCACCTATAAGTTTCAACGAAGTGCCCCTCGAGCTATGTTTCACGTACATGTATGAAATTCGGTAGATACACGTAACACACCAATACTTACAAAAAAGCCCCCTGGTACGAAGTCCAAAACCCAACAGTCCGTTACTATGAATTTTCTCTGCAAGTTTTGTGCTGTTTTTGCCATTTTCAGGCGTTTTATTTAAACAAACCACTTTTATAGATTTAAACAGATCAACACCAAATTTGGTCAGTCTAATCTAAAACTCTCTGTGACATTAAATTGCGAAGATCGTAGGTTTTGTTGAAGGGTGTGTCCGTGGCGGCATGAAAAATATTTCGGCATAAAGCAGGAAGTCATACAATGTCCGATCTGCACCAAAATTTGCATGTTTGACTTGCATGTGCTGCTTCATGTTGGTTTTAATGTTCTTGATTTAACATTGTCACAGAACTCTTTTAGCAGTTCTAGGCACTATTCTTTGTTTTGTAGAACAATGTTCAAATTTAAATGGAATTTATTTTGAATTTAGAACATTTATTTAAAATTTAACAAGAGGACTCAAAAAAAAATTCTCATTCATAATAGGATATTTAAGTTGTCTTATGACATCATAGAAACTGCTTAATCACTTTTATTTTGGAACCTTTATTTAGAGCCTTAAAATTCACATAGTATTTGATTTGAACCATCGTTGCTCATAGGCTCTGTGCATCCCATGGTAAATTTCTCAGTCTAGCCAGAATGTAATGTTATTTCCTCCATATGCACTGTCTGTGTGTGTGTTTACTCCAGGTCTCAGCTCAGTTTGTTTATAAGGTAATTAGAGATCTCTCAGAGCCCAGCAAGTGGGGCTGAGGTCACGCTAATCCAGACCTGATTTTCTCCTGGTAACTGGATCCCCATCAGCGTGGGAAATTAAATAAACACAACATTAGGAAAGCACAGGTGCTACCGTACTCACTAATAACGCCTGACAGGTCAAGTAAAAGCTCTGCTTAAAAGTGAATGTGACTCAGTGTTAATGCACCTGCTTTTGTTTGGACATGGTACTGGAATCTCACCGCTTATTCATGGAGTTCGCATAATTTCCATCTATCATTTAGCAGAGGCTGACGAAAAACAACACGTTTACTTTTCCGCACTATTGTATCTAAACAAAACACTCCCAGCTAATTTATTACTGACTTGTTTTAAGCTCTTTTAACATGCCAGGATAATCTTTAAGTAAATACACCTGACTGAAACACTGTTAGAAGTCAAAATCAGGTGCTTAAGTGAGTGAGAAGGGTTCAAGGTGAATTATCTAAATGCATTCTCAATAGATAATATTAAATAAATGTGATGAAACATCAGTCACTCATGAAGATCTGTATTAAACGGTGTGTTGCTACATGCAAATTCTGTTGCTTTCGCTTTCTGTCTTACATAATGAGGGTTTGATTAGAAGTCTGGTTGTTTCTGAGTGACCCAACCTGAACTAATCCATTTCATCCCGTATTAAACCTCCCAAGGTTGGGTTCACATCTGGATTCTCCCCTTCGGAGACGTGCACACCATCAGAGCAATCGGACCTCACTACAATGCCCCACATACAATGTAATCTTATCATTACAATCTGGCCCCAAGAGGATGTTACACAGCAAATGATGTAACGGCCTGCAGTTGCTTGGTATTCTGGAATAATAATTTACTGCATGAAAACATCTGTCTGACAGAAGGTCCCCAAAATATTCAAAGTAAATTTAGTTGCTTATCCTAACCTGTAGAAATACAGTTTTACTCCCAACTCTTTAGGTTTAATGTAGAAATTAATTGTTTCTTTAACTTTTCGGAGGATTTCAGAGAAGGAATGCATATTAAAAAATATGTTGTTTTTTGTTGTATTGTTTATTACAGCGAACGCTTGGTATTAAGACTTGTGTTGGCTAATGTAAATGATGTCTCATGAAAGATTTACGTTATTTAAAAAAAACACATTGTTTTATACATATTTTTGATTATGGGGGGCACCATTATTTCAGTGATATCAAATGGTTTCCCTGAGCTACTGGCGATCGGAAAATAAAATACTGCTACGATGCCACATTGTGCGGCATTTGGTTGTAATTTTCAGTCAAAGGTGAACAAGAGAAGCAATGTAAGAAGAGGAGAAAAGAATGGAAAGATGCCTGTGGACGAATAAAACTTCCTAAAGACCCGCGTCTTTGTTCTCTCCACTTTAGTCCTGATACCATTGAGGCTTTTCGTAGACCACAGTTACTGAAAGAGCTTACAAACGGCAGAGACACGAAATGCTAGATGCCATTCTGGCAGGATGTAAACATGCTGACACTTGTCATGACGCCACAGCCACTGAAGGAGTTTCTCGTGCAGATTTCAGTCGATATCCAGGGGCGTTTAGACTCCTTGTGGGGAAAAATCGATGGTACAGCATTTGGTTTAAACCTATGCTTATATCACCACCTGTAAGTTTTTTCAGTAGCTGTGGTCATCATATCAGTATTTTTATTTTCCAAGTTGTGTTGCGGTAAAAATAGCAACAGGTAGCGCCAGTAGCTCACCGAATGCAGGCATTTCATGTCATCAAAATTATAGCACCCCCATAGTCCAAAATATGTATAAAACGATGTGGATTTTTTAAAAATAACATAAATCTTTCATGGGTTTTCTACTACATATTTCAGTAAAAAAAAAAAAAAAAAAAAAAATTTTGTAATATTAAAAGAAAAGTTCAACAAAAATTTACAGATAATTTACTCACCCCCTTGTCATCCAAAAATGTTCAAGTCTTTCTTTCTTCAGTCATAAAGAAATTGTTTTTTTGAGGACAACATTTCAGGATTTCTCTCCATATAGTGGACTTCTATGGTGCCTGCGAGTTTGGACTTTTAAAATGCAGTTTAAATGCAGTTTCAAAGGGCTCTAAACAATCCCAGCTGAGGAAGAAGGGACTTTAACTAGTATATAAAATGACAATTTATATAGTTTTTAACCTCAAATGCTCATCTTGTCTAGCTCTGCATTTACTCTGTATTTATGTTTTTATCACCCTGTTTTTATGTGCATTTTGAAATATCGTGTCAAAAACATCTTAAAAATTCCTTAATTTACAAAGTTTTTAAGCTCGCTCATTCTTTGACTTGTGCGAAAAAGGGTTAATGCAAATAATGGGAGATGGAAATGCATTTGCCAAATAAATTCCTCCATACGCATCAAAAAAGTCAAGTGACTTTGCACTATGGGACGGCAAAACCTGTCTAGTCAGTGGACCGATCTCGTTCCACAGCATCTGAAATGTTTTGTCATTCTGAAATGCCTGAGCAATGTATGTCGTCTGTATAATTATTTCTGTATAATTGCCTCCCAGAACTGTCTTACACGACTGCATTCCCAAACAGCAGGCATCCACCTCCAAAAGAAATGATCACGTTTATTGTGTTTTGTCTGCTCACTCTGAGGCGAAAGTAATTTATATAAAAATGTATATTCAGTGGTTTCTCCTAGTTTTCTTAGTAATATATAGTCTCAGTTTAACAGGAAGTGACGATATTGTTCTCTTTGACTCGTTGGATGGAAAATCCATATGCGATGTTCCAATTATTTGGCATAAGTTAAATTCGCAGCTTTGAATGGAAACCCGGCCTGTGTATTCCGATTCCTATATCGCTGTTTTACCTTTTTTTGTAAAGGACGATTTTGAAGTTGGAGAAGAAAATGAAATGGGAGTTTTTCGACATACCCTAACTATCTTGAAACAGAATACACAGTACACACAGAGCTAGACAAGACGAGCATTTGAGGATAAAAAGTATATAAATTGTCAGGTTTTTTTTTTTTAGAAAATAACCGATCATTTTGCTAGATAAGACCCTTCTTCCTTGGCTGGGATCATTTAGAGCCCTTTGAAGATGGAGAGAAATCCTGAAATGTTTTTCTCAAGAAAAATAATTTCTTTACGACTGAAGAAAGAAAGACATGAACATCTTGGATGACAAGGGGGTGAGTAAATGTTCTGGAAGTGAACTTCTCCTTTAAGCCATACAGGTCTAAGAGGAATCATTTAAGCCATCATATCATGAAAAAAATCTCTTTTGAAATAAGAGTTTGATGTCTTATGAAAATGTGCTGTAACCTTCAAAGCTCAAAACTTCCTTCCAGTCCAAAAATATATATATTTTTTTAAATGAAACATTAAAAATGACTCTAAACCTCCACTTTTTTCTTGCATTTTGACAGAACTCACATCAGTGCTGTCGTGTTTAAAAACTAGATGTGCTCAAGCCATGTGTCATTTCTGTATTTGCGTAACACCTGCTGTTCTGAATATGCATTTGAATGATTTCCAGTGTTGGGAAGAATCCTTTAAATGCATGTTATATAATCAGACTTCAGTCCACAAGTATTTTAATAGTATTTTTGTGTAATATTTTGTGGTATTTCTTTCATGTGTAGGAGCTTAATGTTGCACAACTTGTCTCAGAAGCATGTGTCTGACTGCATTCACGAAGACTGGAGTAACTCTAAGAGGTCCTGGCATGAGAAATGGTCATCAGGGAAACTGATTCTTAAGATTCTGGCCTGCATCAGACTGTCAGACTTTAAAAAACACTGACAGGCACACCACTATAGGGAGCGATTCAAAGGCTTCACATTAGTACATGTCGTGTTTTTACACGCTGGTGCCAGTGACCTTATCTTTACAACATAAACATGTTGTTTCTCTCCACTGATTTTGTAATTTGTTGTTCGTCTGTACAGTACTTTGCATGTTATGAACACTTACCCAGCACGGTCTCTTGATTAGTTTTATGTTTTTAAGCTTCTGAGATTAAACCTGCAATGTGTCACACAGATAATATGAATCGGCGTAAGTAGCCGTAGTCTATATAAGACCTCCGCATGGAACATCTGGGGTTGCTCAAGGCAAAATATTATAGCTCTTGTGAAGTTTCGTATATTTACATAGCTTTGGATTGTGTGATGTATACAGTATAGTTTGATTCTGTGTTTGAACATTTCTGGCTCTGTTTAGGTCATTATGGGATTTGGTCCAGCTGGATTTCATGTTCTCCTATCCATTAAGCATATATAATTTTTCATATTAATGATGCACATACTAATAAATTCTTTCATGCAGTGCAGATTTAGTTTTCTAAACTTCCTGGGTATTTGCATGCATCACATGCGTACTGCATCACATCCAATATATTTTATAACTAAATTACCCTTTATTTTGAGGTTATGTAAAGATATGTTTGCAATATAAAAAGATAAACCTGATAATTGCATAATTAGTAATCATTTCAAAAATGTACTCAAAGTTAATGTTTTATTAAGTCTTTTTTTAAAAATTAAATTGTGAAGGCACCAGATGGATGGAAACCTGAGCGTAAACAGCTCAGAGAGTCAATAAACAAAGCTTTAAAAATATTTTTGGAAAACTTACCCTGACAGACACAGGTCCAGGGTCAGTTCTGGCTGTTCTCTCTATGCATTCTTTTCTCTAAGTATTGCAAGTTTATGAAGATGGGGACACATCAGAGTTTGTGTATTTGTGGAGGATCAGGGTGGCTTTGGTGTCAGCATACAAGAAAAACACATTTTTTTTTATGTTTTGGATCTCAATGTATTTAAAGGAGAAGTCCACTTCCAAAACAAAGATTCACATATAATGTACTCACCCCCTTGTCATCCAAGATGTTCATGTCTTTCTTTCTTCAGTCGTAAAGAAATTGTTTTTTAAAGAAAACATTCCAGCATTTTTCTCCATATAATGGACTGATATGGTGCCCTGATTTGAACTTCCAAAATTACCCTTTATTTATTTATTTTATCTAGCGAAACGATCTGTAATTTTTTTTCGAAAAATAAAAATTTGTATACTTAAGCACAAAAGCTTGTGTAACACAGGCTCTGGGATGCGCGTTCACAACGCTACGTATTATTGAATCACATCGAAAGGTCACGCCGAACGTAGGCGGAACTACAGACCCAGTGTTTACAAAGCAAACACGCAAAGAATAAGAGTGCAAGTAAGTCAAATGCTATTTACAAACGAATTCGTAGCATCGTGGATGCGCATCCCAGGGCCTGTGCTACACAAGCTTTTGTGCTTAAAAAGTATACAGTTTTTTATTTTCGAAAAAAATGACAGATCGTTTCGCTAGATAAGACCCTTCTTCCTCGACTGGGATCGTTTAGAGCCCTTTGAAGCTGCATTTAAACTACATTTTGGAAGTTCAAAATCAGGGCACCAATGAAGTCCATTATATGGAGAAAAATCCTGAAATGCTTTCCTCTAAAACCATAATTTCTTTACGACTGAAGACAGAAAGACATGAATATCTTGGATGACAAGGGGGTGAGTAAATTATTTGTAAATTGTTGTTCTGGAAGTGGACTTCTCCTTTAAACCTGCATTTTTACTATCCTCCTGGATGCTTTGAAAGTTCTTTCATTTTTAGATTTTTCCTTGTTTTAAGAGGAATATGCAAGAAGCAAGAGACTTGCTTAAATTCTCCATTTGCACTTCATTTAATCTGATTGGTGTTGAGGAGAAGCTGTTGAGATATTAAACAGATCTCATTTGCATATGTTGCAAACTGACAACTGTTGTAACACATGCCATGTGTTGTTTATGTTTCTATAGCGGTGGTGTGCATATGCATGTGTGATTTTTGGTTTGGTAGAGTGAATGTGACCCCCCTGAGTGTCTGTGTGTACATGACTGCAAACATGCGTTGAAGTGTGAAAATCACCTTCAACTCATTCTGCTCTCACACCCATCATCACCTCCCACAGCGGGAGATTTGTGCCTCTTCAGCTCTCCTCTTCCACTTCTCAGTGCTTCCTCCCCACGGATTCTCTCCATTTCTGATGTTTTTCAGCATATAAATGTGAGTTACGGCACTTGTGTGGCACAGCACAGTTGATTTTACAGCTTTGCGTTTTAGCATGAGTCTTATTGACTTTGGAATTTAAGTTTTGGGGTAAGAAGGTAGACCATCATACCCTGATCTCTTTTAAACACCCTTAAAAGTTACGTTTCTTTAATTGAGTCCTTTGAGTAATTTAGAGTTTTTATTTTTTTAAGAAAAGCTTATAGGTTCATGTGTAAGAGATGAAAAAGAAGCTTCTTTGGCAAATCAGTAAATAAGTAAAAAGTTTTTAATGTTTTTTTTTTTTTTTTTTTTTTTTTTTTTTTTTTAAGAAGTCTCTTGTGCTCACCAAGCCTGCAATTGTTTGATCCAAAGTGCAGCAAAAACTAAAATTTTGAAATATTTTTTACTATTTAAAGTAACTGTTTTCTATTTAAATATATTTTTAAATGTAATTTATTCCTGTGATCAAAGCTAAATTTTCAGCATCATTACTCAGAAGTTCCTTCATTCCTTCAGAAGTCATTCTAATATGCTAATTTGCAGTTCAAGAAATATTTTTATTATTATTATTATTATTATTATTATCAATATATAAAGTGATTTTGATGAATAGAAAGATCTGAATATATACATTTATCTGAAATAAAAACCTTTTGTAACATTATACACGATCATGTGACTGGAGTAATGATGCTAAAAATTCAGCTTTGAAATCGCAGGAATAAATTGCATTTAAAATGTATTCAAATAGAAAACAGTTATTTTAAATAGTAAAAATATTTCAAAATTGTACTGTTATAGCTGTACTTTGGATCAAATAAATGCAGGCTTGGTGAGAGACTTTTTTTTAAAAACATTAAAAATCTTACTGTTCAAAAACTTTTGACTGGTAGTGTAAATTTATTTATTTATTTATTTATTTATACATGCTGTGTAGGGTCTAGAAGAGTCTAGATTGGGACAAACACCCAGAGTTTGTGTCTTAGTAGCCTGTGAATGTTACAGGTTCATTTTAGCGTGGGAAAATGCTTTATCTTGGAGGGAACTCCAAAGACACCCATTAGTTCTGGGCAACAAACAGCAGAATGTGGTGTGGAAAAGACTGCAAGACTGTCTGAAAACAAACTAATGCAGTCAGTGTTTTTATTAAGTTCAATGCCAAGTTGTGGTTCATGATTATTCTTTAATTGTCAGTGATTTCTTCACTCCTTCGTCAAAATTTTCAATATTTACATCTTGCAGTTTCATTTCCTTAAAGGAATTTCAGATAGTCTGAGCCTATTATTATGTGTGTTTATTATTTTATCAGGATGTCAAGATAGTGCTCCTTAATATTGGGAGGGTTTACTGTGTTTTAGGTCTAGGTTTGTGTGTGAGAGAGAGATTTGTAAGTGATTCTTGATATTTTCGTCTCTAACATCAAACAAACCAATAAAGTTTCCCTACGTGAATCAGACCACCAAAACAGCTCCCATGATTCAAACCATACCAGCCTGCCCTAGCCCAGGCTGTAAAAGTGATTGCATGGAAATATATTAGCTAGTTTATGTTCTTTCTAACTTGTAAACCAATGCGTTTAATTGTTTAACATGCTGATATCCTTTTTAATATGCGCTGCTATGCATTGTTGATCAGTTTGTTTCCAGATTAGACTGAGAGAGCTTACTCTGGCAGACTAGACAAAACAATTCCACAAAATTTGTGAGTAATAGTGTTGGAAAGGATATGAGCATTACTTAATATCCAAACTCCATGTCCCCCGTGCTGTATTTTTAGTTTTTCGTTTTTTGAGAACATTTGGAAATCATTGTAGCATAGTGTTGAAATGAATCATTTATGTTAGTTCTTGTGAGTTATTCCCTTGTCACTCCGAAAGAGGAACATCTCCATGATGACCACTTACAGAAGGCTAGGGGAATATTATTGTCTTACTTTGGAGGTGAGTTTTCCATCACTGTCCAGAACACCTTTTTCCCCCCCTTTGGATCTTCACTTTGTCTCGTATTGCAGACATGGATTTCAAATTAAATACCATTAGGAAAATTGCAAAAACAGAAGAGTGACATTAATAATTCATGCAAGTTTGTTTCAGCCTGGATTGAAGCCACTGTTTTGTTGTTTCTCAGGCAAGCATCACTATTAATATTGCTCATCCATTCAATTGTGGGTTTGAACAAACTCAAAACCCTGAGTATTATACTTCTCTGCGTGACACATCCCAGTTTGTTCGTGTTACAGACATGAATGATACCACAAAACACAAAGCTCGTTGGAAATAGATTCGCTTTGATACTTTTCTAAGCACTTCTGATTTTCCTGGCAGATGATAAAACGGGTGGGGGGGAATATGATTAGATTTTAAGAAATGGGCTAGTATGCAACTATGCAGAAACCAACCCAGGAATCCCATCCAACCACATTCATTGCAGTTCAAAAATTTGTTTTTTTCTTATGCTCACCAAGGTTGCATTTATTTGTTTAAAGGGATAGTTCATGCAAAAATGAAAATTCTCTTAATTTCTCACCCTCATGTCATTCCAAACCCATAAGACCTTCGTTCATTAAATAAAGATATTTATGATGAAACACAACAGCTTTCTGACCCTGCATAGACAGCAGAGCAACTGACACTTTCAAAGCCTAGAAAGGTAGTTAGGACATCGTTAAAATAGTCCATGAGACATCAGTGGTTGAACCTTAATTTTATAAAGCTACGAGAATACTTTTGTGTGCAAAGAAGACAAAAACAACGACTTTAACAACTTCTGTTAGTCTTACTCGTGTGTTCAAGGCGTTCTGGCATAGAAGAGCGCGGAGAAAATTGCGGACAGCTTACAGCTGGCTGAGGGAGGAAATATGCAATTATGGAACGCTCTGTCAGCTTGATAGTTGAGACTGTTTAGGGTTTTTGGGGATTAAAATAAAAAGTAGTCAATGGATTTTCATCACACTGCTTACACAGTTACAGTAGAAATCAAAACGTCTCAGGTTACGTATGTAACCCTGGTTCCCTGAGAAGGGAACGAGACACTGCGTCCTCTAGGGGCCGCTATGGGGACGGCATCTCCGTTGCGACCCCTAGAGGATGCAGTTCGAGTTCCTCGAAAGGGAACGTCTCAGGTTACGTATGTAACCCTGGTTCCCTGAGAAGGGAATGAGACACTGCGTCCTCTAAGGGGTCGCTATGGCGATGACGTCTCCATAGCGACCCCTAGAGGACGCAGTTCGAGTTCCTCGAAAGGGAACTATACATACACCTTGCAAAATCTGCAAAATGCTAATTATTTTACCAAAATACGAGGGATCAAACAAAATGCATGTTATTTTTTTATTTAGTACTGACCTGAATAAGATGTTTCACATAAAAGACATTTTACATATAGTCCACAAGAGAAAATAATAGTTGAATTTATGAATAAATGGCCCAGTTCAAAAGTTTACATACGCTTGATTCTTAATACTGTGTTGTTACCTGAATGATCCACAGCTGTGTTTTTGTGTAGTGCTAGTTGTTCATGAGTCCCTTGTTTGTCCTGAACAGTTAAACTGCCTGCCGTTCTTCAGAAAAATCCTTCAGGTCCCACAAATTCTTTTTTTTTTTTTCAGAATTTTTGTGTATTTGAACCCTTTCCAACAATGACTGTATGATTTTTGAGATCCATCCTTTCACACCGTGGACTGAGGGATGCATATGCAACTATTACAGAAGGTTCAAACGCTCACTGATGCTTCAGAAGGAAAAACTATGCATTGAGAGCCAGGGGTGAAAACTTTTGAACAGAATGAAGTTGTATTATTTTTTTTTTTTTTTTTTTTTAATTTAGACTAAAGATTTCATTTAGTACTGCTCTTCATAAGCTGCAGAAGATATTTACATGTTTCCCAGAAGACAAAATAAGTTAAATTTACCCTGATCTTCAAATTCCAAAAGTTTTCACCCCCGGCTCTTAATGCAATTGGGTTTCCTTCTAAAGCACCAGTGAGCGTTGATGAACCTTCTGTAGTAGTTGCATATGAGTCCCTCAGTTGTCCTTAGTGTAAAAAGATGGATTCCAAAATCAAACTTTTGAACGGGGTCAGTTTTTATAAATGCAACTATTATTTTCTCTTGTGAACTATATGTTAACATCTAGTGTGAAATATCCTATTCAGGTCAGTACTAAATAAAAATAACATTCATTTTGTATGATCCCTCTTATGTTGGTAAAATAATTAACATTTTGCATATTCTGCACGGTGTATGTAAACTTTTGACTTCAGCTGTATATGCAAACACCATGTAAAAGTTTTTTTTTTTTCACAATTCTGAATAAAATCTAATATGTATTTACTTAACTTCTTCTCTGTCTTTGTCTCTCTTTCAGAAAGAAGTGCTGTGAAGGTTTTAAGTTTGTGCTGGGACAGTGTATTCCAGAAGGTAAGATTTCTTTCCCTCGCTCTTATTCTTTACCCAGATTAGTCTCCTCTGGGTTAAATTTGCTCTGATATTTCTGGACATGTTTTCCCTTGTCTCCCATTAGCGTTCTAAACAAAATCATTCCTTTTGGAAACCACTCAGCTCGTGCTTTTAATGTTGTTTTAACATTTCCAGCACACCTTAAAAAGCTTGGCAGAGTTTCCCCAACCGTAACGATAGCTTGATTACCTTGTGTGTATTTTTATAGTGGGAACAGGTCTGTATATTAGCTTATGAATACAGTAATATACTTCTCGATCTTTGGTTGAGGGGTTCAAGCCACTAACAAGTTTTGTACTCGTAACTGTCAAATAAAAACACGCTATTATATTGTCTGCGCTGTGCGGTTCGCCGTGCCACATCGAGAGGGTGTATAGTGGTCCCTGGATCCCATTGAGACAGTCTACAGCTTGTTTTTAAAGGTTTTTTTCTGTTTCTCTGCTTTTCTTGTGTCCTTACCTGCCCTCTCTCTGCTGATGAGAAACACATAAAGTACCGGTTGAGAACGGCCACATATTTCTCTGACTCACATGGCGCTCCATGCTGTGCCTGAGATGGTTTGGCTCTTCCAGGACAAACCGTGGAATCAGGAAAAGATGCGAGAGTTCTTGGGCTGGAACTGACTGTGCTGACAGACCTCAGTGTTTTGTTTTTACTATTATAATGAAGTTAAAGGGAAAAGACGTTTGGAGTAGCACATTTGCGTATGATTTTCGGAAATTATAGGTAAATTGTCGGTTTTGATTGTCTTGTGCTTTACTCTCTTGCTGTGTTTATATCTGTTTGTTTGTGGGTTTGTGTTTGTATATGCAGACTATGATGTGTGCGCTGGCGCCCCATGTGAACAGCAGTGTACCGATCATTTCGGCCGTGTGGTGTGCACCTGTTACCCTGGGTATCGCTATGACCGGGAACGACATAGAAACCGCGAGAAACCGTACTGCCTGGGTAAGATTTTGCTTTTATTTATGTTAAGATATTGAGAAAAGGGTGCTTATATGAGTGTGTCAAATACATGGATGCAAAATATTACAGTGTTAGTCAGGGTTTGGCATTAACAGAAACATTTAAAAATTGTGCAACAACAAATGTAGAAATTTACAGGCGTGAATGCATCAGTCATAAACAAGAAAAAAAAAATAATGATACCATACCAATTTGCTGTAATTGTGTATGCAAAGATTTTTTTTTTGTGAGGATAAAAGTGTACATTTACGCTTTATATTTTTATTTATTTAGTTTATGCATAATTCTATATATATATTTTCTACTGTAAAATCATAGTTCATAGAATAAAAACATAGTATATATAAAAATGTAAATATAATTAGACTATTAAACATTTAACATGATGGATACATTTTTACCCTTTATTTATTTATTTATTTATTTATTTCATATGAATATTTAAAAGATAGATGGATAGCTATTATTAAAATGTATATACACAAATTGTTAATATAGTTATTAAATACTTATCACAGTTTATAAATAATACAAATATAATATATAGTTCTATATATTTTTTTCCCTACTGTAAAATCATAGTTATATATATATATATATATATATATATATATATATATATATATATATATATATATATATATATATATATATATATATGTACATACACACACACAAATATGTAAAATGTAAATATTAAAATGTAATATTGTAAAAAAATTATTTTATCTATTTTTATACTGTGAATAAATAAAATAAATTTCTCCTTCATACAAGTTTACAAAAGCTGTCTGATAAAAATATAAAATATATTTCTATTTTTTTTCATAGTCATAGTGTGTATGTGTGTGTGTGTGTATATATATATATATATATATATCTGTATAGATTTTTACCTATTTTATATGTATTTTTATTTTATATTTTTGATTTATACTGTAAATTGTACTGTAAAATGTAATGTACTTTTAAAAAGTAACATGATTGATAGATTGTTTTCCTTTAATTATTTATTTATTTATTTATTTAATATGAATATAAAAATATAATTAAAAATTATATAAATAAATCGTTAGAGTTATTACATATTTATGACAGTTGTATAATAAAAATATAATATATAGGTACATTTTTCCTATTGTAAAACCATAGTAATAGTGTATATATATACAAATGTGTCAAATGTAAGTATTAAAATGTAATATAATTTTTACCCATTTTTTATTTAATTTTATTTTCATATTTTGGATTTTTATACTGTAAAAAAATAATAATAATCTTCTCCTTCATACAAGTTTACAAAAAATATTTATTTTAAACTTTTTAATTTAGTTTATGACACCCATGAGCCTTATGTTACCAAATCACAGTTTCAAACTAAACGCTTAAACAAAACGCATAAATATGTTTTGAAATTAGAATTGTTTCAAGTATCAGAAATAGTTAACAGTGTGGAGATGTTAGCACCCTCTATAGGTTGTTTTTAATTTACAAGGTTGCCACTTTAATAACACCATGAGTGTTTCTTAAAGCGTCTGATTTCTCAGACTGCTGAAGTGTTAAGCTGATTCAATGGGAGTCAAATTTTGCTTCTCAGCCTGATCTGTCAGGAACACTCTATACCACCCCAGGAGCGAACATCACGTCTTTTGCACTCTGCCAACTTTCCGTCCCTCACACTTTCACTCTCTGTTCTCGCGTCAGACGTTGATGAATGTGCCAACAATAACGAGACGGTGTGCTCACAGATCTGTGTGAACACCCCCGGCAGCTACCGGTGTGAGTGCGAGAAAGGCTTCTACCTAGAGGATGATGGGAAAACATGCACCAAGGGTGAGCGAGGTGAGTGCTCTGTGGATCTTTGTTTGTCTTTCTAAGCAACACTGTTTCTTTTTTGTCTATCTTTTCTTCTGTGTTTTAGAGTTTCTCAGACTTTTTTGAATCTACAAACCCATCCATGGCCTGAAACTCTTCATAAACACCTCTTTGAGGCTTTCAAAGCTTAATTGCTGAAATAATTGCTGTAGTGAGATCCAGAGAAATCATTGTTAACACGTAAAAGGTAATGAATCATCTTGGCAGTCGTGTTTTTGTTGTAAACTTTGATTTTCTGCGTTTTATACTTAAGTGGTTTTTGTTATCTAATTCACAATGCTTCATGGGGTTTTCGTTCATTTCCAATTTTTTTTTTTTTGAGAGACTTTTTTTCAATTTGAAAGGCGCTTTCCCGTTAGAAGCTGCTTTTGTAAACCTCACAGTCCTGCTTTTATTCGCCCAATGCATTTTCAACAAACAACAGAAAGGGAGCATGGAAAAGGCAAATCACTGCGTTTTGAGGTTTTAAGTAGAGCACAAAGAACCACACATATTCGTTTTCCTGTCTGGACCTGACCATCCACAGATCTTTCCATCGCACAGGTGTGGAAAGGATTGAGTGAGGTTTATAAAATGCTCTGACAGGTCATAGATGCATCATCCAGTTAAAGTAGTGCAAACACAAAGAAAGATGTGCAGAAAATAAGCCAATTGGAAAGGCTGGATGTGAAATTTCATTATCACTGCTGTATTTGAACAATTGTACTATACATTACAATTAGTAAAAATATTTATTTATTTAACATTTCATATGAATATTAAATTAATATATATATATATATATATATATATATATATATTTAGATTTATAGATATTATTTATTATCGATATATAGATTTATAGATGTTTATAGATATATAGATATTATGGATTTAGACAGTTTATATATAATAAAATATAGCATATAGTTCTGGTTATTATTAAGCATTTTACATAAATATTAGTTTAATATAATTATTAAAAAATATGTATAATTAAATATGTATGACAGTTTATATATAAAATATAATATATAGTTCTGGTTGATATTAAACTTTTAAAATAAATATTCAGATAGATAGATAGATAGATAGATAGATAGATAGATATGTTTATTTTAAATCTTTATTTATTTATTTGATATTTAATATGAATATTAAATACATAATTCAATATTTATGACAGTTTATATATAATAAAATATATAAGTTCTGGTTATTTATTTGTTTGTTTGTTTGTTTATTTAACATAAATAGATGATAGATTACAGTTATAAAAATATTTATTTATTAATTATTTATTTATTTAGAAAAAATAATACATGTTAGATTTTAATATTCAGGACTGTTTATATATATTAAAATGCATTATATCGTTCTGGTTATTATTATTAAACATTTTAGATAGGTTGATAGATTGATTGATTGATTATTATAATTATTACAATTATTAATTTTTTTTTTTTTTTATTAAACATATTTATTTATTTAACCTTACATGTAAATAATAAAATAAAAATAAATTAAAAATCATATAATATTTAAATATTTACTACTGTTTATATATATTAAAATGTAATATAGTTCTGGTTATTATTAAACATTTTACATAAATATTAGTTTAATATAAATATTTAAAAAATACATATAATTAAATATTTATGACAGTTTATATATAATAAAATATAATATATAGTTCTGGTTAATATTAAACATTTAAAATAAAAATAGATAGATAGATAGATAGATAGATAGATAGATAGATAGATAGATAGATAGATAGATAGATAGATAGATAGATAGATAGATATGTGTATTTTAAATATTTATTTATTTCACATTTAATATGAATATTAAAAAATACATAATTCAATATTTATGACAGTTTATATATAATATTTGGTTATTTATTTGTTTGTTTGTTTGTTTGTTTATTTAACAGAAATATTCAGATAGATAGATAGATACATAGAGTTATTTAGTGCCATTAATTTCATGTCAGATATGGTTTAGCTCTTAATCTCTTCACTATTTACAAAAAATCCATTCTGCAGCCTCTTCTGGTTTGACACATTTATAAGACATTACTTCCTGCCTCCCTGCAGGAAGTCCACTGACCCGTCGCGGTTAATGACTTGGGACACCAGCTAGCGGTTAGCATTAGCATCAATCACTCCTTCCTCTCCCCTCCTCTGTCCATCTATCTTTTAGGCTTTCTCGTGGAGCGTATCAGTCTTTCAGAGTTTCCTGCCTGCTGTTTCCTCTCTTTTGGAGCGCAAAACAAGATGACCTTTCAGGGCATTTGGGGTTGCAACAATCCAGATGTACGAAAAAGGAATTCAAGGAATTCCAGACCACTGAGTTACAGTGTGTGGATCAAATAAGGTTATCGGCCACGAGTCAAACTGAGCTGTAGGAGTCTTAAAGAGATTGTGATAGAACTCAGCAGACTTTTGGCAGGAATGACATTGGCCATTTTTGATGAGGAGCTATGATGCCTGTATGGCGTGAGCCTCCGTTGTGACCTTGAGCAAGATTTTAGATCCCTTTTATAAGTTTACGACACATTTTTATGGCGACATTAGCTCTGTTCTAAATCCTTCTGAGCTGTCATGATGTCTGTGGAAAATGCCACATATTGGAGATCCCCTTTCTGAAGTGCACTTAAAGGGATAGTTCACCCAAAATGTGAAAATTCTGTAATTTAATTACTCCCTCATGTCGTTCCAAAACCCGTAAGACCTTTGTTCATCTTCAGAACACAAAGAGCAGTTTTTTTTTTTAAAAGTGTTTTTATATTGTGTTGGAATCCCTGACAACAGGTTTAAATGCATCTAAGGTCAGAAAACATTGTAATTTTCTCAGAATATACATTTATACATATTCATTTGTCAATGATTTCGAAACAGTTCTGTTCTGAGTGTAATGTCTGTAAACCCCTCCCTTCCATAAGCCCGCTCTGCTCTGATTGGTCAGCTAGCCAAGCCTGTTGTAATTGGTACAAAGAGGAGTACTTGAGCAAGTTAGCGGGCGCTACCATCTGTGTTGCCAAGTCTGTGGTTGTTTTTGATGTCCGCGGGTTAAAGCAACACCAATAACTTAACACCTGGAATGTGAATTAACAAGAGGAACCCTGACAAGAAGTGTGTATTGTACACCCCGTAATACAATATTTATCGGGGGGAACCCCCTCGAAACGAGTAGCAATTGGGCAGGTTTTATTGTGAAAACCTGGCAACCCTGGCTACCATTGACAAAGCATGCACTTTCACATAAAACGATAAAATAGTGCTCCAATCCATTTTTTAAATAATGACATAAAATTTGTTTAACACTTATGCAAGCGAATTGTGCCCATAGGTTAAATTTAGCTGCTAAACTGTAAACACTGTAAACACTGTAAACAACACACTAATGGTAGACACATTAGCTGAGTGTTTACGTGACTAACTGATGAAACAGTACAGTTTGTAAACCAAATATATGTTTAAGTTACATTCTTTATTATTAAAGTAATTAGAACAACAACAGTCTACTTTAATCAACACATTCTTAGGAAAAAGTGTGTTTACAGCGAATTATCAGAACTCGCCGTATATATTACACAATATTATTTCAGTAAGACAATAATATTGTGGTTTACCTGGAAACCTAAAGCTGCACTAGGTAACATTATACATCACATATTAGCACATAACACATAACGTATTAATCATACTTACAGGTTGTGGTTTGGAAATGCTTGTGAGTCCAAATAAAGAAGATCAGAAGCCAACAACGGTCATCGGTAAAATGTTTATCCTCTCCCCTCCTTGCTAAATGGGTAGATTTCAAAAGCAAAAGTGAATTTGGTAAAACAACGCGCATAAGAAAGCGACTGCACACTTTTGTGATTGTCAGCAACTGCAAGCGATCACAGATTGCATGCTTTGATTCATTGTTCAGCAACTCTTGGTATGAAACTGTGTATTTGTTTTCATTCAAGTACAGTAAAACTTTTAGTATCACAATGCAATTCATTTCAAAGATGCTTTACAGAGGGTCGTACTGTTGTTTTATACCTTACTGCTCTAAAATTAAAAAAATTAAGGTGAAATGAAGATATGTGTTGATCAGCTGGCTGAGATCAAGCTATATTTTGTTTATCATTTTATCTTTATATAGATATATCGGTTCAACTTAGTTATTAGAAACTGCAAACAAGAAATCAGTTTGGTTCTGTGTGGTACGATAGAAGGCGGCCGAATTATTTCTGTTGTGCTCAAATGAACGCAAGGGATTCAAATATTGCAAACAGCTATTAAAAATATTAACGCAAATACTGGCTTTTTTTTTTCCTGGTGATTTGTATTTGTTGTCAGTTGTACGCTATTAGTGTGTTGCAAAATTGAAGCCGCAGACACATGTAAATGCCATATTGGATTAGATAACGTCCCATGTAAACATTCCACCAAATCTGGAAATCCACGGGAATTACAAAAAAGTGTACATGTAAATGTGGTTACTATTATTTATCATGTTTTTTTTTAAATTAACTTTTGAAATATTCATGTTTATTTCATTTATTATTGTCATGTTATTTTTTTATTTCTTAATTTTATTAACTTTATTTTTACATTTTATATTGTATATCATTTGTAATTTTGTGGCTGTTTTATTTTGTTGTTTTATTTATTTTGTTTTATCATTTTTATTTAACTTTTTCCATTTGTTTTGTTTTATTTCACTTAACATTTTTATATTTTGTCATTTTATTTTTTATATTTTCTTTTTCTATTTTATTTTTTGTATTGTATTTTAATTTATTTTAGTTTAGTTTAGTTTAGAATTTATAATATTATTTTAGATTTTATTGCGTTGTATTTTATTATTTTTATTTTATTGATTATTTTGTTTTGTTTATTATTTTTATTTCATTTATATTTTATTTATTTATTTAAAACTTTGCAAACTGTTTACACTGAAGGCTACATTACAAACTGCAAAAAATATATGTATTTTTCATATATTTTTCCTGGATAAAATCTAGGAGCTTTCTGACCCTGCATAGACAGCAATGCAACTTTCACGTTCAAGACCCAAAAAGGTAGTGAGAACATCTTTAAAATAGTCCATGTGACATCAGTGGTTCAACCGTAATTTTATGAAGCTACGAGAATACCTTTTTGCGCACAAAGAAAACTTCTCTTCTGTGTCACATGGACTATTTTAACAATGTCCTTACTACCTTTCTGGGCCTTGAACGTGTCAGTTGCGTTGCTGTCTATGCAGGGTCAGAAAGTTCTCAGATTTAAAAAAAACAACATGATTTTTTTGGGTGAACTATCCCTTTAATTGTGTATATTGATAATCAACAGTTCTCTCAGCTCTTGCCATCATGGATTGATTCATTTTCATCTTCCTTAAGTTCCACATTCGTGTCGTTTCTTTCCAGCGCCGCTGTTTGAGAAGTCCGACAACGTCATGAAAGAGAGAACATGCTCGGCCACGTGTGAAGACTTCCATCAGATGAAGATGACCGTTCTCCAGCTCAAACAGAAGGTACCCTATTCCAGTTTCACCTGCAGGGCTTATTTGCTAAAACAAGCAGCAGATTTCCTTTTATATGCATGTTCTCATCCTTATACATGAGTCAACCCTACGAGAACCTACCTGCCAGTGTTTCACGAGCAAGTTGGACTCAGGTTATACAAGTCTTTAGGGATGTGTTGGTGACTTTATAGGCGAAATAAAAAGCGATAAAACACAGGCCGAGCGGCTGAGCGATATGGTAGTGTGACTTATGTCTGTCCTTGCTGCAGGCTAGTAAATCACGGCGAATGCAGTGATGCGGTTTAGACGGGCTGAGGGCGCAGAGTCCGTGTTCTGCAGTCAAAGCGAGACTGTCAGCAAATCCACTCAGCACCCTCATGGTTGCACCATGATATATAGCTCTTGTGCGTGTGGTCCAGCGAACTATGAGGGTAAAGACTGAGAGTAAAAATGTGGTGAACTAGAAAGAGTGAGGCAAGGTTTATGGTTCACAAAAACATTGATATGATTGTTACAAATCTTTTTATCTGACCGTTGTTTCCCCATATTGCTTTGTTTGGAATAGGTTGTGTTTGCTTGCTCAAGTTTTATTTATTATTAATTAATTAATTTTTTTTTTTTTTTCAGTGTAAAAATGTAATGAATTTTCTTTTTTTCCTCTTTAAGTTTTGTCTCTTCATGTAATCTCAAGTTTTCTTCCAAAACAATGCAAATGCTGTAATTATGATAATTAATTTAATATTATATTATATAAAATTTTATTTAATATTATATTTATTATATTTATGTGTGTGTATATGTAATAAGTTATATTAAAATATTACAATTAATTAAATAACTGAAATTATATTTGTTTTTAAGATGCCTTTATTTTTATATTTTATCTATTTTGTTTTGTTTTATTTTATTTTATTTGATCTCTTTCGTTTTATTTGTTTTATTGTATTTTAATTATTTTTTATTGTATTATTTTTATTTCATTTTTATTGTTTTGTTTTATTTAACAATTTTTTTTTTTAATTAAATTGTATTTTTTGTTTGTTTTTTTATTATTTTTTTATTTCATGTGTTTATTGGATTGTATTTTAATTTGTTTATTTTTTATTTTTGTTTTGTTTTATTGTTTTTATTTTTTTATTTTATTTCTATTTTATTTTTTATTTTTATTTTGTTTTGCTATTTTTAATATATTTAATTTATTTATTCATGTTTGTTTTTCATTTTTATTTTTTTGTATTATATCTTAATTTCATTTTTATTGTTTTATTTTATTTTATTGTATTATATTTTTAGTTTTGTTTTTATTTTGTTTCAGTTTTGTAATTATTTTTGTTATTTTACTTTTTTTATTGGATTGTATTTAAATTATTTTTTTTTTTTTTGTTAGTTTTATTTTATTTTATTTTATTTTATTTTATTTTATTTTATTTTATTTTATTTTATTTTTTTTTATTTTTATTTTATTTGTTTTTCCTATTTTATTTATATATGATAGGGTCCTACCATATATATATATATATATATATATATATATATATGTGTGTATATATATATGTAATGTTACAAAAGATTTCCATTTATAATAAATACTATTCTTTCAAATATTCTACAATAAATTAAGATTCCAGAAGGAATAAAAAACAGTTTAACATATATGAAAATACATATATATATATATATATATATATATATATATATATATATAAACTGTGTATTTTGAAATAAATAAATATATATGTATTTATATATATATATATATATATATATATATATATATATATATATATATATATATATATATTTCAAAATACACAGTTTTATTGTATTTCTGGACAAATAAAAGTTTGTACAGAGTATTGAATTGTTACCAAATAAGTAATTTTTGAGGTTTAATGAACTGCTAGGATTGTGATTTGGAATGTGGTTTAATATGTAGGCTTTTGACTTCAGTGTTTACTAGGTTTTGGAACAGAACTGTAGTGTTTTAGTTCAACTGCAGACTTTATTCAATATGGACTGTTCTTCACGGCACATAATTCTGTTAATCTCTCGAGGCATCGTAAGTGGTTGACATTGGCACTCGGTGCAACATGGGATTGAAATATGTGCAGTGTAAGGAACCCGACACAAATCAAAACCAGAAACAATGACAAATGAGATTTAAATTGCTTGCAAAGGGCTGGACACAGACACTTACGCAGATTTATGCGCTAAGCCTAGGGCTGTATCTACTGTGTGTGGCGAGACCTCAAAGGTCTGTGTGTGCTGATGTCCAGAGCTCAAAGGTTAGCAGGTAATGGATACTTCCAGTGAGTCCTTTGAAGTGAAATACTCTGCAACGAACACTTGTAAAAGACAGGCGCAGATCTCAGTCCATGCACCAAGCTGAATAATTCAGAGATTTCCTGTTTCTGCAAACATCATGTACGCAGATGTTACAGTTTATAGATCAGATTACATGCTCAAGTTACTTTGGTTTAAATTATAATTCTTTCATCTAGCTTGTAAAATTACATATTTTAGCCATTCCCTCCTGTCAGATGATTAGTAACATCCTTGTACATTTTCTTAAAGGAATGGTTTAACCAGATTTACTCACCTGAATATGTCACATCTTAATGCAGTTTTTTTCCATATTAAGATCATTCATAGTGACATGTCTGTCAAAAAATCCATAAAATCCAAAAAAAGTTGTTTCTTTGGCTTGTGCTTTCTATTCCTGTTTATTCTTCGTTTTTTTTGTTTTCATATTTTTTTTAATACAATTTAACATTTGATGTTTATGTAATTACTGCCATTTTATTTTATTTGCCATTTTCATTTTATTTTATTTCATTTCATTTTACATTTTTAATAATTGATATAATTTGCCATTTTAATTAACTTGATTTTTTTCATATTTAAATTTTTTGAATTTATGTTTTACTTTTTCCATTATTTCGTTTTCTATTTTTCTATTTTATTTAATTTGTCTATTTTTTTTTTTGTTTTGTTGTATTTTAATATTTCATGTTTATTTAATTTTATTATTACCATTTTATTTTTTCTCCATTTCTTATTTTAATTGAATTTAATTTTACATTTTATATTTTATATAATTTGCCATTTTAATTAACTTTATTTTTTCATATTTAAATTATCATTTTTATTTTACTTTTTCCATTTTTTTAAATTTTGTTTTACATTTTTATATTTTATGTAATTTGTCATTTTTATTTTAATTGGTCTATTTTTATGTCATTTTACATTTTTATATTTTATTTAATTTGTCATTTTATTTGGTTTTGTTATATTTTATTATTTCCTGTTTATTTTATTTTATTATTGCAATGTTATTTTTTCTTTGTTTCCTATTTTTATTTAATTTAATTTTAATTTTATGTTTTTTAGATTTATTTAATTGGTCATTTTATTATATTTTATTTAATTTGCCATGTTAATCACTGCCATTTTATTTTTTCCTTATTTATTATTTTTATTTAATTTTAATTTTGTTTTATATTTGATTTAATAATATTTATTAATTTATTTGAATAATTATAATTTGGCATTTTAATTAACCTTATTTTTTCATATTTTAATTTTTATCATTTATATGTTACTTTTTCCATTTTTATTTTCATTTTTCATTTTTAGATTTTAATTTGTAATTGTACTTTGTTTTGTTATATTTTAATATTTCCTGTTTATTATGTTTTATTATTACTATTTTATTTTTTCTTCATTTTTTATTTTAATTTAATTTTTACATTTTATATTTTATTATTGCCATTTTATTGTTTCTTTGTTTCTTATTTTTAATTTAATTTTACATTTCATTTTATTTTATTCGTCAGTTTATTTTATTTTATTTGTCATTTTATTTCATTTCATTTTATTTTATTTGTCAATTTATTTTAATTTCATTAAAGATTCTTAACACAAAGAAACATTTTGTGTTTGTATCACCATAAGAGGGAGCAAATAAATGATATTTATTTTCATTTATGGGTTACTACTCCTGTAAAACTGAGGATTAGAGCCAAAAACTAGTGAATTTTATGTTTCTGTTCAGTCTTTTCTAGTCTAGTCCTACAGTGGGGAAACGCAGAGTCCCTGAATGATCTTTGCATTTTGTTTACCTCTCCTTCCCTCAGATTGCCTTGTTGCCGAGCAACACAGAGATCAATAAACAAATGACCAGTGAAAAGATGATGATGTCACACTCGTTCTTACCTGGACCTGTGGGGCCACCTGGACCTGCGGGTGAGCTTTGTCGATACGCAGCTCATAATTCAGTTTATTTTCTGCATTCTTTCCCCAATACTAATCTAAACCTGTCACTTTTTATGTTTCTCTCAGGGAGCTCAGGACCCAAAGGATCCCCAGGTCCCCCAGGACAAGTGGGGCCACCAGGCATGCCTGGTCCTAGAGGCGACATGGGGCCCATGGGGCCCTCACCGGACCTGTCGCATATCAAACAGGGACGCCGTGGCCCAGTGGTACGTATCGCTCTTCATAAGCGACCTAGACACTTATCACCCAAAAAGTCTAAAGTGTCAGATTTAAAGACTAATGTGCTCTAGTTCATTTTCCTGCATCTGTAATAATTAGTCTAGCACGAGCATACAATCTGATTGCACTACTTCATTAATTCTCAGTGTTTCGCTTGGGATACAGTGCAATGGTGTTGTTTTGTCTCCGCCGCATCATTAAGCTCAATGAAGATAAGTCGCTTTGGCTCAGCGTCTGTTTTGTGACATCTGGGTGGCCTGTGGTTTACATTCTTTGATATCAGTCTCGATGGGTGTCCACATTTATTATGATTTACTAAAGGATGTGCTGAAGCAGGTTCAAGGATGTAATGCAGGGGTCGTTCTGTTCTGCTCTGGAAATCTACTTCTCTGCTAAGGTTTAGCTGTAGTCGTCGTATAACACACAGACCTGTCATTGTTAAATGAACCCTTGAGACCTTGAGTAAAGGGTTGTTCACACCTGAAGGAGCTAAATGATGTGAAAGTAAACAGTATTTGCTAAATATTATTTTTCTTTTGGAATAGTCGCCTAAATATGGAATAAGACGCTGTTTTTTGTAAAGCTGCTCTCGAAAGGATAGGCGATAGCGTTTTTTTAAGCTGAAAAAGCTTTTAATTTGTGTGTGTAGGTGGTCTAGGTGGTGGATATAAGATAAAATATCAAAATAATAATATTAACATGATAAAAATGCATATGCTTTTTAATGATGTGGCAATTTATTTAGTAAAATAATATGTAAAGCTATAATAAAATCAGTGTTATTTTAGTATTATTTTACATTGTTACAGTCTTTAAGTCTTAGTAATTTTTATGTGCTTTTGTCATTTTTATTAGTTTTTTATTTTTTATTTATTTGTTTAGTTTTATTTAAGTTTTATTTTTAGTAATTTTATTTAACTTAACCTCATTTATTTCAGTTATTTGGCAAGGCAACATTTCTCATTTTCGTTTAAGTTTACATTTACATTTCATTTAATATTTATATTTATTTTTTATTCATATTTACAGTTTTATTTAAATAACCGGAAAAAAATGATATGTATATTTAATGTAATATAATATATTTCATTGCACATTATGTGTGATATCATGATTTAAAATAATGTAAGTATAATATTATATTATATTATATTATATTATATTATATATTATAATGTTATCTATAATATTATCATATATATATATATATATATATATATATATATATATATATATGTTTTAGGTAACAATAACAACACTAATATAATATAATATAATATAATATAACAATCAGGGTTCTTTTAGTATCATTTTCATATTGTTATATTATTACAATTAGCATATAATATAATATACACTGAATATAATGTAATATCAGTGTTCTATTTATTGTATTAAATTATCTTTTATTTTTATAATTTTATTTTACTTTAAATAATTTTATTGTGTGCTTTTGTCATTTGTATTAATTCTTTATATATCTATTTATTATTCTATTTAATTTAATTTAATTTAATTTTTAATTTTATTTAACGTAACCTAATTTATTTTAGTTAATTGCCAAAGTAAATGTAATATATATATTATAATAATTATCTATAATATTATATATATATATATATTTGTATTTTTTTTATTTCAGCTTTATTTAAATTACATAAAACTATTTTTAGTTTGTAATCTAATATATATATTTAATTTATTTATATTTCCGTTTTATTTAAATTACCAAAACAATATATTTATATTATATTATATATTTTTATATATTATATTATTATATTATATATATTAGATTATTTAAAATATATTAATAAAATATATTGTTTCACATTATGTATAATATGATGTAAAATAATATAAATATAATATTTTATATATTATAATATTATTATATTATATTATATTATATTATATTATATTATATTATATTATATTATATTATATTATATTATTTTTTCAGGATAGCTCTGTTGCTTCACCTAGCCCAGCTTAAAACTATCGTAAACTAGTCTGGAACAACATGAAAATTCATAGGTCTAAATTTTTATGCTAGACCATTTAACAGAAAGAATGTTCTCTATTCTTTGAAGAAAAAAGTTTGGATAGCAAAATAAACTGTTAAAGATTGTGGATTATCACAGTACATTATTTCAGAAGTGGATCAAATAGAGATGCATTGTAGTGTTTAAAAACTGCATGTTCTTAATGCTGGAAATCAGGCATTTAGACTTAACCTCAGCAGGAAGTCCAGAAGTAGAATTGAGCCCCCCTGCTGAAAAAATGATAAACATCACGTTACGCTTACATTCTTAAGATGCTGAGTAACTTCCTAATCGTTAGTTGCACTTGATCTTCATTGTTGCACAGCGTCTTCATTCTTCACTTGGAGCGTTTGCAGATTTATTGAGCCAAGCTTCATTTTAGGCACAGCATGAAGGTGTTACAGCTCGCTGACCTGTGCTTGCTTTTCGACGGCGACACGCTTTACACTTCCTGTTACGGACGGTTAACCCTCATTACTCTTTCACACATTCTTCCCCACACCGACGTACATAATGAATTATCATCTCGCACACACGCTTTTCACACTCGAATTACAAGCGGTGTGAATCACAGCAGACTTTCTAACGTTAACCTTTTCAGCCGAATCATCACTTTGCAGCATGTGTGTACGTAGCCTCCGGAGACGACGTCTTAAGTTCACGACCGTGGATATTTGTAGATCTACTGAGCGAATCGGTATGTTGTTGACTGTGGAAATGTCACTGGATGATTTCTTTAAACACTTCAGATGCATTTGTACTTGAAATATTTTTACTCTAAGGTCATGAACGCAGAGTAAATCTGTGATGTCTGTTCTCGTTTGGGACATAATCAGTTTTGAGCTCTCGTAGCCATGGAATTCTTTGTTTTTGGATGCCGTTCCACTTCATGTTTGCTTTCACGAGAGGCTCGTAATAGTTTCAGCAGCCTTGTAGGAGTGAAACTGGATCAGCAGGTGCAGGGTTGGTATCATTTGAAGAGGCTTCGCACTTCCAGCTTTTGTGGTTGTTGGCTTTTTGACCAATGAGATTGCAACAAAATATCCTGCTTCTCACGTCTGCTCGGGAGAAAATCTAGATTTATGTGAGATTGTGTCAATTTATCACACTTTTATACTTAAGGCTTAATGGACTGATACGGTGTTTTGACACACACACGTTTTATGCCCTGATCGTTTACATTCACTTAAGACATTACCAACTGTGTTTACATTTAAAACTCTGCCAAGACACACTTTTTTATGTAAAGGACCATTAACATTTTTGCTTGTTAATCATTGTGCCGTATCGATGTGGCCCTGCCAAAAAATTATATACGCAGTCTCAGTTTCAAACATTGCTTGCAGTAACATCACATCATTTATTTAAAGTATATTGCTAGAGTACAAGTCAACTACAAATGTGAGTGGTGATTGCTTGAGTACAGTTGCCAACTTGATGCAGCAGTGTGGTTTAGCGGTTGCAGGGTGTTGCTATGCAGACTCTCCGTTCTTCTGATTGGCTGTGATAGGCTCAGTCACAGCCAATGAGAACAGCAATGTATGGAACCCAGTTTCTGCCTCTGAATAACAAATAAAAAAAGTATATTGTAGACTTTCTTCTCACAATTCTGACTTTTTCCTCATAATTGTGAGTTTTAAACTTGCAATTGCTAGTGTAAACTTGCAATTCTGAGAAATAAAGTCAGAATTGCAAGATATAAACTCCCAATTCTGATTTTTTTTTTCTTAGAATTGCAATTTTAAATCTCACAATTCTGCGTTTATATCATGCAATAAGAAAAAAAGAAAAAAAGTGTCATAATTGCAAAATATAAACTCGCTATTGCGAGAAAAAAAGTCAGAATTGCAAGATACAAATTCGCATTTGCAAGAAAAAAGTGAGAATTGCAAGGTTTTATCTTGCAATTCTGACTTTACTTATCACAATTGTGAGTTAAAAATTCGCAATTACCCTATTTTATTTTTTTATTCAGGGATGGAAACAGGCTTCCATAAAAATGTCTGTGACAAATATAAAAAAAAAAATAAAAAAAACTGATTGAGTGTAAATGTAGTATTATTACATTATTTTATTATTTATTATTATTTAATAATAATTTATTAGTGAATATATATATAGAAATATATTTAAATTACATTTTTAATCTAGATAATAAATTAGTCAGTTTAAGTTTAGTTAATTAAACCGACATCTTTATTTCAAATTAAAAATGACATTTTAAAACATTCAAATATTGATACATTTATTATTTTATACCATTAATATTTTAATGTATTTCAATAATTATTGTATTTAAATCATTAAATAATTGTATTACTCAATTATTGTATTATTGTTTTAAAACATTTTAATATAAATGTTATTTAATTAATTAATAAATATATAGATTTTTCTTTTAAATTTATTTAATTTTTTATTTAAATAAATTAGAGATGTGGCTTTAAGTTTACAAAATGTCACTTTAACACTTCAGACACTTTGAAATTTTTTTTAAATAAACATTAATATACTTAATTTGTAACATTAATATATTTAATGTATTAATAAATAATTTTACATATATTATTCAGTTATTTTAATATTAATTTTGAGTAATACACTACCAGTCAAAAGTTTTTGAACAGCAAAAGTGTTTTAAGTGTCTTGTGCCCACCAAGTCTGCATTTATTTTATCCAAAGTACAGCAAAAGCAGTACAATTCTGAAATATTTTTATTATTTTTCAAATAACTGCTTTCTATTTGAATATATTTTAAAATGTAATTTATTCCTGTGATTTAAAAGCTGAATTTTTAGCATCATTACTGCAGTCACGTGATCCTTCAGAAATCATTCTAATATTCTGATTTGCTGATCAAAATACATTTATTATTATTTTTATGTTGAAAACAGCTGAGTTTTTTCAAGTTTCTTTGATGAATAAAAACTTCAGAAGAACAGCATTAATCTGAAATAGAAATACCTATCATTGTCTATTATTATTTTTGAGCAATTTAAGGCATCCTTGCTAAATTAATTTCTATAATTTGTTTCCCAACAAAAAATAATTATACTGACTCCAAGCTTTTGAATGGTATAATGTATAAGATAAATCATTTCTATTCATCAAAGAATCCTGAAAAAAATGTATTTAAATGTTTTAATATTGACAAAAATAATAATCATTTAAAATGTTTTTTAAGCAGTAAATCAGCATATTAGAATGATTTCTGAAGGATCATGTGACACTGAAGACTGGAGTAATGATGCTGAAAATGTATCTTTGATCACAGGAATAAATTACATTTTAAAATATATTCAAATAGAAAACAGTTATTTTAAATAGTAAAAATATCGGATCAAATAAATGCAGGCTTGGTGAGGAGAAGAGAATTCTTAAAAAAAAATATAAAAAATCTTACTGTTCAAAAACTTTTGACTAATATTAATGTTATAAATTAATAAATCTATACATTTCTAATTGACTTTAAATTACTTATTCTTTTATTTTGAGTTTTAGTAGAGATTTAGTAGAGACTTTAAGGTTAGCAAGTGTCTAGCAACAGATTTTCAGCTCTCCAGATCGTGCTATCAGCCCATGCCTAGCTGGGTCACCTCCGCCCGGGCCAGCGTTTAAACACGTGTCCCCCAAACCCCCTGACCTTCAGCTGGATGACCTCTGACTCTCTGAAGGGGGGCGTCTTTGCAGGTGGGGTGGAAACTAGGACGGCTAACAGGAATCACTTTCATCCTTTTTTTTGTTCTTTTCTTCTGACAGGATCTGTCCTCCTTTATCACATTTGATCCCCTGTTCTTTTTGATTGTTGCTTGATATATGTCCTACCATATAACTGGTTGTGTGCCAAGCCTTTCTTATAGTTTGTGCGTGTAGAAACAATACATATTTCAATATGCCGAAGCACAACATTTATCCTACCTCTGGATGTTGACAAATGATAATGGCAATAACAGGGAAAAGGCTGACTGCGTTAGTGCACATGGGTTGCTTTCTTTGGCCCGTGTGCTTCTCGAATCTGACTGTTAACCCGTCCGATAGAGTCGACCTTTTGCTTTTAATGCATTGGACCTCATCGATAAAGCACGAGTCGTCAATGAAGAAAAATACGGCTGAAGTATTGTAATAATTTATGAATCCTGGATGTAGAAACATGAGCCCTTCAGTGCTCTGGAGACGTAGCTCATAACATGAATTTAGTTTGGGAGTGCTCAAAGTTTCACTTTTTAATTTAATAAATGAGAATTTATGCAGTGTTCTTGGAAAACGCTGTCTAAGGAGCTGCCACCAGTTACGTCTGTGGGATCTTGTTGTGTTTTGCATGTGCATAAATACAAGTTTTAAACCCAATATGTGCTGTCATGGGCCTCCTGTGTCTGTCACAACCGCTCTATCCATGAATGCATGTGCTCTGCGTCTTTACTAAAGGACTGTTGACGTTGCCGCTGGCCCTGAACCAGCTCTCTCTAATCACCCGCATAAAGAATTCAATGCAGTATTTTTAGATCGATGAATCATGTTTTCCATTCTGCTACAAATATGGCTCAGATCTGCCCTGGAGATTTTGACAGGCATGATTTGATGTGTGAAAATATTTGAGAGCTGAATGAATAGGACCATCAAATCTGTAATTCAGAGAATATAAATATGTCGTTCTTGGAGTGCCGAGGGCCCTTAGTGTGGCCTTTAGCTGTAATGTTGTTTGGTCAGATAAAAAGCTATTTTATGAAGGCTTTTCAGAGATGAATATTTAAACATAAATGTATTACTTCATTAATTTATTAAAATAAATATTATTTAATAAATATAAAAAAAATGGCAATACAGTATTTTTACAGCATGATAGACTATTTTGACAGTTACATTTACATTTCTTCTATAAACTTTTAAATATGATTAATTGTGTGTTTGTTTGTTTGTTTGTTTGTTTATTTATTTATTTATTTATTTATTTATTTATTTAGAGCAATTCTAAAGCTGGAAGTTTCATTAATTTTTAAAAAAAAAAATGAACAATCACATTTTTTTAACAATCACATTACAAATTTTTGACTTTTTAAACATGAACAATTGAATATTTTAGGTTCTTCTTTCTTTCTTATTCTGTATTTTCTATTATTTTCATAAACAATTGAACATTTTAGGTTCTTTCTTTCTAATTCTGTATTTTCTGTCATTCTTTCTTTTAGTTTTTTTTTCTTTCTTTAGTTTCTTTCTTTCATTAGTTAATTTTTTACAGCATGATAATGAATTTTTAACTTTTACATTTATTTAACTTTATTTTATTTCATTATATTTCTAAACTGAACTTTTAAACATGTTTATTTTTTTTTTTATTTGTTTTTTGCAAGTTTCTAAAGCTGCAAGTTTCATTATATATTTATATATATATATATATATATATATATATATATAAAAAAATTTTAATTAAACTGTCATTTTTCAACAATCACATTTCTAAACAATTGAATATAAACAATTTTATTTTTCATAATGAATTTAATATTTAGGTTCTTTCTTTCTTTATTATTCTGTATTTTCTATCATTTTTGTTTCTTTCACTCATTACATTTTTTTACAGCATGATAATGATTTTTTTTTTAACTATAACATATTTCTAAACTGAAATTTTAAACATGAACAATTGTATATTTTAGGTACTTTGAATATTTATTTTTCATAAACAATGTAATATTTTATGTTATTTCTTATTCTGTATTTTCTATAATTGTATATTTTAGGTACTTCTAATTATTATTTATTTATTTAGGGCAATTCTAAAGCTGCAATTTCATTTTTTTTTAACAGTCACATTTTTTAACAATCACATTACTATATTTCTAATATCTAAACCGAACGTTTTAAACATGAACAACTGAATATTTTAGGTTTTCTTTCTTTCTTTCTTTTTCTTTTTTCTTTAGTTTATTTCTTTCTTTCATTAGCATTTTTTTTTTTACTGCATGATATTTTTTTTTTTTTTTTTTTTTTTTTTTTACTTTTAAAAATGACATTATTATATTTCTAAACTGAAATTTTAAATGTGAACAATTGTATATTTTAGGTACTTTGAATATTTTATTTTTCATAATTTAATATTTTAGGTTGTTTCTTATTTTGTATTTTCTATCATTTTTCTTTCTTTCATTAGTTAATTTTTTACAGCATGATAATGATTATAATTAATGATTAAACTATTACATTATTATATTTCTAAACTAAAATTTTGAATGTGAACAATTAAATGTTTTGGGTACTTTTAAGTAATATGTATTTTTATATTACCATATCATTTTGTATATTTTTTTTATTTATTTATTTAAAAATCACAATTCTAAAGCAGCAAGTTTCAATAATAAACATTTTTACAGCATAAAAAAACTTTTTAACAATTAACTATTTAACTATTTTTATTATTTTCTTGCTATTTCATGACATATGAGTTAATTAAAAGGCTACAATGAATATTTGTCTGTTTTATAAATTTATTTGTCACATTTTGAAGGCAAAGAGTTGATAAAAATTGTGATAAATGAAAGTATAATAAATTATAAAGTATACACCTTTCCCTTATGTAATCATAAGAAATTAAACATAGTTGATGGGGGGAAAAGTCCTGTATTTTTTAGTAGATATGTTTGTTTAATTAAGATTGGGTTTTTTTTTGTGTGTGTGTGTGTGTGTGTGTGTGTGTGTGTGTGTGTGTTCGCAGGGTCCACCCGGGGCTCCAGGGAGAGATGGCTTGAAGGTACGGTATGTTTTCTGTCTATCTTTATCTCTGTCCACTCTTTTTCAAAGACCAAAAGCTGTTTTCCATGTGTGGAATGCAAATATTTGGAAAAACAGGATGAAGAAGTTTAGGATCAATGGTGACTGATCGCTAATGAAATAAACTCTTGGATGGCGTCGGGTCGATGACCAAAGGCCAAAATGTTCAAATATGACATCATAGATGGCAGGATGAATTTAGGATGTCAAAACACCATTATTACATTCCTGAAATGACAAATATGATTAGTCCAAATATTAAATAAAATTACACAGAGGGATTTCACAATACACCACTAATAATCATGGAATGTTAAATCTTTGATATCATATATTTATATTACCATATCATTGTGTATTTTTATATAACTCTCAAAATTTATGAACTAGAGATATTTCAAAGATATCATCACTGTACAGGTCTATCTGCTAGCTCATGGTCTAAAAGCAATGCTAAAACAATACTAAAAATGGACTGTTTATGCCAAATATTATGTCAAAAGTTGTTTAAGTTATAAAGGCCTTTTAAAGCCAGCTAGACTAGGCTTGGACACTGGTTTATAGACAGACTCTACATTAAAGGTTCACTGAAGGTAACTCAAAATTAAACCAGAAACTCAAGAATGTATCATCTGTTCATTCTCTTTAACCTTTATTTAATTAACTAAAGTACAAAGCCAAATCAAATCAAATCAAAACAACCAAATTTTGATTTTCATGGCTGCAACATACTCCAAAAAAGTTGGGACGGAGGCAAAATAAAAGTGAAAAGGTTATAGAATATCCAGATGGAACCGTTTTGAAACAGTTCACAATAAGCAGGTGAAATTGAAATGGGTGAGGATATCATATTTAGGTCTGCATTTCAGTCTTTGCAAGTGAAGTTGGAACAAGTCTCATCACTTTCTGCCAATTTCATGACAAAAGTGTCAAACAAACCAAAAATCATATTTTTTAATAGAAAACACAAAGAATTTAGGTCCATCACCTACTACCTCACATAATATTGTGAAAATATTCAGGGAATCCAGAGAAATGTCAGTCTGTGTAGGGTAAGGCAAGACACCTCAGGTGAATGCGCATGACCTTTGAGCCCTCAGATGGCATTGCATAAGAAACCGTCATGCTGCCATGTTAAATATATCCACATCAGCTCTGGAATACAATCCCAGCTGAGGAAGAAGGGTCTTTTCTAGCAAAGTGATCAGTTATTTTCATAAAAATAATACAATTTATAAACTTTTGATGTCAAATGCTCATCTTGTCTTGCTCTGCCTGAACTATATTTGTTCCGGTTCATGACAGTTAGGGTATGTCGAAAAACTCCCATCTCATGTTCTCCCTCAACTTCAAAATTGCCCTATATCGCTGTTTTACCTTTTTTGTTAAAGGTGTTGATTTTCTTTGCATGTTCACTTTGCAAAGACTGGGTCGGTACTTCTGCAGCGATGTAGGTTGAGGGAGAAAATACGATTGGAGTTACATTTGTAGCATTTTAATGAACAGTACTTTTTGTTAACAGTAACTTTTGCTAACTAGCTTTGTTTAAAGGGGTCATCGGATGTCCATTTTCAAGTTGATATGATTCTTTAGGGTCTTAATGAAAAGTCTGTAATATACTTTGGTTAAAAATTCTCAATGGTTGTGTAAAACAACACCCTTTTTACCTTGCCAAAATCAGCTCTGCAAAAATCAACCCATTCTGGTCGAAGCTGCTTTAAATGTTAATGAGCTCTGCTTGCCTCGCCCCTCTTCTTTCTGTGGAGTGACGAGCCTGTTTACTTTAGCTGCATTTGCTAATATCTTGCTAACTAGCACATTATTAGGAAAGGCGATCGCAAAGATTGATTAAAAAAAAACCTTATACTCACTTCTGCTGTAGGTGACGCTGGATCACGAATGATTCGCATGAGCATAGATGTATATATGTAGATTGGGAGGCGCGTTCCCTTCACAAATAAATGTAATCCACTGCATCTTCAGCGGCTCAGATGTTGGGAGTAAATGACGACCACTATGTTCATTATTACATCCAGCAACACAACACCTCAATCACTCAGTTCTTGTCTAACTTACATCCCTGCTCCGGCATCAAAACAAAGAGGGTGGACTGTTACAGCTGATCTGAGGTAAAACACTCATGTCAATCAACTATCGTGGGAGCGGCCTCTGTCGGTGTGACGCCACAACAACAGGCATCTGAGAATGGCTCGATTTGAAAAAGGGGATATTATTTTTACAGATTAATTAAAAACCACTGCATGGATTTTTATCATTATAGGGTAGATTTGTACACACACTGCCAACACACATTAATGTTCAAACAACATGTAAAAGTGAACTTAGCATCCGATGACCCCTTTAAAGTATCGTGTATCGAACTGAATCGAACTGAGTATATTGTTACACCCCGAGTGCAACATACCGGATGTTATTATTCAGGTAGCTAGCAATAAATATTTCAACAGTTTAGCTAACTTTAACCAGATTGATTGTCCCTTGATTATCCATAATTGATCTACAAGAGAAAACTAGCTGTAGAAATAAACTCTTCACGGCCTTCAAATCAACACTGATAATTCAGAACATACCTGTGTTGCTTTAGGACACAACAAAACCTAGCTTATCCCGAAGCGTTTACGTTCACACAGATTTCAGGCCTACACAAACACGCTTTTTCCAATGTTTGGTTTGTTTTCTGACATATGTGTGCGTGCAGAGGTTCAAGGTTGATCCGTGTATAGTGTGTGCACTTCTGTTACGTGTTTGTATAGAAAGTTTTTCTGGCTTTGTATTCGCAAATCAAAAACATCTGGACCGCTTACTACCTCTCTGTGAACCCTGACCCGACATAATCCCCACAGAGGGGTCAATATCTCACAAAGTTTGTCTGTGTGGTACCTACTGCCATACCTCAGCCCAAATGAGCTAGAGACCAGTTCCAAATGGTGCGCAGAAACACCGCTGCGATAACATTTATATATACTTAGATGCTGAATAAACTTGTGTTTTGTCGTTTGGTTTTGTATTCCAGCTAAATTGCATTGTGTGGTGAATTATTCGCTGAAGGACGGAGTGGAGATGTCTGATTTTGACGTGGCCAGCGATGGCTTGTTTTTTCACGTGTGATCGTGTTACTGAGAGATAGCGGGCAATAACTGTCCCGTTGGACTTCTCATGGCTTCTTTACTGTAATCCTGCTAACCCAAATATTTGTTTGGTTTCTCCAGGGAGAGAGAGGGGTTCCCGGCCCTTCCGGACCTCCAGTAAGAACTTCTTATCATGGCACTTTCTCTCATGGTTCTTATATTTGTCTGTGTTGGTCTCTCTCGCTCTTACCTTTGATCACGCTTCATCTGTCTGTCTGTCTGTCTCTTTCTCAAAGCGCTAAAACAGACATCCTATTGTGATTATTCACAAAATCAGGTTTAGAAGATTTATTTTTCTTGAAAACAAACCCACAAAACTCCTCTACCCCTTGCAAACTTTGCTGTGCTTTTTTAAACTGTGGCTGTGGACTTTACAAATAAATTATATCTAAATTTAAATTACAAACAGATTAAATTTTAGATGTGTATTATAACAAGTTATTATTGTTGAAACTATTACAACATTATTTGTCAAAATTGAGCTATATAATAATTTTATATTTATGTGTTTTTTTAGAATATAAGAAAATTAACAATCTGACTTTTGCTGACTATTTTTTTTTATTAAATAAAATAATGCATTTTTGTTAATATTGTACATTTTAAAAAATAATATAATATAGTATTATTATAATATGGTAATGTATAATATATTATATTATAAACAATATCTAATAAAATATAGTATAATATTATATAATAATATAATTTTAATATAGTATAGTATAGTATAGTATAAAAATTGTTATATTAATATAAAGATAATAAATAAATATTTATAAAAAAATATTATTTTTATATTTATTAATTAAAATTTGTTTAAAAATTCAATTAATAGTAAAGTTAAAATAATATATAATAGTAATAGTAAAACATATATAATTCATTAACACATGTATGTGATTTCAGTCTTACGAATTTTATTGTATATATAAATAACGTGACTTTTATGTAAAAGCCAAATGAAATAATCAGGTATTTTCTAACCATATGTCAATATGTATTTGCAGTTGTTTTTGATATTTGACATAATTTATGTATGAAAATATTTTGCTATTCTAAAATGATGCATGCAGAATTGTTGATCATTTTTTAAATTTATTGATTGATTTTTTTTTTTTTTTTTTTTTTTTTTTTATTACAGTCTAAGACTTTTGGTATTCTAAAATCATATTTGTAAAATCACCGAAAATAGGAAACAAATATTACCCATTTTCTTGCTGAAGTTTTAGATTATCATTTTTAAATTAATATAAATTGTACATTTTTTAAATATATTTTTATATTTATTTGTTTATTATTATTTTTATATAAATATCTTGAACATTTTTATTATTCATTTATTCAAGCTTTTTAAATTTTATTATTATTTTGTTTTTAAACGGTCTAAGGATTTTGCTATTCTAAAACAGTATTTGCAAAAATCACTGAAAATAGGAAACCAATATTATTCTTTTGTTTTTGTTTTTTTGCTAAAGTTTTATATTAACATTTAAATATTTGTAAATTAAAAAAAATAATATTCATATTTTTATTCATTTATTATTACTTTGTATATACTGTATATTTTTAAGCATTTGTACAAATTGTTTATTTATTTATTTATTTATTTATTGTATTATTGTTTTAAGCAGGATTTTGCTATTCTAAAATAATATTAGCAAAATTAGTGAAAATGGGAAATTTAAATTAATATAAATTCTAAATTGTTCTAATGTTTTATATATTTATTATTGTTTTTATGCATATATATTTTGAATAAATTACATGCATGCAAAATAAATTACATGCATTATTTTAGCAAAATCTGTAAAAAAAAAAAATAAAAATAAAATAAAATATGTTCAAAATAAAATTAAATGAATAAAAATAAAAAAAATAATTCATTTATTTATTAAATAATTCATTTCAGTTAAATGGTAAGACCTATGAAACTTCTGCTAAATCAAAATTACCATTTAAATTAATATAAATTCTACATTGTGTTTTATTACTAATTTATTTAGCTTAATTAACCCAAATTGATGGTAGTGTAGACAACTGCAAGCTGCTATGGTGCAGCGGCATTCAATTCCAGTGTATGTGGAATTGAAAGAAAACTAAAGTTGCTGTAAATTATATATACACATAATTTCTCATTGATAAGAACTGCTTTTGTGTTTAAAGTATCCAAGCTCAACAGGAAGGGAGGAACAGCCCACTAAATTAGACATACATAAAAAGACAGTGTGTTGAAAACGTGACTCATCTGTATTGTACACGATTGCTTAATGCCCATTTCTGTTAATTGTGTGGGTGTGGGATGACTCTTAGCCCAACGTCCTGGAATTTCATGTGATGATGATTGTGTTTGTGTTTTCAGGGCCCACCAGGATCCTTTGACTTCCTGTTACTCATGATGGCAGACATTCGTAACGACATCGCGGAGCTGCAGAACAAAGTATTCAGCAGACCGCTGCACTCTGTAGAGGATTTCCCATCTGCCCCGGACAATTGGAGGGACACCCCGGAAAGCTTGGACTTTGGGTCTGGAGAAGACTACAAACCCCAGATCCCACCTAAGAGCACCAGAAAGAGGAAATTGCCCCGGACCTTAAATAATCCAGATTGGCCAATTTAAGATTGCCCTCGAACAGTGCCAGAACTGAAAGAAAGAACTGATTATGGAGAGAATGAGTAGTGTAAATATTACAGAATGACTGCTATTTAACTGTATACTCGCTGAAAAAAAGGCTGAATGTATTTCATTGTATGAAATTTCTATTTTTATAACATAAAGGATGTACATTTTGTATTTTGTGCATTTTGAACGTGCCTTTTTTTTCTACCAAATAACAGGTTACATAAACTTTGGTTCTTTTGTTCTAGGGCCGGATTCACAGAACATTAAGAATAAAATTCTTCTTAACTGCTTATTTCTTATTTCCTAGCTTAAGAAAAAAAGGTAAGGTTTTGTGGTTTCAAAAATACTTCTAACAATATTTTTAAGGTTTCTTAAGATAACGCTTAAGAAGAATTAAAATCCTTTTACATTGTTTTTTGAGCACCTAATCATTACATTAGAATGATTTCTGAAGGATCGTGTGACACTGGAACTCATGATTCAGCAATTATAGAGGCCAACCACTGTAAGTTTTCAACAGCTGTTTTTCTCTGTCATCTTCACCTATAAAACACCTTGTCGTCTCTCTCAACTCTCTTTTCTTTCTGTTTTCCCCCCTCACAGTTCATGAAGAGGTTCACAGCTATGGAACGTCATTGCCATTTGACCTGCCTGTAGGCTCATTTATCTCTGAGGAAAACAAGATCATGGGTAGCTGCTTTTGCATCTTCTGTAGGTGCTTTTCCATAGGTGTTGACATAACTAAGGAACTCTGGGACAGACTGTCTGTTAACGCTCTGAGAGCCTTGTAAAACTCGAACACGAGGTCAAATAAAAATGGGCCGAATACCGATCCCTGTGGAATACCATTGAGTACCTGGTGCTTTTCACCTCAACCTTCCATGTCCAGTGTGACAAATGAATCAGAGCTAATATCTGCCATTATAAGTCATTTTTTCATTTGCAATTTACTTACAGTTGCGAGAAATAAAGTCAGAATTGCGAGATAAAAACTTGAAATTGGGAAAAATAAAGTAAGAAATGCAAGATCTAAACAAAATTGCAAGTTATAAAGTCAGAATTGCGTGATATAAACTCGCAATTGCAAGAAATAAAGTAAGAATTGCGAGATATAAACTCACAACTGTAAGAAATAAAGTCAGAATTGCGAGATAAAAACACATTTGCAAGTTGAATCAGAGCTAATGTCTGCCATTATATGTAATTTTTTCATTTACAATTTAGTTGTATTTATTACTTAAGTATGGAAGCCCGATTCTGCCACTAAATAAATATAAAATAAAAAAGGTTATTGTGACTTTTTATCTCACAATTATGACTTTTTTCACAAAATTCCTTAATACAAAATCGCATTTCTGACATTTTTTCAGAATTGTGTGATATAAACTCACAACTGCAAGTTATAAAGTCAGAATTGATGTATTGATAATATAAACTCACAATTGCAAGAAATAAATATAAAGTTGCAATCGCAAGAAATAAAGTCAGAATTGCGAAATATAAACTCAAATTGCGAGAAATAAAGTCAGAATTGCAAGATAAAAACTTGAAATTGGAAAGAAAAATAAGAAATGCAAGACCTAAACAAAATTGCAAGTTATAAAGTCAGAATTGCGTGATACAAACTCACAGTTGCAAGAAATAAAGTAAGAATTGCGTGATATAAACTCACAATTGCAAGTTAGAAAGTCAGAATTGCGTGATATAAACTCACAATTGCAAGAAATAAAGTCAGAATTGCAAGATATAAACTCACAATTGCAAGAAATAAAGTCACAACTGTAAGAAATAAGTCAAAATTGCGAGATATAAACTTGCAATTGTGAGAAATAAAGTCAGAATTGCGAGATAAAAACACATTTGCAAGTTATAGTTCTCTCACAATTGTAAGTTTGTCTCGCAATTCTGACTTTTGTCGCAAATGCAAGTTTGTATTTTGCAATTTTGACTTTTTTTCCCACAAATGCAAGTTTGCATTTCACAATTCAGGCTTTTCTCGCAATTCTGACCTTTGTCACAATTCTGACTTTTTTTCGCGCAAATGCAAGTTTGTATTTCACGATTCTGACTTTTTTCTCGCAATTGCGAGTTTCTATCTTGCAATTTTCTCTCACAGTTCTTTTTTCTTAGAATTGTTAGATATAAACTCACAATTGCAAGTTATTAAATCCAGTTTTGAGGGGAATCTCACAATTCTGACTTAACTCGCAATTGTGAGGAAAAAAAGATATAAAAAAGTCACAGTTGCATGAAATGAACTTGCAATTCTGAGACAAAAAGTCAGAATTGTTTAGAATTTATATCTCGCAGTTTTGACTTGTGTCTCAGAATTGTGACTTTATTTTTTAAGAAACAGAAAAAGGTTATTTATATCTCACAATTCTGACTTTACATCTTACAACGAAGAAAAAAGTCAGAATTGGGAGATTTAAAATGTCGCAGTTACCTTTTCTTTTTTTTATTCAGCTTCCATAGTTAAGAGACATTTTCATACAAAATTAAATTTTAGTAATATCCACCACAGTCCACTTTGGTTCAGTAGCCTACCATTTTTTATACATATATATTTGAAAGACGTCTCTTATGCTCATTATGTTTGCATATATTTGAGCAAAAAATACAGTGATATCGTGAAATATTAAAATTTAAAATGTAAAAAAAAAAAATCTATTTAAAATCTATTTCAATGTATTTTATATTCTTGTAATCAAAGCTGAATTTTCAGCAGCCAGTCCTCCAGTTTCCAGTGTCACATGATCCTTCAGAAACCACTTGTAATATGCTAATTTGCTGCTCGTTTCTTCTTGTAATCAGTGTTGAAAACAGTAGTGCGGTCAAGCCGCCCGTCAAGTCAAGCACATTGCATTGCGGGGTAGTATTTCAAACATAATGTAAAATCTGTTTGTCCAATGCACATTTGTCATAGTTGAGGTTGCAGTACTATAAACTTGTTGGTAATTCTGCCATTTGAAGCTTGTAAATCAGATCCAAACATGGTTGACTGACCTCTTACACACATTCCCACCGTCGGGCACCCGTCTGATTCTGACACTGTTTTCCCCTCCGCATTTCATGGTTAAATTGTACTGATCCCTGTGAGAGCCGCACAGTAATGGCCCGTGAAGGGAAGCTGTCTGAAGTAACCAGCCAACAACTGCGGCCAGTTCACCCTGTAGGCCAGTTATACAGACTTCATCAAAACATCGGTTTCCAATGAGACAAGAACAACTTGAGTTGAGTACTGTGTGAACGCAAAAGCAATATTTTGATTTGGCCAAGTGAAACAATTAATATGAAAGTTTGGAAACGGCTGGTAAGTTTACATTACTTGTTATTAAAGAATGACGCGTCAGAAGTATTAGATGTGTATTTGTATGGTACTTGATCTCCTTTGCAAATTGTGAATGAAAAATAGATCCACATTACACGGTTTAATTGCAACAAAAAACTGTTAAAGTCTGTTTCCCATGCTATTTCATCTTACAGTGTATTTACAGTTTTCATAATTCATTATGTATCGTGACATGAGACAGCTGTAAAATGAGACATTTTGCACATTTATTTGAAATACAACACTATACTATATATAAAAGGACAGCCAAGAATAATGTTAAAATATTCAATAGAAAAGTGAATTAGAAAGTTAGACTAATTTTAACCTACATAAATATAAGAGGGAAAAAAAGCTGTCATTCTTTCTTGTACTTTTTGCCATTTAAATTGAAAATAATCACATAAAGAGTGACAGATAATCACTCTCATGTAAATGAAACAAATGTGTGCATTCACAGTCTGGAAGTAAATTATTTATTTTATTTTTATTTTATTTTACAAAGATGTCTATATTTAGCTTTGATTATTTTATTTTATTATTTTATTTTACAAATGTGTGTGTGTGTGTGTGTATGTGTGTATATATATATATATATATATATATATATATATATATTATATTTCATTTTATTGCTTTTAAAAATATTCATATATTTTAGCCCGCATTATTTTATTTTTTTTATTGCTCTTTAATTTTAATTTAATTTTTTAATGTATTTATGTATTATTTTTAGTTTTTTTTTTTTTTTTTTTTTTTTTTTTTTTTTTTTTTTTTTTTTACAAATATTTAGATTTTTAGCCTCAGTTTTATTTTATTTTATTTTACTTATGTGTAAATATACTCTGGGTTTTATTTGATTTCATTTTATTGCTTTTAATATTCATATTAGCAAAATGTCTCATGTTACAGCTGTTTCAAATGTGTATATATATATATACTCTGCCTTTTATTTCATTTCATTTTATTGCTTTTAAAAATATTCATATATTTTAGCCTGGATCATTTTATTTTATTTATTTATTTATTTATTTATTGCATTGCATTTTATTACTCTATTGCTTTTAAAAATATTAATCTATTTTAGCCTGAATTATTTTATTTTATTTATTTATTTTTATTATTGCATTGCATTTTAAAGCTTTTAAAGCAATTCATATATTTTAGCCTTGATTATTTTATTTTATTTTATTTTATTTTATTTTATTTTATTTTATTTTATTTTATTTTATTTTATTTTATTTTAGAGATTTAAAAAGATTATTTTGTTTTTATTTTAATAAAGATTATTTTGTTTTATTTTACAAATAATTTAGATTTTTAGTCTCGATTTTATTTTATTTTATTGCTTTTAAAAATATTCATATATTTTATGTTATTTTATTTTATTCTGTCTCTGGATTCTATTTTATTTTTTATTTTATTTTCAATGTATTTATTTATGTATTTTTTTATTTATTTTTTTATTTATTTATTTATTTATTTATTGCTTTTGCTTTTAAAAATATTAATATTTTTTAGCCTGGGTTATTTTATTTTATTTTATTTTACAAATGTTTATATATACTCTGAGTTTTATTTGTTTTCATTTTATTGCTTTTAATATTCATATATTTTAGCCTGGATTATTTATTTATTTGTTTTATTTTATTTATTTTGGATTTTTTTTTTTATTATTATTTCATCATATTGCCTTTTTTAATTGCACACTCTTTGTTGTTTGGCTATTTAGCCACTAGATGGCAGCAGTGGTGTATTTTAATACTGTGAGGTGAGTGTTGTCCACAAGACAGCAGCAACAACACATAAGCTCCAGACTTTGTCCCGTCCTATGGTAGAACGAATGATAATGACAAACCTACAAATGAAAACTGCTGAAGAGTGATCACACTAATGTGTTGTGACACTGAGTAAATTTATCACTTCATTCCAATACAGCACAGGTCACTGAGTACCATTATTCTTTGTGTCTTCATTTCCCACCACCTAATGAGATAAATAATCAGGTGGAGCGTGAAGTAAACACAAAATGCCTTTTGTAAGTACTTCACTCAATTAAATATAACAAATATAAAACAGACAACAGAGACGGCTTGAATTAGTGTTTATAGCATCCCATGCCACCTTACCAAATAGATTCAGTCATGTTGAACTATTTATTTTCCTTAATTTATTTTAGGCCTAGTTAAAAATAAACCAAAGATATGGAGCAATTGCTTAATAACTATTAAGAAGGGGCTATTGTTTTGTCATTTCAGAGCCTCTGGTTATTTTGGATAGAGATGGTGAGGTCATTTGGTACAGTGAAGCTCATTCAGAAACTGCCTTGGCTTGCTGTCCAAGTGGCACAATCCCCAAAAATCAATCCGTGTTCAGATCTGGTCCCAATTATCTCCTCTCAAAAGCCTGACACCCTTTCCATGTCTCTCTTTTGAGAGTTTTGCGCCCCAGTTCCCCAGGCTGTAATTAAAGTCCATCCCTGTTTAGATCTGTTTCCACTGAAGCATTTATTCCACCAGTGCTGCTGGGATAACGACTCAGTCTGGTTCAACATGCTGAAAATGCTAAACCAAGCTAAGCTGGTTTGCTGGTCTTGGCTGGTTTAAGCTGGTCTTCCAGCCTGAGCAAGCTGGTTGAGGAACGCCATAATAAATTAAACTCCATTCCGGGTTTTAGCTACAGCCTGGCCGCTTCCTCAAATCCATTCCACTCGGCTCATTCAAAGTCTACATAAATTAAACTCCATTCCGTGTTTTCACTACTCGCGCCTGGTGCACTTCATTGACACCATAAGGTAAACACAGTATTAGCATATCTGTTGCTAATAAGAAGGGGCTAGCTTTTTTTTTTTAATATCAAAACACTCTAAAACATTTCCATCATTATTTTTTCAGGGAAAAATAACGTTTTTTTAACCTTTTAACTAGTGATAGGAGAAACGAACATTTTCGAAGCTTCAGTGATTCACGCAAATACTTTCTTGAAGTAATTACCACACAATTACCATTTTAGATGGACAAACTGTAATACTGTATAAAATTTCTATTCGAGCTGAAAGTATAAATCTAGGCTGCCGACAGCAAACTGACATTTCAGTCACTGAGGCTCTTCAATAGAATATTTTCACAACGCCTCATCAATCGGCCATATTGGCGGCAGTGAAGGTAAACAATGCCACTAAACCGAACTAAACTTGCATATTTTGCTTATTATTGCTGTTGAAAATGGTCAGTTATCGTCATGTTTTGGGCTGTGTTAATCAGTCAACATGTGGAGTACTATAGACTGGTAGAAGTTATAACAAATCAAGGAGAAGAGTGCAGAAAATTGTCTGAGGGACAAAAGGCGTTTGTGGTTGGCCAAACTGAACCAGGATTTCCAGGGCAAGAATTTTAACAACACTCATGTTTGTTCTTATCATTTCCTGTAAGGTAGGTGAAATATTAAGCTAATATCTTAATTAATACTGCGTGTATCTTTGCCATATATTAACTTTACCTTCTCAAAATATTGCCTTAACAATACCTTCAATAATAATATTAAATACAAAATAATATCTACAATATTATTATTACCTACAATATAATACCTAAATACATATAATAATACAAAATAATACCTTTCCTGCTTACTAAGTCCTCTCTATATGATTAAGCAGCTTCCACATGTTTTTTCTGTGGTTTAGACAGCATAAATTAGCAGAACAGTGTATTCAGTAGTACATTAACCTGCAATCCATGCTGTTGTTTACATCTGAGTATCCAATATGGCCGTGCATCGAGGTACCTGAACAAATCGCGACTTAAGTGCAAACCCTCTATTAGCAACACTAAACCCGACAGGCAAATACTTACTTGCAGACAAACCGCCAAAAAAATTTATATTTTTAAGTTTGAAAATGGTAAAAAAAAAAAAAAAAAAAAAAAAAAAAAAAAAAGATAAATATTATAATTTTATTTTTTAAGTTTACTATAAAATAATTGTCATTTTATTTAATACTGTTTTATTTAAATATAATAGTTATCACACTTTATTATTTTGTTTATTATTATTATTATTTTTGCTTATATATATGTTATTTACACACATACACACATATATATATCTATATATTTTTTTTTTTTACACTACTGGTCAAACGTTTTTTATATACATATAAATGTTTTTTCTGACAGTTGTTACAAAAATATGGTGATATTGGAGTTTAATTAGAAAAAAAAAAAAAGGACAAAATATTATTTTTACTCTGACTCAAAATTCCTGAGATAAAGCCCTTCTGACAACTTCCTGTGTGACAACTAACCCCGGTCTCCTTTATATCAAAATAATCTGAACTAAGTGACCCTGGACCACAAAACAAGTCTTAAGTAGCACGGGTAAGTTTGTAGCAATAGCCAATAATACATTGTATGGGTCAAAATTATCAATTTTTCTTTCATGCCAAAAATCATTAGGAAATTAAGTAAAGATTATGTTCCATGAAGATATTTTGTAAATTTCCTATCATAAATATTTCAAAACTTAAGTTTTTGATTAGTAATATGCATTGCTAAGAGCTTCATTTGCACAACTTTAAAGGCGATTTTTTTTAATATTTAGATTTTTTTGCACCCTCAAATTCCACATATTTATAAAGTTGTATCTCCATTATATATCGTCCTATCTTAACAAACCATACATCAATGGAAAACTTATTTATTCAAGTTTTCAGATGTATGAATCTCAGTTTCAAGAAATTGACCCTTATGACTGGTTTTGTGGTCCAGGGTCACATATGGTACCACTCACGATTTAAAGGGATAGTGCACTCAAAAATAAATGATTTCAGAATTTACTCACCAACCTGTCATTGACTTTCACTGTACATAAGAAACTGTTCAGAAGAAAGGTTTATAATGACATGAGTGTGAGAAAATCATTTCAGAACTTTTATTTTTGGGCGAACTGTCCCTTTAAGAGACAGAAATGCTGCGCTAATAAAATTATTAATGCAAGTCATTCTCTTACCCAATAAGTTAATTTTAGGCCAGCGACATTTAACGCATTAACATCATTAACCCAAAAAGAAAAAAGCGGCACGAAACAAACAAGAAGCTCTCAAGATTACAGAAAGAGGGGCTGGGCGGGGAGGAGGTAAACAGGACATTATTGAGCCCGAAATATTCGCCAAAATCCCATCTGGAAGTAATTAATGGACAGTGTACAAGAGCCAGCCTTAAAAGATTTGAAATATTTGCTGAAGTGCCCCCTTGTTCCTAATTATATCTCACTGGCTGCCTCCCTCATTATTTAGAACTGCCCACTATGAAGGAAAAAACACAAGTGAAAGTGAATGCGGGCCCCTCCCCGGGGCCCCCCTGCCCGGGCCCCGTTCAAACAGCATCAAGCTAATGCTTAATGGCAGATCCTGAATGAGTCACTGTGCTGGAATAAAAGTCATTAATGAGGTAATTTTATTAACGGCGCTTGCTCGGAAGAGCGGGAGGGGAAAACGTCCAGGCGAACATCAGCGCCGACGGAGGAAATTAGGGTTTCACTCCGCGCTAATTAATGCCTTTAAGAGATTAAATGCAAGCACCAAATTAACTGCCCCAAAAACCTTCATTGAGGGGAAGAAATACATTGTTGCCCTCCCATGTAATTACAGGACAGTGCAAATTCAATTTTAATGAGGCGAAAGCCACTCCTTCAGCTCATTTTTCCCCCCTCTTCAATCCGCCGAGAGAAAGAGAGCGCTAGTGAAAGCTTGCTCTTGTTGAGGCCTAAGTTAAAGGAAGCACCGGGAGGACAAAGGCCGATTGTGTGCGAGCCGAACGCTTTAGAAGCCGTAAACAGGTATAGGGGCTGAATAGCCCTCCTTCTGAGACTCCTGGGAGGCCTGGCTTCCCATCTCCACAACACTGGGCTCTCAGAGAGGTAGAGAAGGAGAAACAAGGTGAGGAGGGGACGTTCGGCGCTGAAAAGGGCCCCGGTGAAGCGAGCGGGCGCTCGCGGCCTCCCTCCCGCTCTCGTCGAGTTATCTTTATACAGGTTTTGTCTCTTCTAATTGGAGCTGATGGGTGACTAATTGGTAGCTTTTTTACAAAGCGCGCTACTTAAGCCACGGCAGGCCGAGGGAGACAGCATGAGCGGAGTTAATGAGAGGTTTTACACAAATAAAGGTCTTAAACTAGGCCCTCCATCTTCGCGAGGGGGGCCGCAGAGGAAAGTTGAGGATATCCTTTTGTCGTAAATTTCTCTTCTTCTTCTTCTTCTTCTCTTTTTTTTTTCTTCCGTGCAGGTATCTGAAAAGGGGAGACATTCAAAGGTGGAGGAGATGGCGAGCACTTGTGAGGATAAAGGAATCCATTCGATATTGTTTGGAACCTTTCGTTTTCGTGTGTCGGTAAATAAGAGCAGGGCACGGCCTCTCCGCTCAATGCTCTTTAGTTCGGACAGATAATGAGAGAACACTCTGCGTACACACACACACACACACAGGGCCGTGTTGAGCCACTTTAAGGTAATGTTTGAGTGCTCGAAACACCACACACATGCACACACAAAGGGCACTATTGCTTTATGTAGACACACACTCTCGAACACACTTGCATATAAAATAGGTGCCACAAGATGTCCAAGAAGCATGTACTAACACTTCATTTAATTGGCACATGTTTGAAAATACTTTTAAAAATTATTTATATTTATTTTAGATTTTGTAATCTAAAATAATAAATATTAAATATATTTCGAAGACTTCACTTGTCACTATAACACTTCATTTAATTGCCATTTTTAAAATACAGTTTTACTTAGTTGCCGTTTAAACAGCAATTTTGGAATATTATAGTTTTTTGTTTTAGATTTGTATTGTATTATTATAGATCATTTTATTGTACTTATTTTTTAGTGCTCATAGATATATATTTTTTAAATTATTTATTTTAAATTATTATATTAATTATTTATTTTTAATTATATAATTTTAAATTATTATTTTTTTAAGTAATTTTACAAAAAAAGTTACAAAAAATCTATTCCTAATATATGCTAAATTAGTCATGTATCAAATGTATCATGGTTTACACAAACATATTATATATAATAATATATATGATAATAATCAAACTATTATAAATAATTTGATGCCAATAACAACTCATAAGAAATGAGCAGCAAAAAGGCATTTTATAATTATTTCTGAAGGATCATGTGACACTGAAGACTAGAGTAATGGTGCTGAAAATGTAGCTTTGTCATCACAATAATAAATGATATTTTAAGATTATTTTACATTGTAATAATATTTCTGTTTTTACTGTTTTTAAATGCAGTCTTGCTGAGAATAACAGACTTTTTTCAAAAATAAATACATAAATAAATTTACATTTTAATAATTATTTCTAACTTTTGACTGGTAATCATAATATAATACATGAATAAATAAATAGTTTTACATTATAATAATTATTTGTAACTTTTGACTGGTAATAAATAAATAAATAAATAAATTTACATTTTAATAATTATTTGTAACTTTTGACTGGTGCTAATAAATAAATAAACAAATAAATAATTTTACATTTTAATAATTATTTCAAACTTTTGACAGGTAGTATTGATAATAATAATAATTATAAATTAATTAATTAATTAATTAATTAATTTACATTTTAATAATTATTTCTAACTTTTGTCTGGTAATCATAATAATAATACATAAATAAATACACAATTTTACATTTTAATAATTATTCGTAACTTTTGACTGGTAATAAATAAATAAATAAATAATAAATAAATACATTTACATTTTAATAATAATTTTAATTGTTAAATACTGTTTTATAATAATAATAATAATAATCCATAAATAAATAAATAACATTATATATGTTATATATAAAAATATAATACTTATCCACAGAGATTTCACAAACTTGTACAATGCTTTTTATTTTGTTTTGAAGTTAATTTAATAGTCTTGTAAAAGGTTAAAATGTATATTGTTAGATACTGTTTAATAATATTTTACACTAATCACCTTTTATTTATTTATTTATTTGGAAGTTCATTTAATTAATAATTCTGTGCCTTTAAGGGTTAAAATATATATGAATATATAAGAAAAAAATTATATTGTTAAATACTGTATTATACTTTTTAGTAATAATAATAATTAATATTATTATTAGTAGTATTAATAATCCGTAAATAAATAAACAACATAATATGTTATATATAAAAATATAATACTTATCCGCAGAGATTTCACAAACTAGTACGAGGCTTTTTATTTTGTTTTGAAGTTAATAGTCCTGCAAAAGGTTAAAATGTGTCTTTAAAGGTTAAAACGTATATAGTTAGATACTGTTTAATAATATTTTACACTAATTACTTTTTATTTATTTATTGGAAGTTAATTTAATAATTCTGTGCCTTTGAGGTTTAAAATATGTATGAATATATAAGAAAACAATCATATTGTTAAATACTGTTTTATAATAATAATAATTATTATTATTATTATTAATACATAAATAAATAAATAACATTATACATATTATATATTAAATATAATACTTATCTGCAGAGATTTCACAAACTAGTACAAGGCTTTTTATTTATTTATTTTTTGAAGTTAATTTAATAGTCCTGCAGAAGGTTAAAATGTGCCTTTAAAGGTTAAAACATATATTGTTAGATACTGTTTAATTATATTTAATCACTATTTATTTATTTATGTGAAGTTAATTTAATAATCCTGTGCCTTTAAGGGTTAAAATGTATATGACTATATAAGAAAAATAATAAGAAGAAGAAGAAGAAGAAGAAAAATATATATTATACATTACGTATTACAGAGATCTCACAAACTCGTACAATGCTTTTTATTTTAAGTTTATTCAAAACGGTTAGCACTCGAATAAGTCACCAGCAAACACATCCCTGATGATCAACCTATTCATTACTTGATCTGAACCATAAGCTAGTCGTCCAAAACGGGGTCAAATCTTAATGTGGGTTCTATAGCGTAATGAATAGACCATCTAGGGCTGAAGTGCTCAGCATAGTGAAGTAAACTCCCTGCAGGTGAAGGATAATAAAATGCGACATGCTGCTTTTCTTCCACGCCGCTGTTATTTACTTAGGTTTTGTTGTGGAAATACTTGTTGTTTTTTGTCTGTTTGCATTAGTTCGTGAATTCAATGCGAAAGACACACTGAATACAGAAAAGGGAACCCAGCTGAGAGGTGAGAAGCCATGCTCAGCTGCTCTGTGTCCCGTACGACCCGAAAAGACCTTTTTATAATAGACAAAGAATGCACACAATGAGCCCAGTTAAGAAACACTCTGTTTTTCATCCACATCGGGAGTTTTTATGAGCCTTCTTGTCTTCCTGCCTTATTTTACGCATTAAAACTGTGGCCTGTCCGCATCTGCTTTCCAAAAATAACATTTCCTTGGCTGCATAATTAGCTGGCCAAATATTTGCGCTGACTAATTTGTCGAGGTATTCTCCTGATGCGTAATCCATTAGCTCCCATCAGGTGCCTTTGTCTCCAATCCAAATGAGGCATTTGCATTTCCTTTGTTATTTAAATCGTGCATTTCCTCCAAACTGTGAGAATTAACTTCCTAATGAACTTCACACAAAAGAGAAGGGACCTCAATTACAAACTCTCTCCTCGGGCTAAACTAATGATGCGAACAAGAGAGACACTTGTCATGATTAGGGGAGTATCGTGAGCCGGAGAATAGGCCACAGGAAGAGATCAGCCGCAGCGATGCTGATGCATTGCTCACAAGCAGGGATTCCAACGGCCTTTGCGTAACAAGGCATGACATTTACGTCTGGCTGAGGATAAAGAGAGAGTTTTGGGGAAATGCAAAATGACGTGGATGCTCAGGCAAGAGATGAGTCTGAAAAACTTGATTTTGACATCAAAAACAAAATGTTTACATATGGGTAGATGACATAAAAATAGCATCATCCTTTTTTCCAACATCAGTTGAATTAAAATCACATTTAAAAGTTACAATTATTTGAATATATAAGGGAAACGTGTAAAAATAATTAAAAAATGTAATCACCTGTTAACTTTTTTGTTTGTTTGTTGTTTGTTAAAAATTATATTGGTAGATGTTATATTATATTCTGGTTTAATATTTTACACTAATCACCTATTACTTTTTTGAAGTTCATTTAATACTCCTGCAAAGTGTTGTTAAGGGTTAAAATTTAAATAAAGATATGAGTAAAAATTATATTGTTAGATACTGTTTTTTTTTTATTATTATTATTATAAAATATTTTAGACAGTTTTTCAATTACCTATTGACTTTTTAATTTGTTTGTTTTGAAGTCTGAAGAAAAAATATATTTTACACTAATCACCTATTACTAACTTTTTTTAAAGTCTTGCAAAGTGCCTTTAAGGGTTAAAATGTATAGAAATATATAAAATATTAAATATAAAAAAAATATATATATATATATATATGTGTGTATATTATATTGTTAGATATGGTTTTCTATTATTATTATTATTATTATTATTATTAGACAGTTTTTTTAAACACCTTTTAACTTTTTTTTTTTTTTTTTTTGAAGTTCATTTAATAGATTTAAGGTTAAAATGTATACAAAATATAACAGGGTTTTTTATATAAATGTATAAATATTTATTTAGTTAGATACTGCTTTCTATTATTATTTTTTTAATCACCTATTAGGTTTTTAATATTAGATTTTTTAGGTTCATTTAATAATCTCAAAAAGTGCATTTATATAAATGTATAAGAAAAATGTATAGTGTTAGATACTTTTTAATATTATTATTATTATTATTATTATTATTATTAAATATTTTAGACCGTTTTTAATCATCTTTTAGCTTTTTAGTTTGTGCGCTTGTTTTAAAGTTCATTTAATAGTCCTGCAAAGTGCCTTTAAAGGTTAAAATTCAATAGAAATGTATAAAAAAATATGATTGATACTATTTAATATTATCATTACATTTTTTACATTAATCACCTATTTATTTATTTTTTAAGTTTATTTAATAGTTCTGCAAAGTGCCTTTAAGAGTTAAAATGTATATAATACATCATTATATATATATATATATATATATATATAATCTTATAATTTATATATAATTTATAAATATATTATATTATATAATATAATAAATATAATAAATATTATATTGTTAGTTTTTCTTCTTCTTCTTCTTATTATTATTATTATTATTATTATTATTTTTTTTTTTAATCCCATATTAGCTTTATATATATATATATATATATAATTTAAGTGACAGTTTTTGTTTTTTGTTTTATTCCACAAATTTTCTGTCTTTCAGTTTTGAGGTTATGAAAAATGCATGTTTAATAAAAAAAAAAACATGATAGAACTAGTAAGGGCATTAAGGTTGCTATATATGTGTGTGTGTGTATATATATATATATATTTTTTTTTTTTTTTTTTTTTTAACTACTCTTTTCAACAAGCCATGTGATTTGAACAAGTCTATCAGGAGTTTAGTCAAATATCTAATCCTAATGTAGGCCTATGCAAAATAATAAATACAAGCGCAACTAGGTATGAAAATGCAGTTTAAAACAGTTTTATATGACGTTTAGCATGCTTTGCTGTGTCATTTGATCAACATAAAGAAAACAAATACATAAAATAAAAAAGTTTTGTACTCTTACATGTAAAAAAACACAAATGACATTGCATGTCATCAACCGCAGGTCCCTCTCTGGTTCTTTTAGCTGTGTCAGGGTCAGCTAATGTTAACCTTAGAGTGAGGTCATCCCCTCATTAGCCCTCACCGATTAGCATAGAAAGTGAATGGCGGGGGATTATAACAGACCCCCCCTCATGTCCTGCTGAGGGTTTGGGATGCCACTCTGAAAAAAGACACCTCAGGAGCCACTGCTCTCCATTTGGTTCTGATCCCTTCCACACGGTGCTAGTACTGCATTACCACTGACCTGAGAGCAGGGGGTTGTGATTGGTCAAAATGACAGGATGTCATCTACCTGAGGCAGCCCACAGTGAGAGGTCACGCCATCCGCACAATCTCATAAAGATAGCACTCATTAAGACTTTAATTACAGTTTCACTAGCAGGATAGGAAGACATGCTGAGAGTCTTTTGTTCTGGCAATCAAGGTGTGTGTACTGAGAAAGAAAGAGAAAGTTTTTATCCAAAGCTGATAGCACATAATTTCCTGTTTTTGTTGAATGCTTTGATTTTTAGCACTGTGTGTGTAAATTAATATGTTATTAAAAATAATACATAAATCAACTAAAAAAAAAAAAAAACGCTACCAGTCAAAATATTTTTTTAAGAAGTCTCTTTTGCCTGGATTTATTTGATCCAAAGTACAGCAAAAACAGTTTACTATTTAAAACAACTGCTTTCTATTTGAATATATTTTAAACTGTAATTTATTCCTGTGATTTTAAAACTGAATTTTTAGCATCGTTACTCCAGTCACATGATCCTTTAGAAATCATTCTAATATTCTGATTTGCTGCTCAAAAAACATTTATTATTATTATTATTATTATTATTATTATGTTGAAAACAGCTGAGTAGAATTTTCTCAGGTTTCTTTGATGAATAGAAAGTTCAGAAGAACAGCATTTATCTGAAATAGAAATCTTTTGTAACATTATAAATGTCTTTATCATCACTTTAGATCAATTTAAGGCATCCTTGCTAAATAAAAGTATAAATTTCTATTAAAAAAATGGATCTTTAGAAAGATCTTTGGATTTTTCTAATCATCAAGGAATCCTGAAAAATCCAGTTTTAAATATTGATGACGGTGATAATACTAATAAATGTTTCTTAAACAGCAAATCAGCATATTAGAATGATTTCTGAAGGATCATGTGACACTGAAGACTGGAGTAATGATGCTAAAAATTCAACTTTAAAATCACATGAATAAATTAGTTTAAAATATATTCAAATAGAAACCAGTTGTTTTAAATAGTAAAAAAAAAAAAAAAAAAAAAGAATGTTTTGCTGTACTTTGGATCAAATAAATGCAAGCTTGGTGAGAATAAATAAATAAATAAATAAAACATTAAAAATCTGCTGTTCAAAAACTTTTTAGTAGTGTAGATCTGTGTGTGTGTGTGTAAAGATGGTTAGTTGATGTTTAAAAAGTCTCATATAAAAGTATTATAATCTTACAACGGTAAAAAATAACTGTTAACAGCTCTTTGGCACAGATTTCTGTTACTATAGTAATTTTAAGGTACGTTATGACACGTCTTGTACAAAGTCATACGTACCTGAAAACGAGGCTCAAAGCGGTTCACTTGTTAATTCCCCGCCTGTCAATCAAGCGCTTCAGCCAATGAGAGAGCGCCCTGTTGGCCCTTCAGCGTTTCCAGTTATCCCGCCCCTCTCTGCGCTACGTCAGCACTCAGACTCAAACATGGCGGTGCCCATAGCCAAGTGCCTGGCAGCTTATGCCTATTTATTACTAATATCTTTAATATTTCCGCTCGCTTTCGCCGACAGCGCTGTCGGGGACTCGCCGCACCGGCGTTTTGAGTATAAATACAGTTTCAAAGGGCCACATCTGACACAGAGTGATGGAACAATCCCATTCTGGATTCATACTGGGAGTAAGTTGATAGATTCTGTCCTCTCTCATCCATCTGTATTAATGTCTGTCATCTGTCAGGATGTTTAGTCTGTGCAGATACGTGTAGTTTAAATACCCCTTTAAATCTATGTGAAGCTGCATTATTATTGGTGGTGCAATATTATTGAATGAATGATGAAGACTTGCATTGCTTTTTTTGCATTAATGTAAAAATTGTGATATTTTGTAACATATTTTAAAATAAACTATTAATATTTTTTAAAAATCAGTGCACTACCTCAGTTTTTATATGTTTGTTTGAGTGCCAGCTGTGTTTTTTTATGGTGTGTTGAGAAATCAGCAGCTGCTTCTTAATAAGAAGTGTTATGTTGATTAGTCATTCGACTCACATAATCATTTTTGATGCACAGTCTTGGTGACATCGATAAAACTGTGAATAATAAATATATGCATGCAGTTTCACAGCTGACATGGCACTAGTTTTCCTAAAGGGTTAAACAAATCTGTCTCGGCGTGTGCGAAGAGCAAAGTTCTGTTTTGCAACACTTCCCAAGTCTCTCAATTGCGCTGCACGTATTAGCCGGCAGGAGCAATAAATGCTGTTTATTTAGTCCTCAGATTTATTGTTGTAGTTTCTGTCATGATCTGTTTAAATAGATTTATCACAATAGAGAAGTACGCTGTCAGGGAAGTCTGTACTTATAAACCTGGCATTGTGCCAGATATCACAAGGGTGTGTGATGGTGAAATATGTAATGTAAATGCTTTCTATATCCAATAATGTAAGCTATACTGATGGGTTTGGAAAGTAGCAAATGCTCAGAAACCAGCTTTCTTACCTCAGCTCATCCTGGTTTTGAGAAACAAGCATTTAATATAAAAAAAATTAATTGCATTCTGTCTTTTCTTCAGATGCCATTCCTAGTTCGGATCAGATCCGAATCACCCCATCTTTGCGGAGCCAGAAGGGTTCGGTTTGGACAAAAAGCCCTGTACGTTTTGAACACTGGGAAGCTGAAGTGGCATTCCGTGTGTCTGGACGAGGACGTATGGGAGCAGATGGATTGGTAAGAGGGGGGAAATTATTTATTAAATATTTTTCTAATAAATATAATATAAAATAACTATTTATATATGTGAGCCTCATTTCTACGTTTGTGGCTGTAGGCATTTGTAAGCACACAGAAGCACAGGCATAAATTGTTAGCGTTATGACGGTGGAGGGTCATGTTGACCCTTTTAGGGCTATGACAGCCTTGAGCTAGTGTCACAGGTTAAATCCCAGATTGTGTGATATATGAGCTAAAATATGACTGATAGAAGCCTTTTGAGATCTTAAGTTAAGCATTTACACAAGTAGCACACTAGAAATTGCTTTGGTTGCACCCTTTGTTTAAGTTAAAAAAAAAAAAAGTCTTCTATGTATTAAAGTTTGTTATGCTACAAAAAAAAGGTAATTGCTATTTAATTTTTTTTTTCATTGTACAATTCTGATTTTATTTATATATATATATATATATATATATATATATATACATACACACACTCATACTACCATTCAAAAGGTTTTGTAATATTTTTGATCAATTAAAAACTACGATTTACGATTTAATTTATTATTAATTATTTAATTAATTTAATTGATTTATTGTCAATATTGGAAACCTGTGATAATTCTTGAATAAGAAGTAAAAAAAAATATAATATATTTTGTAAATATATATATACTACCATTTGGGGTCTGTATTTTTAAGACGGGTTTTTTTTTTCGGCAAGGATGTTAAATTAATGAACAGTGATGATACAGACTTGTTATAAAATGTTAGAAAATATTACTTTTTTAAATAAATTCTGTTCTTTTTTTATTTTTTATTCATCAAAGAATCCTCAAAAAAGTATCTCAGGTTCCAAAAAAATATTAAGCAGCAAAACTGTTTCTAACATTGATGATAAATCAACATATTGTTAATAAATCAGAATGATTTTTGAAGGATCATGTGACACTAAAGACTAGAGTAATGGATGATGAAAATTTAGCTTTGCATCACATGAATAAATTATGTTCTACAGTATATTCAAATAAAAAACATTACTTTAAATTGTAATAATATTTCACAATATTACTGTTTTATTCTGTGTTTTTGATCAAATTCATGCAGCCTTGATGAACAGAAGAAACATCTAAAAAAAAAAACATTAAAAATCTTACTGATCACAATTTGTCCAAATTCTGAAATATAAACTCACAGTTACAAGAATTATGAGATAAAGTCACAATTACCTTATTCTTTTATTTTATTTTTTGATTCCTTGGCAGAAACAAGCTTCCATACTATTTATTTACTCAAAACTGCAGTAAACCTTTTTTTTAAATAATAATATCACAACTTAAAGTAACTGTTTTCTATTTTAAGATAATATAAAATGTCGTTTATCCCTGTGATGCAAAGCAGAATTTTCAGCATCATTACTCCAGTCTTTAGTGTCACATGATCCTTCAGAAATCATTTTAATATGTTGATTTGTTTCTCAACAAACAATTCTTATTGTCATTGTTGAAAACAGTTGTACTGCGTATGATTTTTGTAGAAACCATTTTTTTCCAAGATTCTTGGAATCCCTGCATTTTGCTAATAAACATGACATTTAAAACTTGTACACGACACAAGTGCAAAACTTTAGCTGACGTGTGAAGGACACACGTGTGAAACAGAAACTGCGAAACAGTCAAGCAGAATGGCAGTGTGCCTACTTCCTGTAAAGTCATATCTAGAGATCAGAAAATCATAAGGACTTGAAGGTGGGAAGTTTTCACTAAAAGCATAGAAATAAGCTAACAGCCACCTAGAACACCTGCATAGTCATGCCCGGGCAACCACCCAGGACATCCTAGCATTGTGGCGGCAGTTTTGCATGGGCACACAACTGTCACATTTTCTTCATAAGATGTAAAAATCTAGTTATATGTTACTATTATTGCTTTTCACAAACCATGAAATTGTAGGTTTACATATCAAGCTCACTGTGATTCATTTCATGATTCATCATGAGCTTATCATGATGCATCATGAGTTTTCTTAAATTGTTAAAAGTCATTAGGTTTAGATATTTCATCTTATCACAGGCAGTTCTTTTTGCACAGAATAAACCTATTTTATCTGGAAAAGCATCCATAGGTCAGACTTGATAAATTCAGGTTGTTCGACATTTGCGGTGTAGAATGAGCAATTAAAATGTAGTGTTGTACAAGTAACATGTGCTTTCTTTGAATTGTCCCACAGTCCAGTGGAGCAGACCACACTGATCTCAAGCACCACTTACCAAATTACCCATGCTCACTGAAGAGAGCCTGATGTGTGTGTGTGTTTCTGTGTTCTGTAGGCCATATGGTTCACGGCCGGTCAAGGTCTGGAGGGTCCTGTGTACGGGGCCGCTGATCAGTGGAACGGCGTGGGAATATTCTTTGACTCTTTTGATAATGATGGAAAGGTGATTACACACAAGTATAATTTTAAATATTGCATTTTATTTTTTAGAATTTTATTTTAGTTTTATTAATTTCTTTTATTATTTAAATGTGTAAAAATAATAAATTATATCAAATGTTATTCACAATTGTTGAATTAAATCTAATTATTTAAAAATTAGATTTAATTAAATTAAAAAGCTAGGATGTAGTATATTAAAAATTGCTCAAGTTGCATTTTTGCTAAATGGAATTAACATTAAAAATGAAAACAAACAATTTGACTTTTAAAGGCATTACATTTTTTTTAACTAGTTTTTAAAATAATTTTGGGGCTTTTCTTAGCAAATTTTAATGTTTGATTAATCAGCATGGTTGTTTTTAATCTTTTTTTTTTTAGCCTTAAAATTTATTGTAGCTATTAGTTAATTGAAAAAATATTTTTAACACTTGCTTGTGTCAGTAAAATGCCGTTTTTTGTTTTTGAACGATGTGCCTTTTTCAGTCAAAACATCTTAAGGTAGAGCTAAATATATATTTATCAACAGATTATGATTATGTGTTTTGCGTTTGCCTCAGAAACAAACATCAGTGCACCTCAGTAGATTTGTTTTTTTGTTTCCTAAATGTACTAAATAAGGATTATGTCTCTCTTCTCTGTGACTTTGCTATTGTAGAAAAACAACCCTGCTGTCCTGGTGGTGGGAAACAATGGAAAACTTATTTACGACCATCAAAAGTAAGTAAACATATCCTCCTCCTTGCTGACATCAGCGCTCTCATTTTTACAACTGAAAGGAGATTAGGAAATATGATTATTTATGAGAGAGAGAGTCTAATCCTCTGTCTGTCTTAATCTGAGTGCAGTAACAGTGAAAGCATTAAATTAGATCTGTGAGCCAGCGGGAGAGAGCTGTCAGCAGCATATGTGCTAGACATATAGAAAAATACCCATAGGGTATAGGGTAATGCATTGTGTTTCCTTCTGGAGCATCAGTGAGCGTTTAAACCATCTGTAATAGTTGCATATGAGTCCCTCAGTTGTCCTCGGTGTAAAAAATGGATCTCAAAATCATACAGTCATTAAGAATTGACTGTATGTAAACTTAAGTACGGTCATTTTTTATAAATTCAACTATTATTTTCCATTGTGGACTATATGTAAACCTCTTTTTTGTGAAATATCTTATTAAGGTAAGTACTAAATAAAAAATAATGTGCATTTTATATGATCCCTCTTATTTTGGTAAAATAATTAACATTTTGCAGATTCTGCAAGGTGTATGTAAACTTTTGACTTCAAATGTTTATACTAAACCATATTTTTCCTTCAGTGATGGCACAACCCAGTCTCTCGGTACATGTCTAAGAGACTTCAGAAACAAACCTTACCCTGTACGCGCCAAAATCACCTACTACAAGCGAACTTTATCGGTAGGTCAAATTTATATCATCAAACAACCAATAATAATGCTCAAAATCGATTAATTCTAAAGAACTAACTAAAATTTGACCTTTTGACTATGATGAGAGAAGTTAAAATTAAAATCTAAAATTTCCAAGCTATAATAACATCTGAATTGTTCTCAATAATTTCAGGTTTTCATCAATAATGGTTTTACTCCTGATAAAGACGATTATGAGTTCTGCACCAGGGTTGAAAACATGATCATTCCTGAGACTGGTTATTTTGGCATCTCTGCGGCCACCGGAGGACTTGCAGGTATGGGATAAACATAACCAAATTTAGTTAAGAGCTTTCTATTTCAAATTGAAAGTCCGGTGTTTTCTTTGTTATCCTTCAGCTGGATCAACTATCAAGAAAATAGATGGCTTTCAACCATGAGAAGTCATAGTTCACCCAAAAATGAAAATTCTATCATCACTCGCCCTCAAAAACACAAAAGAAGAAATTTTGAAGAATGTTGGTAACCAAACAGTTACCGGTAGCCATTGACTTTCATTGTATTTTTTCTTCCACTCTATGGAAGCCTATGGCTACCGTGAACTGTTTGATTACCAACATTCTACAGAAAATCATCTTTTGTGTTCAACAGAAAAGAGAAACTCATACAGGTTTGGACTAACTTGAGGATGAGTAAATGATGACAGAATTTTCATTTTTGAGTGAACTGTACCTTTAAGATATAAAACGTAATCTAAGAAATAGTTTGTAGCATTTATCCACCTTATTCTTTCTTTAAGAGCAGGCACAGCCATTTGTAAATTTTATGGGTCTGGCTTCCGGTCTCATCTGCATCCAGCTATTTTTAGCTGTGCAAAACGCACGTTTTGCTGCTTGATATTGCAAATAGTCATGTCTTACCATATTATTTTAATGTATTATCTTAATTATGAGCACACTGGTTTGTAGTGCAAACAGTTTCACCATTTGCTGCACGTTGTTGTTCTTATTCTCCTTATTTTCATATAGTGGCTAATGAACCGGAAGCATTGAATAATAAGGTGGATAGCTAAAAGAAGCAGTTTTATACTTCAAAACATGTTTGGTATTTCTGGTGCTAGTGAAATTGCACACTACAGCATAAAAAATATGGCTAAACTTTTTTTTTTTTTTTTATTATTATCCCCAACAGATGACCATGACGTTCTGTCATTTTTGCTGTTCAGACTTACCGAGCCTGGGCAGAATCTGGTACGCACTTTTTTTCTCCCCGCACAGTCGCGAACACACATTTAAGTATGATTAAAAAGAATCGGCCATACTTATTTCATAAGTGTCCACCTCTTACTCCATCTCTCTTGTTCATTATAATTGGAGTATGCGTAAGTGTGTCTATGTGCGTGAGTGGGTTTGAATGTGTGTTTTGTGTCTTTCTATAAAGCCTCCCCCAGAAAAAGAGATTCCCAAAGAGGAGAAGGACAAGTACCAGGAGGAATTTGAGAATTTCCAACAAGAGCTGGACAAAAGGAAAGAGGAGTTTCAGAAAGAGCACCCTGATGTCCAGGGGCAGCCCAGTGAGTTGCTCTCATTCTGTCTGAAGTTTTGACCTCAGACGCACATTCAGCTTTAGGTTTTCATGATGTTCATAGTCAAAAGAAATGTCCTGGCATAAAAAAAACATCTACAATGATGAAATATTTTTTGTAAAAACACTTTCTTTTCCTATACATTTTCATAAATTCTCCTCAGATCTTAGATCTGATTGGACGAGGTAGATTTTATTGCAACAGTTATTTTTTTTAGCCTAGATATATATAGATATGTAGATATAGATATAGATATATATTTGTTTATTTATTCTATTGTATTTTTTTAACTATGCTAAATGGCTTACAAAACTTAGTTGTTTAAAGATGAAAAACCCATATTTGTAGAAAAACATCTGTTCAGTGTTTCTCTTCTGGCAGTTGAGGACCTGTTTGAAAGCGTTAACGACCGGGAAATCCGTCAGGTGTTTGAGGGGCAGAATCGAATCCACCTGGAAATCAAGCAGCTGAACAGACAGCTGGCTATGATTTTGGACGAACAACGCCGTTATGTGTCAGTCATCACAGAGGAGATCGCTAAACGCTCGTCACAAGCACAGTCAGGACAGGTAAGACATGACAAATGCAATTGAAATATGGCAAAAATACATTTTACTGTGTATTAAAACACTAACTTTAACCAGATTTTGTTGCTTTCTCAGTTTGTGAAGCACTAAAATTATATGATTGCTTTTGATACTTAAAAGTGATTTATCTAATTTACCAGTTAGCCTGACTAATAATTACATGCTTTATTTAGGCTCCCAGTCATGAAATGGAAACCATTGTTAATACACAGCATGAGGTTTTGAGGAACCTTGATGAAGTAAGGTAAGTCCCCAATGAAACAACTGTATTATTACGGTATTTATGAAAAATAAGTCACACCTTCAAATTTGCGTTGTTGAGAAAAGCACATAAGTTGCATCAGTATATAAGTCACATTTTAATGTCATCTCGTCATGTTTCATATGGATTACATAATCTGAGAATATTTGATTTCTTTTTGAATTGGTTCATTTAAAAGTAGACATTTCACTCTTTATTAGGACTGCCCCCTAATAGTCGACTAACCATTGGTCGACCAAAATTTTATTACTCGCTTCGTTGCAGAAACAAAAAATTCTACGCATTTCCAAAGTCACGCAGTCCGTGACAAACTGATTGTTAAGGGCTGGTCTATGTGGTAATACAGTACTCAGGCAGGACGTCCAAACACTCGACTATCATTTAAAAATTTTACATATGGCTTGTCATCTGAAATATCTAAATGTGTTAGCAACCTTACATGGCCGCTCAGTCTAAAGTTAACCTGGAAAAATGTGTGCTATTGAAGTGTCTGTGCTGAATGTGGAAGCTGAACAGTAGCGTGTTTACTGTATAACAGGTGGAGCCGCTGGTGCGGTCACTTGCGTTTAAAATGGTCCCCTTTTTGGTCATACAGATAAGAGTAATACATCTTTAGAATCTGTAAAGACTCTACATTTATTTGTGTGCATGCACAATAACAACAAAACATTGCGCTTTTGTAAAATAATGAAAGCAAACAGGAGGCGCTTTCTGCCGTCTCGATCTCTGTGAACTTGAGCGCCAAACTCCAAATCTCTGTCTTTGTGTGTAGTTTTCTTACATATCTTACATCTATAGAGAGCAAAATGTCTACATTCAAATGAACCAATTCAAATAGGAAACATATATTCTCAGATTATGTAATCTGTATGAAACATGCATACAGGCGCATTCATTACTGTGGAGATGATGAGTCAGTGTCGCCGAATTCATCTCTTAAGATGAAAAAAAAAGAAAGCACTAGTGTATCAATACATTATTAAAATGTTAATGCATTCTCCTTACCGTTTTTCCCTGACACATTCATTATTATTATTAGATTAGAGCGCTTATTAGGTTATGTAGGCAATTAAAGGCTCATTATATTACATTATAATGGTTTATTAATAAATGTTTGATTAGTCGATTAATGCTTAAAATGAATGACTACTAGTCGAGACGGTAGAAAGCGCATCCTGTTTGCTTTCGTTATTTTACAAAAGCACAACGTTTCGTTGTTATTGTTATAGTTTTTTTTTTTTTTTCTAAGCGACTAAACTTTTTGTCGACCAAGCCTCTTCTCGTCAACTATTAGGGGACAGCAAACTTTAAACAAATGTATTTTTATTTAACCTAAAACTAACTAATAAAAAACTAGTATGGAAAATTCCTAGCCAATAAAGTGTTAAATCGCATCCAATATCTGAGTGAAACAACTACTTAAAGGCCTTAGCGCATTACACGCCTTTGCAAAAGACTGAACAGCGCAAGAGATTAGGTTTTGTCTGTAAACTTCCTGTTTGTTGTGTCTCTACATAAAGATCTAAAGATGTTCCTTGTTTAATCCAGATTAAATACATTTGCTTGTTATTCTGTTGTTGGCAGCATTGTTTTTTTGTTTTGTTAGCGGGCAGTTGTTTGTTTTCCTCCAGGTATTTTTGAAGCGAGGTGTAGACGAACAAGGATTAAAGCACAAAGGCCAAATCAAACAATAAGGCTTTGGGATTAGACACCAAAATACAGCATTTAAAACTCTTTAACTGCGCAAGGAGAGGATTAGCCCACAAAAGACTGTTTTTACAACTCTTTAACTCAGATGTGTCCAAACTATAATGATTGTTAAACCGATTTTCAGAACAACACTTACCAGAGGTTTTGTTGTTAGGGATTTAAGCAAGAGATTTGTTTGTAACGGATGCATTTAGATTAAGAGTTAAGTTGCAGAAGTGCATTGTTTGAAAGTTTTAAAAACCTAATTACGTCCTATATTTTATTAAAACTGAATTTAACCACAACAGGAAAAGCTTTATTCATATCTGCGCCATCTTGAACCATTCAAGACATTTTTCTCTATGTCATCAAGATGCCGTCTTTGTTCACTATTTAGAGCATATGCAAATATTGTTACTTTTAATTTTAACATAATATAGTCTTTATCAAAATGGCAGAATTGAGGCCACATTGTCGTCCTATTGTCGGAAAGACGTTGAAAAGGTCAGTAATCTGTCGATTGTTCATTTAGGCTAATCCTATTTAAACAGCATTTGGTCCGCAACAAACAAATGCTCAGCTCGATCAAATTCATCTTATAGATTATGTACATATTACTATCTTAACCTTTACTTTTTTATATCATAATTTCATTTTACTCATCTTAGCCCAACTTATCTGATAAAAAAATAATAATAAATCACCTTCTTTAGACATATAGGTCATTTGAAGTGGATAAAGATTACGGGGAGAGGGTTACTAAATGTTCACTTTTTGCCTCAAGGGAGATTTGTGTCTAATTTTTTTTTTTCTCCCTTAAGAAACAAATTTGATTCTGTTTAGGCACCTTATGGGCCTCTGTTTGATGGATTATATGCGCATCTTTAAATATATCCATCATACACCAGCGAATACACGGTCTGCTTCTGATTGCTTTCTTATCTTTGTAATTCCCCAAGGAGTCTGTACTTATGACTTACCAAACGTTTTCATTTTGTCCGTCCCATCATATTTTTTTATCCTAGTAATCATCTTAGAATTCTGAAGACGATATCCAAAGGAATGGGGTTCAGATAATACATGATCAGTAAAAAAAAAATGCAAGTTAAGCAGAGAAATTATCTATAATTTAAAGATGTGTTCCTGATTAAAAGGTTAAGCTGTGCGTTGCTCTTTTTTTTAATATGCTGACCATAAATTTGACCTTATTTGGATTTTTAAAAAATTACTGTATATTAAAAGAAAGTTCTGATGATACATTTTTAATTAAATTAAATTTACATAAAATGTTTCTGTAATTCCCATAGTGACTGTTATAAATGTATCTTTTTTTTATGTAAGATTTGTATAATATTCCATCTTTAATGATCATTTTAAGCACACCGCGCTTATAGCCAAATGAAAGTGTCCCCTTGAGGAAAGCTGTGGCATGGCCTGGGTGTTTCTTAATCATCTGAAATATGTTTAAGAAAGGGACCATGTTTTTTAGGAAGATTAATTTAGCAATCATTGCTGCTTGAGCTGCATGGTAATTTCATTTTTTCTATGAGGCTGAGGGATATATGGCCTTTTGGGAGAGTTAAGAGGAGGCTTAAAAGATTAGATTGGGACAATTCACTGTAATATTAAGATTAAGATTTTCTTGGCTGAAGACCTTGGACGCAGCAGTCATTTGCCAGTGTAATCAGGGACACCAGCGTTTGCATGCAATGTTATCAAGATACCACTAGAGGTGTGGGAGAGGCTCAAAAACAGTTATATCAGCCAGAGCTGAACAACAAGTGATTTATTTTATTTTACAGATTACTATTTTGCTGGTGGATATTTGTCATAGTCGTGTAAAAATTAAAGGATTAGTTCACTTCCAGAATAAAAATGGCCTGATAATTTACTCACCCTCATGTCATCCAAGATTTTGTCTTTCTTTCTTCAGTTAAAAGTAAAGGTTTTGAGGAAAACATTCCAAGATTTTTCTCCATATAGTGGACTTTAATGGGTTGAAGGTCCAAATTACAGTTTCAATGCAGCTTCAAAGGGCTCTACACGATCCCAGCCGAGTAAAAAGATCAGATAAGATAAGATACGGGTCTTATCTAGTGAAACGATCATTTATATACTTTTTAACCACAAATGCTCATCTTGCACTAGTTTGACTTCATGCATTGCATAATCACATTGGAGAGGTCACACGTGGTTAGTTCTTCGTCTGTGTGCTTCAATTAAAAAATGTAGGATACAGCTCATTTTCTCCTCCAACATCGTTGTTGTACCTTTTTTGTAAAGAGTGTTTCACTTTCTTTGCACGTTTGCTTTGTAAACACCGGGTCGGTACTTTCGCCTACATTACAGGTGCCTGTTACGCAATGCATGAGGTCGGGCTAGTGCAAGATGAGCATTCGTGGTTAAAAAGTATAAAAAAAATGACACATTTTTTAGAAAATGACCAATCGTTTCGCTAGATAAGACTCTTATTTTTCAGCTGGGATCGTGTAGAGCCCTTTGAAGCTGCATTGAAGCTACAATTTGGACCTTCAACCCGTTGGATCCCATTGAAGTCCACTATATGGAGAAAAATTAATAAAAAAAAAAAAAGACTTAATTTCTTTCGACTGAAAAAAGAAAGACATGAACATCTTGGATGACATAGGCGTGAGTAAAATATTAGGAAATTTTTATTCTGTGAACTAATTAAGTGAACTAATCCTTTAAATTTCTGGCATTTAAAAAAAAGTCATATTGAAATAGAATATTTATCTGTTACTCCAAACCTGAATTATCCATTGCAACGCATTGAAATGTTAGAAATGTCATTTATATATATATATATATATATATATATATATATATATATATATATATGAGTTACAGTTACTAGTTTATTCTCACAAATATATACAAAAGTATAATTTTATTTTATTTTAATATATTATAGTAGTAATAGTAATTAACTAATTACTATATATATATTTAAAGTTTAAATATATCAAATAACTTGGATGCCCCCAATATTAAATATGTTAAATGAATGAAATTTAGATGAAATAAATAAAATTTTTAGTTTACTCACCAGAATAATATTAAAAATCTGATATACGATTATGATTATTATTATGATAATTTAGTTTTAAACTTTAGCAGTTAGATCTTTAGTAATTAGAATAACCATGTATGAATGCATATTTGTTACGTTGACTGAACTTAGGACTGGTGGTGGCGCTTAAGATATTTTGTAATGTAGTGTTTCTATAAAAAAAAGGGGAAAAAACTAAAAATTATTCTGATAAGAAAACAAAGCTACTACGAATTCTACTATTAATAACAATTTAAAAGCACTAAGGTCTAATGAGCTGCTGGATTCATGAATATTAATCACATTGTCTGTGTTCGCTCAAACTGATTTGATAGGTGAGCGCCAGCCAATGAGATGTGCCGATTGCACATTAGTTCCGCCTACTACCGGAGAAACCGGCAGTTCTTAAAAGCTGAAGAATTCCAAAGGAACTCCGTTATTTTGAAAGGAAAATAAGATGAACTGAAAAATACAATTATAATAATATAATAAATTATAGTAATGGCGTATTTTATTGTCAGTTACGGGGGAAACAGTAATTCGGTTGATTACTCGTTACAGAAAAAATAACGCCGTTAGTAATGCCGTTTATTTATAACACCGTCATTCCCATCACTGCATATAAGTCTGTTAGTTCCAAGGATTGGTGCACGACAAGCTGCAATTTCTTTAATACTTTGAGTGAGGATATTAAGTGCGAATCATCTTTTTGCAAACTCATGTCTACAATAGAGAAATAATGTCATGCAATCCAAAAACATGAGCTTTGTCTTTGAATCAGATCCGCTTAATGCTGTTTTATGCATTTAAAACATAGATTAAGTCTTGCGACACTCGGTCTCAGAGGAATTGATTGTTTGATGAGATCCTCTTGTATGACATACTGTTCCCTTGTAGAAAAACATCTGCATCTGAAACCGTCTGGCATGCACAATTTGAAAATGTTAAACTTTTCTTCTTGAATAATTAATAATATTTTACAAGCTGTCGGACTCATTAATGTTTTTAAAGCGTGATGGCAAATGAAGCATTGCACTAATGTTTTGTTGTGGTTTGTAGGAACACATTGTCAGGCTCACTTAAGCAGTTGGCGACGGGTCAGCAGCAGGGTAACGTTGGCGGGCTTGGATCATATGAGACGGTCCAGCATTTCAATGACATTAAGGAGCATTTGCATGTTGTCAAGAGGAACATCGAACACATAATTCAGAAAAATGCGGTAAGTTCAAAATAAACCAGCATTTCTGCATTAGCACAGTATATGTGAGTCTTAGCTGACAAATAATCACAGTTGCAATCAATAGGCAAACCATCTTGTTTTCTTTTTTGTTGACTTGGTATTTTATTGGTATGCTAGGCTTATCATAGTAAACTAAAACCATAAAAAACTTAAAATAATATGAAAATAATAATAAAAAATAATTAAATTAACTTAAACGGAGGTAAAATATACTTGTTTTATTTCAACCGTTGCCAAGCCAGACTTATCAATTTATTTTTTAACTTGATGTACTAAAATAACTGAAATAAACAATATTGAAAATGATGTGGACATTAAATAATAGTAATAGTAATAGTAATAGTAATAATAATAATGCACAACAAAATGAAACTTTAAAATTAAAATGACAACAGAAATATAAAAATAAAGACTAATTTGAAATATGAATAAAAAATTATAATAGAATCTCAGTGATACTAAAATAACACTGATACTGTTTTTTTTGTTTTGTTTAATATTTATTAAAATGTTTTTTATAATTATATATTATAATACATTATGATGTAGTATATAACTGTAATGTAATATATAATTTTATATTTAAATTATACTTAACACTGATGCTTATATTGTAAGGTTTTTTTTATATTTATTTAAAAAGTTAAATATTTATTACAATTATTTACAATTTTATTATATTAGATTAGATTAGATTAATGTTGATACTTTTTTTACAAGTTTTTTTTGTTTAATATTTCTAAAAATATTATTTTATAATTATAATATATTAGTATAACTGTAATGCAATATATAACTTTATTATATATTGTATTATATTATATTATGTTATACTAGAATAACACTGATACGTATATTGTAACAAGTTTTTTGTTTAATATTTATTACAAAATGTAAAATTATTTTATTTTATTTTATAATTTTATGTTTTGTTGTTATGTTATGTTATGTTTGTTATATTTAATCCTGTCAAAATGCGATTAATCACATCCAAAATAAAAGTTTGTGTTTATATAACATGTGCATGTGCTGTGCATATATATATATATATATATATATATATAATTTACATATAATATAAATCATATATAAATATGAATACACATGTGTGTAAATATTTATTAAATATATCCATGTATGTTTGTGTATTTATATATACACAGCACATATACATATATTATGTAAAATCAAACTTTTATTTTGGATGCAGTTTATCATGATTATGTCAATTTGACAGCAGTATTATATTGTGTTATATTTTATTAGAATAACACTTATATTGTAAGTTTTTTTTATATATTTATTAAAATGTTATTTTATAATTATAGATTACAAAACAATATTATATTATATTATATTATATATTATATTGTATTACTTAATACATTTCATACATTACATCACCTAATAGAATGTCTAGTCATTTACCAATCCCCCCTTCACTCATACATGTGGTTTCTCCCTTTTTTTTTTTTTTTTTTTTTTTTTTTTTTTTTTTTTTGTTTTTTTTTTTTTTTAAGGAAAAAAAAGTCGATAACCCCCTTTTTTGTTCACCATCTTTAGAATCCAGCAGAGAAGGTGAAATGTCCTGAACTTCCTGCTTTACCCACCTGCCTCTCCACCACACACTTTGTGATCTTCATCGTCATTCAATCCCTCCTCTTCTTCGGCTACATTATGTACAAGTGAGTGTATTTTTATGTTGCAGTCAAGCTTTTGAAGAGATATATAAATGTTAAAAGATGTTTTGGTAGTTAAAGTACTGAAATCTTTCCCAATTTCTTTAAATTAAAAACTCTCTTGTTCATATAATGAAAAAGCAAGATGGAAATCACTCAAAAGAGACATTTTGTATGCATGGGACAAAAATGAAGAATATTTTTCAGAGTTTGTAAAATAAAGGGTCATAAATTGCTTAGTGTTTTTAATTTTTCTTTTTTTTCCTACTTCCAGGAGTCAGCAGGAAGCAGCAGCTAAGAAGTTTTTTTGATGACTGGTAGCTCTTGGTAAACACAGCACAACATGTAAATTGTCCGTTTTTGTTAATTACCAGTTTGTTTGTTTTCTGTTTGCAAACTGTAAATTATTATACTTGAAAACTAAAGTATTTTGTTTGAGATTTTTTTTTTTTTTTTTTTTTTTTTTTAATTCTTGATTTTTAATTTGATCAGAGTTGTACAGGAATGAATGACTGCTCTTTTCCAAGTGTGTGTGGCATTTGCAATGGACGATTCCTGAATACGATGTAATATATTCTTAAGAGGCCTGACATTATATTTACTGTTCAATACTGGTCCAGGAATCATTTCATAAACTCAATGACTGTCCCAGGAATGTTCTGAACTGTGGTAAAAAAAGTAATTGCAATAGGATCAAGTATTTTAACACATTCCCTTTGGTAAACCACTACAGTAAGGCAGATTTTTCCATAAAAAGTGTTAAAGCTTTATTGTATTGGTCAAAGCGAGAACCTAAATTTGTGAATGTGTATTTTGAATCTTTAAAAAAAACAAAAATCTTTTTCTTCTCAAACAATTTACATAAAACACAAATCCAATGACTTTTCGTGTTGTCTTGTTTTTATTGAAATATATATATTTCAATAAATATAAGCTGGAAATATAAGCTGGAGGCTTTGAGCTCCTGGATGCAGATGTAAGTGTGTCTGACAGGGCCGGCCTCATGTGGGGGATTATGTAAGGACCCCAACCGTGAGCCTCAGCGCTGCTCTATGGAAGCTTCTATGACCCGGGCCATCGTTAGGGATTAGATCAGAGACAGAGGGCTTTAACACACTTTCTCCACCTTTATTCAGCTCCGGTCATCACAAACAACTGATTGCATGTTGGTTTAAAGGATGTCAGTCAACGGTGAATGAGCAGAAGCGATTGCAGTCCAGAATGTTTTGAAAAATACAGGCTTTATTCATTTTATTATTTAAGCTTAATTAAAAAAAAATATATATATATTTTTTTTTACAGATTTTTTTTTCTTTTACAGATACAGATTTTTATTTATTTATTTTTTTTTTAATTGTTTATTTTGTTTTGTTTTGTTTTATTTTATTTTTGTCTGCATTTCTGTAGTGGAAAAAAAAATGTGATCGTAATCCAGTTAGTTTATAAAGGGATAAATATTTTGTAAATGAGAAATATTAAAAAATATCGATTTATTTTATTTTTGTTTCCATTTCTCTGTAAGAGAAGAAAAATGTGATTGCAATCTAGAATGTTTTGAAAACAACAGGCCAGTTAGTTTATAATATGGCATAAATATTTTGTAAATTGGAATAAGTTAAAAATACTGATTTTTATTTTATTTTATTTTATTTTTGTCATTGGATAAATGTTTTGTTTAGGGAAATGTTAAAAATCTTGAATATATTATATTATATTATATTATATTATATTATATTATATTATATTATATTATATTATATTATATTATATTTTGGGAAATGTTAAAATACAGGTTTTTATTTTATTTTTATTTCATTTTTTAAATTTTATTTTAATGAAATTTTATTTTTCCCTGAAAGAAAAATATACGATTTCAATCCATAAAAATCACTAAAAAAAATCTGGCTATTTAATTTAGAATGGGATAAATGTTTTGTTTTGGAAAATGTTAAAAATACTGAATTTTATTTTATTTTATTTTATTTTATTTTATTTTATTTGGGGAAATTTAAAACTAAATGTTCTAATCTTATTTAATTTTGATTTATTTATTTTGGGAAATGTTAAAAATACAGACTTTTTTATTTTATTTTATTTTATTTTATTTTATTTTGGGAAATAAAAATACCAATTTTTATCATTTAGTTTATAATGGGATAAATGTTTTGTTTTGGGAAATGTTAAAAATACAGTATTTTATTTTATTTTATTTTAATTGTTTTAGCATCCTGACAAACCTGCAGGTGTGTCAAATAGTGCAACATTAACTAATCCTCAAATCCTTTGTTACATCTTTTAGTTTTTTAGTTTGTGTGCTATATTAATGATCCATGACACAGAAAGTTACCACAGCTACGATCAGAACGACTCTTTAGATGCTACAGGCCGTCACTGTCCTCGTTACTAGCGTCCATTTGTGATGTTAGAGTATTGCACCAATGATTCTCAGTGCCAATAATCCACCAGCCGTTCCCTCCCTCTGTCTCTCTTCGCTCTCAATCACTGCTCTATGGCTTGATTGCATACTCTCGCTCTCTCCCCACCCCTCCTCTCTCTTTTCAGGGGATTACACAGAGACGTGTCGTGTACGTTTAGCACATCTGTCACTCCATCCCACCATGCTGTGCGATCAATCCAGCACGAGCTCGCTGGCCCCTAACAGGACATGCAGTTGTGAATCATTTCAAATGGTCTCCACTACATTTTAATCACTTAGTTACTTTAGTATACTTTGGTTTAATTTATTCTTATTAAGTTATCTTATTTACATTTGTTGCTGTGACTCATTTCATTGCACTTCCTGTATGAATAGTAGTTGTGCCCTTTCAAGGCAACCATATTGTTACCTGATGTAAATTCACGTTTTAAGAACTTTATCCACAACAATTCACTCTTAAAATGACCTTCCCTTCAGGAATAATAGTTTTCGACGTATTTATGTTTCTAATAGACCCATAATGTGGGGACACAATGATGTCCTTATTGCTGTAAGTGTCTTCACCTTGGACAGGCATTGTCAGACCGTGTCGGAGCTTTAATAGGCGATAATCGCCTCACAAAACGAGAGTTGTTTTGTCAGATAATAGTCAAACTACAATATGAATTGACCTGAGGTACTTGTAAACTGCGAATAATAAAGTGAGACCTTTTGGTAATTATGTTTTTACACGGGTCATGGGAGTTCGTAAGAACACAAGTTCGTATGTACACCACCTTGGATTGTTTTAAGCTGCTTTTACCGCAAAAGGGATATAAAAACGTGTAAACTACAAACAATGAAATAAAATTAGACTTTTCAGTAATTGTTGAGCTTATTTACAAGGGTCATGGGAGTTCGAAGGATTGAAGATGCTTGTTGCATGTTGCAAAATGCGTTGTTTATTTAGTACTGACATTTACATATAGTCCACAAGAGAAAATAATAGTTGAATTTATAAAAAAACGACACCGTTCAAAAGTTTACATACACTTGATTCTTAATACTGTGTTGTTAACTGTGTTTTTGTTTAGTGATAGTTGTTTATGAGTCCCTTGTTTGTCCTGAACAGCAAGAAAAAAAAAAATCCTTCAGATCTCACAATTTTTTTTTGTTTTTTCAGCATTTTTGTGGATTTGAAACCTTTCCGCCAATGGCTGTACGATTTTGAGATCCATCTTTTCACACTGCGGACAACTGAGGGACTCATATGCAACTATTACAAAAGGTTAAAACGCTCACCGATGCTTAAGGAGGGAAACAGGATGCATTAAGAGGTGGGGGGTGAAAACTTTTGGAATTTGATGATCAGGGTAAATTTAACTTATTTTGTCTTCTGGGAAGCATGTAAGTATCTTCAGTCAGGGCATCTTTCTGAAGGGCAGTACTAAATGAATGAAATATGATATTTAGGCAAAATTAGAAAAATGTACTTGTTTTCATTTTGATCGAAAGTTTACACCCCTGGCTCTTAATGCATGGTTTTTCCTTCTGAAGCATCAGTGAGCATTTGAACCTTCTGTAATAGTTGCATATGAGTCCCTCAGTTGTCCTCAGTGTCAAAAGATGGATCTCAGAATCATACAGTCATTTTTGGAAAGGGTTCAAATACACAAAAATGCTGAAAACCCAAAGACTTTGTGGCATCTGAAGGATTTTTCTGAAGAACAGCAGGCACTTTAACTGTTCAGGACAAACAAGGTACTCATGAACAACTATCGCTAAACCAAAAAAAAAAAAAAAAAAAGCTGTGGATCATTCAGGTAACACTATTAAGAATCAAGTGTATGTAAACGGGGTCATTTTTATAAATTCAACTATTATTTTCTCTTGTGGACTATATGTAAATGACTATATGTGAAATATCTTATTCAGGTCAGTAGTAAATAAAAATAATATGCATTTTGCATATGATCACTCACTCTCCTGACGTTCCAAGACCTTCGTTCATCTTCGAAACACAAATTAAGATATTTCTGATAAAATCTGAGAGGTTTCTGACCCTACATAGACAGCAACAGAAAAATCAAGCTTCAAAAAAACTAATGTCATGGATTGTTTTACTACCTTTCTAGGCCTTGAACTTGTCAGTTGCACTGCTGTCTGTGCAGGGTCAAAAAACTCTCGTATTTCATCAAAAATATCTTCATTTGTGTCCCGAAGATGAACAAAGGTCTTACGGATTTGGGTGAGATATGTATGACAGAATTTTCATTTTTGGGTCAACTATCCATTTAAGGGCTGACTTGTTTTAAAAAAAGTGGGTGGGACAGGAGTGTGTATTTGGGAGGGGTGGTGCACGTCATAGTTTTATTCTTACACGTTCTATAATAGTAATATGTATTGTTAGCCCTGAGATCATTAATATTAGTGAATAAATACATAGATATGCATTAATTTTCTTGTATTCCCATCTTAAACCAGCATCCCAACATTAAAACATACTTACAAGCATATGCTGTTTTTTTCACCAGGGCATTATCTGTTTTTCTCAAATTTTCTCAGCAGAGAAGAATTGAAGAACCATGTGGGTGTTTTCAGCTAACTACAGTGTACAGATTCATAGTTCTGTGCTGTATCTAGTATCTTTGCTTCTCTGGGCTGTGATGCATTGGTCAGTCCCTCATTAAGTAACGTGATTAGCAGTCAGTGGTTGGATGCGAAAACATGACGTCAACAGCGGAGGCTGACCTAATCTTCAAATCACAGAATTTATAGTTTTCAAGTTTTCTCTCTGATTGTCGTCTACTATTTTTCCTCAAATTAGAGCTTTTGAGTGATAAATGCATTGAGTTCTTTCACTTTTATAGTGTGGAAAAGAGAAAGCCACAGCCATCTGCCTCTCAGTGTGGACGGCCGCATCTTAATCCAGATTATGGCTGCAGCATAAACGTTTTTTTCTTTTTTTCTGGCCGCCATTACTAGTCAACAGTGCGTCCTTGATAACAGACAGGCAGGTCGGTTAGCCTAGCTCCAATTAAACCACCAACAATCCATCTGAGGGACTTTCATAAAAAAAACTTCAGGAAATCACAATCTGACGTCAAGCCAGAGACTCCAACGGGGTAAAAAATGGCGTTTTTAATTAAAAGTATGGTTGGGAACCCATTGAAGGGAATGGGACTGGGAGGAGGAGAGGAAAAGGCTGAAGAGGAAACCCCCAAGGACCCCGCAGCGGCCGCCGGCATGACTAGAGAAGAATATGAGGAGTACCAGAAACAGCTAGTGGAGGAGAAGTAAGTAAAGTTTGGGCCCCTCAGGCCCTGTTTGTGCTTGCAGTCTGAAGTTAGCATTTAATGACCTTGACAAAGTACATACAGAATCTATGCCATGCATATTAACTTCTGTGGAGATAGTGTTGCTCTTAGTGAGATTAATGCATTATTGATCTCAATTGTTAACAGTTTAGTTCATCACAAAAAGCTGACGGTACGTCACAGAAATGCTGTAATTAAAATAAAAACTGCAACTGTGCATTGCAAAAGAGCTGCAGAGATTATTAGAGCAACATTATGATGCAAACTTAATCTTAGAGACATCTGATATTCTCCATGATGATGTATTCATGCAAACACCTGCACCTTAACTGTCTCGGGTGTAAAAAAGATGATAACGTCAGTGATTAAAGATGAACAGACCCCATGTTGGTATCAGAAAGTAAGCGTCAGGTGCTAGCTGCTAATCAGTCCTAAGAGCAGAGCTTAGTGAGGGTTATCCTGGCCTTGTTGATCTGGATAATGCTATTTTTAGAAGCAATCATGGTAGAGAGAGTCATGAAAGTATTGGAAAATGTTAGGCATTTGCATATGTAAAATCTGAATTTATTTATTATTTATTTATTTGTCTATCCTTCCATCCAGGCCATTGTCGCCAGCCATTTTGTTTACTGTCAAAAAACCCTAGCTGATATATGTTTATGACTTATTCATAAGTTACAACTGTTGTTATGTAACATCTGAGGTCTAATTTAACTGAGTTACCTGTGATTTTCTGAAATTTACAGTGTTTGTAATTTTCAGTGTTGCGCATAAACAGGGAACATGATTACATAACCAGATTAACACATGGAATGATGCCGTTCATTCCGGTCATACAAACATTTGCATATATACTAAATGGTATATATGCAAACCAACATACATTTTGAATAAAAATAAAGGTTCTTTATTGGCATCACTGGTTTATTGGCATCACTGGCATCACTACATTTAAATGCAGAAAGGTTCTTTTAGATTTTTTTTTTTTTTTAAATGTTTCTTAAATGGTTCTTTTAGGAACTATTCACTGAAAGATTCTTTGTGGAACCAAAAATGGTTCTTTGGCATCACTGCAAAAACAAATTTTTGAACCTTTGTTTTAAGAGTATTAACTGTGAAACTAAACAAAAAAACATTTCAAGCATGATTGGAACTATTTGTTTAATCCCACGATTTGATATTATCATGTTCAATTGAAATGAGATAAAAATTCATATCAACAGGCTCACTTAAGTAGAAATATGCCTATCTTAGAAACAGATGATTCATACAATAAACATACATGTTTGCTGTGAGATTACATCTAAACATCCGAAGATCTTTGTGTTGCTTCAGAACAGACATCCACAGGATATTATCTAGTTGTTGCTGGTAAACTAGCTAAGAGCTTTGCCTCAAGTATAGACATAGCACTGCCTGAACAATGCTGTAAGCATCCTGAAGCTCTTTATCTGGAATTAAGCTGTAGAGCTAAAACCCCGGAGGTCATTTTATTTTACTGCTACAGTGTTTTGCCACGCATGGATTTTAAAACAGGCTGTTTGTGCAATGCATGTTTTCCACAGAATTATACATGTTTACGTTGGTATGTTTTTTTTTTTTTTTACATGAAAATCCCCAGATTTGTATCCACTGTATTACATAGATTTTTTTTAAACTAAATTAATAAACTGTGTTTTCAAAACATTTCTGATCCACAGAATGGAAAGAGATGCAGACTTCTTGCACAAGAAAGCAGAGAGGGCGACTCTGAGGGTTTGTCTACGAGAAAAATACAGACTTCCTAAAGTAAGAGCCATTTTGCTACTCCCTCCTTTCTCAAATACTAAAAGAGTCTATTTTAATAAGGACATGTTCTTCAGTTGGCATCTGACATTAACTTTTTTCATTAAATCAAGATTACAATTACACTACCATTCAAATTTGCGGTCAGTAAATTTTTTAATATTTTTATAAAATCTCCTATGCTCACAAAGCCCAGATATTTTTTAAAATAAAATGTAATTAATTAAAATTTATTTATTTATAATATTTTACAATATTTTGCCATTTTAAATGGCTATTTTCTATTTTAATGTACTCTAAAATGTAATTTATTCATTCTAATATTAAAATAATTAGTTAAAACCATCTCTAGCATTTCTAATTTGCACATGGCTCCCACAAACACACAAATACACAAGTGCACTTTCTTCTATTCAGATGCTTTGTTTTGCTCTGAGTTCTTGGCACTTTCAATAAATAAGATAACCAGATTAAGAGAGTGAACTGAGGTCTGCGCAAGCCTCCAGCTATATTGGCTTTCCTCAACATCTGTTCGCCTTTCCACAGCTTCATTCTCTCTCTCAAATCTAAATCTTAAAGTCCATGTAAAGGCGATTCAGAGAATTGCATCGAAATGTTAAAAATGATAAATGTAAGAAATGTATTGCTGAAAACACAATATAAAGACTGTGAAATATGTAGTACTGAATTATGGAGTTAAACCGTTAAACAGTTTTCACCATTTCTGTGTTCAGTGTTTTTTGAACAGGGCTAAAATCATGTCTCGATGACGCACTGGCTCCGCTAAGCATGGCCCCTCCCATAACACTATAATAACTAGAGCGCATTAGCATCAGTGGTTTACTACAGCCTACAGTTTGCTAACTAGCTATGCCTTCACCACATAAATGCATATTACCTGGTGGCGATAATTTACAAAACAGTTCTGTCTTGTTAGGCCTATTTAAATTTATTTGTATTTGACAGTTGAGGTGGCAGCTGTCCCACAAGTGGGTGTGGTTTAAGTCAGCAGCTTTCCAGTGAGTGGGCGTGGTTTAAGGCGGCAGCTGTCGCACGAGTGGGCGTAGTTTAAGACAGCAGCTTTCAAGTGATTGAGGGCATGGTTTAAGACGGCAGCTTTCCAGTGAGTGGGCGTGGTTTAAGGCAGGAGCTTTCCAGTGAGTGGGTGTGGTTTAAGGTGGCAGCTGTTGCACGAGTGGGCGTGGTTTAAGGCAGCAGCTTTCCAGTGAGTGGGTGTGGTTTAAGACGGCAGCTTCCCAGTGAGTTGGCGTGGTTTAAGGCAGGAGCTTTCCAGAGAGTGGGTGTGGTTTAAGGCGGCAGCTGTTGCACAAGTGGGCGTGGTTTAAGGCAGCTGCTTTCCAGTGAGTGGGCGTGGTTTAAGGCGACAGCTTTCCAGTGAGTGGGCGTGGTTTAAGGCAGCTGCTTTCCAGTGAGTGGGCGTGGTTTAAGGCGACAGCTTTCCAGTGAGTGGGTGTGGTTTAAGACGGCAGCTTCCCAGTGAGTTGGCGTGGTTTAAGGCAGGAGCTTTCCAGAGAGTGGGTGTGGTTTAAGGCGGCAGCTGTTGCACAAGTGGGCGTGGTTTAAGGCAGCTGCTTTCCAGTGAGTGGGCGTGTTTTAAGGCGACAGCTTTTCAGTGAGTGGGCGTGGTTTAAGGCAGCAGCTTTCCAGTGAGTGGGTGTGTTTTAAGGCGGCAGCTGTTGCATGAGTGGGCGTGGTTTAAGGCAGCAGCTTTCCAGAGAGTGGGCGTGGTTTAGAGCGGCAGCTTTCCAGTGAGTGGAAGGCGGCAGCTTTCCCGCAAGTGGGCGTGGTTTAAGGCAGCAACTTTCCAGTGAGTGGGCGTGGTTTGAGGCGGCAGCTTTTCCGTGAGTGGGCGTGGTTTGAGGCGGGTGTTTTCCCGCAAGCGGGCGTGATTTTGGAACTGACAGTGGACACACCCCCAGCAATTTGACTGGGTGGTTAATAATGTGTTTCTGTGGCATGACAAACTCAGAACACATACTTAATATTGCTTTACTCTGACTTTAATGTGATGCAATAATTCAAAAAGACTACAGATAGTAGAGTCTTAATGTTGGGTATTTAATATGGAATAGTGTACAGATCTCACCAATCCACCCTCAACGTTGGTCGGGATGTTTAACGTAACTGGTCACTGGTCCACATTGTTTTTAGCATTTATGAATATTGGTGGAACTGTGTTTGAAAATAACATGGCATGTATTTACCCCTCAGAGTGAACAGGACGAGAACATGATCCAGATGGCAGGAGACGACGTGGACGTTCCCGAGGAGCTGCTGAAGATGGTGGATGAAGACGCCACGGAGGAAGAGGAGAAGGACTCCATCCTAGGGCAGATGCAGAACTTACAGAACATGGACATGGATCAGTTAAAAGAGAAAGCCAGTGCTACATTGACAGAGATGAAGACCAAGGCTGAGGAGAAGTGTTCTGTCATGTAGGGGTTTAACAAACTCACACATTTCTACAAACCAGGGCATGCTTTTGCTAAAGCACAGTTTCAGAAAACTTAGGTGACTTTTTCTGTCATGTCTTCACATGAAATTTCTTTTAAAGGCAGAAGAAGTAACCCAAGTTTTTTGGTCCCAAAATCTGATTCTAGATCAGCTTTTTGGCTTCGGCTTCTCTTGTTTAGCCCCCAGTTTCACTGTTGGACTTTTTCTTTTGTATGTGTTGTTTAAATAAATTATGTTGTAGTATATTCCCTACTTCTCCTCTTTTTTTCTTTGCATATTTGTTGCAATATTTATCTGTAAATATATCTAACAAACATATAACTTGAACCTGAGGTGGAGAAGTTCTGTTTAAATCCCCCTCCTGCTTTTTTGCACAAGGGATGAGACGAATGTGATGCTGTTATTTCTTCTTGTTATTTTTTGACAGCAGACCATCTAGTATTGACACTTGCGATATTGTAATGCTCATTAGGATTTGTTAGTCTTATGTATTAAGTGAGGTAAATAAGCATGAATAGGATTGACGTCTCATGTGTAAACAGATTAAACACATGAATAAAACAGATGATTGAAAAACGGTGGGTCTGTCCTGCATTTCGTGATCAAAACAAGTACATGTCTGTGAGATTTTCTTGGCCATAACATCATACCATACCAGTGTTTTATGTCATGCAGCTTTATATTTACAAGAAAACAACTAAATCCGATAAAAAGTGGGCCTGAAGTTACCATATGACTAGACAGGAGAAAATAAATATAAAATGATTCTAAGTTCATGTTTATTGAAAAACAGTCTTTTAAGGACTTTTAAAGATTACCTGCTAATAGGATCATCAGGTCTGAGACTAGTTAAATGCCTTCACTAGACATAGTAACAGTGTAACCTTGTGCCTTCACATTATGTGACCTGAACGTAAATAAATTTTTATGTTTGTTTATTTTTAATTGTATTTAATTTTTTGCCACGCGAATAACACTAATTTTTAACGTGTTAATCAACCTTCAAGGCATGGATTCTTGTATTTTTGCGGTGTATTATTTTTTTTAAGTAGGTGTGTGCGTGTGTGTATCTTTGAATAAATCTGGAAATACCAACATTATCTGTTGTAATTAGGGAAAAGCCATGCAGTTGAAAGGATTTGGTGCTGTTTTGGATCGAGGGGGGAAAGTGTGTAATCCCCTCAAACCAGCGTGTGTCCTGCGGATTATCAGACTGCTGTCAATCTTTGTTCGGAGCTAATTACACGTATCCATTCAATATTGAGGAAGTTTGCAAATTCTTCCAATTAACTGCACCTCAATTGTAGGCTAGCTCTCAGGGGTCGTGCGCTTGCTGCTTGAGATCGCGTTTTGTTCATGTAACAAAATCCCCTAATAGCCGAAACCACTAGACGCACGAAGTGTAGGCCTAAAGTACTTCTTGGTGGTGTTTTATCGTTTTTAGAGTTGTAATTAGTTAGTTAGGCTGCTTAAATGTTTGACCACCAAAATTTACGATCATTCCATTCTACCGATACCAATTTAAGCTACCAGTTTTAGAGTCCGCCTATTCTGTTTAAGTTTAAATGACTTCACTGTAGTGTTTTGTAGACTATGAATAACATTTGTGACCCTGGACCACAAAACCTCAACTGAAAGCAGAATTAATAAGATTTACACTGATGTATGGTTTGTTAGAAATAAACAACTATTTGAAAATCTGGAATCTGAGGGTGAAAAAATCTAAATATTGAGAAAGTCGACTTTAAAGTTGTCCAAATGAAGCTCTTAGCAATGCATATTACTAATCAAAAATTAAGTTTTGATATATTTAGGGTAGGAACTTACTTTAAAATCTTTACTTAATATCCTAATGAGTTTTAAAAGAAAAATCGATCATTTGACCCATATTGTTGGCTAATATACCCGTGCTACTTAGGATCACATTTATTTTTTCTCTTAAAAATTATTAACTAAAACTTATTTTATTTTAATTTATATAGACTAGACTATCATTTTTAGCTAAGCACAACATTTATAATGCAAACCACTGTAAATCGCTTAGGCTAATATATTTGGTTTAAATATTTGTAACTCATTATTTCATTATTATTATTTATTTTATGTGTTTCAAACTTTGATGTAATATTTTCATATTTAGCTGGAACGAATTACTTAAAAAATCTACAACCTTAACTGTGTAAAATAACTACAAGTATAAAAAGTAAGCATCCTTTTTATTTTAAACATTTTGTCGATTATTTTTCGAAGCAGACAATAAAATTAAACAAACAGGCTATAGGAAAATAGGCATAACGTGTCGGTCACTGATTCTCACAAACGTGGCAAATAGCGATATTTATTTCTTTATTTATTTTGTCCTGTAAGTCCTTTATATTTCCAAACAGAGACATTCAGCGTCTCCTAAGAAGAGTGATGACCGTAATTTCATCAAACTAACATGGAATCTCCTTCAAACAGTGTCAGAAAATGCTTTAAAAAATGTCTGTCCTATATGTTGTCAATTATTTTTATAACAGTAGTGTACAAGTAACTATTTTTATAAACTGACATTTTAATTGCAATTTGCGCTTGCAGAGATCTTGATCTCTTTCGGACCCAAAGATGTAATCCCAGCCCCAGTTTCTCTTATTTCTAAGGCCATCATGATCAAGACATCTGGAGTGGGAAAAGATGATTTAAGATTTATGTAAGGCGGTTTATAAAGCTGCCATTATGCCCACAAGGATCTCTGGGAGGAGTTAAATGCTCAGGGACAATACCGCATCCCTCACTCCGGCCTGTCTGACGTCTCTTGACGTGTCGAAGGGGATGTCACTCACACAATAGAACCCCGGTCGAGGGGGATCCATATAAGGCCCCTGGGGGCCACCGCATCCTCAGTGTGTGCAGGACCACTACTGGAGAAAGTTGCTTCCTCTGCTGGGACAGCCTGGACTATTGGAAATAGAGCGTGTTGCATAGGAAAACGGAGGAAATCCTTAGTGTTTTCTTTTACTGAAACGAAATATTCGATGAGGCTTGTTGGATCTCAGTCCCAAGATATGGAAGAGCGTCTCTCCCCATCTGCGCGCTTGGTTCGCAGTCCTGGATCCCAAACGAGGATCCACAGCATTGAATCCATTTTGGGATTTAAAGGAGAGAATATCTTCCACCCGGCGTTTTCTTATGGATCCGGGAAGCAGGGCAAAGACGCTGAGCATTTGTCTTCCCCCAAAAAGGACTCCAGTAATTCCAAAAACTTTGAAGGTGAGTTAACAGCTTCGCGAAGTGACATTTTTCAGCGTCTTAGCAGCACTTCATACTAAGTTTTCGTTTTTTAAGCCATAAGTATGTACAAGTACATAATAGACGTTCAAATATTAATATAGAGGTATATGAAATCTGAAAAGTGGATTGAAAAGTTTTTTTGTTTATTTTTTAAAACTGTAAATGGAAGGTTAAAACTTTTTAAAAATAAAAAGGTTAAAAGATACATAAAAAGTGTTAAATATACATTTTTATTTTAAAAATCTAAAATGTAATTAAAGATATGATGTCAAAATATATGACGATGTTATATATATGAATAAAAGTTTCAGAGTTTTAGTTTTTTCATGTTAAGTTAGAAAAGGCAAGTAATTGTAATACGTGATTTTTAATTTAGATATAAAGGAAAACTGTATTATTTTTATACAGGTGTCTGTAGATCTGCCGTCATGGTCAGTCCGGATCTACCGGATGCGGATGGTGGTAAATTATCGGACGATGAAAATCCCAAGAAAAAGCACCGGCGAAACCGGACCACGTTCACCACCTTCCAGTTGCACGAACTCGAGAGAGCATTTGAGAAGTCGCATTATCCTGACGTGTACAGCAGAGAGGAGCTGGCGCTCAAGGTCAACCTGCCGGAGGTTCGAGTGCAGGTGAGCACAGCATAGACCACACACATGATGGATTTACATGTGCGTTTGAGAATAATAATCACACATGCTAGCAAAAGGGTCACTTTATTTAATAGATCACTTCCTTTTATTTTACATATTCGTGATTGATCCCTTCACTGTCATATTCAAGGCAAGAAATCATATTTTCGTTTTATTAACAATAATAGAATAGACTAAAACAAAATGCATTATGTATTAAAGCAACCGGGAATTATAAATTATATATAAAATTTAATGACTGAAATAACAAAAAATTTGTTCAAGAAAGAAAATACAAAAAAACTTTAGAAATACTTAAAATGAATTTAAAATATAAATAATCTTCGACAAATATAGCTGTAAGAGATTTCACTTTGGACTATTTTTTCTTGAAAGATTTGGCCTTCTTCTTCTTCTTGATTTTATTAAGATATGATATTTCGATGTAAAATATTAGTAATTTTTGTGACGGCTAATAAAATGTGGCTACTATATATTTGCTTTGAAATACCTGAAGCTTATGTGTAGCAAATTAAGATATCGGACATAAGTAACTGGCAAAAATAATTAATAATATTGTAATATATAATATTACTTAAAATATGTAAACAAGAATATAAATACATATACATATATATCTACATATCAACTTTGTTGCAAGTGTATTTGAAGGGTTTTTGCAAACTATGAACATTTGAATTTTTTTGCAAGTATTTAAAGGTTTTTTTGTGAATGATTAATTTACAGTTCTGTAATAAATAATATTACTTATAATATGCAAAAAAAAAATACAATTTGATCTTAAACATATATCTACGTATATCAACGTTTTGCAAGTTTATTAAAAAGTTTTTTGTTAATTATGAATATATAATAATGTAATATATATATTACTTACGCAAAAAAAATAAAATTTAATCTTAAACATATATCTACATAAACTTTTTGCAAGTTTATCTGATTTTTTGTGAATTATTAATTTATAATACTACTGCAATATATTACTTATAATATGTAAAAACATAATATAGTAAAATGTGACTCCTTATATCAAAGTGTATTTGAAAGTTTTTTGTGAATTATTAATTTATAATACTGTAATATATAATAACACTTATAATATGTAAAAACTTAATATAATACAATTATATATATAAATATCTACATATATTAATATAATACAATTTAATCTTAAATATATATCTATTTGTATCAACTTTTTGCAAGCGTATTTGAAAGTTTTTTGTGAATTACTAATTTATAATACTGTAATATATAATATAACTTATATAAAAAAATAATAGAATACAATTTAATCTTAAACATATCTGCGTATATCAACTTTTTGCAAGTGTATTATTATTATTATTAATTTATAATATTGTAATATATAATATTACTTATAATATGTAAATATATATATAATACAATTAAACTTTAAACATATATCTACATATATACATTTTTTAAAAGTGTATTTAAAAGGTTTTTGTTTTTATCTCTTTCTTTTTTCCTTTCTTTAATTCTTTGAAAGGATTTTGCTAACTATGAACATTATATCTGTACTTCCCTATATCTTCTTTCACAGTTTACCTTTTAAACGTGTTGCTTTTGCATTCTAAACTAAATCCCTTTGTCAAATTTCAGGTGTGGTTCCAAAACCGCCGTGCGAAGTGGCGACGTCAAGAGAAGTTGGAGGTGAGCTCCATCAAGCTGCAGGAGTCCTCCATGCTGTCCATCCCCAGATCGGGTCCACTGTCTCTGGGTAGCGGCCTGCCGTTAGAGCCCTGGCTAACCGGACCGATCACCTCCTCCAGCTCTCCCCTGCAGTCCCTGCCCAGTTTCATCACCCCTCAGCAAGGAGTCCCAGCCAGCTACACCCCTCCGCAGTTCCTCAGCTCATCCACGCTCAACCACCCTCTGCCCCATATAGGGGCGGTTTGCCCTCCTCCACCAGCGTATCAGTGCTCAGGCTTTATGGATAAATTTTCACTAGAAGAGGCAGACCCACGAAACACAAGTATCGCCTCGCTAAGAATGAAAGCGAAGGAACACATCCAGTCTATAGGGAAGACGTGGTAGACTGACGATGATGCTGGACTGAGACACTCAGAGACTTGTTTGCATCTCCTTTAGCTTTCTAATCAGACTCTGCTTGAAGAGAAGTGGTCCTGAAAGTGGTTTTCACATCATTGTGGATGACAATCTTTGTAAACAAATTCATTACTGTTTTTTTTTTTTTTGGTTTTTGAGTTCACATAATACAATTTCCTTGGTAATTCTAACCCTTTATTGACCAAAAAAAGCATTCAGAGAGAGAAATAAAAATCATGTTTGCATTTTAAATGCATGCATTTAATTTCATTGAATCACATTTGTCCCTTTAAAGTACCATTCAGTGCTAGGAAAAAGTTTTTGTTCTTTACTGTATGCAGATGGTCACTTTCCATGCCGTTTTGTTGTATGCTTTCACATTGTACAGTTGAATTTTGTATTTTATAATAAAAACAAATTTCAGAAAAATATCAAATGCTACTTGTTTCAAATAATTCTTTATGTGTATTTTAAAAACAATTGTTGAGGTTGCCGTGCTACATGACAAAACTTTGTAGAGTTCTTAAACGTAATGATACATATTAATTTTTTATTTATTTATTTTAAATGATTTATTTTTCATTTTTATAGGCTATAAACATTTCTTTTGTATATTTAAGGTAATATGTGACCCTGGACCACAAAACCAGTCTTAAGTAGCACAAGTATATTTGTAGCAATAGCATCGTTGTACGTCGTATGGGTCAAAATTATCGATTTTTCTTTTAATGCCAAAAATCATTAGGATATTAAGTAAAGATCATGAAGATATTTTGTAAATGTCCTACCTTAAATATATCAAAACTTAATTTTTGATTAGTAATATGCATTACTAATAACTTTAATTTATTTTATTTATTATTATTATTATTTATTATATTTTATTTATTTATTTTTTATTTTTATTTTTTTGCACCCTCAGATTCCAGATTTTCAAATAGTTGTATCTCGGCCAGATATTGTCCTACCAAAAATCATTGCAAGGCAATTTTTAAAAAAAAAAGACCCTTATGACTGGTTTTGTGGTCCAGGGTTTTAATGTTGTTGTTGTTGTTGCAAACAATTAACGTTGTAATTAATTTATACCTTCAGGATTTCAGAAAAAAAACATTGTTAATTATATAAATTATTAATTAGTAATAAATACATTATTTTTTTACTATCCACTTTCCAGGATTAATACGGTTTTTACAGGCCGTAAATATTAAACTGTCATTGTACTTTCGAAGAGCTAAAGAGGCGTCAGTATAGGCGCTTTTCCGTGATTATGCCGCCATCCAGTGGTTGTGTTTGGAACATAATTCTCCGTCCATACTGTAATAATGAACCAGTTTCTTTACAATCTAACTTTAATTAGCAATGCATAGTACTATTTACTGTAGGAAATGTACAAAATATATTCTTGGAACATGATCTTTACTTAATATCCTAATGATATTTGGCATAAAAGAAAAATTCAGAATTTTGACCCATACAGTGTATTTTTGGTTATTGCTACAAATATATCCATGCTACTTAAGACCGGTTTTGTAGTCCAGGGTCACACTAAACGTTTTGCACCTTTGCACATTTATTGCACTTTTTGCACGTATTTTTATGACCTCTGATGCAGCATTTAATAAAGATTTTCTGAAGAGGTATAAGCCTGATATACAACCGTGTGTGGATCTTAATTGTTTGATTGATCAGTTCAACTATATGAAGGAATTTGGACATGATTATGCATTCTCGTAGGGGAAGTGTTTAATCCGCATTAGCATTTAGGACCTGCACACCCCTATCAAACCCATCAGCTCACATCTTCATGAACACACGACTATCACCAAATCTGACGTTTGCCATTCATGCAGCAACTTTTTTCAGACTGATGGAGGTCATATTTCTATTACTGGTCGTTCATCTGTGACAAATGAGGAAAGCAAACATCAGAAAGGAAGCTGTGTGAACTAGATGAGCTTAACCAAATGAAAGTGGCTTCAATTGACATCTTTCATTGTTAGAAACATCAGTGTGTATAATTGGAGCCATTATTGTGCACGGACAGCTGAGAGCGGCGAGACAGCTAGACCGTCAACAATTTCCTGCCAGTTGTCACAGACAATGCAAAGGTTGTGATTTAGTTATTCAGACGGTCATTAGTGTGCGGTGAAGAGTTTTCCTGTCACCCGCCTGCCTCTGTTAAGTGACTGCTTGAGTACTAAGCAGGCTATGGCCAGTCACCTCAAGAGATCAATCATAACCTATAACAAATTGCTTTTGGGATAAGACGGGGTCTCTTAACTCTCACACTAAATGTACTAGCGCATTTGGCTCAGCACGTTTAGTTGTGGCGCATGGACCATAAAGAACTCAGATGTTAATTTTAAAGGTATAGAATGAAAATTTGCTGAAAATGTACTCACCCTCAGGCCGTCAGAGATGTAGATAAGTTTGTTTCTTCGTCAGAACAGATTTGGAGAAATTTAGCATCGTCACTTGTTCTGTAGTGAATGGGTGCCGTCAGAATGAGAGTCTAAACAGCTGATAAAAACATCACAATAATCCACAAGTAATCCACACCACTCCAGTCCATCAATTAACATCTTGTAAAGTGAAAAGCTGTGTGTTTGTAAGAAACAAATCTATCACTAAGGGATTTTATTGTCACTTCTGGCCAAAATATGAGTCCATAATCCATAATAACACTTCATTTAGTGAAAAAATCTATCCCCTGTTGTCCTCTAACTTATTTGTTTACAACTGTTTTGGACTGTTTTCACTTGTAAACGGTGCTTAATCTGTCTGATTTCTCTCCTGATTCAGACAAGATGGCTTTTCACTAAGAGAGCGATATTATAGACAGAGGTTTCTCACAAACATGCATCTTTTTGCTTCACAAGATGTTAATTGATGGATTGAAGTGGTGTGGATTACTTGTGAATTATTGTGATGTTTTTATCAGCGGTTTGGACTCTCATTCTGACGGCACCCATTCACTGCAAAGGATCCATTGGTGAGCAAGTGATGTATCTTGCACGACCCGAGGATGACTACATTTTCAGCAAATATTTATTTTTGGGTGAACTATTCCTTTAATAGTCTTTTTTGTAGCTAAGACATTTCAAATGATATGCAAACAAGCACACTGTTGTTTTTTATAAACCGCAGATAGCCCAACAACTTAAAGTTTATTACATATTAATCAATTGAACTGTGGCTACAATGGTTACTATGGTGTCCGTTATCAAGAAAATTAATTCATTTAAAAAACAATACCATAAAATGTACAGAATGATGACACTCAGTGTTTCTTTGTAGAGATATTGACATACAAAAATATAACATGCTTATTTATATGCTTCTGAATAAATTAGATTTGTATTCGATCAAGCCAGTTGTCAAGTGAACTTCAAACCAGTCTTTTGTCCAGTTGGTCCTCAGCTTTCATTGTCATCCTGCATTAGTAAAATCCGTAACAAGATGTCCTCAGCCTGTATATGAAATATAAAAAAAGAGAAATATTATTATATGTGACCCTGGACCACAAAACCAGTGGTAGCATGGGTATATTTGTAGCAATAGCCAAAAAGTACATTGTATGGGTCAAAATGTTAGATTTTTATTTTATGCCAAAAATCACTAGGATATTAAGTAAGGATCATGTTCCATAAAGATATTTTGTAAATTTCTTACCGTAAATATAACAAAACTTAATTTCTTATTAGTAATATGCATTGCTAAGGACTTTAATTGGACAATTTTAAAGGTGATTTTCTCATTATTTTGATTTTTTTGCACCCACAGAATCCAGATTTTCAAACAGTTATATCTTGGCCAAATATTGTCCTATCCTAACAAACCATACATTAGTGGAAAGCTCATTTATTCAGCTTTCATAATGATCAAAAACAGGAACATCAAAGAATCAATGAAACATGCATATCCATGCATATTAGCTTAGAAAAATCAGTAAAAGTAAAAAAAACAAAACTAAACTAAAATTATATTTAAAAAAAAAAAAAAAAAAAAAACCATTATTTTAAATAAATAAAGCTTTAAAGAAAAAAAAATGTTAAAAACTTAAACTTAATTTAGTTTGATTTGATGTATTAAAATAACTAAATCTAAAGCTGAAATAAAATAAAAATATATATATAAACATTTAAAAATAGTAATAATAAAAAGGACAAAACTATACAACAAAGTTAAATGAAATCAGAAAAAAAAAATAGTAATACAATTTTAACATTATCTCAACGCTACTAAAATAACTGGTTACAAAAGGTTTTTCTGTGTCTTTTTTTGTCATTTGTCTGGTCAAAGGTGATTCTTTATTTGTCCAACAATGATAAATGTTTTATGTTTATTCATTATTCATATTGCAGACTAGTTATATATATATATATATAAGAACCACCTTTATGCACTTTACATGCTTTTGCATGTAAAGTGCATAAAGGTTTATGCATTAACATATGCATATTGCAGGTTTATGCATTAACATAATCATCATTTCTTACCAGGCTGACTCGTCTGTCTCCCTTATGACCTTCCTCCCACTGACGTCTCTTTTCCAGCAAGCGCTGGAGCAGTTTAAGAGCTTCGATCTCCTCTGTGCCCTCCGGCATGCTCTCCGGTGCCATCCGTCCTTTCACGAGTGCATGCAGGAATGGCAGCAGCAGATGTTTGTTGTATCTTTCCAGCTGCAGATCCTGATCTAGAGTCGTCATAGAGGTCTCGTCGTCGCCTTCTGGATCCTCAGGTCTGACCTCCTCATCTGTGCTTTTCTTGCCCATTAAGTGCCCTAAAACAGATGTAAGTCATTGTAAACTGATTTTATGCCAAATGAATGCGTTTAACACAAATATGATAGGTAGGAGAACATCTTCACACTTAAATAAGACTTAATGTGCAGGTTGCAAACAAAGTCACAATAATGCAGTTGATATTATAGTACAACCAAAAACACTTTTAGACAAATATTGAATCTAGTCTGGTGTTAATGTGTAACAAAATGTGATTTGTGTCAAAATAATCCATGATTCCTTCTATTTATAATGCCAAGATTCACTTTTTAAGCAATTGTTTATTACAGCATGGGCTCCACTGAACAGAACAAGTGTCTCAATCTCAAAAATCGAAAGAACTTATCATATTTTTGAACAGTTTCTCCATGCAAACACACAAAAAGGCAGTTGCGTGCCTCCTATTTTCATCCAATTAAAACAGGCTGTTAGTCTGCTTATTACACCCCATGGATCCACTTTCCCTCTTCAGAATCAAAGCTTAAGCGACACTTAAGAGTTCTGCAATCACTCCAGATACATACTTAATGAATATGCTCAATAAACTACCACTGGTGCATTAAATCAAGTGATTTATGTGGTTATTATTGGCTAGTGTTATTGATTTCATTTGCTGAAAACTCTTTAAAGTTTTATTTAATGGTTCACAGCTCCTAAGGTTCAACAACAAACCCTTCTAGTTCTCTGGAGACCACAAAACCAGTCTTTAAGTAGCACGGGTATATTTGCAGCAATAGCCAAAAATGCATTCTATGGGTAAAAATGATCGATTTTTCTTTTTAATGCAAGTAAAGATCAAGTTCCATTAAGATATTTTGTACATTTGCTACCATAATTATATCAAAACTTCATTTTTGATTAGTAATATGCATTGCTAAGAACTTCATTTTTGCACCCTCAGATTCCAGATTTTCCAAAGAGTTGTGTCTCATCCATATATTTGTCCTATCCTACATCAATTTAAAGCTTATTTATTCAGCTTTTAGATGATGTATAAATCTCAGTTTCACAAAATAGACCCTTGTGACTGGTTTTGTGGTCCACGGTCACGTATTACTATCATTATTCTTTAGACCAGCATATTGGTTTATAAACAGTACTACGTATTCTTTGTATAACATAATATGTAGAAAAATACACTTCTTTGTCAACACGTATTGCTGTTGCAGTTTTGACAAATAAAACTGACTTAAAAGTCAACCTTCATTATCTTTTAAGCATTTTTATAAAATTTTATATTTAAAAAAAAAAAGATAATACATGTAAATGCAGTCTTGAAGGTCAAACATATACAGGATAACTGCTTAAAAATAACAGTTGTACTCTCCTCTGTGTATATTTATAAGTTTAAGTCCCAAAATATGATTTTTACTCACCAACAGCCCAGTGATTTCCGCGTGGATAAACTTTTCCAATTGGTTGTGCGTCTGATGCGTAAACATCACAGAGCACGACAACCAGAATGATGGAAACGACTAATCTGTATCTCCATACGAGGCACATAACGCTCATGTAAGACTCGAGTCCCGTCAGCTTCTTTGATCAGTACTCCTGTAATTGCTCGTGCAGTTATTGCTAGTTGAGGCCCAAGTAATGCGGCATATGGATAATCACTTCACTTATATACTCCTGTGACGCGACCACTTAAAAAGTGAAAGAAAATGACGCGATAATTTCGTGCGCTAAAGAGAGAAACTGTCGTGCCAATGTCTGGATGACTCGTGTGGGGTGGTACGCTGAAAGTTTAATGCCCCCTCCCAGGGGTTCTGCGTCAGTATCTTGCTAGGTTAGGCGACTTGACATAAAACACAGAATGTCATGTTGAGCTAACCTGTCATTATCTCAGCCACGGGCTATTGTGTTTCCCAAGACAGATTCAATGTGAAATGTCATCAGTATTTCATTAGATGCCGGGTAAAAATAGCTTGTAAATGGCTTCTTATTGTTTTCTAGTGCAGTTGGTGCAATAGAGCACCAATTGCTTTGTGTCATAGGAAATAGTGATAAAATTTCTGGCCTTAACTGATTTAAACAAGTCCCTTACCAGATAAATAATGCTCCCAACCCCTTTAGAATCACCCAAAAGACCATTTAAGCCAACTGTTTTATTTTATTTTATTTTATTTTATTTTATAGAAGGGAAATTAATAATAAAGTTTCTTGTAATAGAGACTGATTGCTTAAAGTCAGTGAAGTTGCACTTTTCATGTCAACATATCTCCAGTTATAAATATATTTATATTATAATACAAAGACATTATAGGATACTAAACATAAATACAATGGTTTGTTCTCCAGAAATATTTTTCTTCTTCTTTTTTTATCTTCTTTTGTTGTTTTATTTCACAACATAGAATTTCTGTGAAAGTATAGCATACTATATTCATTATATATATCATCATATTATATTTGTTTTATTGTTTTAAATGACTGTAAAACAAGTATTTTTATTCAATTAAAATGAATATAAAAGTCAAGCATTTAAACAAACACGAACATCTGCGAGTGCACAAAACCAAAATCTAAGTTAGTGCCTCACAATAAAGTTGAAACTTTTTTTATTTCATTATTATTTTCATTTTATTTTATTATATTTTTTCATTTTTATTTTACTTTTTTCTGAGATTATTTTCATGACCGTAGAATTCCTATAAAACCATATATATATTCTAAACATATTCTAAAAAAATCTCAGAAAAAGAAAAATAAAATTAATAAAAAATATTTATATATAAATCTCAGTAAACATATATATATGTGTGTGTGTGTGTGTGTGTGTGTGTGTGTGTGTATATATATATTATTGTTCAAAATATTCTATGTTTATGAAACAAAAAATCTCAGAAAAAAGAAATAAAATGAAAAAAATAATAATATAAATTGAATATATATATATATATATATATATATATATATATATTTTTTTTTTTTTTTTTTTTCTCAGGACAATTTTAAGCAGATAAAATTACTTGACACTCATCACTGATATCAGCTGTTAATTTTCATCTCTCACCCAGCAAACAATGGCAGCATGGAAGATCCTGTGAAGCCTATAAACAAACATGACATGGCATGAAAAATATGAAAAGCCTCAACAAAATTTAAATAGTTTTAATTACATGGCAAACAGTGCATTCAATGGCACTGAGGGAAAACAACATCCCTGGTAACCTCCGAAAAGCTTGCATTGTTTTGTAAATCGGAAAGAACAGATGGGCTTTGATGCTTGTGGTTTCACTTGGATGGAAAAACCAACAAGTGAACAATGCGTGCATGCAGATGAAGCGATATGTGAGGTTTTCTGTGAATTTCTGTAATGAGTATAAATAAGATATCTTACTGGAATAATCCTATTTAAATATATAATATTTCAGGATAATGTGACCCAGATAGCCTTGAAGGCACTGTCGGTTTTGTAAACAACACAAAGCAGGGCAGGTGAGGTTGATTTGTCATGCTGTCACTTACGTCATCATCACCAATTAAAGGATATACATTTGTTGTTCATAAAATAAAGCGTGAATGTCAATAGAGAAATATTAGTTTACAGCAGGAGGTAATTATTTGAAAAGTCTATTTGAAAAATATATTGTTTTAATTTTTTATTTATTTTTTTATTAACCGAAATATTGGCAAGAATGGACCAATAAATGAGAAAGCAATGCATCACTTGTCTAAAAACATTGAAAATAAACTGCAGTATGTGTTTAATCGCATGCAACTTGAATAAATCGTAATTCCTGCAAATAAACATAGCATGGCTTTCACCACTAGATGGAACTATTTGGTTTAATTTGAAGGTTCACGTGTTGTACAAACTCCGGTATGAGTTGACCAGAGGACATATCAATATATAAGGACAAAACTTGAGAATCACACTTTAACCTATAATAATAAAAGCCCAGTCACAGTTGAGTGATTTATAATCGTTTCCTCATTTAAAAACACATGCGTTTATTTGCAATAATGCATAAATTGCTGCATTCTGTATAGGTTGCATTTACCATGACAATTAAAATTGCAATTATTAATCAAGATATCATATTACTTAAAGAGTATTACCTCAGGCCTAAGCAAACTACTTTTTTCAAATCATATTAAAAATGAAAAGGTCAGAATTGAACAGATGTCAGCAAAGCTTTAGCCTTAAAGACATCCAGGTTAGTTTCCCTTCATTCTGTCAAACATGAAGACGAAGATTTAGGCTACTGCTGACTGATATGATTATATTTTGACAAAAAGACAGGTGTAATATTCACTTTTTTTTTTTTCTTTTTTTTTTACAATTTGTTTTTTTTTTTTTCTTCTGCAAATGTTGTTGCATGATTGTGTCCACAAATTAGGTGTTCACAATTATTTATAGACATCTTAATAATGTGTTTAGATTGCTGTTAGAGACTTCTGTTTATCTAGCAGCACATTGCTGATGTGTGCAGCAAAGACTTCTGGGAATCAGGTTTGGTCCTATGAGGAGCTGAACTGGGTGGCTGCCACTCACACTCACAAGTATACGCAAACGCATCATGTTAAGAAACATGTCAACAGATTAATGTTAGCCTACAATAAAAACCTGATTTAATAGTAGCATGTTCAAATAATAACTCCGACCGTGAAGATTATAAGGAGCGAATAGGCATCACCGCGGTGATTCATGGGTAAGTGTGGCTCAAAATCAACAATCCACAAACTTTCCATGGGAATCGTCAATTATGTTCCAGGATTTTGTCATAATAATAGTATTTTAATACGTAAGAGCGTAAATACATTGCACGGACTTGTTTTGAGAAAGAGATCAGTGATGGTTTATCTCAGCCGAGGATTTTCTTTATCCAAGTGCGGTGAATGAATCGTTCTTAGGAGTCGAATCTTTTCGATGATTCGGTTTACATAACAGGTCTTTCACGAATCGAAATGGATTATTTGCAATGAATTTCATGTATTGTTCTATTATTTAGTCAAACTGTAATTCTAATTGTTTAATTCTAATAATAAAAATAACTTGGATTGAACCTAGATCAGTCTATTAACAATAATTAGAGAATTTAATTAATGGGGCAAATAAAATAAATAAACAAACTGCTAGTGTCAACTAGATACGCACATACAAAAAACATAGCTGGTTTTAATATTTTATTACAAGTTCAACAACTTTAACTAAAAAGTAACTTTTTTTAGAATAAGTGTTTCTTTCTGTGAATATTTATTCTTTAAAAATGTATTTACAGCTTTATTCCTGTGAAGATTTTTTCAATAAGTGTTTATTTCTGTGAATGTTTAGGTTCTAAAAAATTATTTTTGAAACTATGGCTCCAGCAAACTGCAGGACACATGAAATAAAACGTTATAAAAGCGTAATAAACATCACTTTGTGACTACACAGTGTTTAAGAGCATGTCAAATATATATTTTTTTAAAACATTAAAGAGACTTTATTATGCGGCATTTATTATGCGCTATTGCCAGTTGTTAGGAAATAGCAAAATAAAAATAATAGCCTATAACAAATGCATCTACTGTAATGCAAACTGTATTTATTAATTTATTTATTTATTTTTACATACAGAACTGCTCACTAGTACTGACACTTGAAAATTACAAAAAAAATAAAATAAATAAATAAATTATATATATATATACACTACCGTTCAAAAGTTTGGGGTCAGTACATTTTTATTGTTTCTTTTTTTTTTTTTAAGAAATTAATACTTTTATTCACCAAGGATGTATTAAGTTAATAATTAAAAGTTTATTAAAAGTTAATAATAAATAATTTACATTGTTATAAAATATTTATATTTTGAATAAACACTGTACTTTTTAAACTTGTTATTCATGAAAGAATCCTGAAAAAAAAAAAATCACAGGTTCCAAAAAATATTTGGCAGCACAACTGTTGATATTATCCAACACTGATCATTCTAATAATAAATCTGCATATTAGAATGATTTCTGAAGGATCATGTGACACTTAAGACTGGAGTAACAGCTGATAAAAATTCAGCTTTTCATCACAGGAATAAATTCTATTTTAAAGTATGTTAAAATAAAAAACATTATTTTATATTGTAAAAACATTGTGCAATATTACTGTTTTTTTTCTATATTTTTAATCAAATAAATGCAGCCTTGATGAGCATAAGAGACTTCTTTAAAGACTATTACAAGTCTTATTGACCCCAAACTTTTGAACGGTAGTGTGTATATATATATATATATATAATAGAGGACCATTATATTACATAAGATTCCTACACAAAGCCCTTAAATGCAAAAGCTTAAATAGCTTTCTTATTAGTAGACACCGAAACCACATTCAAATAATTCTCCATTGCTCTTAAAAAGACCATAAAGACAGTTTTACAATTTGTGAATGTAAAATTTGCATATGAAAATAATTAAATTAATATTAAAACAAATGTTTTCCTTTGTGAAGTCAGAGTCAAAAACCCCAAATATAATGTTTCTCATTTGTATTGAAAAATCTGGCAAAGAGCATGTCAAATATGCCACGCCGGAAGTATTTGCGTCATGACGTAAAAGAATCACTGAATCATTTTTGGAAACGAGTTGTCCAAAAGAGCCGAATCGTGCCATCGTGATCGCAAAGGTTTGTGGGATTGACAGTCAGTCACAAAAAAATCTCAGCTCACGATATTAAAGCAGTGAAGAACGAAAGACGTTATGTAACGCAAATGTTCGTTTTATACCGAAACCTTTAAAAAATGTAAAGGCAACCTTTAAAGAACATTTCCAAAATGGGAAGAAAAGCAATTAAACCCCCCCTCATTGTTCCATTAATAAGAGCGAATAAATAACGTTACTCCGCGCTTTGCGAGAACTCCGTGATGGTGTCACGGAACGTTTCGAAACTCGAATGTAACAATAATGTTGCAGCTGGCAGTATTATGACACGATATGAGGAATCAATAGGACACACGCAGTCATGTGACTGCGCTTACATCTCGGGGGGTGGGCAGCAGCAGCCTCTCCATGTCTTACTGCTGTATTCGGCAGGGGGAAAGCCATGCATTCTCGATCATTTTAGAGCTGTGCTGTCAAGAGGGCTGCTTGCACCCATGAGCAACGTTTTGCAATGCTTTTTGACAGCACTGCAATGTATTCCTGAGTCCCTCTTTCATGCATACTGATGATGTGTGTCATTCTAGGTTGTGCTGCTGTGCATAGCTGAATTTGGTGGTGGTGCAGCAGCAAGAATCATGGCTGGCCTTCTTGCCTTTGATATTTGCCTCTGCTGCCCTGCTGAGAAGAAGAGCCCTCACATGCAAGCTTTTAACTGAGACACAGCCCTGTCTTACCATAACCCACAGGTAGGTCAGCATCTGTTCTTTGCTCTTTAAATGGGTCCTTCCGATAGCTGTCATTGTGGTAGGCCGGGAGGGTTGCTGATAGTGGGGTGTAGTGGAGAGCATACGTGCATTTATTGGCCGTGGCATTGCTGCTGTCATGGTTTTCTGCTTTGAATGGGGGATTTTGTTCGCTGTACTTTGAGTCTGTTCGTTTGTTGTGCAATAGCTACATGCATTCATGTTCTTCTCATTGCAGAAGTCATCAGAAGTGAACCGCTCACTGCCCTGTAAATCATTCAGGGGCCAGGGCTAAAGAAGCCTCATGCAGGCCACAATGAACAACTTCATTTTCTTTATGTAACAGAGGAAATTATTATCGTTTTCTTTTGCGAATGCGTTATAGTAGGAATAAAACTTTCTTATTTTTCTTTAAAATCAACATTAAATCAAAATCAGCCCCGTTTACTTTCTTCATGCATGCTTTGCTTGTACCATTAAAGAGAGTACAGTACAGCAAAAACAGTACAATTTTGAAATATTTTTACTATTTAAAATAACTGTTTTCTATTTGAATATATTTTAAAATGTAATATATTCCTGTGATCAAAGCTACATTTTCAGCATCATTACTCCAGTCTTCAGTGTCACATGATCCTTCAGAAATCATTCTGATATGCTGATTTGCTGTTTAAGAAACATTTATTATTATTATTATTATTATTATTATTATTATTATCAACATTTAAAACAGTTAAGTACATTTTTTTCAGGATTCTTTGATGAATAGAAAGATCCAAAGATCAGCTTTTGAACATTATACACTGTACAGTGTCAGTGTCAGTTTTTTTTTTCTTCTTTTTTTTGGAAAAGAAATTATAGAAATTAATATTTTTATTTAGCAAGGATGCTTTAAAATGATCAAAGGTTATGATAAAGGAATTTCTAAAGTTTCAAAAGAAACCTGAAAAAGCTGTTTTCAACATAATAATAATAAAGTTTTTTTTGAGCAGCAAATTAAAATATTAGAATGATTTCAGAAGGTGCTAAAAATCTGATTTAAAATCAAAGGAATTACATTTTAAAATTTATTCAAATAGAAAACAGTTATTTTAAATAGTAAAATTATTTCAAAATTGTACTGTTTTTGCTGTATTTTGAATTAAATAAATTCAGACTTTAAAAATCTTACAGTTCAAAAGCTATTGACTGGTAGTGTATATATAGTAAATATTTTTATGAATATATTAAGGCTGTCAAACGATTAATCACGATTAATCGTATCCAAAATAAAAGTTTTTTTTTAATGTATATATAGTTATATCTGTATATAATTTAGATTATAAATTAAAATAAATGTTTTACATATAAATCTAAAATATTTTTTCCTTAATATATACATGTATGTATGTGTATTTATACATACATAATAAATAAACACAGTACACGCACATATAGTATGTAAACAAACTTTTATTTTGGATGCGATTAAAAATAAAATATATTTAATTAGTTTCCTATTTAATACTTAATTAAAATGCTAAAAATGCTAATAAAAATGTAACTTAACTCATCTTGTCAAACTACTTTACAGCTGATGACATCACACAGGCAGTACAATGCTATTGAATAATGTAAACAAATAGCCAAAAAACTATTAAGACATTAAGTTTTTGCAAACTAGCATTCAATTTGGTTGCATACTGGTACTACAACACCCACTTTTCACAATCCAGTCAGTTCCCTGTGGGTTAAATCAAGCCCTGTCCTATATATTTTTTCTTAATTAATATTAAACAGCCATAATTTCTTTGAGTATTATTTTTTAAGAATTCATTATCGGTAAAATACAACTTTCTTCATTTTTATGTAAAGCAGCAGGGAATCAAAGATAACCCCGTTTGCATTCTTAATGCATGTCTTGCTCATTAGGGCTGTCAAACGATTAACCGCAATTAATTGCATACAGAATAAAAGTTTGCCTTTGTCTAATATATGTTTGTGTACTGTGTAATTATTATGTATATAGAAATACACTCAAATGAATGTATATATTTAAGAGAAATGTTATGTACAATTTTTTTATTTATATATAATTTAAATTACATAAAAATTATAATAAATACATATACTTGTAAATATTTGTTTAAATATATACACGAATGTGTTTGTTTATATATATATATATATAATAATTACACGCAGTACACACACATATATTAGGCAAACTCAAACTTTTGTATGCGATTAATCGCGATTAATCGTTTGACAGCTCTATTGGTCATATCATGAATGTTTTTGACAAAAAATGTCTCTAATTTGCTCATGCTGTGATACAACTTCACTGCTAATGTCGTCACGTAGGCCGTGTAATGCTATTGGACGATGCTAATTCGCATTGGGTTCAATTGCAAACTGATGCATAACGCCTACTTTTCACAATCCACTCAATTCCCAATGGATGACATCTCATTGAATATTCAATTTCACATCAGATTAGAAAAGCACAATAGGTTGCAAATGTGTGTTGAGTTTAAAGAAAAACAACAAAACAGAATCTGCTTTGTACTGATATACGACACATTGAGTTCATAAGTTCATGGTCTAGTCTGTCTAGCGATGAAAATAGCATCCGACTGGTCTTGATTTTAGCATTTTTCTGCATTGTTAGGATGTCTCAGAATAGTTTGTTTGCTTGACAAAGGCCAAATGCCAGAAACAAGAACATCTAGTGCTTATTTTTATATTAGCAGCATAGCAAATGCTGCCATAATTTCAGAGAACAGCACCATTGCACATGTCAGTAAAGCTGCTGCATGATTTGACTGCAAGCTAGCCAACGCCATCATGGGCCTTTGTTCTTCCTGCATGCAGTTTCTCTGCGAACGTCATTCCAGAAGATTCTCTTCTCCCCTTACACCCCTCCTTCCTGTCCCGTCTCATATTCCCTCATTTTTTCTCCACCTCTCCTTTCTGCCCGTTCCTCTCGCCCTGCTCAAATCTGTTTGTCTTCTTTGGCTGCAGCAGCTGGTTGCAGTCTTGAGCCAGAGTCTCATCCGCGCGTCCCCCTCCCCCCCACGAGTGCACGCAAAGACAAAAGGCCAGGGCTGCTCGTCGGAACACTGCCCCCTTCCTCCCTGCGCTGCCGTGTGCATCTGCAGAGGAGAGAGTGACCTATAGAACAGGAACCAGCAGGCTCATAGTGAAGGGAGAAAAAAAATCACACTCGTACAGAATGGGGCCTGGCTGGACTGACGTCTTGCATAAGCCTTTCCACGAAGATTCCCGGTAGTAGGGCCGAGGCGAAGCGGGGTAGGGCGAGAGCCTGCGTTTTCCCTGTATGTGTGTCTCCGCGTGTGTGTTTTTCTACGTGTCACGGCCTTTGTTTTTCTCTCTCGTTTGGCAGAGACCGGACACGGTTGCCCAGGGCTGGAGGATTAGCTGATTTTAATTGACAGAGAGCCGTGTTTCTCACTGGTTTTCTGGGGAAAAGGCGAGAGGAGGAAGCAGGGACACTGGCTAGAAGAGAGGAACAGGGACCATGGAGAGTGTGAGAGAGAGGGAGAGAGAGAGAGAGGGAGAGGGGAGGCAGAGAAGGAAGTAGAAGCAGTCCAGTGCTGCAGAATGGGGTAAAACCGAGAGGCACAATCAAAAAGAGGTCAGGTACCGAGCCTGTTTAAATTCTACTTGCTATCTCTGTGTCTTGTTTTCTTCTGTCAGGAAACGGTGCTCATCTTGTGGTTTTGGTTTACACAATGCTTGTGGAATGTGCATCTGCTTTTTGGCTTTTCGTTTTTCCTTCTCTCATTCATCCGTCCATCCATCCATCCATATAAACCAGCCTCTGGTGTGCATGTATTTTTCATAAACGTCCTCCATAGTGTGTGTTTTTCAGGCCTAGCTCTGCAATGTGACCTGCACATGCATTCTGAACACAAACCTCTTCGCTAATATTAACACACACTCAAAGCAGGGATATTTTGCAGGAACACTGAAGATTTGATGAAGAAACGGCCAGCTTCTGTGTCTCCAGTGTGGCTGCACTGCAGCACACACATTATGCAGGGTGACCGGAACCGGCTCAAACCGGTTTGAGGCAGACGAGGAGGCTCGGAAACAATACAGTCACTGTGCTACAGGCAGATAGCCGACTGCTTCATGGCAGCCAAAATGGCAAAGGGGTCTTCAGGAGTGATACAGCCCATAGCAGGGACGTTAGAGAGACGCTCTTTGCGCACCCCCAGACGGCAATGCACGTCAGGGCCGGGCGGCAGCCATGAGAGCTGAGCAGATATGGTGACCGTGGGTCACCGTGTCCTGTTATTCATGGTGGTCACCGTCCAGAATGGTCTCTGGCGTGCCTTTCCTCCTGGTGGATCGTTTCTTGAAGGGCCCTGCCTAGTGCAAAAAGTGGATTTTTTTTTTCCCTCTGCTGTCAGGGAGAAAGGAGGAGGAGGGTGGTGGTGGTGTTTTGTTGTGGAGGTGGTGAGAGGAAGGAAGGAAGGAAGGAAGAAGGGAAGGAAAGCAAGATTGTTTGCTCTAGTTGTCGGAACACCGAGGGTGAGGAGTGGCTCATTTGCATGTTTCCACTTCTGTATGTTTGCATGCGTGTGTGTGTTTTTTTGTGTTATGTGTGATATTTTATATTGTTCTGACACTGCGTCGTACAGCGGCCTCGTTTTCAAAGGCCTCGGATAGAAACCCAAGAATCACAGTTGTTTTCCTCTCATTTGAAATCAGGCTGCTTGGCTGTATATGTGTTTAGGCCCCATACTGGCTTAATGTCTTTCATTAAAATCCTCTTGTCCCTGTGTTATTTCTCTCATTTTTGTTCTGTCTTTTGTTTGCTGCTCCTTCTCTGCTTACATGGCTTACCACATTGGCTCCATTGTGTGTGGGGAAGGCCGTCTTGGCCCTGCGCACCCTGTGCGTGCAGATGTTATTAGCTGTAATGGAGGCAGGGCTGCAGTGCTCTCTTCCATTTCAATAAAAGCAGCAGTAGCAGGAGTAATGGGGGGTGGCTAACCTTACTAGCATAACACAGCTTTATTTTCTTGGTGATTTTCTTTTTTCTCTTATCACTTTACATATGGCAAAATATGGATGTTCATATGTGATTGTGGTTTTAGTTAGTATTAATATTTTAAGAACAACCTTATAAAGGTCCAAATCTGTAAAAATATATACAAAAATAAATTATTTAGGGGGAAAATATTTTTTTTTAAACAAAATGTATTATTTTTTATATGTTGTGGTCTTATAGTTTTTATTTTTTATTTTATGTATTTAATATTTATTATTATTATTTATTCATGCAAAATGGTTGCAAAAATACAGTTTTTAATGTTCAGATTGTGTTCCACATGTTGTATTTGGGCCATTCTTACTATTTCCAGAGCCTTTTATATGCATCTTTATTTACTGGTAGACTGTTTACAGTATGCCATGTCCAAATAATTCACATTTCCATTTTTATTTCAATGCATTTAACTGACTAAATTTGTATCTCAAGTGAGAGGTTCTTTTTATGGTACCTACAGGCAAGTTTAAATATAGCGCACACATTAGTCACTCAAATAAAGAGGTTTCTACATCTCTGAATAGCATTTTTAATTTTTCTGGCTCTTATGCAAAGTGAATTATAATCTTAGTTAATGAGAAGATAAATGCATGAAGGCTTGGTGAAGATCAAGAACAAGTCGTCAGATTATATTACGTGCATTTTTTAAGAGTTTTGCTAGCTACCTTCATCTGGAGTTTCACTGAAAATGCTGCCTGTTTGACATTTAAAAAAAAAAAAATGATAGTAAAAAAGCTGCAGTTTCTGCATTTTAGTGGATAGGTTTTGTGAAGTTGTAATGCCGTAAAGATATTTAGCACTAGTTCTATGTATATTTTTTTATATTGTGTAGTGCAGGGATAGGCAATGTCGGTCCTGAAGAGCCGATGTCCTGCAGAGTTTAGTTCCAACCCTGGAAAAAAACCTCACCTGCCTGTAGCTTTAGTAATCTTGAAGACCTTAATTAGCTTGTTCAGGTGTGCTTGATTAGAGTTGGAACTCTGCAGGTCATCGGAATTTGAGGACCGACATTGCCTGTCCCTGGTGTAGTGCATTTCTATTGTCCGTATTATCTTTTGTGTCTTGAATCTAAACATTTTTATAGGCTTTAAAGGGTTAGTTCACCCAAAATTGAAAATTCTGTCATTAATTACTCACCCTCATGTTGTTCCAAACCCGTAAGACCTTAGTTCGTCTTTGAAACACAAATTGAGATATATTTTGTTATAAAATCCAAGAGCTCTCAGTAGGGGTACTATCACGTTCAAAACCCAGAAAGCGTCAGCCTAATGCCATTTTGGAGAGTATCACGATGCATGCGTGCAAATTTCCTCTAAACAAAACATTTTGCACGCGTGTTCTACGTCAACAGCATGCATTGTTTACATGTGGGGAAAGCATGCACATGCATCAGTACTCTCCAACAGGAGAAGAATTGTTGAATAAAGTTGTTATTTTTGTTTTCTTTATGCACAAAAAGTATTCTCGTAGCTTCATAAAATTACAATTGAATCACTGATGTCACATGGACTATTTTGTCAGTGTCCTTGGTACCTTTCTGGGCCTTGAACGTGGTACTCTTGCTGTCTATGGAGGGTCAGAGAGCTCTTGGATTTCATCAAAAATATCTTCATTTTTGTTCTAAAGATGAACAAAGGTCTTACAGGTTTGGAACAACATTAGGGTGAGTAATTAATGACAGAATTAATCCTAAACTAATCCTTTAAGCACTTCCTGCTACTGTGCTTTCACTAAAATCTAATCAGGCAGTTTTTAACCTATCTAATTGTAATATGAAACATCTTTCGCTTGTTTCTCAAAGGTGTTTAGCTCATTCTCATAAGACCATGGGCGACATGAAAACCCCAGACTTTGATGATCTGCTTGCGGCTTTTGACATTCCTGATATGGTTGATCCCAAGGCTGCCATCGAGTCCGGCCATGATGATCATGAGGGACAACTCAAACACAATGCCCACCATGAAGAGGACTCCCATGTCTCCTCTGGTCCAGATGTTGGGGTTAGCGTTATTGTTAAAAACGTCCGTAATTTTGATGCCACCGAACATCTCTCAGAGAAGGATGTTCATCCCACTGTCGGAAATGGACTGCACAATGGTTTCTTGCCCGTGTCACCCAACAACAGATTCAACAAAGAAAGCGACAAGCTTCAAAAAGGTGAAATCCATGGGATGGCAGGAAATATCTCCACGTTTAACCAGTTTAGTCCCATCTCTAGTGCAGAGGAGTTTGATGATGATGACAAGATTGAAGTAGATGACCCTGCCGACAAGCAAAGTAATTTACAGTTTAGACCAAACCCTTTAACTGGTCTGAGTGCAAAGACGGAAGAGCCTCGTTCTCAACACAGCAAACCAGATGGTCAATCTAGGCCAAGAACAAATGGTAATTACAATCATTTGAAAGTTGAGAATAGTAACGCAAATGGCACTAACCTGTATGAATCCCAAAAGCCAAGAAAAACTGAGGAGCACTCCAAAGAAAGGTCCCAAGAAGCAAAAGAGTCGGGAGAACCAGTTGTTGAGTTGAATGTGACCAACCTCTCCCAAGCCAAGGCCAAATCATCTGCAAAGCTCTCATCCTGCATTGCTGCAATTGCAGCACTCAGTGCAAAGAAAGCAAGCACAGAAGCAACATCTCCAGAATCTTTAGGCACTCCTCGAGATTCACCCAGAGAGGCTAAAGAGATCCCAAAGGTTACGGATAATTCACCAGAGCAGGAGTCAGCTTTGGAGCTTGGCAAGAAGGTGCTCTCGAAACAACCTGAGAGTCCTTGCAGTGTTACCAGTGAAAGCAGCAGCAAAGAGTCTCCTGCATCTCCAGCAGGATCTATACCAGTCATTCCCAAAGTCCGCATTAAAACGATTAAGACGTCTTCAGGGCAGATCAAGAGAACTGTTACCAGAGTTCTTCCTGAGTTTGATCCTGAAGCGTTGAAGAAAGGTATCGATTCTTCACCCAGTGTTGTCTCTTCTCTGCTGTCCTCTTCAACCTCGCCTTCTGTTTTCTCATCTCCCACAAGAACTTTGCCGACCACGGTAGTAACAACTTCTGGAGGCTCTGCCATTGAGGTAACTAAACAAATGACCATCAAGCCCGTGGCCACTGCCTTTTTACCCGTCTCAGCCGTCAAGACAGCAGGCTCCCAAGTGATTAACCTGAAACTTGCCAACAATACGACTGTAAAGGCCACTGTCATACCAGCGGCAACTGTTCAGAGTGCCAGCAGTGCCATCCTCAAAGCTGCAAATGCCATTCAGCAACAAACTGTCATGGTGCCTGCTTCCAGCCTAACAAACACCAAACTTGTGCCAAAGACTGTCCACCTAACCAACTTAAATCTGTTGCCTCAGAATGCATCAGCGGCTGAACTCCACCAGGTCCTGACCAAGCCCCAACAACCCATCAAGCAAGCCATGTTGGCCCAGCAGCAACAGAAGAAAGTGTCTCGGGTCCAGGTCCTAACCAGCTCCCAGAGCTCAGTGGTAGAGGCCTTCAATAAAGTTTTGAGTAGCATTAACCCAGTGCCAGTTTATGTACCCAATCTCAGCCCTCCGATATCCGCCTGTATATCTTTACCATCCCGAGGGTACAAGTGCTTGGAATGTGGCGATTCCTTTGCCCTGGAAAAAAGCCTCTCTCAGCATTATGACCGTAGAAGCGTCCGCATTGAGGTCACTTGCAATCACTGCGCCAAAAACCTAGTCTTCTACAACAAGTGCAGCCTTTTATCACATGCTAGGGGCCACAAAGACAAAGGGGTTGTCATGCAGTGTTCTCATCTCATCTTGAAGCCAATTCCAGCAGACCAGATGATCCTAGCGCCATCAGTAACCTCCAGTGCTCCCACCTCTTCAGCCAACCTTGGATCCTCGGTAGTGGGGAGTCCAGGGAAGGGAAACCCAACCACGGTGATCTCTGCACCCTCTTCGGCCCCTGTTGTGGCTGCAATGCCTCTAGATAAAGACGTCTCGAAGGTCTGCAGATCGAGTCTGAAGTGCTTGGAATGTAATGAGACATTTCAAGAAGAGTCATCTCTTGCAATGCACTACCAGCAGGCTCCTGAATCCGGCGGACAGGTGCGTGCATAGATTCATTGTGATGTAAAAGTTGAAGTGGTCAATAGTGTCTTCCAGCATTGTAGTCGAGACCAGCCCAAGATGTGAGTAGAGTCCAAGTCAAGACCAAGACCAGGGCTGGTTTTCCAAAAAGCAGCATAAGCTAAGCTGATTGTATGTCGGCACCAATAGCCTCGTGGGCAGTGTGCCGACATATGGCGCAATTGCACTTCAGGTGTCCCGAGTTTGAATCCCGCTTTGTGGACCTTTTTCGGTCCCGTCTCCCGCTCTCTGTCTCCCACTAGCTTCCTGTCATATCTACACTGTTTTATCAATAAAAATGCAAAATCAGCCAAAATAAATAAATAAGCTAAGCTGATCTTAGAGGCCATTGGAGGCAATGGGTCTACAGTCTACTTAGGCTTATGATGCTTTTGGGAAATGTAGCCCTGGTTTTGGTCTTGACTTGTTCTCAACCTACTCAAAAATGCTTTTGACAAACTGCCCAGAAGAGGGTCAGATCAGGGCCCAGTCTTGAGTACAACACTGGCTTCTCTTTTATTTACAAAAGTAATTAAAATTTGTGTTAAAGACATTTTGAACAATTTGCTTGTGTTTTTCCTTCAACTGAAACAGAAAACCTGCACCATTTGCCAAATGCTACTGCCAAACCAGTGTAGCTTTGCTTCCCATCAGCGGATCCATCAACACAAGTCTCCATATATCTGCCCTGAATGTGGAGCTATCTGTCGATCTGTCCATTTTCAGTCTCATGTGACCAAGAACTGCCTACACTACACACGCCGAGTGGGCTACCGGTTAGTACTGCATTACTCTCTATAACTGTCGAGGCCAAAAAGAATCTCCATGCTTTCAAGAAATGGCTTCTTTGCAAGTAAATGGAATGTTTGTTTATTTAGTTAGTTATGCAAAACATTTGACCCAGAGATCAACAAAACTCTGTAGTATCATCACTGACCACTAGGGGTGTAACAACACATCATGTATAATATAACACAATATAACATATCACAATGCAATTAAAAAATGTGACAGCATGCATGCAATATGACATATGTCATGTATTCTTTTACAAGAGCCAAGTATTCTGAAACTATCGAATCATGACTGCAGTATTGCGCATTGAACCAAATTCTGAGAAAAGTGTATCCACCTTTACTGACCTCAGTCTCTGTTCTTATTTCTGAGTTGACATAAAAGCTTCTATTTATGCATGAAACGTGCGTTGAAATACAAAATGTGCTTAAGTGTTTAATTGGTTTTGAGTGGAACACGAAATGAGGGCTCGTCATGCTTTCAAAACGGCAATCACGGAGCTATTCACTGTTATTATTCTGCTATTCTCTAATGATTGATGCCGCATTAAAGGTGACTGGCATCGATTATGGAAACAAAAAAGGAGTTATATTCAAGAGTAACACTTTCTTTTTCTCATCCTTTAGCTGTGTTCACTGTAGTGTCATCTTCGCTGACGTTGCTGCTCTCAAGTCGCACATTCAGGGATCCCACTGTGAAATCTTCTACAAATGCCCCATCTGCCCCATGGCTTTTAAATCAGCCCCCGGTACACATTCCCATGCCTACACCCAGCATCCAGGAGTTAAAATTGGAGAGCCTAAGTGAGTCTTTTCTCTAAAAATCATATTCTCAGTGTGATTCATAACATCATCTTTGTCTAGTTTCTATAGTTTTTTTCCATTGTTTTGAAGGTGAAAACATGTATTTGAGAAACCAGAGGTTGTGTAAGTGAAAATGCATGTATAGCCATTCGTTATACCAAAATAAACCCAAATGGGTCATCAGATCTTATATTCTGTTTATTGCTTACCACATAAGTAAATAGATAGACATGAAATATTGATTTGAGATTAAGTAATTGTATTATGTGAGACGAAAGACTGCGACATACAGTTTGTTTTTCTGGGAAAATGGTTAGTTGTACAGTAGAGCCGTCATTATATAAGAATATTTGACCTAAGATTTCAGTTATTGACCAATTAGAATCAAGTATTTCATAATGTTTTTTTGCAGATGGGTACTAATGGGTATTTACGCTTTGTGTATTGTTATAAAACACTAAAATAAAACACTGTCTAGCTACAGCATTATTTTCTTACACTGCAAATGCATTCTTTGTGCTAAACACTTCCATCTTTACATCAAAACAAGCTTGCAGTAATTTTTAGCTGTTGTAGAATGGTGGGAAACTCAATAGGTGTGTCAAATCTGTTTCTTTAGAACTCCTACGCCACTGACCTTTTCAGGTGCAGAAAGAAATTATGCACGGTGGCTTTAATTTACTGTGTCCTCTCTTTGAACCCAACCACCCCCCAGAAGGCCTGTCATGTTCATCAGCACTTGTTAATGAAAAGGCCAGATGGTTTGTTTGCACTTCCTGCGTTACCTGTAACTATGTTGGAAACACGATCAACTGGCTTATTGACAATGCAAGCGTTTAATTCAGATGTTTGACACATAAATGAGCTGACGGGTTTCATTATGCCATTTTCAATGATTATAATTCCTTCAGGACAACAATAGATTTACTCTGGAGGAAGAAAGAAAATGTTTTTGTTCGGACAGAGCTATTGAACCTTATAATGAGAAGTAGGAATGAACACGTACACAAGCAATAACAAGCAACCAAGCATTTAAAAATACTCTCTTCACTGTTATGCGTTGTTTTGCAGGCTGATCTACAAGTGTTCCATGTGCGACACGGTTTTTACCCAGCAGACTTTGCTCTACACACACTTTGACCAGCACATATCCAGTCAGAAAGTGTCTGTCTTCAAGTGTCCGGACTGTTCGATGCACTACGCCCAAAAGCAGCTCATGTTGGACCATATTAAAGTAAGGGAAATCAGTGGAAATTCATTTGCCATCTCAAATTTTATTTGAATTCTTTAAAGTTTTTATGGAAGCCTGTTTCCGCCACTTAAAATAAAAAATTAAAAAAGGATATTGCGACTTTTATCTCACGATTTTGCATTACTTTTTTTCTCAGAACTGCATGATACAAGCTCACAATTATGACTTTTTTTTTTTGCAAATTTTTATCTTGCAAGTGCGAATTTATATCTCACAATTCTGACTTATCTCTGAATTCTGACAAATGCAAGTGTATATCTCGCAAAACTGATTTTTTTCTTGCAATTCTGACTTTTCTCCGAATTGTGAGATATAAATTCGTAATTCTGACTTTTTTCCTCGCAATTGTGAGTTTGTATCTCGCAATTCAGATTTTTCTCAGAATTTTGATATAAATTCACAATTTTTACTTTTTTCTCACAATTGCGAGAAAAAAATATATAATTGAGATATAAATTTGCAATTTGTACTTTTTTTCTTGCAATTCTTGCTAGTTTGTATGTCGCAATTCTGACTTTTTCAAAATTGCGAAATATAAATGCGCAATTTTTACTTTTTTTCTAGCAATTCTGACTTTTTTCTCACTATTGTAAAATATAAAGTTGCAATTCTGACTTTTTTTCTCAGAATTATGAAATATAAACTAGCATTTGTGACTTTTTTCTCACAAATGCAAGTGTATATCTCACAAGACTGATTTTTTTTCTCGCAATTCAGATTTTTTCTCAGAATTGTGAAATAAATAAGCAATTCTGACTTTTTTCCTCGCAACTGCAAGTTTGTATCTTGCAATTCTGACTTATTTTTCTCACAAATGCAAGTTTATATCTTGCCATTCTGACTTTTTTCTTGGACTTCTGACTTTTTTCTTAGAATTGTGAGGTAAATTTGCAATTCTGACTTTTTTCTCACAATTATATTTTCTTGCATTACTTTTTTTCTCAAAATTGTGATATAAACTTGCAATTGTGTTTCATAAAGTCACAAATGCGAGATATAAACTTGCTTCATTTCTCAGAATTGCGAGTTTATAACTCACAATTCTGACGTTTGACTCACAATTGCAAGTTTCTATCTCACAGTTCTGAGACAAAAGTCAGAATTGCGAGTTTGTATCATGCAATATAAAAGATATAAAGAAAAATGGTCCAAATTTTAAGATAAAAAGTTACAATTACCTTTTTTATTTTTTATTCAGTGGCAGAAGCAGGCTTCCACAATTTTATATTTTATATATATTGCACAGTTTAGTAAACAATAATAAAATGTTACATAAATTTTATCATTATTTATTATTTTACTAATATTAACATTTTTATGTCTTTCAAGTCCATGCATGGCATCTTAAAGACCATCGAGGGCCCTCCAAACCTGGGCATCAATCTCCCTCTCAGCTCCAAACCTACTAATTCCATGAGCCCAAATAATAACAACAACAAAGAGGGCGTCTCAATCAACAGCCTTGAGAAGGGAGAGAGGAAGCCAACATCCCCGACAAAAAAGAGTAGTAACGGGACAGACCTTCCCAAAAAAGTCCCATTGTCCACTTCCTGCCCTGGCTGGACCTGCAGGGAGTGCGACCGCTTGTTTACACAGAGAGAAGTCTTCATCGCTCACATGAAAAGAGAGCATGGGAAGGTAAAATCTAGCTGTTTTAGTTCTAATAGATGCTTCAAATTCTTGAGTGTCATGAGTAAGACGCAGGGCTGTAGGACATATTATTATTATTATTATTATTGCAGATGTGTAGGCATGACCATAATGAATGCTTTTCTTTCTGCTACACCAGCAACTGAAAAAGCATCCGTGTCGACAGTGTGAAAAGTCCTTTAGTTCCTCTCACAGTTTATGTAGACACAACCGAATTAAACACAAGGGCCTACGGAAAGTCTACTCCTGTCCGTGAGTATCATGTGTTTCTGGACCCATTTGTTTCATCTGTGCTTGTGAATGCAATTCCAAGTCTCTCACATCATGTTTTACACTAAAGCTAATCACAAACACTTACAAATGTCAAACAAAATCTCTCTTTGGTTTCCTCAGACACTGCCCAGAACCCAGTCGCACTTTCACCAAAAGACTGCTGCTAGAGAAACACATTCAGTTGATGCATGGCATCAAAGACACAGAGGCCAAGCTTCCTGCAGATTCCAGCAGCGCAGAGGCAACCCCAGACAAAGAGCAGGTAACCAAAAAACTAGCTAGCACATTTGGGTCTGTATTGTCTGATACTGTTGCAAGGGCATTAGACAGATGTACACTGGGCTGGGTTTTGACACAAATTTTACAATTCGATTTCCGAATCGGTGTCGATCATTTTGGATGTATATCAGGTAGAGTCAGTTGGTGCTACATTACTATAATATTGAAGGTTAAAATGAACTGATTTGTATGCAAACACTTAAATTGCACGCATATAATAAATTTACAATTGCATAATTATATTTCTACTCCAGTTTGTGTTTTTAAATGTAAACATTTAAATGCAAACATGAATTAAACACTGAAGAACAGTAAAAAAGTATAATGAATATGTTATATGGTGCATATTTTGTTTTGTTTTTTTTACCAAGCCCTACTGCTAATAAGTTTGGGGTCAGTAAAATGTTTTTTTTGAAAGAAGAGTTTTATGCTCTTCAAGGTTGAATTTATTTGATTAAAAATGCATTAAAACTGTTAAATTGTGAAATATTATTACAATTTAAAAGAACAGTTTTATATTTTAATACATTGTAAAATTAAATATATTTCCATGATGCATAGTTGAATTTTCAGCATCTTCACTCCAGTCTTCAGTGTCACATGTTCCTTCAGAATTCATTCTAATATGCTGATTTTTTTTTAAAGGATTCTTCAATAAACCTAAGATTAAAAAAACATTTATTTGAACATTTCGGTAACATTATATATGTATTTACTGTCACTTTTTATTAATGTAATGCAGACTTCCTAAATAAATTCATCCGTTTTTTTTTTTTAAAAAAAAGGGTTTGAAATTGGATATTTAATTAACCAATTGATTCTTGGGATTTAAGAATCATCATTATTTCTTAAAAATTTGAATCTATTAAAATCGAGATTTTTTTTAAAAACCAGCCCTTCTACCTTGTATATGTTTGGGGTCAGTAAAAGTTTTATTTTTGTAATTTTTAAATTTATTTATTTTTATTTTTTTGAAAGAAGAGTTTTATGCTCGTTAAGGTTGAATTTATTTGACCAAAAATGCAGTAAAGACAGTAATATTGTGAAATATTAATACAATTTAAAAGAACAGTTCTATATTTTTATATATTTTAAAATTACATTTATTTCCATAATGCAAAGCTGATTTTTCAGCATCTTTACTCAAGTCTTCAGTGTCACATGATCCTTTAGAAATAATTCCAATAATATACTGATATTTTTTTTAGGTTTCTTTGATAAACATAAGGTTAAAAAAACAGCATTTATTTGAAATTGTCTGTAACATTACATATGTCTTTACTGTCTCTTTTTATTTTGAATTTGGTTGAAATTGGATATTTAATTCCATGTTAATTACCTTTTATACAACAATGGTAGTAAAAATTCTTATTATTTTTTTAATAATGACTGGCTAACAAAAAACAGTATATTAAATTATTTATTTTATATTAAAATTAAAGTGTTCATTATCAGTTATCTGCCATAACATGAAGTTTATTATTAGCTTTTTATCAGCTTGCATTCCTTGCATTTCGGCATTGCGTAAAATGTAATTTCATATCTTCAGGTCCCCAGTCCAAAACGCAAGCTCCACTCTGAAGATGAGGACGCTGAGAAGGAAGAGGAAGTGCAAGAGACCAGAGGAGAAGTGACTACCGCTCAGCGGTCCAAGAGCTCATCCTCACAGCCTCTAAAGAAGCTGAAGATCAACGTCTTCAAGACGCACAAATGCGCAGTGTGTAGCTTCACCACCGAGGACATTGTGCGTTTCCACGAGCACATTCCCCAGCACAAGACCGACGTCTCATCCTACCAGTGTCGTGAATGCGGCCTGTGCTACACCTCACACAACTCCCTCGCCCGACACCTGTTCATCGTGCACAAGCTGAAGGAGCCCCAAGGGCGACACAACGAGCAGCAAGAGAACACGCCCAACCCGGACGCCAACGACGGCATCCCAGATACTCAATGTAAAGTATGTTCAAAAACATTTGAAACGGAGGGAGCCTTAAACACACACATGCGGACACACGGAATGGCCTTCATCAAGTCCAAACGACTGAGTGCAGCTGAGAAGTAAGAGCGAGGTAGTGCCCCCTAGTGGATGGATGTTGGTTTGCAAGGAATTATTTGTCTGTAGAGAACGTATAGAAGCGTTTAACGTCATATTCCTTCACTCTGGCCTCCTTGTATGCTCATTTGTTGTGCATACGTATACATATATATATAAATATACATATATATATACAAAATGTATAAATCTATACACACAAAATGTGTGTTTAAAGAAGTGTAATATATAAAAGCGGATTTAAGTGTATTTAATTATCTATGAGAACACATTTTGTATACTTTATGATAGATGTTTGTATGCGTGTTCGATAGACCTTTTTTATAGATTCTTTTTATTTTCTATTTTAGACAGTTCTCGTTGTTTTCTCGTGGGAGCAGATGCTGACATTTCGGTCCCAGTTTCCGAACTGCTGCTAAAAATGCACAGAATGTCATGGCTATACTTCTCAGTGAGACATTTTGTGCTCTAAAAGGACAATCAGTCCACAACCTACAACACTAGCAGGTCTCCTAAAGCAGCCAAAAATGGCGCTTGACTGAAGGATTGGCCGTTGAGTTGAGCCGGAAAGCTTTTTTGGTGCATTTCTGTTTTGTGAATTAGTCGTCCATTTGAAACTACTATAATTTAGCACTACGGAAGAACAAGACATGAAAGTAGGTCTTTAAATTTATATATCTCAGCCACTGCCAAGAGGTTGTGTCGAATCAATATGTGCTTTTTAACTTTGTGTCGTCAAAGCCGGACGATTGTCCTCCGAATTCATTTCTTCTCAGGCAGCTTGTTTCAAATCATAACTTTGTGTTTTGGATTACCACACTACATTGTCTCAACTCTGGCCTGTTATCAAGAACCACATTTCAGATTCATGCCCATTTAATTTTGAGGTACTTCGGGACGTATTTACTTGTAATTTCAATCCGAAACCACATTGCCCTGCAGATATGTGAAGGTGAAATCCATGTTTTATTTAAAACCAAAGTTCCTCCTTACACGTGAGCTCTAAAGTCAGATATTTGCGCGTTTTCTCGCTCTTGAAATCAGTAATTCATAAGTGCTGGTATGCTGAAGTGTGGTCAAGTGCCTCCGGCACTCGAAAGCTAAACGTCTTCAATTTGTCATCAACCCAATGTACAGTTGAGGTCAAAAGTTTACATCCCCCTTTCAGAATCTGCAAAATGTTAATTATTTTACCAAAATAAGATGTTACTGTTTATTTAGTACTGATCTGAATAAGTTATTTCACATAAAAGATGTTTACATATAGTCCACAAGAGAACATAATAGTTGAATTTATAAAAATGACCCTGTTCAAAAGTTTACATACACTTGATTCTTAATACTGTGTTGTTTCCTGAAAGATCCACAGCTGTGTTTTTTTTGTTTAGTGATAATTTTTAATGAGCCCCTTGTTTGTCCTGAACAATTAAACTGCCTGCTGTTCTTCAGAAAAATCCTTCAGGTCCTACTAATTCTTTGGTTTTCCAGAATTTTTGTGTATTTTAACCCTTTCCAACCACGACTGTATGATTTTGAGATTCATTTTTTCACACTGAGGACAACTGAGGGATTCATATGCAACTATTACAGAAGGTTCAAACGCGCACTGATCTTCCAGAAGGAAAAACCATGCATTAAGAGCCGGGGGTGAAAACTTTTGAACAGAATTGTCAGATGTGTACATTTTTCCTATTTTGCCTAAATATCATGTTTTTTCATTTAGTACAGCCCTTCAGAGGCTACAGAACATACTTACATGTTTCCCAGAAGACTAAATAAGTTAAATTTACCCTGATCTTCAAACTCCAAAAGTTTTCACCCCCCTTGCTCTTAATGCATTGTTTTTTCTTCTGGAGCATCAGCGAGCACTTGAAACTTCTGTAATAGTTGCATATGAGTCCCTCATTGTAAAAAGATGGATCCCAAATCATACAGTCATTGTTGGAAAGGGTTTAAATACACAAAAAAGCTGAAGGACCTGAAGGATTTTTCTAAGGTACAGCAGACAGTTTAACTGTTCAGGACAAACAAGGGACTCGTAGAAAACTATCACTACACAAAAACAAACAAACACAGATGTGGATCATTCAGGTAACGACACAGTATTAAGAATCAAGGGGATGTAAACTTTTGAACGAGGTCTACATATAGTCTCTTGTGGACTATATGTAAACATCTTTTATGTGAAATATCTTATTCAGGTCAGTACTAAATAAACAATAATATTCATTTTGTATTATCCCTCTTATTTTGGTAAAGTAATTAACATTTTATAGATTATAAACAGGGGATGTAAACTTTTGACCTCAACTGTACGTGTTTTTAGTTTGTTTTTTGGAGCAGCATATCATGGAAAAGTCTTGAGATTGCTGTTCCACTGACTCACATGCTAAGTGTGAAAAAGGGAAAAAAAAAGAGCTGCCTTCACTATAAATGAATGTTTTGGTCCAAATGTGAAATGAGCTGTACAATTTCTTTGCATTTGTTTTTCCCCCTTCTGACTTGATTTCACTCGATTTGTCCTCGAAACTCAGTATTTTGCTTTCCTTTTGGATAAATGAGTACTATTGAGGACGCATATGTGCATGAGAGAAGCCATTCACGGTGGTTGTTCTGTTTTATAGAATGTCTTGCTGATGTTCGGTAGACTTTGTTCTATGTTTGTGCAAAAAAACGTTATCATTAATAAATGATACATACACAAAACTATCTAACATGTCTATACAGGTATGGAGTTTGTGTGCTTCAGCTCTCGCTTTGCCTCATTTTAATTAGCTTGAAAGCAGTTCCCTTTCAGGGTCTTGGTTGCCGTGGTTACAGGTGAATTTAAAATCAAGATTCTCAGAATAATGGACCGCTGTGACACGCAGTGATGTGATTGGTGAAGGGTGACTTTAAATTTGTAATAAATCACTGTAAATCTGGTTTCATTAAAATATCATCTTTGCTTTACCTTAAATGGACAGTTGTTGATGTGAAGTAAGAGCATAGCACTACAAAATCAATGTGAATAGCATAGCACACATAATTTGGTCTTGTTATTTTAAACTTTGACATATTGATATATGCAGAGACCTCATCATGACCGCATTCACAAAACAGATATTGTGTTGTCGTTTATTGGCCTTCCTGAGGTAGAAGGCTGGCCGTGTTTGTTTTGGAGTGAGGATCTGACTATAATGCGAGCGTGGCGTTTTGATTTCCATGGTCATTTTGGATGGTGGGAGAGTATGACGGGTCACATGTCCATCTTTTCTTCCATCATGTGTCCTGCTCTCATCATATTTAAACCAGTGAAACCCCAAAATGAAACACTTTGCAAGATGCTAGGGTTAACATGGAGCGCTGTCACGCTGATGTACCTGTTCGTTTGCCACGGCGCATGTGCCTGGAACGTGTCGGTAAAATGCAAGGAGGACACAACAACGTTCCTTATGGAATTACAGAAAGAGAATCCAAGCAAATATGCAGTTTTGAGTAAGTAATAATGCAGATTTTATGAATTGGGGTCATGTTTTCTAGTTGTGCTTTGATTTTTTTTTTTGTTTGTTTCCAATAACTTTTTATTTAATAATATTAATAACATTTCTAAACATTGTTTAAAATATCATATAGCTATTTATTTATTTTTATTAATTTGTATAATTTATTTATTTTATCAGTATCATTTCTTAATTATATTATTTAATATTAATTTTAGTTATAACATTGGATGCATCATTAAAAATCTAAAAGCTGTTTTTTTATATATTTTTAATATGTGCATTTTTATAATTTGTTGTTTATCATTTTTTCACTCTATTTTTTATATATTTTTAATATTATGCATATTTTTATTATTTATTGTTTATCTTTTTTCCCCTCTATATTATTATGTTTGTTTTTATATATTTTTTTCTCTTTATTTATTAGTTCATTTTATTTAACTTAATTGTTTTTAATATCAGACATCATTTAAAATCTTTAAAGAGTTATTTATATATTTCTAATATGATGTAGAATTATCTCTTGATCTATATACTTTTTTTTCTTCACTATTATTATTTTTATTATTATTTGAAAATGTTAAATAGCTTGGAGGTATTTATTTATTTTTATCTTCTTATTATTATTATCATTAATATTATTATGTACTGTTTAGCATTTATACATTTATACATTTTTTAAATTTCTGTATATTTTTATTATTTATTCTTTATCATTTTCCCTCTATATTATTATTTTTTATCAGTTTGTATTATTAAATATTAGACGCAACATGTAGAATCTTTAAAAAAAAACATTTATTTATATATTTTAATATTATGTATATTTATCATTTTTTTTTTTTTCTATATTTATTTTTTCTTCATTATTATTATTTTTTTATAAGATTTGAAAATGTTAAATATCTCAGAGCTATTTATTCATTTTTAATTGTATTATTATTATTATTATTTTATCATAGTTTTCTCTTTATTTATCAAGATTTAATTTTTAAATGTGTATATAATTTAATATATTTTTAAAAAACAGTGTAGTTTGAGTTTATTGAGTTTTAATTTTGTTTTATGTAGTGTACGATGCATTTGGTAAGATTGGCAGTGATGTCGAAGGAGGGAACGTGAACAGACCCGGATCTCTGAGAGAGTGTATGTCTGTGGAGGGCCCTGATTTTATGGGACAGTACTGCCAGGTGTTCCTCAAACAGGTACTCTCACACAAACCATGAAAAAAATGCACAATATGTACACCTCCGTCCACAAAATGATTAGAATTTAGTTTTTTACAGTGCATTTTTTCAAACCAGTGTGTTAATGCTTGATTTCCAAATCATGTATTTATTATGATTAAATAACCAGACACTGTCTCGAATCGAGATAAAAGTATGTTTGTTAGTGACATTATTCTGTTACGCAGGACAGGGTGGAGTATTTTGTGGGTATTTGTGTTCCAGACTCTTGTACAGAATCAGAAGTCCAGACTCTAGTTCTTTATGGTGAGTCAAATCTGAACCATAAAAAGGCCTAAGACAAATTAGACAATTCATTAGACGAATGACTGAACCTTGTAATTTATTTGAAAGCAAAAAGTATAAATCTACAGTGGTTGTTCGTAATATTTGTATGGGATGTACAGAATGAACACCTGTCTACATATGTGTGTGTGTTTGTATCTGCAGAGGCATTTGAGCAGAAACCAATCTCTTTGCTTCTTTCTGTGCCTTCAATCTTAATGTCGGATTCTACGTTTGGCATATTCATGACTCAGTGCCTCAGTGATACCCCTCATGCAGACCTGTCTGCCATAGTCTGCCTGTGAGTAACACACACACAAACACACACACCCCTAGCCTGCTCATTTTACATGGTCTTTGTACATTTTTAGAAGAAGATAGAAGTAAATTTACTTCACATATGGCACTTGTACATGCTACAGTGCTAGAGTGTTGTGTTTGTGGTTTCCAGGGCATTGCTATGCAGCTGCTAAGGTGTTTTAAGACTTTTAATACAGTTGCTAGGATGTTCTGGGTGGTTGCTACAGTAGGTAGATTCTAGGTTGTCAAGGTAGTTGTATACATTTACTAAGGTGTTTTAGTCTGTATGTAGTTGCTAGGGTGTTATGGGTGGTTGCTAAGGCATTTCTATGCAGTTGCTAAGGTGTTTTAAACTTTTATGCTGTTGCTAGGATGCTCTGTGTGGTTGCTAGGCGTTGCTAGATTTTTAAGGCAGTAGGATGCATTTACTAAAGTGTTTTTAGTATTTTATGCAGTTGCTAGGGTGTTCTGAGTAGTTGCTAAGGTGTTGCTATGCAGTTGCTAAGGTGTTTTTATACTTTATGCAGTTACTAGGGTGTTCTGGGTGGTTGGTAGGGCATTGCCAGGTAGATGCTAGGTTGTTAAGGCAGTGGTATGCATTTACTAAGGAGTTTTTAGTCTTTCATGGAGTTGCTAGGGTGTTCTGAGTAGTTGTTAAGGTGTTGCTATGCAGTTGCTGAGGTGTTTTTAGTCTTATGCAGTTGCTAGATTGTTTTGGATGGTTGCTAGGGTGTTGCTAGGTAGATGCTGGGTTGTTTTGGGTGGTTGCTAGGGCATTGTTAGGTTGTTCTGGGTGCTTGCAAGGGTGTTGCTAAGTAGGTGCTAGTGTGTTCTGGGTGTTGCTAGGGAGATGCTAGGGTGTTGCTACATAAATGCTAGGGTGTCCTAGGTGCTTGCTAAGGTGTTGTTAGGTAGATGCTAAAGTTTTCTGGGTGCTAGGCTGTTGCTATGTAGGTGCTAAGGTGTTGCTAGGTAGATGCTAGGGTGTTCTTGGTGCTACAGTGTTGATAGGTGCTAGGGTGTTCTGGGTGTTGCTAGGTAGATGCTAGTGTGTTCTAGGTGCTTGCTAAGGTGATGCTAGGGAGATACTAGGGTGTTTTGGGTGCTAGGGTGTTGCTAGGTAGGTGCTAGGGTATTCTGGGTGTTGCTAGGTAGATACTAGGGTGTTATGGGTGCTAGAGTGTTGCTAGGTAGATGCTATGGTGTTCTGGGTGTTGCTAGGTGCTTGCTAGGGTGTTGCTAGGTAGATGCTAGGGTGTTTTGAGTGGTAGCGTGTTGCTAGGTGCTTGCTAGGGTGTTGCTAGGTAGATGCTAGTGTGTTTTGGGTGGTAGCGTGTTGCTAGGAGCTTGCTAGGGTGTTGCTAGGTAGATGCTAGGGTGTTCTGGGTGTTAGGGTGTTGCTAGGTGCTTGCTAGGGTGTTGCTAGGTAGATGCTCCAGTGTTCTGGCTTTCTAGGTGGTTGCAATTCCAAATAGATTTTTTTTTCTTGGACCAAAAACTTTCACAATTGTTATCATAATTAAGATTTCAGGTCTGAATTAGTGTTTTGTGTGTCTCAGGTTTGTGTGTTGTGCATTACTGGCACTTCCTCTCATAGCTTCCATCTGTGTGGCGGTAATAAAAAGGAAGCAAATGAAAGAAGTGAGACCAGGGCTGAGTTTTGCTCATACATCAAACACCAACCAATACGGTGCTCTCTTGACTAATGGCTCAGCCAGTCAATGTAAAGAAAGCAACGCTGCCCCAGATACCACACAAGCGAGGGACCAGAATGCAGAAAATGACCAGCAGAGCATCTCAAAGAGCAAGTACACACACACACACAGACATATAGACAGTGATCTTACCATTTATAGCAAATGTGACCGCTCTGATTCGTCCCATTTTAATTGATTGTTTTTTTTCTCCTCATGCTCTTTTCTCACATTATTTCCCCCTTTCCCTTCCTCTCTTCATTACATATTCTCTTTTTCAGCTGTGTTATCATTCCTTCAGGCATTCTCTGTACAGAATAGCAGTCAGGGGTTACTCGCCACAGAAAGCTCTGGAAGCAGTTATTCATCTCTAAATGGCATCCGTATCCTCAGTTTACTCTGGATTATCTCAGGCCACACCGTGCAGCTCAGCGCCTGGAGTAACCTGGGTAATAGTGAGGGGAAGGGGGAGATATCACTGTCTGTACTTTAACTTTGAGACATTTTGTCCATGTCTTGAAATTTCACCTGATTTGTTTCCACATAGATAATGATAAGAGATGGAAGGAAATGGTAGAGAGGAATCCTTTGTATGTTTTGGCCTTCAGTGGACCAGTGTATCTAGCGGTTGACTCTTTTCTGCTGCTGGGGTAAGAACGCCTGAAACCAGCAGAGACCATATCTCATATTAGACGTGCCATTTTAGAAATATAAAACATTGTCAAGTCTAAGACTTTCTCAAGTCTTAAAGGGACAGTTCACCAAAAAATGAAAATTCTGTCATAAATTGCTCACCCGCAAGTCATTCCAAATCCACCAAAAAGATTTGCTTGTTCCGAATTATTGTGGTCCATAAAAGGGATATGATATGGTTTTAAGATTAACTGGCTTATTAATATTGACAGTGTCTTGTTTGTTTGCTTGTGCCAGTGGTCTTCTTAGTGCCAAATCACTGCTGAGCTCCATCCAGAGGTCAGATAACACGCTTAGCATCAGTCTGGTGGCCCAGTTCCTTTTCAAGCGGTTTAAGAGGTTAGTTTTATAGCTTCCAGTCAAGACACGTTAGTTCTACACCAAGGCTTGATTTTCTGATGATCATCTGCCTTAATGCCATATTATTCTTGCCTTGTGTCTAGGATTCAACCTCTTCACCTCTTCATCGTGTGTCTGACCATTGGACTCTTCTCCGTCGTTCAGAAAGGGGTCTTCTGGTTCATAGCAGAGGATGAGGTTTTCAGCTGTAAGAAATACTGGTGGTCAAACCTGCTCCTCATCAACAACCTCTTCACCATCACAGACATTGTATGTTTAGATGAATCTGTTGATTAATTTTCATTAACACAACATATGTTGAACATCACATTTTTATAATGAAAAATGTTTTTTTTTTTTAAGTGTGCCCCCTGGACGTGGTATCTCTCCATTGACTTTCAGTTCTATGCAACAACACCTTTTCTGATATTCCTATACAGAATGTAAGTTCAGCTCTTTTGCCTGAATAATAAATACAGAATTTAATAAATGAACATAGAATATATACATATATATATATATATATATATATATATATATATATTGCATCATTACAGTAATGCAGTAATGCACTAATTAATTTAATTTTTTATATATTTATTTTGTTTTTTGGTGATTCTCAGTAGATTGTAACAGTAAATGTACTATAATAAAGTAATATAGAACAGTAGAACAAAAGTGTATATATATATATATATATATATATATATATATACACACACACACACACACACACACACACACACATATGCTTCATTACTGTAATGCACTAATGTATTTTTTTAATTATCATTAGATTCTAACATAGTACATGTCCTTAAATAAAGTAATAAAATAATGAAATAATAATGTTTTATTTATTTATTTATTCTTCACTTGCAATATTTTTTTATTTATTTTTTTATTTACACTGTCTTTTAAAAGTTTTTATGGTCTGTAAGATTTTGTAAAAACAAACTCCTGTGAAATATTATTGCAATTTAAAAGAATGGTTTCCTACTGTAATATATTTTAAAAATGTAATTTATTTCTAATGTCATTTTAATTTATCTATTAATGTCACACGATCCTTCAGAAATCATTGCAGTATGCTTAATACGAAATATTTATTATTTTCAATATTTTTTGTGTGCTATTTTTTTTAAAACTGGATAGTTTTTTTTATTATTCTTTGATGAATATAAAGTTCAAAAGAAGTCATTTTAAATATAAATCTTTTGTAACTTTATCTTACCACTGTTACTTTTAATTTAATGTATCCTTGCTTGCATTAGTAAAAAGAATGATTTTTTTATTGCAGTAATAAGAATGCATTGCAAAATATCGTAATAGTTCTTAAAACAGGCTTTGTTTTCTTTAAACAAACCATGAGTTTTCATTTCTTTATTTTTGAGCAATTTTTTGAGCAAAATCTGAAATGTTCTTGACAGGTTTTGTGAGGTTCACCCATGTAGTAAACATCACCTATTTGCTTATTTCCAGAAACAAAAGCCTGCTTTTCATCGTGTCGGTTATTCTCCTAATGATCTCCAGTGTGACAGGAGCCCTGATCACCGGTTTGCTTCATCTCCCTGTGCACCAGCCAACAACACTGTAAGAGATCATTTCTTAATTGCAGCGTTAAACTGAGAAAACATTCCCAATGAGACATAATCACACAGGCAATGCATGCATTTCTAAAACACTATGATTACGGCCTCCAGCAGCTGCCAAATGCAATACCAAGGCAGCTTTAGTACCAATAGTCTGATTTTTGTTCACTCAAATGTTACCTAATTATTTCAGATTGCTTTTCAAATGCAATATTCTGTACTTGTTTCAGGGCATACGAAAGCTATTTTCAGTATTACTACAATAAACCCTACACAAGATACGGGCCGTATCTACTGGGCATTCTTGCTGGAATATACATGACAACCAAGAAGGAGACACTTATAAAGCAACAGGCAATTTCTTTATTGCTTTTTATTGCTTTTTTACAGCAAAAATGAATATTCAGTCTCATAACAGATCGTTTTTGCTTTGTCACAGTGGCAGGCAGTCATAGGTTGGCTCTGCTCGCTGTCAGTCATGGCCTTGTTAGTGGGATTTGCATATGTGCTGAGAGATGTCCCGCCCTATCCGTCTCTTCCCCATGCTGTTTATCAGGGGACGCACCGCTCACTTTGGGCCCTGGCTTTGGTCTGGATCATCCTGGCCTGCGAAGAAGGATACGGAGGTAAAATAAAGAGCTTTGAAAGCTTATTTTTAGTAATTAATAAGAGATAACGTAACTAAACATTGAAATAAAATGCATATAAGTGGCTTCCATTAAAATGTACCTAAATATTTATCTCTGCACAGGTTTTGTGGATAAAATTCTGTCTTTAGACCTTTGGGCTCCTCTGTCCAATATCAGCTTTGCCTGTTATCTGATCCACCCCATCATTATTATACTGTACAATGGCAAACAAGAGACAACCATGCATTACACAGACTTCAACTTTGTAAGTATTCCCTTCAAATAAATGCAAATAGTGGTGTGCATTTAAATCCATTTTCTATTTTAAAATACTTTAAAATGTAATTTATTTCTGTAATGGCAAAGCTGAACTTTAAGCATCATTACTATATATATATATATATATATATATACTCTTCTCTTCTACTCACCAGGTTTGCATTTATTTGATCCAAAGTACAGCAAAAACAGTAAAAAAAAAAAAATTACTATTTAAAATAACTGTTTTCTATTTGAATAAATTTTAAAAATGTAATTTATTCCTGTGATTTCAAAGCTGAATTACTCCAGTCACATGATCCTTCAGAAATCATTCTATATTCTGATTTTAGAAGTATTAATAGAAGTATTAATTTGTATAATACCAAAAAAAAAAAATATATATATATATATATATATATATATATTTAAGGGTATAATGTTACAAAAGCTTTTCATTTCCAATAAATGCTGATCCTGAAAAAAACTGCTATTTTAAATATTGATGATAATAATAATAATAAAAATGTTTCTTAAACAGCAAATCAGCATATTAGAATCATTTTTGAAGGATCGTGTGACACTGAAGACTGGAGTAATGATTCTGAAAATTTAGCTTTTTTTTAAAAAAAAAAATATTAAAGTTGAAAGCAGTTATTTTAAATAGTAAAAATATTTCACAATATTACTGCTTTTGCTGTATTTTGGATCAAATAAATGCAGGCTTGGTGAGCAGAAGAGACTTCTTTAAAAAAAACAAAAATCTTTTGACTGGTAGTGTATAATCTTTTTATTCTTTTTCTCGATGCCATATTTAATGATCATTTTGTCTTCTTTTATTTTTTATGTCCTCAGTTCTACCTGTTTCTGGGTCACCTGCTGTTGACAGTCTCTGTAGGTTACGTATTAACTGTGCTAATTGAAAAGCCGTATCTCTTCCTGCCCAAACGATAAGTCTTGCTTCATTACCTCAAAACTGGAAGGGGAAAAGAAGATTTAAAAAGAAGATTTATTTACAGTTTATTTATATATTTAAGAGAAACAAGAGGATTTAAGTACAGTATATTTATGCATTCATTGTCCCCCATTTTCTCATTTCATTGTTTGAAAGCTGTAGATTTCTGTTTAGAGCTTTGGTGTTGTTTTTCAAATGCATTAAAGAAATGCCTTGATGTACAGAATTAACAGATGAATTACAAAGTTTATTGTTATAGTGACACTGCCTGTTATTAGCAACCCACAGAGAGTAAAAACAATGCATTGTGATGATACCATAGTATAATGCATGGTATAACAGCCTGTTTTTGAGCTACGCAGGGGCTGCATATTCTGACGCTGGAAATGCGTCTCTGCAAGTGGAATGATGTCATAAATGAGATCAGCTGATATCACACGTAACATAAACACGAGTACTTCAAGTGTGAGCAGTTCATAACAATTAAACAATGACCGGACGTCAGTATCTGAAGTGTAATTGAGGCGACCATCTTAATTGCAGGAAAGATGAGTCATTTAACAATCCATCATTTTAAAATAATAAAAAAAAAATACAAATTACAAATCATCCCATTAGACATTTCAGAACACAAAGAAAGCTTTCAAGAAGCAGTACTGCATAAAACCATGTTAATGATCTTTATTTGGGATGCCACTAAACATACGGTCTAAAGCACAGGTCATTCAAGTTCACAATATATTGCACTGTATCTCTTGAGTTCTTAAAATGTGTGGTCACACAGGCTATTACCCACCTCTGTGCCTGCTGTAATCAGGCGGGTCACAAAATCTGAATCATAAGAGGACAATCAACATCAAGAGGCCAATCAACACCTCAAGAGGCCAATTAGCTATTTGACAACTTAGAAATTACAGAACTACTTTAAAACTCCATGCAACTCATTTTGAGTTTTGTTTTCCACTGCAATGTTGCAAGCTTGAGCTTAAGTTAAAGTACTGGAATAGATTCTGTTCTGCTCTGAACGGAATAATAACTTCATTCCCATCTATTACTGCACAGCATACACTATATGTTGCCCAGTAGAAATAAATAAATAGTAGGTGAAGCAGTAAGACTTAATTCACCTAAAACTGTAATTTTAATCTAAATTCAACTTCCAAATATGTGTGATAAAGGGATAATTCACCTAAAAAAATGAAAATTCAGTCATTAATTACTCACCCTTATGTTGTTCCAAACCCGTAAGACCTTCGTTCATCTTCAGAACACAAAGATATTTTTGATGGCACATAAAAGAATTTGTTATTTTTGTTTTTCTTGTGCACAAAAAGTATTCTGTTTGCTTTATAACATGATGGTTGAACCACTGATGTCACATGGACTATTTTAACAATGCCCTTACTACCTTTCTGGGCCTTGAACGTGGTAGTTAAGTTGGTGTCTATTGTAAGAAAGGGTAAGAAAGCTCTTGGATTTCATCAAAAATATCTTAATTTGTGTTCTGAGTATGAATGGTGGTCTTACAGATTTGGAACAACATGAGGGTGAGTAATTAATGACAGAATTTTCATTTTTGGGTGAACTATCCCTTTAAATATCTTTAAAAAGTCGCAGATCCAAGTAATCACAAAAAAGACATCTGATAGTTCATTCCTCTCAGGAAATTAAAGGCCCAGTTGAATGTATTGCATTATGGGCAGTGTTGGGGAGTGACTAGTTGCATGTAACGGAATTACGTAATTTAATTACAAAATAAATGTAATTGTAATTAGTTACAGTTACTGAGAAAAAATATGTAATTAAATTACAGTTACTTTTGAAAAATGCCAGTGATTACAAAGGGGATTACATCTGAATTTTTTCACACACCCACCCCCACTTACAGATTTGATTGACTTCTTTTAAATTGCATTGACTGCTCTAAAATGAGACACCAATGTTTCAGGAGTTTAGAACATAGAATAGGACACATGCTTATTCAATAACTGTTTTATTTCCTATTTGGGTTTATGCATAAACTTTATTTTTTTAAGATTGTTTTTCCCAGGCATTGTTAGATGCTAGTGCTTTCTGTCATAACTATGCAAACATTTGATTTCAAACCCAGTATCATAGCTATTAAACTATTTCTTGTTATGATGTTATTTATGTTATGATTTTGTTATGACATATAGTGCAACTGCGCTCACGGTGACCCGAGTTCGATTCCTGTCTCGAGGTCCTTTGCCGATCTCGCTCTCCTCTCTCCTCCCAGCTCTTTCCTGTCCTATCACAATAAAAGGCATAAAAAGCCCAAAAATATAAGTTAAAAAAAAAAAAAAAAAAAAAAAAAAAAAAAAAGTCTGAATTTGTGGTGGCTGTGCTTTAAATTAAATTATTACACAGTTCAGACTCATTCGGGGCAACTTAAGTCAGTACTATATGCTTGATAATTTTTCTTGGCAGAAGCTTTGTGTTTGGTTAGCTAATAAAATATTAAAACTTATACAATATTATGTGGACAATTTCTTAATTCTGTCATCCTGGTATCGTGGACTTGCTCTGTTGTTTCATACAAATGCAGCTGCTGCCATTTTTATTATTATTTTTTTTTTGTACATTGTAATGGATTATAAGATAACTAACAAACTAATACTACTAAATTATTTTGTGGTGTAAGAAAACTGGTATGACTGCACTGTATCCCTAAAATGTCTAGTTTGAACATGCCATTTGCTAGCAACTGATTTCTTCATGGAAGCTTTGCGTTCAAATATTTAAACTCAGATCAGTGTTTCGTGTCTAATAATTTTGACACGAAACATCTAAATAATCTATCAAGCAGCTGTGTAATAAGTGAGATAATGTACATTCAGCCAGTTGTTATCACAAAATAAAGATGTATATTATCCCTTACTTATTATAATCTTAAGTCTGACAGTAATCAGTGTTGAACACTACTGTAAGGTTAACTCTGCCTGGTTTAAATTTTTCAATATGATTAACAGTTGAAAATATTAGAAATTTAGAAAAGTAATCAAAAAGTAATTAAAATAAGTTACATTACTTTAATAAAGTAACTGAAAAGTTACACTACTTATTACATTTTAAATCAAGTAACTTGTAATCTGTAACCTATTACACTTCCAAAGTATCCTTCCCAACACTGATTATGGGATACAGCATTCTGGAAAGTATTTCCCTTTGTTCTTTTAAGTGTGGTCTGATCTGTTGTATGTGGCTAATTTTGGTCATTCAGGTATTCTACGAGTACAGAAAATTCACACAGTATGCTGTACAATCCCCTTTATTCTTAAACACGTAAGTAAGTGGGCGAGACTTCCGGTTCATTAGCCACTATAGGAAAACATTAAACAATAACAGCGTGCAGTAAACTGTAAAACTGTTTACACTACAAGCTAGTGTACTCATAATTCGTTCGAAATGTTTCTAATGATTTGAATGTCTCTCAACTCAATTTTCACTTAAATAAAATAAATATTTACACCTGAGGACACATTTCCGGTATGAACGACGGTTCGCTACTACAATCAATCTGACTTTACTACTAACCGCGTTAAGGTACTTTGATACACAAAAGGAACTTGGAGACAATAAATGCTATTTCTTTAGTCAGTAAAGGTTTATTCAGATGTTAGTTGTTAAAAAAAAGTGGCTAGGATGCTATACATCTTTAAAAGAGTATGTGTTTAGAACACAACGTTTATATGTACTGTGTTATTTAGTGATGTGGTTAGCTTTTAATTCCGTATATAATAAGTAACAGGTTATATAGCGTCACCTTGTGGACAAAATGAGGAACGACATGTTTCCCAAATTATGAATGTGATTCAGAAATATTGTGAATGACGACTCGGTTGAATCATCATTGGAGCTTTACCACTTTCGGCCATGAGCATGACATGACTCCGCCACTAAAGTATGCTTTACTGGCACTGTGCATTAGGACATTAGTCTTAAGTAAACATTTGAGAGCTGTGATACTGTTGTCATTTAGTAGAAAGTTGTAACTGTCTGGATGGTGAGTTTATTAGTCTGAGTGTCCTCCAGTTGTTGACGGATGCTTCTTAGATCAGTCTTCCTATTAAATTTCGTGGATGAATACATATATAGGCCTATGACAAATTCAAAGTCAAAGTTTGGTTCAGTAAGCCCCCTGCTGACAGATGCTGTAACTACACACACTCACTAGCCATAATTAAGATGTTTTTAACTTTGAACCGTTGCTTCTGGCTAAAATACAAGTCATCTATCCATAATATTGTTTTCTCCAGTGAATCTAAAACTTTGAAACAGTTCTAAACAAATATCTCTGTGGATTTTGATGTGAGAACACAACTGGAGATGGGTTTTCAGTTGTGAAGCGTGGACTCAGAAGCAATGGTTTGAGGTTAAAATGCTTTAATGATTGATTTGTTTATTACAAACATGCAGCTTTTCGCTTCACAAGACGTTAACTAATGTACTGGAGTCGTGTGAATTGCTTGTGGATTGTTGGGATGTTTTTGTCAGCTCTCATTTTCACGGCACCCATTCACTGCAGATGATCCGCTGGTGAGCAAGTGATGTAATGCTAATTTCTTCAAATCTGTTTTGAAATAAACTCATCTACATCTTGGATGGCCTGAAGGTGAGTGCATTTTAAGCAACTTTCCGATATGTGGCTTTTTAATCAAAGATTGCCTTTTTTAAGCCACAGACTAGATTGTAGCCCTGTCTGTGATTGTGAATGAAGTCAAAGGCTGCCCTACTTTCAGTCAAAGCCCCTCTCGCCCTCTTTTAACCCCCTGCTGTGCACGTATATCTCATATATAGTGATTCAGAGGGTGTAGGAAGAAATACAGACACCCCGTGCCACAACACATACTAGAGAGGTTATATTTAACTGACTTCAGAAAGCTGACACTCTGGATGTTTTCCATATCTCCACTCACAAATGCTTAAGGTTCTGTGCCAAAACAAGACTTGATCTGTAAGCATGTGTATGGATTGGGAATAAGAGCACAATTAAACCAAGCTCATTTTTATGACTGATTGCACACAGAGATTTGTGATTCAAGACTTTAGAGTATAGAAAAGCTGTCTGTATGTGCAGCAGGTGTAGTGCTGCCATGCTGGGTGCTGATTGCGGTTACGCATGTAGGAAAATGATCCAATTAAGCGCATACATCATGCCCACTTGAATATGAAATAAATGTTTGGGGTCAGTATATGATTTTTAACTGTTTGGTATGTAAAATATTTAAAAATGTAATGTGATGCAAAACTGAATTTACAGCATCATTATAATGAAATCATTATAAAATGCTTGTTTAGTGCTTATAAAAAACATATATGTATATATATATATATATATATATATATATATATATATATATATGTATATATGTATATATATATATATATATATACACACACACACACACACACACACACACACACACACACATATATATATATATATATATATATATATTTAATCATTTAGCATTTAGTCATAAATTAGAATTTAACCAATACAATGTTCAGAGCTTAGAATGTCTGTTTTTTTTGTAACAAATATTTTTACTCAGTCACTTGATCCTTTAGAAATCATTATAAAATGCTTGTTTAGTGCTTAAGAATAAACACACACACACATATATATATATTTAATCATTTAGAATTTAAGTCAAGAATTAGAATTTAATCAATAGAATGTTCAGAGCTTAGAATGTATATCACTGTATACAGAATGTATAAACATAAGTTTTTACTCTCATTTTTGATTAATGAATAAAAGTATAAATTATTTTTAAAAAAAGCAATATAAAACACCCTCCAAAGAGTTTGCTTTATTAAATTATTAATTATGAATTAAGAGATTCCTAAATCAGATGTATCTATACCTGCAGTTAATTTCTTCTCTTTTATATGCTTATTATTTATTAAATGAACGCCAAAAATATGTCAGTTACTAAAGATTTTTAGAGTTCTTAAACTTTTTAATTTTTTAAACAGGTAGGCTTATTTGGATGTACTTTAGAAGTCCATTTTTCATGTTTATAATTAAAATTTAAATGAATTAGAGTTTGTCTTTTTATGAGAAAACATAATGTGAAATTAACCTTGATTTAACACAAATTGGAAGGCTATTAATGTAATTAAGTCAACACTTAATCTCTGTACATTTTGTTTTTAGCACTGTTTAACAAGTGTGTCTGAAGTGCTTTGAGTGTGTAGTGCTACTCTGTTCTTTGATAAGAATACAAGAGCATGAGTATAATTTTAGAGATATCAGCTCCCATATTTACATAATAAAATGCTCCCGTAGTTAGAATAAAACATTTTGCATGCAACATAGATAGCATGGTAATGTGGAACCCATAGTAGTTAAGTGTCAAGGTACCATGGTATTTCCATCTAATACCATCATTATATCATGGTGGCGTCACAAAATGTAGTTTCCAAAATTATATGCAATGTATAAACTGTAACATTCTATTTTGAAGTACCTGCAAAGACACCAAGGCTCCAAGAAAACAAATTTGTACAGGATGTCCATGTCCTCATATCAGTGTTTATGATTAAGGGTGTGTGAGGTTGCATAACTGTTTTGGGATCAAAGCGACACTTGGTATTTTATTAGTGTAAAATAACTGGGTATGTCCTCACCTCAAGACATGAAGCGTGTGTGTTTGTTAGTCTTTCCAGACTGTATCTGCCCAGCAACTGTTCCCACACACACACACTTATAGGAAACATCAACATGGCTAGTTAAACACACAGGAATGGTCATGCTGTGTTGAAGACCTACCGCCTGTCTACACCTGTTACTGTTTCCAACACAATGGTGTCACTGAGTCCCTCATAAATGTATCAGTGTTATAAAATAATATACCACGCACACATTGAATCATGTAACATTGTCTTTTTGTTTTTCTCCAGCGTCAAAATCTCAGATCATATGCTGTCATCCTCTTTAGATGAACTGTGAGCATGAGATTGTTCTACTCTGGACTGAAGGTGAGCAATGAAAATGTGACAATGCAAGTAATTTAAATGATAACAATGTGAAATAAATATATTTTTTATTTAATTTTTATCCTTCCTAATTTAAAAAGGACATCAGTGAAAGAATCTTAAATGCTGAACCCATTTATTAACCTCATAAGAACTGCACAATATCTCAAATGATCTCTGTTTACCGGAAGATATGATTTATGTAAAGTAATGGTACTCATCTGCTTGACTGTGTATGAGAGGCGTCTGCTCAAATGACGCATTTGTAGGAATCTGTATGTGTGTGTGTGTGTTGTAAGAGTTGTCCAGTGGAATCTGATGAGTGAGGCTCAATGGGGAAATAAGGTCACACCACTTGACCTGTCGATCTGTGTGACTGTGTGTGTGTGTCTAAATTTAAAGCAGATAATGAATATATACATACTCTCTCTGCACACACATATACACATTACCAGTAAAAAGTTTTTGGACAGTAAGATTTTTAATGTTTTTGTTTTTTAAAGAAGTTTCTTCTGCTCACCAAGCCTGCATTTATTTGACCCAAAAACAGTAATATTGTGAAATATTTAAAATAACTGCTTTCTATTTGAATATATTTGAAACTTTAATTTATTCCTGTGATCAAAGCTACATTTTCAGCATCATTACTCCAGCATTCAGTGTCACATGATCCTTCAGAAATCATTCTAAGGTTCTGATTTGCTGTTCAAGAAACATTTATTATTATTATCAATATTTAAAACAGTTGAGTAATTTTTTTTTTAGGATTATTTGATGAATAGAAAGTTTAAAAGATCAGCATTTATCTGAAATAAAATGCTTTGTAACATGACTATACCATTCAAAAGCTTTGAGTCAGTATGTATATATTTTTTAATTAATACTTTTGTTTAGCAAGGATGCTTTAAATTGAGCAAACGTAATGATAAAGACATTTATAATGTTACAAAAGATTTCTATTCCAGATAAATGCTGTTCTTCTGAACTTTCTATTCATCAAAGAAACCTAAAAAAAATTCTACTCAGCTGTTTTCAGTATCATATAATCATATAATAATAAAAATAAATCTTTTCTGAGCAGCAAATCAGAATATTAGAATGATTTCTGAAGGATCATGTGACTAGAGTAATGATGCTAAAAATTCAGCTTTGAAAAAATTACATTTTAATATTTTAAATAGTAAAAATATTTCAAAATTGTACTGTTTTTGTACTTTGGATCAAATAAATGCAGGCTTGGTGAGCAGAAGAGACTTCTTTAAAAAACATTAAAAAACATACTGTCCAAAAACTTTTTTTATTGATTTTACTTGTAATGTTTATTGGATACCATTTCATTTTGGGAAAAGTAATGCATAACAAAACTGCGTTACTTCCTAGAAAATTAACTTATTTTAGTAGTAATTTGCATTAGTTTTTATGGAACGTAATGTGTTACATTACTTTTGTGTTACTGGGCTTGCTTGTTGCCAGGAAGAAAAAAACATGTCATGTTTATCTAAAGTAATTTTTGCTTATTATAACTGTGGATTATGTCTTTAAAATAACAAAAATAAGAATATAACCTGTGTGTGTTTGATCCTGGTATAGTAATAATACCAGTGAATTTTAACCTTGTTGGGACTTTTTTTTTGGTCTCCATGAAGAAACAAGCTTATAAATGATACAAAATGATCTTTTTTGAAAAGCTATAAATGCAGAAAGTTTTATGTGAGGGGTAGGGTTAGAGAAAGGGGACAGAAAATGCAGTTTGTACACTCTTAAAAATAAACATGCCTCACAGTGTCATAGAAGAACCCTTTTTGTCTAAATGGTTCCGTAAAGAACCTTTAACATCTGAAGAACCTTTCAGCTATACATTAAGTTCTTAGTGGTGAAAGAAGGTTCTTAAGATTATAAAAAGATAAGAATGAGATGGTTCTTTAAAGAACCTTTGCCTGAATGTTTTTTTGTGGAACCAAAATTGGTTCTTCTATGGCATCGCTGTGAAGAACCTTTTAAAGGTCCTTTATTTTTAAGAGTGTACAGTATAAAAACAGTTACGTCTATTGAATGTCCCCATAAAAAATGAAAACCCAAAGTGTACGTGTGTGTTTGTAAGAGTGTGTTGTTTATGACCCGGTCTCAGGACACAGACTGGAGTCAGGGGTCTACGCCCTCAGAGGTTTGCAGTAGGACACTGAAGAAGTGAAGACAGTATGTTCCCACAGGGATCAATCATAAGACAACACATTCTAACGACTGAAACCTCAGCGTGATTTTAACAGCCTGCAAAGCTTAAAGCTGTCTCAACCTGTGCCAGCCTTAAGCTGGAGCATGTTGATTAAATTTGTTGCATCCAGAAACACACTTGTAAATTGAGGGAGATATTAAACATACCATTTTCATAACATTTACTAGCGAACCTCAATTTAAATCTCATTTTGCATGAAAATTTGCATGCAAATCTGGTCAGTTTGAAACCCATGTACCATATAACAACATTTGCAGCTACTTTGTGCTGCATTTGCATCATTTATGAAGCTTCTGAAACTCCAGTCCTCATGTTGTAGATGCGTAATTATAAATTGAATTATTAAAAACATATTTTGTATTCCACTGGAGAACATGAGGGAGAGTAAATGATATCAGAATGCTTGTTTTTGGGCCATCTCTTCCTTGAATAGCACAAGAAAAATTGCTTGCTGACAGCTTCATGAATTCGACGTTAAGACAGAGAGAGCAAGTTTCCATAACTGTGTTCCTTGAATCAAATGCACCTGTTGGGAAGGCCACCTCACATTACAGATGTGTGTGCTAGAGAGTGTGTTAGAGTAGATAGGAGGCAAAGGAGATGTTTATTAGCTTGTCTAAGGAAAGAACGAAGCACTTCTAAGAACCTTGCGATGTTTTAGATCAGATCCTCCCTGTGGAGCTTTAAAGATTTTTTGGATTTAAAATCCCTCTATCTATGTCGGTGACACAGATGCAGGATAAACACTCGCCCAGCGCCCCTGAGAGGCATTAAAATATCTTTCAATGTCAAATTCCCCTCTGCTGTTCTGACAGTAATAATCTCATTCTGGCTTCGCAGATGAAAACACCTCAGAGATCTTCTTCATGATGTTTGTCAACTCTGATGATCGCAAGGCAGGCAAATATAGCCGCGAAGTGATAAATCGTCCGGCATGGCACATGTCTCTGCTATCAGGTAACCCACTTTGAACTAAGGGGGACGTGGGCTAAAAATAACCCCTCTCCCCAAACCCCCAAGACCTGTCAGCTTTACGTGAACCTCATATTCTCCAGACCTACATCACCGTTGAGTATAATTGCCCATTTGGATGTAAAAAAAGGTACTTGCTTCATTGTCTGGGGATTTTTTTTTTTTTCATGTTGGGACAAACCATTTGTGTTCTGCCTGCAGGGATCTGATGCTGAGCACTGGCTGCTTTGGACTTGGTCTCTCATGACAGATGTGTCTAAACTGAGGTAACAAGTCTGTCAAAGGTCTTCAGGTTTTATGGCTTTGGCTGCTAATTGGAAATTGTAAAAATTCTGAAGCCAGTTTTATTTATTTGAATGACATTTATAGTTTACTGTTACACTGTACTTTTCATGTTCATGTACTTTTCTTATTTAGTCGTATTATTTTAACACGCATAGGATTTGCCCATATAAAATACTGTTTCTGTCTTTTTTTACTACATTATCAAGTTAACATTTTTAACGATTGAAATGCATATAATAAATCAGTTATTAGTTACAGGCTGCGTATGTGAGGAATAATTAACCTTATTAATTTATGTCTCGCATCACGTCTCTTTAATTTATGACGTCTTGAATCTGACTGTAGTGCGCGATGACAGTTTAAGAGTAGCTTAAGAAAATCCTGCGTGTAGGAAAAACAGAGCTGAGTCATATTCATCTGATAGCTCTGACGTGTGAATCACGTATGGAAATACACACACGGGTTGATACAAATCTAAGTGGAAACTCATTTGACTAATTTTCCAGTGTAGCTTAACACCTTCGGTCAACAAAACAGGTTGTTTGTAATGGAAAAACCTGAATTAAATGCACTTATTTATATTTCTAAAATTAATTAAATTAGTTTGACATTTATTTTATGTATTATATGTTTAAAATAAAATATCATAATATATTTTAAAAATAATATTATATATAAAAATTATCGTAAAATCATTATTAAATAAATAATACAATATTTAAAGTTTAATTTCAAATGTATCTTGTTTAGAGTATTTTGATATTTTTATAAAAAATACATAGTGCTCATAATATAGTGGCAAACATATTGTGGTTGTACAGTGTTTACCATAGTATTACATCATATTACTCCAAGGCAGGCTACTAAAATGCCATGTTACCATGTCTAAAAGCCTGAATGTTGCTTTTTTAATTTATCTATAGCTCTCATTTTCTATGCGTATAATTGTTTCTTGTTTTATTTTTTTTCTTCTGCCATTTCCTCTCTTGCAGTGACGTGTGTGCAGTGATCCAGAGAGAGGAGATGACAGATGAGCGGGTTGACATGGCCGACCCAGACAATCTGCTGTTCTTGGACACAGAAGCTGTCAACTCTTCCTTTGCTTCACCGCCCATAGAGCAAAATGAGGCCGGTCATGCCACGGACAAGCAGACAGACGACAGCTTCAATTCAGTCCCTGATCAACACCCTGATTCAGCCCCAGGAAGCTCAGGATTAATGCTAGTTTCGTGCCAGGATGGGACCATTGAGAGGCATAGTACAAACATTGAAAGGGAAAATGAGAGCGGTTTAGTCTTAACACAGACTCTGGATCACACTGCAATGATAGAAATTACACTAAATCATCCAAATGATGATAAAACTGATGACTTTGGTACTGCTGCTGTAATGGAGACTGACAATATCACAAACAGTATTAACATCCCTAAAGAGGTAATTCACCTGATGGACGTAGACAATATGATAGACAGAAATCAAAATGACAAACATAGTGAGTCAAATACTAAAGAGGATCCAAATGAGGCTCATGACCCTCCAGATGTTTCATTATTAACAGAACACAACAGAAAAGAAGAAATGAGGCAAGACACCATTTCAAACCAGTATGCTTCCTTTGAAAGCACTGGACTTGAGGTTAGCCACATGGCTAATGAGAAAAGCTCATGCTTGATTGCAAGCAATGAGACTGATGCAACGTTCTCTGAAACCCTCATCCAGACTTGCCAGGATGCATCTGGAGGAGTTGATGTAGCAGTGGCAGGGGTGACTGCATGTACAAGTCATCCAGAAATGCATGACATTGCAGAAGACTTGACATGTTGGGGCTTTATAACCTCTCAGATACCAAAGAGAGAAGATCCGAAGACTGGCGTTCATCCTTCTTTGGCTGATTTGCATGAAGCAGACACTTTAAACATTTTAACACACAACTCCACATTATTAGACCCTTTAATGAGTCCAGAGGTTCCATTATTAACAGAAAACAACGGAGAAGAAATGAGCCAAGATGCCAGTTTAAACCAACATGCCTACATTGAGAGCATTGGACTTGAGGTTAACCAAATGGCTGATGATGATGATCCCTTGGTAAATAGTGTCTCTGATCTAATGGATAGTGAGCAAAGCTTGATTGCAAGTAATAAGACTGATGCAACTTCCTCTGAAACCCTCATCTGGATGTGCCAGGATACATCTGAAGGTGTTGATGTAGCAGTGGAAGCAGCGACTGCATATAAAACTCATCCAGAGATGCATGACATTGCAGAGGACTTGACATGTTGGGGCTTCACAACCTCTGAGATACCAAAGAGAGAAGATCCGAAGACTGCCGTTCATCCTTCTTTGGCTGATTTGCATGAAGCAGACACTTTAAACATTTTAACACATGACTCCACATTATTAGACCCTTTAATGAGTCCAGAGTTTTCATTATTAACAGAAAACAGCAGAGAAGAAATGAGCCAAGATGCCAATTTAAACCAGTATGCCTACATTAAGAGCATTGGACTTGAGGTTAACCAAATGGCTGATGATGATGATCCCTTGGTAAATAGTGTCTCTGATCTAATGAAAAGTGAGCAAAGCTCATGCCTGACTGCAAGAAATAAGACTGATTCAACTTCCTCCAAAACCCTCATCCAGACTCGCTGGAATACATCTGAAAGCCTTGGTGTAGCAGTGGAAGCGGCGACTGCATATAAAACTCATTCAGAAATGCATGACATTGCAGAAGACATGACATGTTTTGGCTTTTCAACAAAAAATCCAAAGACTGATGTTCAACTATCTTCGGCTGAATTGCACAAAGCAGACACTCTAAACATCTTAACACATGCCTCCGCATTATTAGACACTTTAATGAGTCCAGAAGCTCCATTATTAACAGAACACAACAAACAAGAAGAAAAGAGCCAAGACACCAATTTAAACCAAAGTGCCTCCTTTAAGTGCATTGGACTTGAGGTTACTGCCTCCGATGTAATGGAAAGTGAGCAAAGCTCATGCTTAATTGCAAGCAATGAGACTGATGCAACGTACTCTGAAACCCTCATCCAGACTTGCCAGGATGCATCTGAAGGTATTGATGTAGCGGTGGAAGTGATTAGTGCAAGTAAAACGCATCCAGTAATGCCTGACTTTGCAGAGGACTTGACATGTTGTGGCTTCACAACCTCTCAGACAGAAGATTCGAAGACTGGTTTTCAACTATCCTTGGCTGAACTGCACAAAGCAGACACTCTGAACATCTTAACACATGCTTCCACATTATTAGACACTTTGGGGTTGAACAACAATGTACTGGAAACAGCTGACATGCCAGTCAATGACAGTGAGATCATTCTGACTGTAAGACAAGACTTGGCTTCCTCAAATGTTGAGTTTAGCACTGGTGTTTTAACTCAGACAGTGCAAAATCTTCTACAGGATTCAAAACATGATGTAACAGAATCAAAATTCAGCAAAACTGAAGATTCCATGCTTGATAGAATGATTGAAACAAAGTTTCCATTGAACACCAGTAGGGTGCAACCACTGGCAACTAGTAGCAATGATCCAGTTGAAACAACTAATAATTCTGAGTCACCTTTTCCCCAATCCATGCACGAAACTTCAAAGATTGGTGAAAAACATGAGGATCTCTCGCAAGTGATCCCTTGCCCAGCAACTGTCACAATTAGAGATTTAGGTAACTGTTCTGAGGAGATCGATGGTGCTTGCTTAAAGTTCACAGGAACGGAACGTGATTTTGAGGCTGGTAGCGAGTTGTGGCTGGACGCTTGCCAGTTCTTGGCAGGTGAAGAGGATGGGGGTGCTATTTTTGACAAGAGAGGTCGTTCGTGTCCTCCCAGCCCCTCCACGGCCCATCCAGACAACACAAAAGCCTCAGATTACTCCAAGAGAAGGAACATTTCAATTGACCACCACACTGAAGACTGGGAGCTAAGGTTTCCACCTGTTGAGAGGTGGTCGTCCTCAGACAGCTGGGCTAGTGCACTTTCAGACTGGTTCCAGGCAGTTAACACCTATTCGGAAGACTCTTTGACTTCAAGCACTGGTCCTAAGCACGGTATGGCAATCCAAGACAACATTTTGGAGCAAAGGACAAGTCCTGATAATGCAAACAACGCTGGACAGACATGTCTGTCCTTCAACCTCTTAGAACCAGAAGAACCAGGTCAAGCCTTGAGTAGAGGACTAGTTGAGTCTGATAACACTAATGGAGCTCTTTTTAAACAAGGAGATAAAGATGGACTTCCTCCACATTCAGACTCAAACAAACAGGACATTACAAACAGGACATTGGAGAACAACATAAGTTTGTTGCAGAGCTCTGAATCTCATAAACCAGATAAGAATGCAGGCATGCATATGCCTAATGTATCGAAATCTCCTGCAAATGAGGACAGTGCCAAACTTCATGGAGGTCAGCAAATCCCTGGAGAGCTTTGGAGTGCAAAGGTGAGATGACTAGCACATTTCAAACACAATTAGCACAGGCAGACATAGACTACAGTGTTTTGACTGAGTTTTCTTTGGGTCTTCTGCAGTTTGCATGGAGAGATTTGCATTTCAGGGTTTTCATTTTCATTTTCAGTTTAAACTGAAGGTCAGTTTAACTGTATTGAAATAACCGCATACTGAATGCAAATTTTAAAACCTGAACATTAATAGGCAAAAAAGTACTTTGGTGGAACCATAGTTTAGAAATGCTTACTGTATTCACATACCATGGTATTTACAGTATATATAGGTACTGTAGTGCAAAGAATGCAATGGTTCAGCTCCAAAAATATGGTATTACTGTGATACAAAACATGTCAATACCATGGAATTTTATTAGTGACCATTTCCATTATGTAAAATCTTCCACGTTATTACGATGGAACGTAATCTTAAATAGCTTGCCACCTTTAACATTTCCATAAATAGGTCTTGCATGTGTGGAATGCTTTCATCGTGACTTTCATTATTTATTATGACACGCTGTGTGCTGGAAGAGCCAAGTCATTCCATACAAAAAAAATCACTTCATAATGTACACACTCACACTAAAATGTGTATTATATATTTATGTTTTTATTTTATTTTCCCCTATTTTCTACTCGAAGGAGGTTTGGTGTGATTTAGCTAACTTCTGGAGCCATTTTTGACATATCCATCACCAAAATATGGCTCAAACACACTCACTAATACCTAAACATTGACTACCCCCTCATACATACATGACAGACAGCTGTGGCTGCTGAGGAAATGTGAGGTGCACAGAAAAATACTGATAAACAGAAATGCAGACTAATTATAGAGGGTGGCGGATGATAATAGACCAAAGAGCAAAAGAGGAACTGGAGAGGCGGTGGGTGAGGGGCACGAGCACAGCTGAGGGCCGAAATACGACCCCTGCTCGCAAACTCAGTGTCGTACTGTACGACAGTTTCTCCAATCCACAGACCCTCGAGACAGCGAGAGAGCTGTGATTGGTTCACTTATGTTACACAGTGGCTGTGATCAGTATAATAGAGATGATCCCTTCCATAGCCAAGCACATGTGGCTCTAGACTGCGGCTTGAAAGCATAATGGTTTTTGCATTAGGCGGACCATCGCCTCAGTGAGGTATGTAAACAAAGAGCTAAATGTAGTTTGGACGAGAATAGGCCTAAAATTGACTTGTCAAATCATACAAATTCTTCACTTTCAATGCTGTCTACCTCTCATTTCTTTGCGTCTTCACCATTTAATGTTTTTTTTTTCAATGTTGTGTTTCAGTCGGAAGTAAATGCATTGGTGGAGGTGACGGAAGACCAAGTTTTCCAACTCGGATTGGTCTTCGAGGAGCAAAGTGAAAGAAGTTTTACTTCTCAAAAGATCTCAGCTTCCAAGAATTTAACTGACTGTGTGAGCGGTGAAGAACGGCGTCACGGCTCCGATGTTGCTCTTCGCACATGCCCCTCTCAATCGAACAGTCACGTGTCTTCTGAGGCGGGACGTGCTAAAGGAAATCATTCGTTTGGGCATTTTAATACCGAGGACTGTACTGTGAAGCCAAGAGAAGAGGAAAGAAAAATAGTTCCGCCGATTATTATGCCGTTTGCTCCGCTCAAAACTAGAAATACTTTCCTACATCATAGTTCATTGAAAAGTCCACAAGCTGGTCTAGTTTGTCAGCCTAAAGGGATTATTAATAAGATACACTCTAAGAGTGGTCAAAAATCAATCAGTAGTGAGGATTCGTCTGAAGAGCGCTTTCATACATGTGGAGACTTATATGATCCTTCTATCAAGGATACTAGGAGAAAAGCAGAGTTCAGTGATACCTGTGACATCAGCAAAGAGCTTTCTAACTTAATTTTACTCACAGGACAGCGTTTTGTGGTGTCTGAGGACAAAAATGTTGCATATGTCACTCTAGACTTGGAAGAACCCAGTTTGAGTCATTTTTCTTTGTCAAACTGCGAGGAACGACCTAAAATAGACAATATGCCTCACAAGACTTCCAAAACGTCCTCAGATGGTAAAACACGCTCTAAACATAAGGAGAAACCAGCTGAGAAGCAGCAACTTGGTATTCAAGGATTAAAAAAGCAAGATCTTCAGCCCCCATCCCAAGTGAAAGATGAGCTCAATTCAGAAGGAGATGAAAATCGTCCAGTTGCTGTCATTGAAACTATTGTTATCACAGAGAAGATTGTTCCTAAACCCCAAGTGAAGAAGAAAAAGAAGCATGGGGTACCAAAACCTGAGAATGATCCACCGAGTGACACAGGCAGCAGAAGCGCTCAGAAGAGCCTTGACGTGAAGGTAGCCTCAAATGGTATGGATAAGCCAGCATCTCATCTTCCCACCAAATTGGATGTTATTAACAAAGATAGCACTCAGAAAGTCATGTCAGTGAGACCCAAAGTAGACCCCAGTTTTGCTGCCAAGATGGACTCTGGAAGCGTAAATGCCACTCAGAAAGCCACCGCTATAAAACTCAAAGTAGATGCTGGTAATGCAGCCAAGATGGAAAATAAGACGTGCACCTCAGAGTCTCCAAGCACATGTTTACCCGGCATGCTGAATGATGACGTCAAGCGCAGGAGAATCGCAGACGACCTGTCTGGAGCTGTTCCGATAAGGACGAGGCCACAGCTGCCTGCAATTTTCCGCCAAGCAAGAAAAGATGGAGAAGATACAAATCGGAGAGCTTACAGTGAGGTCGTCAAGCAGAAGACTCCAGTGGCCAAAGAAGGTTCTCCAAATGCATTCCTGTTCAATTTCGAATTCGAAATCAATTTATTAGTACAAGGGTGTACAATCTCTTAGCTTAGTTAAAGGATTGGTTCACTTCCAGAATAAAAATTTTCTGATGATTTACTCACCCCCACATCATCCAGGATGTTCATGTGTTTCTTTCTTAAGTTTTGAGGATTTTTCAAGGACTTTAATGGGACTCAACAGGTTGAAGGTCCAAATTGCAGTTTCAATGCAGCTTCAAAGAGCTCTACACGCCGAGGAATAAGGGTCTTATCTAGCAAAAAAAAATACAATTTGTATACTTTTTAACCACAAATACTCATCTTGCATTAGCTCTGCGATGCATGTCTTCACGCATTATGAAATGATGTTGGAAAAGTCACACGTGGTTAGTTCTTTGTCTATACTTCAGTAGGGCGAAAAACTCTATCTCATTTTCTCCCCCAACTTCAAAATTGTCCAAAATCATTGTGTTGCCTTTTTTTTAACCAAGGGTGTTTGACTTCTTTGCGTGTTTGCTTTGTAAACACTGGGTTGGTACTTCCGCCTACGTCACACATGCATAATAACGTAATTATTCGTGAGGTCAAGCTCCTGCAAGACAAGCATTTGTGGTTAAAAAATAAACACATTTTTATTTATTTTTAGAAAATGACAGATCGTTTTGCTAGATACGACCCTTTTTAAATACTCGTTGACCCTCATTGAAGTCCTGGAACATTTTCCTCAAAAACCTTAATATCTTTTCGATTGAAGAAAGAAAGACATGAACATCTTGGATGACATAGGGGTGAGTAAATTATCAGGAAATTTTTATTCTGGAAGTGAACTGATCCTTTAAAGTTGGTTTAGCTGGTTTGCCAATTGGTCAAGTGACCATAAATCTCTACAACCAACCAAACAGACCAGCCTAATCAGCTTGGCCACCTTAGGGACGGGAGACTGGCTAATCATCTTATGATTCAGCTTGTTTTTTGGGGTGGAATAATATATTTATGAAAAATGAACTATAAATGATGTATTTTTATATGTTTTTGTTGTAGTTGTGGTTCCTCGTGTAGTCTCAGAGATCCAGGCTGACCCAGTCCCAGCCGACCCCCAGAACATCTCACTTTGGTGCCAGTTCAGTCCCGTCCCACCTGATGCTACCGTTAGGTGGACTAAAGAGGGAACAGTGCTGTCAGAGATAAACAAATTGTAAGAAAAACACTCTTTTCCTATCAGCCCTGGCTTCGCCTTACCAGCCTACATTATTGTCTGACTCTGGGTCCAAAATTGAGTTAGTTAACAGAGATGACTACATTTCGGAAGGACTATAGCTTTTTTACCACTTGGTGGCACTCTGTTCTCGTCCAAAACTGCTGTAAATTTTGGCAGAGACCTGAGTGAACATCAGCGCTCTAGTGATTCAGCCATGACTTGGAGTGGGAGCGAAATGAACCTTTTACATAACAGTGTGATTCATTTGTACTAAATGCTGACTGTGCCTCAGACGCTCTTAAACAGGCTTCTGCAGTCCAGAATGGTCCTTCTGAGATGTTTTGTAAGCTGTAATTGTAGTTTAAATGCATATAATCAAGATTCATAAATGAATGCACCCATCTTTGCCCAGATGTGGGAAGAATTATTGTTTTGCTATAAAAGATTTTCTTTTTTCTGTAGAGAGAAGGATGACGGCCGCTTCACTTTGAACATCCTAAAGGCTTGCAGTAAAGATCTAGGGCTGTACAAATGCAGCCTGAACGCTGCCAACATCTCTCTTTCGACCTCAGAGTACCATCTCACGTCTGAGGGTAAGACAAAGAGGGCTGCTTTCCCAGACTAATGATTAGAGAGGCTATAAATTACGATTTTAATTTGCTGATGTACTCCCTGACTAAGCAGAAAGTTAAAGCAGACACTCATGCTCTGAAGTTTTAGCAGGGTGATTGATGTACTGGGAAAAAAAAGCCAGATACAGACTTTTCCTCAAATACACGACCAGTCAAAAGTTTTTGAACAGTAAGATTGGTAATGTTTTTTAAAGAAGTCTCTTCTGCTCACCAAGCCTGCATTTATTTGATCCAAAATACAGCAAAAGCAGTAATATTGTGACATATTTTTACTATTTAAAATAACTGTTTTCTATTTGAATGTGTTTTAAAATGTAATTTATTCCTGTGATCAAAGCTACATTTTCAGCATCATTACTCCAGCCTTCAGTGTCACATTAACCTTCAGAAATCATTCTAATATGCTGAGTGGCTATTCAAGAAACATTTATTATTATTACTATTATCATTAGTATCAGTACAGTATTTAAAACAGTTTATCATTTATCAGCATTTATCTGAAATAAATGCTGAATATCTGAAAAAGCTTTTGTAAAATTATACATTATACCATTCAAAAGCTTGGAGCCAGTATTTCTTTTTTCTTTTTGGGAAGGAAATTCTAGAAATTAATACTTTTATTTAGCAAAGATACTTTAAATTGATCAAACATGATGATAAAGACATTTAGAATGTTACAAAATATTTCAATTTTAAAAAAATGCTGTTTGTCTGAACTTTCAGGTGAAAGAAACCTGAAAAATTCTACTCAGCTGTTTTTAACATAATAAAATAATAAATGTTTATTGAGCAGAAAATCTGAATATTAGAATGATTTCTGAAGGATCATATGACTGGAGTAATGATGCTAAAAATTCAGCTTTGAAATCACAAGAATAAATGACATTTTAAAATATATTCAAATAGAAAACAGTTATTTGAAATAGTAAAAATATTTCAAAATTGTACTGTTTTTGCTGTACTTTGGATTGAATAAATCCAGGCTTGGTGAGCAGAAGAGACTTATTTAAAAAAAAAAACAAAAAAAAAAAACCATAAAATCTTACTTCTTAAATTTTGGTCATGTATGTACAATTTGTGTCTGGGAAACCAATCCTCACTTTGTAAACTTGCAAACATGAGAAGACAATCAAACATATTACATTGACTAAACTGTAAAATTTTTCATTTCAGTGCTTATGGAACTAGTCATTCCGAGTCATGATCAGCCAGGTAAACAGATCTTTAATTTCCTGGTTTCTCTCATGTTCCTATGGCTAGCTAAACTATTGTGGACATTATGTTAAACAGAGATTTACTGAAAATTTCTGAAAGTTTAATTTTACAGCAGTTCTCATTCTGTTTATTCATCTCCCAGCTGAGCCCAGGGTTATGGATGGCGATGAGGAGAACATCCAGTGCAGCCCGCTTCTCTTTAAAGATGATTTTCTCTCAGACCAGTACTTTGGAGAGCATCAACCCGCAAGCATCGTGACCGAAAAGGTCCACTTTGGAGAAGGCATGCACCGCAAGGCTTTCAGGACCACACTTAGAGAAGGCAATCTGCCAAGCTTTAACCCCGGCCATCCCTGCGTCCTGAAAGTGCACAACGCCATCAGCTATGGGACCAAAAATAATGAGGAACTCGTCCAGAAGAACTACAGCCTGGCTGTGGAGGTGAGAATGGATGTCTCCGGTGAGATGTTTAATTAAGAAATTAATTTAATTAGTTTCTGATTATTTTTTCCTTCATTAACCAGGAATGTCATGTGCAGAATACCGCTAGAGAATATATTAAAGCGTACAACAGTGTAGCCAAGTCTGCAGAATCATTTGGAGAAGTGCCAGAGTAAGTACAAGAAAACCGAACACACAAACTGACAATACACACTTATGAAGTGTAAAAAGCACTGAAAAACTTGTACATTTGTTTCAATGTATCACTCAATCAGATATCTAACTATAATGTAGTTGCATGAGGTGAAAAAGTGTTTATAATAATATTTAATGTTTTTAAATGTCTTTTCTGCTCATCAAGACTGTTTATTTGATAAAAAAATACAGAAAAAACAGTAATATTGTGAAATATTATTGCAATTTTAAATTTGTGGTTTTCTACTTTAATATACTTTTAAATAGAATTTATTCCTGTGATGCAAAGCAGAATTTTCAGCATCATCACTCCAGTCTTCAGTGTCACATGATCTTTCAGAAATTCTACTTTGGATTCTTTGATGAATACACTGTTAAAAAAACAGCATTTATTTAAAATAAAAATCTTTTGTAACAATATACACTATTGTTCAAAGTTTAAGGTCAGTGATTTTTTTCTTTCTTTCTTTCTTTCTTTGAAATAAATGAATACTTTTATTCAGCAAGTATGTGTTAAATTAATAAATTGAAGTGATAGTAAAGACTTTTTTAACTTTTCATTTACCAGAGAATCCTGAAAAAAGTATCACAGGTTCCAAAAAAAATGTTAAGCAGCAAAACTGTTTCCAACATTGATAATAAATCAGCATATTTGAATGATTTCTGAAGGATCATGTGACACAGAAAATTCAGCTTTGCATTACAGAAATAAATTATATTTTAAAGTAAAACTATTAAATATTTAAAAAATATATATTTGTAACACTGTTAGGGTCTTTACTGCCACTTTTGAATGGTATGTACATTTCATAAGGCTTTAGGACATCAGAAACATATATATATATATATATATATATTAAATCATCAAATTGTCTTTAATTTCCCAGAATCATCCCTATTTATTTGGTGCACCGGCCATCTAACAACATCCCTTACGCCACGCTAGAGGAGGAGCTACTGGGAGATTTTGTGAAGTACTCTGTGAAGGACGGGAAGGAAATCAACCTGATGCGCAGAGACTCTGAGGCGGGACAGAAATGCTGCGCTTTCCAGCACTGGGTCTACACACAGACCGAAGGCAACCTGCTGGTCACCGACATGCAGGGTAAATAACGTACTTCCATTTTACCATATATTGCACATCATGACATTTAACAGTGGAACAATAAAAATGTAGATTCAAATCCAGCAAGGAATAAAGCATACAATTGTTTGGCATCACAAATTTTCTTTAATGTCCAGGTGTGGGTATGAAACTGACAGATGTTGGGATATCCACCTGTAAAAAAGGGTAAGTTCTGAATCCTAAAATATCTCAAATTTAAATGTTTAAAATATATTTAATTTAAATATATTTAAATATATACAAATATAATAGAATATTGATTTAAATTATTAATATAATTAATAATACATTATTTAAATATCTTGAAAATGGTGTAGTTCTTTTTAGGGTTGTCACTAACAATTATTTGTGACCCTGGACCACAAAACCAGTCAATACATTGAATAGCTCAAAATTATTGATTATTCTTTTACGACAAAACTCATTAGGAAATTAAGTAAAGATCATGTTCCATGAAGATATTTTGTAAATTTCCTACCGTACATATATCAAAACTTAATTTTTGATTAGTAATATGCATTGCTACGAACTTCATTTTGGACAAATTTAAAGGCGATTTTCTCTTTATTTTGATTTTTTTGCATCCTCAGATTTTCAAATAGTTGTATCTCGGCCAAATATTGTCATATCCTAATGTACATCAATGGAAAGCTTATTAATTCAGCCAAATTGCAGTGGAGGATTGTTATTTATATTTGTGACCCTGGACCACAAAACCAGTCATAAGGGTCCATTTTTCGAAATTGAGCTTTATACATCATATGAAAGCTGAGTAAATCATAAATCAGATTTGTTAGGATAGGACAATATTTGACCAAGATATAACTGTTTGAAAATATGGAATCTAAGGGTGCAAAAAATTAAAATATTGAGAAAATCAATCAATAAAGTTGTCCAAATGAAGCTCTTACTAATGCGTATTACTAATCAAAAATTAAGTTTTGATATATTTACAGTAGGAATTTTACTAAATATCTTCATGGAACATGATCTTTACTTAATTTCCCAATGATTTTTGGCATAAAAGAAAAATCGATAATTTTGACCCATACAGTGTATTTTTGGCTATTGCTACAAATATATGGTTTTGTCACATATTAATTTTTTAAATTGAATACTCCATTTGAATCGGGGAATTGTGACAGCCCTAGTTCTTATTAAAGCAGTAATACTGATTTTTTTTTTTTAAATAGCTATAAGGGATTCAGAGGAAACTGTGCCACGTCCTTCATCGATCAGTTCAAAGCTCTTCATCAGTGCAACAGGTACTGTGAGCTTCTGGGCTTGATGTCCCTCCAGCCCAAGCCGAAACGGAGCGTGGCCCCGCCGAAGCCAAAAACACAACCGGCGCCAAAGAAAAAAACCTTCGGCTCGGTTCTGAACGCCAAATCCTGATCTCACAGAGACTGAACTTCTGCTTGTAGGATAACTAGTGTTTGCGGTTTTGCTCAGGAACAAGCGTGTTTCTGAGACGTTTCTTTATTTGTAAGATGACATTCATCTGTAAGGACAGTAGGGAGGTTACTTCTTTCTTGAGAGCTCTTTTGTGCTTTTTTCAGTGAGCTTATTACTGATTTTTATTTAATTTTTTTATGTTTTTTAAGGGGTGAGTGGACTTTGACAATTGATATAACACTTTCTTGATGTAATATTCTTTGTTTAAACCAAAGAAATATTAGCTATAGTGTTTTATCCTGATTTACTTTGTTGAAAAGTATTCTTTATTATTAAGGGATGTGGCAGAGTAACAACAAGTTCATGTTATTATGATTGTATGTTATAATATGTGCAATAAGTATTTAGTTTATCAAACTGCTGAATCTTAAATAGATATTTACTTTACGAGTGACATGAATGTACAAATGTAACTGCTAGAACTGAAGTTTGAAGCTTCACATTTTGAATGTAAAAAAATCGTTTTCACACACAAAATAGTTTATGAATTTTTCTGTCATTTTTGATTTTCTAAAGTTGATCTACAGTGTCTCTGGGAAGAAACGAAGGATGAGGTCAATATGATACTGTGGAAAAGTTTGTACGCTTGCCCTAGTAAACAGCTGTTGATTTGCCTCAGTAAGAATGACAATCCTCCACCTTCACGTTTCCATCATCCTTCCAAAGTCATTTGACTTATTGCCTCATTGCTATATATAAGCACACACGTTTGAAGTCATGTATTTGTCCTGTTAATGTTAATGCACTGCACAATTCACCTGAAATGAAAAGTCGTGATGTTACTGTAGCTGTTTCTGCAAATCTAGATAGTCTTATCTGTTAGTGAATGTGGATTGAAGGTCTTGACTGAACCACAGTCGTCTTGTATTGGCTTTGAATGATCTCTCATCTGAATGATATATTGTGGAGTAATAAGTTCTTTATTGTGTCTGGGCTTTAGTTTAATCACAAAGTCATACAATTACTTATTAAATTTATTTACGTATTACTTATTACATTTTTCACATTTATTTCATTTTGCACTCTACAGTCTAGGGAGAAATACATTATTACTAGTTATTAGAAGTTAAAAAATATTTCACTACTTATTTTATATGAATGTTAGCTTAAAATAAAATGTAAAACCACTACATTTTAGTGTACATTTTCTACAAAAAATTTGAAACGCAATATAACTATGAGTTTAGTTTTTAAACTTTTAAACTAAAATTTAAACTTTTAAAAAATCATATGTTATTTAAACATTTTAATTGTTAAACGAAAATCTAAATGTATATACATAAAATGACATTTTCTAAAAGTTTAAATATTTTAATGTAATGTTTATCATTTTTTGATTATACACACAAACATAAATGATAAAAATGACAAAATATTTAAACTTTTAAAACATTATTTCATATTTTATTTCAACATTTTTAATTGTTAAAACTAAAATTTAAAAATTAATAATATAATTTTATTCACAAACACATACATATATACATATATATATATATATGATATGACTATTATTATTATTATTACTATTATTATTATTATATGACATGAAATTATTTTTTAAAAGCTATATAATGATAAAAATGACAAATTTCCACTTTTATAAAGTAATTTCATATTTTATTTCAACATTTTTAATTGTTAAAAACAATAATCAAAATGAATTATATATATATACACAAACACATGCGCACACATATATACATTATAAATATGACAATAAAAATATTTCAGCTTTTACAGAAATTGTATTTAATTTCAACATTTTTAAATGTTAAAACTAAAATTAAAATTAATACAATTTTATTCACGCACACACGCACATATATAAATGCGACGTGAAATAATTTTTTAAAAGCTGAAATATTTTAATGACCTTTTTATAATTTTTAAAATTACACACAAATATATATATGTATATATGTATGTATATATGTAAATTATGACTTTTAAAAAATAATATTTTATTTCAAATTTTTAATATATATATATATACACACACATAGAAATGACAACAAAAATATTTAATCTTTTACAAAAATTGTTTTATTTCAACATTTTTAATTGTTAATACTAAAATCAAAATTGTATATATTTAAAAAATCTCTCTCTCTCTCTCTCTCTCTCTATATATATATGTAAGATACTAACATAATACTGCTTTATTGTCATGTTTAATCAATATAACGCTTAACCCATTAAAACACTGCAAAAAACTTGCTAGTTTTTTTATTGTCCTGAAGACACCATACTAATACTTAATAAAATTTGAAGAAAGTGTGTCACATGACATGCATACTGTCTGGCAACTGGGTCAGCACACATATAGCAGACATGATCTATTACATCTATTTTTGGCAGATGCCAAATTATCAACACATATTCATTTAAAGACACAATGATGTTCCATATTCCCACAATAGAATCCATCATCATGTTGGTGTTTCTCTGTGCTGATTGGCTGAGGAGGTTGCGAGGTCTCACCGTGGCTATTTAGTGTGATAATGGCGTTTGATGACACAGGATACAAACACCATTGTCACACTCCACAGCTCAGGAGGACGACAGACTGACAGGAGAGAAAGTCACTGGAGATATAATTTACTGGTGTATTTACCATGCAGCATCAATATTTTAGGCTTACAACTTTGTTTTTGCTATCATCAGAAGTATTTTTTCGTGTATGATTGCTAAACTTTTATCTAAACTCTCAAAATGAATCTGTGAACAGTAACTTGATCTTAAATGAACAAGGCCTGCAAATGTCACCCCGTTTTCGCCCTTGCCTTTCAGTCAGCAGCTGGCTCACACTCTGGTCATGTGCAAATGTTATCGATTGACGTCTTGTGTTTACGTGTCTGGATGGTGACGGGAAACGTGCAGATGGTCTCTTCGAAATTATTAGCTATGCCTTAGATCAGGAATCTTCAACAGAGGGTCCTCTCAAACATATTTTTATGAAAAAAGTAGCCAGAACCACTGCTATGCATGTTTTTTTTTTTTTTTTCAGTTGTCACTTTAATTAATTTAATATGGGATTTTAATGTCATGTGCAAATATGTGACTGCAGTGGCAGTCAAAATAACACTGATGTACAATATATGCTTCATGAAGTACAAAATATATTAATGTGTTGCTTGCTTATGTGTTTTGAAACATTGTAAAATTGTGAAATAATTTTACAATTTAAATAAACTATTTTCTGTTTGAATATATTTTAAAATATAATTTATTTCTGTGATCAAAGCTGAATTTTCAGCATCATTACTGTCACATGATCCTTCAGAAATCATTCTAATATGCTAATTTGATGCTCAAGAAACATTATTTTGTTGAAAACAGTTGTTCTGCTTGATATTTTGTGGAAACCCATGATACTTTTGTACTGTTAACTTAAAGTAAAATATAAAATAGTTATTATTTAAAAAATGCTTAATATTTAAAAATACAAAAAAAAAAAATATTAAAAAAAAAATCATATTTTATTTCAACATTTTTAATTGTTAAAACTCAAATCTAAAATGTTATATATTTAAAATTCAATTTTTAAAAAATCATATTTTATTAAAAAAATTATTATTATTTAAAAAATAATAAAATTAAATTAAATAATTAATCCAATTTTTTAAATTAGTTTAACTTGAAACCTAAAAAAACCTAAAACTGAATTAAAAATGTAAAAAATAATAGACTTGTTTGTTCTAATCCAAAAACAATAACACTGAAAAAACACAAAATGTATACAATTTAACTACATACTTATATATTTATATGAATAATAATAATAATAATAATAATAATAATATATAAAACATAAAACATTTAAAAAGAGAAATTATAAAAATGACAAAAAATTACTTTTCTATATTATTCTAAAATGCTGATTTGATGCTCAGGAAACATTTATTTTTGTTGAAAACAGCTGTTCTACTTGACATTTTGTGGAAACCCATGATACTTTTGTATTGTTAACTTAAAATAAAATCTAAAATAGTTACTATTTAAAAATACAAAATAAATTCAAAAAAATTAAATTGTATATAAAAAATAAAAATAAAAATGTTATATTTTTAAAATTACATTTTTAAAAATTCATATTTTATTTCAAGATTAAAATAAAATAAAAATAAAATAATTAATCTCATTTTTTAATTAGTTTAACTTGAAAAAAACTAAAACTGAATGAAAAAAAATAATAATAAAAGACTTGTTTGTTCTAATCCAAAAACAATAACAATTAAAAACACAAAGTATATACAATTGAACTAAAATTATTAAAACTAATTCAAAATATTCATTAAACTATAATGGTATCTCTATGATACTAACAAAAGCATGCTTGCTTTTTTTTTTTTTTTTGGTTATTTCTCTACCCATTAAAAAGTCTATGGACTGAAAATGGTTGGAGATGTTTTTTAACCAAATTAACTGATACTTGATAATTATGTGTATGGGTCCCAGATTGCGCTTCATATAAAACTGAGTGATAATTTTTTGTTGTTGAGTTTGAGTCAATAAAAAATATTTGTAAAGATTGTAAAGATCATTGTTTTTAATGAATCCCAATTAGTGTTTTTAAATGTTTTATGTGACACCGCTTCAAATATGAATATAAATAAGCTCAAATGCTGATTTTCTGACAATATGTCCATTCCCAAGTCTATTTATGGACTTTTTGTTAACTTACCACAGACCCTGTTCAGTAAAGATGGCCGATCCACATGTTCTCCATGCTGTAGAAACACTGAGAGCACTGAAAAAGAAACACACTTCACAAAATACAATATCCTTTATAAAACACTCACACTCTCTCATAACCTCCCATCGCTTCTTCCAGAGATCCACAGCCTGCAAGAAAATGGGAAACAAGTCCGGTCTCTGTCATGACTGGTCATTCTGCTCTCCTTTAACCTCCATATATGTACCTAGAGGGGGTTTAGTCAAACACTTTTGTGATAAGCTTAGAGAAGTATCGATCCCCCGTGACGTGGGGACGAGGTCACTAACCCAAAACCAGGGAGTGCTTCAGAAATAAAACATTAAAAGCACCATTTCCTTTTAACATTGAAAGTTTTCAAGAACCTCTGACATCTGCAAGCATGAGAAGAATCATTTCAGACACTTGTGAGATATATATGGGCGTTAGAGAACATCTGAAATGTCTCTTTAAATATGGAATCAGTGATTGAAATATTTTATATAGCTATTCTAGATTGTTTTAAAAGCCCAGATATTTCAGAAGCATGATGTAGTGAAACCATAGGCAAGTGTAACGTTTATTCCATTTAATTTCATAAATTGCTCATATATTCATACCTAATTTCCAAGAAGTGTTGACAAACATACTAGCGCTTTTGTAGTGAAGCGGTTTCCGATTCTGTGAATCCAGGCTCTGCTGTGATGCTGGTAGGTGCAGGTGAGTTTGGCGTTGGACTTGTTTGTGATTGCAGAAAGAGAGCACTTGATAAAGTGTACAGGCCGCTTTTATTTGCTTGTCCTTGGATCTGATAGCCGTCCGATTGCACGTGTGAATGAACTGAGTTTCCTTCACCGGTCCGCAGAGCCTCATGCCATGTGTTCAGCAACAGAAATGTAAAAATCACCAGAAATGATTCAACGCAGTGAAATTTCTGGGTAATTATATATATATATATATATATACATTTTTGAAATGCCAGCATATATAAATATAATTAATAAATTCATAGTAACCATCATTTTGTATTGTGAATAATATTAACATGTTAATATTGTAAAAAATGTATAATATAAATATCACTTTAAAGACATTTTAAACAATTATTTTGGCTTGTCTAAAAAAACAAAAAAACAAAAAACATTCTAGCATATAAAAATGACATATAATTAAAATAAAAACAACTATTATTAATAAATAATAAATATTATTAAATAATAATTAATAATAATAATAATAATAATAATAATATCAACAATTAAATGTATAGTCCTAGTATTAAATAATTACAAAGATGTCATCATTATGCTGGCAATTAAAACAAACAAACAAACAAACAAACAAACAAAAATAAATATATATATATATATATATATATATATATATATATATATATATATATATATATATATATATATATATATATATATATATATTTTTTTTTTTTTTTTTTTAATTGCCAGCATAATTATGAAATCTTTGGAAATCTCTAAGGCACTTTATTACTTTATTTAATATTAGAAACACACATTTAATTGTTAATAATAATATTTATATATATATAGTGTGTGTGTGTATAATATTTAATTTAGTAAAGACATTTATAATGATTTTTAAACCTTTCAATTTTAGTCAATTTAACAATAAACTGTAATTATTAATAATAATTAACAATTTAATGTATATTCCTAATATTAAATAAGTGCCTTCACACATTTTCAATGATTTCATAATTGTGCTGCCAATTAACAAAAAACAATCTGTTAAAAAAACAACAAATTAATGATAATAATAATAATTATTATTATTATTATTATCATTATAATAATAATTATTTAAAAAATCATTTACAATGATTTATAACAGTTTAAATTTGAAAGTCAATTTAACAATAAATAATACATTGGTTAATTTTTTTTTAAAACAACCTTATCGAACCATATTTTCTTCCCCCTACAAAAATTAACAGCACAACTGTTTTTAATATTGATAATCATAAATGTTCAGCCTATTAGAATGATTTCTGAAGGATCATGTGACACTGAAATCTGGAGTAATGATGCTGAAAATTCAGTTTTGCATCACAGGAATAAATGACAATTTAACGATTTTAAAAAAGAAAATCATTCAAGTTGCAATAACATTTCACAACATTTTTTTTTTTTTTTTTTTTTTTTTGTATTTTTGCTCAAATCAATGCAGCCAATAACATATATATTAGAAAATTAAATCAGTCCCTTATTTGACGATTGTTTCAAGATTTTATCAATGAGGCCTGCAATGTAGGGATAAGAGCAAAAAACAAAAAAAACAAAAACAAAATCAACACAGCCTTGAACTAGATTATCAAGATGGATGCCAGATTCGACCTGGTTAGCTGTGCCTGAAGCATTGAAACGGGTCAAATCAACAGAACAGGTACATATCTGTAAAAAGAAACCCCCACAATAAAGCATAACTCTCCGTTCTCTAGTTTGCAGTTTCCAGTCAATGACAAAACACTTTATCTCAACCTTCAGTGCAAACTGAAACCTATTTACAAACCCGCTTGCCAACAGTTACAGAAGTAGAAATACCATGAACTTACTTTAAAATCAATAAACCCGAACCCATTAGATAAAAGTCTAATTTATGTAAGATTATGAAGTGTTGCGAGACTTTTCAGATAAACAACAGCACACCCAAATTCCATTTATCAGTTTATTTTGAACGAAGTTATACGAATCGCAAGGTCTCGTGGTGAGCAGGAACCAGACAGTAAATGTTCCTCATCGATAATAAAAAAAGAACTGCCCCTACAAAAGAGGAAGGGTAATTTATAACAATAACAATAATCATAATATTATCACAAACCTACAGAGCCACAGCGGCCCGAAAAGTGTGAGTGGGGAGGAGGCGTACAGATACAAGACCGAAAAAGAAAACAGAAAAAGAACAAGTCTGAAGTCGGAACTCGTTCCTACAGAGCCGATCCGGATTCGCACCGACGAAGCGGAGTGACTCCGGATCCGCTGCGGGGACGAGCCGTGAACTGATATGTTAGCAGCAGATTGCAGGCCGATTATAATCGAGAGATATTGCACCAAGGAACCGAGTGCTTTTAAAAGAACAAAATAGATAATCACATTCAAGTTCACAAAAAAACAAAAAAGGTGACATGACCCTAGTTTGTGATCAATAAAGTGCCCTTTTAGGTACAGTGGTGTTAGAAGAAAGAAAGGAAGAAAGAAAGAAAGTAAGTTTACGTCCTGAAAGTCTACGAGACTCGCAGTGTTGAATCACAGCGCTTTTAAGATAGCTTCACTCCGTGTCGCTCTTTAATACTTCAAACAGATTTAACACGTACAGTAAAAGTCCAATCGCATCGTTCCCCCACCTCCGAAACAAACTCATTTACAGCATTATGAACAGGTATAATCATAATAAAGATAAGAACAATACTTATTACAATTGAAGAAAACCCTCTCTCATTTTCCAAAACGTTTTTCGATCTTTGCTCTCGACCAAGAAGGAGAATAGCTTTATAATTACTACGTAATCATATTGAAACACAAGATACATGTTCATGCCAGTTTTCATAGCAATACAATAATCATGATCTTTTTTTCATTTTTCTCAATTTTTTTTTTTTTTTTTTTTTTTTTTACCCACGATGATATGGATATTGAATATAGCCAGGCCACTGATGCATTAACGTCATTTTAAAATAGTAAACCACATTGTTGGTACAAATATCCGTTTACTCGGTAAGAATAATAACAGCGATAATAATTATTAAAAACAATTCCCGTTGCTTCTTGGCGTTGCAAAAGAAGATAAAAAAATAATCCTCGGCGAGGGGAAACTTGGCGTATTTTGCGGGATTAGGGAGGATGAGGATGCGCCCTTCATCCTGGCTCTGATTCCTAAGGTAATCTGGTGTTAGTAAGACCTGATGCGAGAGTTGCCTCTTCACTGAACTTATATTTGTGAAATTAATGCGGAATGGGATTGGTTGCTGTGTCAAGGCCACGCCCACTCTGAGGCCACACCCAAATACTGAATCATCAATATACAAGTTTTCAGGGCCTCAGAGCTGAATTTGAAAATAAAACGTGTTAGGAGAACATGATTTGTGGGCTGTTTGGCGTCGAAACGGGTTTCGCAGCCAATGCCGTTCCAGCTAAACAGATTACATGCATATACTGTGCTGACGTCACACACTTGCGACCGCTGGGATCTGGCTGTACAATGGCAACTCGAGAGTGTGTATGTGAGTATAGATGTGTGTGTGTGCACGTGTGTTGTACATGTCTTTGCTCGTCGGTTGCGTTAGGAGATCGCACGGACGTAAAGGGATTCTGTTTAGTCGACGCCCTCAAAGCCTTGGGCGTTTTCCACCGCCATCAGAAGCTTCTCGCGCAGGTCTTCAAACGACTCGTACGTCGGGAGGTCCAGACGATTAAAGCTGTGTGGGAAGAAAACAGAATGTAATTATTGAGAGAAATGCCTTTTCAGAATATTCACTTTTTTGGTACTTTTTTGATTTGGTATTTTCTCAAAATACCTCTGTAAAATAAAATAAAATAAAAAATAATAATAAAAAGTTGGTACATTTGATTTGGTATATTCTGGTATTTCCCCAAAACAAAACGAAACAAAACAAAATAAAATAAAACAAAACAAAATAAAATAAAATAAAATAAAATAAAATAAATAAAATAAAATAAAATAAAACAAAACAAAAAAGTATGATAAAAAAACAAAACAAAACAAAATAAAATAAAGTAAAAAAAATAATAATAATAATAATAATTTGATTTGGTATATTCTGGTATTTCCCCAAAACAAAACAAAACAAAACGAAACAAAATAAAACAAAACAAAACAAAACAAAACAAAACAAAACAAAACAAAACAAAACAAAACAAAACAAAATAAAAAAAAACAAAAAAAGTATGATAAAAAAAAAAAAAAAATCAAAAAAAAATAAAATAAAAGTAAAATAAAAGTAAAAAAAACAAAATAATTTGATTTGGTATATTCTGGTATTTTCCCAAAATACCTCTAAAATAAACTCAACTAAAATAAAAACAACTAAATAAAATTTTAAATAATTTAAATTATTATATTAAATTATTATAACAATAAAATAACAATAAAACAAAAAATAAATAATGAAATAAAACAACAAAATAAAAATAATAAAAAAAAAAAAAAAAATAAAATAAAAAAAACAAATAAATTAAATTAATTAAACATAATACAAAATAATAAAAACAATTAAATGATACAAATAAAAACTAAATAAAATAAAAGATAATAATAAAAATAATAAAATAAAACAGAATACAAAATAGTAAAATAAAATAAAAAATAATAAAATAATAAAATAACAAAATAAAAATAAACAAAATAAAAAGAAAGGAAAAGAAAAGTCTTAATAAAAATATATATATTATTATCAATATTGAAAATAGTTGTGCTGTTAAATAGTTTTGTAAGGGAAAAACATAAAATGACCAATTATCCAATTAACCAATTAAATATCAAAAATTCTAAAAATAACAAAAACTAAATAAAATAAATAATAATAATACAATAAAATAGAATAAAAAAAAACATAATAAAATAAAAACAATAAAATAAATTAACAAAATAAAATAAAAATAAACAAAAGAAAAAGGAAAAAAGAAAATCTTTTAGAGAGATAAAGGAAACATAATTTGATGTGTTTGAGTAAATAAAGCAGTCAAATCCCTCTAGGTCTTACCAGGTGTGAGCACGAGGGAGTTTGTCAGGTGTCCCCCACTGCTCGATAGTAAACAACTGCGGCCCATTGGAACCTGAAAAAGATCACATGACTCGTCAAGGACCAATCAGCAATGGAGCCAATTTACAATATAGGTCTCAAAGGGAATTGCTAAAATCTGAAAACAGAGGAAGCTGTTACAAACAACATCTTATAGACTATCTACAGTAAATCGTCAAGAGACACGATACTACAGTTCTACTGCAACACCAGTGACATTTTCTGAAAAACATACATATTACATTACATTACATTATATTATATTATAACGTAACAAACTAGAGCATTATTTACCGTAGAGTTCAGCAAAGCCGTTCATTGGCACTCTGGATGTTCCAGTGACGAACTGCAAAAGTCTGATCCGCTTTTCGGCATCCATTAACAACACAGCCTGAGTAGAAATGGAGAGAGACATGGTTAATATCAATAACTTTCATCTGTTTACACTTGCAGTAATGTAAACATTTTCCTCGGAATGACTTCTTAAAACAACAGTCTACCTAGGTATTTTTTTTCTTGAAATAAACCTTTAGAATTTCATTCAAGTGAAAAAACTCCACTTGAAGCTTTTCCACTTAATGCACAAGTTTACTGCAATAGGATATGGTTGCTTGATTGTTAAAAAAGACTCATATTCTGTATCTAAATCTATTACAAATAAGAATTCTGCATGACTTTTTTTTTTTTTTTTTGCTGTTTGGCCGTATTTTCATGCATAGCAACAATTTTGAGAGGACATGAATTCAAATATCACACATTTGATACATATATGTATTGGAAAGTAAATCTGTATGTATTTACCTATATGTATGTGTGTGTGTGTGTGTGTGTGTGTGTGTGTGTGTGTGTGTGTGTGTGTAGAAAGAGCAAGTCTGGCTCCAGACTGCTGATAAGAAGTTTGTAATGCACGCCGTGACTCTTTCATCAGAGTAAACACTCGATGAGCCTCACATCAAACAGACTTTGATCGGTAACTGCCCGCAGTGTACTTGGCATGGGGTCAGACACATATTTATGCATACAAAAGTTTGGACACACTTGACTGAATTTGTTTCATGATCTGTAAAATGATTGACTTAAAGGTTTGTTTACATGCCTGAAATAAATTTAAAAAAAAAACTATAAAAGTCTTAACATTCTATTTTTTTTAAATGCATTCGTTTGAGGAGATTGTCCCAGATGCACCTCATGAAAAATGAAATTGTTTTGAACATCTGTTTAGTCACATTTGTATAATTTCCAACACACAAAACACACAGGCTACATGCTTCTCCATACCTTCCAGAACCACTGGATCACAGGGTGATTGGGACAGTAGCCATTCTTATAGACGGTGTGCTGCCTCCAGTCATTGACGTCCACGTCACCCAGACCACACATCAGCAGCTGGAGACAGAGAATACAGCACAATAAACACACTAACACCAACATCAGATCACATTCACTCAACTTCAGAAAATACATTAAATATTAATATATATATATATATATATATATATATATCAGAAAAAAAAAAATATCAGAAGAAAAAATATATATATATATATATATATATATATTTTTTTTTTTTTCAGAAAATACAAAATATATATATATATATATATATATATATATTTTATTTTTTATTTTTAAACATCTCTTATGCTCACCAAGGCTGCCTTTTTGAAAGATGGTAATGTTGTAACATTTTATTACAATTAAAAAAAAAAGGTTAAACTTTTCTATTTTAGGTTTTTAATACATATATATATATATATATATATATATAAAAAATAATTTGCCAAAGCTGAATTTTCAGCATCATTACTCCAGTCTTCTTGCACCATGCTAATTTGATACTCAAGCAAAAATATATCTTATTATCTATATATAGTATTTTTATTTATTTATTCATTTTAAAATTGACAGCATAATTATAAAATCTTTGAAAATGTCAGAAGGCTTTTTATTTAATATTAGGAATATACATTTAATTATTAATAATTATTCAATAATGTCATAATTAATATTTATAATCATATATATTTATTTAAATTATAAGTAATTTTAATATGCTGGAATATTTTCTTTTTCTTTTTGACAAGCTAAAAAATTCTTCAAAATGTCTTTAAAATGTTATTTTATATAATACATTTGTTACAAAATGATAATTAATATGCATTTTTTATGTGTTTGTATTTTTATTTATTTATTTTAAAAATGACAGCATAATTATAAAATCTTTGAAAATGTCAGAAAGCTTTTTATTTAATATTAGGAATCTACATTTAATTATTAATAATTATTTAATAATAATGTAATAATTAATATTTATATCATGTATATTTTTTTATTTAAATCATAAGTAATTTTAATATGCTGGAATATTTTCTTTTTTCTTTTTGAAACCAAAAAAAATTCTTTAAAATGGGTTTAAAATGTTATTTTATATAATACATTTGTTACAAAATGATAATTAATATGCAATATATTTTTATATACTGGCATTTCGAAAAACGTATATTTTGCAATGCATTACGCATTATGCATGATACATTTTTGATAACATTTTAAATGTTTTTACTGACACTTCTGAGTCTTCTTGCTAAAAAAGTGTGTGTGTGTGTGTGCGTGTATATATAATAATTACTGTATAATATGGTATATTGTATAATAGTATATAGTGCCCCAAATGTTTTAAAGTACTTTATTTTATTGGAATTATTTTCTATGTTTGGAAATAGAAATAAGATAACTGATAAACTATAATTCAGGTATTAGTACAAAAAACAGCTTTACATTGTTACAATCATGAAGACAATACTGTCTGATATTTATATCATCATGACCTATTCTGCACAGTTGGTTTTTATTAGTTCATTTTCATTATTTGCCACAATGACGGGTTTAAGTTTGGCAAACAACAACCTAAACAGGAACGCATTCTTCTGTGCTCATGTGCAAAGATCCAATTCATTCAACAAAATAAAGACCTAAGCAGGCACTTTTTTATAATTCTGTAATATCTTGGACACAGAGGATTCTGTCTCCATGACAACAGCAGACACTGAGTAATGGGTATGTGGGAAGTTGTTACCTCCAGTTCGTTTTCGTCAAAAATCTTTATCAAGTCGACGGGAATGAGTTCGGTGAAGCCCTGTGAAACAGATATGTGAAACACGATCAAAACATTGCACGTCATTATAGCATGCTGGCATGTTGCTATAAGGAATAATCAAACTTTTGCTACCACCTAGTGGTAACAGCTGGAACTACAGAGACTTTTTTATTGTGTGGGAGACTTAATCACATACCTCCAAAAAGGCATTCATCTGTTTCTGGACCCGGTTCACAAACCGCCACTGAATCACCAGGCTGCGCAGAGCCAAAAAATAAATAAAAATAATGATTTTCTTAGTATAAGATACTATATGTAAGAATTTACAAATAGAGCAAGAGTGCAACTCACTCTATGTATTCTTTTTTGTTGTCATTGGTTACAACCATGTCTGATCCGCTTGGCTTCAAATCCACCTGATATGTCTATAAATATATATAAAAACATTGCAACTGCATTAACATTTTTTCTTCTCACTTTTTAGACTTACAGTTACACAAAAACTTACATTTAGACACACAATAGTGTTACCTGTCCAAAGTTGTCCTCATCAATGCAGAACCGCAGGTCCAGTTCTGTAGGATCGTTTTCCAGAATCCACTTGAGAGAGTTGTAGTATTCACTGTCCTACAACGGTAATGTAAAACAGAAATGAGGAAAATGAGAAAAGTATAAACACGCATGCACACATAGTACCTGCAAACAAATGCCTTTATATGAATTGTTTTATGAGGTTTCTGCTCTGTTCTTCTAAGGGTTACAGTTGAAGTCAAAAGTTTACATACACACTGCAGAATCTGCATGTTATTTTTTATTTAGTACTGACCTGAATAAGATATTTCACATAAAAGATGTTTACATATAGTCCACAAGAGAAAATAAGTTGAATTTATAAAAATGACCCTTTTCAAAAGTTTCCATACACTTGATTTTTAATACTGTGTTGTTACCTGAATGATCCACAGTTGTTTTTTATTTAGTGATAGTTGTTCATGAGTCCCTTGTTTGTCCTGAACAGTTAAACTGCCTGCTGTTCTTCAGAAAAATAGTTCAGGTCCCACAAATTCTTTGTTTTTTCAGCATTTTTGTGTATTTGAACACTTTCCAACAGTGACTGTATGATTTTGAGATCCATCTTTTTACACTGAGGACAACTGAGAGACTCATAACTATTACAGAAGGTTCAAAACATTCACTGGTGCTTCAGCAGGAAACACTGTATTTTAAAGGAGAAGTCCACCTCTAGAACAAAAATTCACAGATAATGTACTCAGCCCTTGTCATCCAAGATGTTCATGTCTTTCTTTCTTCAGCCAAAAAGAAATTATGCTTTTTGAGGGAAACATTTCAGGATTTTTCTCCATATGATGGACTGATATGGTGCCCCGATTTTGAACTACCAAAATGCAGTTTAAATGCGGCTTCAAATGATCCCAGCCGAGAAAGAAGGGTCTTGTCTAGCCAAACGATCAGTTATTTTCATTAAAATAATACAATTTATATACTTTTTAATGTCAAACGCTCGTCTTGTCTCGCTCTGCCTGAAATGTTTTTGTTACAGTTCAGGACAGTTAGGGTATGTCAAAACTCCCATCTCATGTTCTCCCTCAACTTCGAAATCGTCCTATGTCGCAGTTTTACCTTTTTTGTTAAGGGTGTTTGATTTTCTTTGCATGCTCACTTTGCAAAGACTGGGTCAGTACTTCTGCAGTGATGTAGGATGATTTTGAAAATGATTTTTGAAGTTGAGGGAGAAAACATGATTGGAGCTTTTCGACATACCCTAACTATCTTGAGCCAGAATACACAGAGCTCAGGAAGAGCAAGACAAGATGAGCATTTGAGATTAAAAAGTATATAAATTGTATTATTTTTATGAAAATAACCGATCGTTTCGCTAGATACGACCCTTTTTCCTTGGCTTTTTCCTCGTTTACATCCGCATTTGGGATCGTTTGAAACCAAGTTCAAAATCAGAGCACCATATCAGTCCATTATTTGGAGAAAAATCCTGAAATGTTTCCCTCAAAAAACATAATTTCTTTATGGCTGAAGAAAAAAAAGACAAGAAGATCTTTGATGACAAGGGGGTGAGTACATCAGGATAAACTTATTTTGCGTTCTGGGAAACATGCACCTTCTGTAGCTTCTGAAGGGCATAATTAAATGAAAAAAAAAAAAAAAAAAAACACGTCTTCATTCTGTTCAAAAGTTTTCACCCCCTGGCTCTTAAAGCATCATTTTTCCTTCTGGAGCATCAGTGAGTGTTTGAACCTTCTGTAATAGTTGCATATGAGTCCCTCAGTTGTCCTCAGTGTGAAAAGATGAATCTCAAAATCATACAGTCATTGTTGGAAAGGGTTCAAATACACAAAAAAGCTGAAAAACCAAAGAATCTGTGGGACCTGAAGGATTTTTCTGAAGAACAGCAGGCAGTTTAACTGTTCAGGACAAACAAGTGACTCATGAACAACTACCACTACACAAAACACACATAACACACAAAAAAAAACAGTATTAAGAATCAGTATTATGAACTTTTGAATAGGGTCATTTTTATAAATTGAACTATTATTTTCACTTGTGGACTATATGTAAATATCTTTTATGTGGAAAAATCTTATTCAGGTCAGTACTAAATAAAAAAAATAACATGCATTTGCATGATCCCTCTTATTTTGGTAAAATAATGAACATTTTGCAGATTCTGCAAGGTGTATGTAAACGTTTGATTTCAACCGTTTATCTTAAAATTGGTGTGTGTGTGTGTGTGTGTGTGTGTGTGTGTGTGTGTGTGTGTGTGTGTGTGTGTGTGTGTAACGCACCACTGACTCCATATCATTCAGTGTGATCTGTTTGCCCAGCATCATTTTATAGAATGGTCGAATGAAGAAACCTAAAAAACAAACAAGAAGAATACATTTCTGTTTGTAACAGGGAAAAGCAACTACAAATCAAACCCTAAAACAATTTAAAAAAATAACATGATAATTATAAAAAGTGAACGAAAGTCATGAAAAAGCTTCTGATCGGCTCTTAAACAGCAGGTTTATGTACCGTCTAACAGTTTTCCGTGATACACAGCCATGCCAGCCACCCGACCGATGAACTTAAAGTATGAGAGGTGATCCTCATTACAGAGACCAGAGTTTGGATTGATCTGAAGGGTGTAGTTATCTCTGCAGACAGACAGAAGAGAGACGTTGAATGAATTATGACGCCAGCTCTTCTGCGTCCTCTAATGAGTGTCAGTGGGGGAGATCTAACAAGATAACAGACCTGCTTTGTAACACAAGAAATGCTTTCGTTCTTTCAAAACAACAATGCATATCACAAGACAGACAGAGAGATAGACGGATATGTTTATAGATAGACAGATAGAGTTGAACAGACAGAATATAGAATAGACAGACAGATAAATAAAAATAAAGGAAAGATTATAAAATAACAACGGAGGACACAAAAGAAAATTAAACTCAAAAATGGAGATGACTGCTCACAGGTAAATCAAACCACAGCTACAAAACACCATTAAAACTGAACTAAGAAGTGCAAAGGAAGGCAAAATGCCAGTTAGCTACTCTGACGTGCTAGTAAAGCCTCTGGGATGCACGCTAAAAGGAGATACGAATATAAGGAGAGAAGTGGAGGTGGGTGGTTCAGGATTTACGTGCCAAAGAACCTCACAAAACTGTGGTGCACAAACACATGGACACTTACGTGGCCGAGTACTCAAACAGCCCATAATAAGGGTTAAACATCTCCTTGGAGAGCAGGAAGAACCATTCCCTGGCCACGCCCCCATAATCCAGGCCTTTCTCTGATTCAAACTCGATCCACAGACGGGCCTTCAGGCTGTCGGGTCTCTTCAGCGACATGATCCGTCTGTACGACTCCTCCAAGATGTTATTCCTGTGCAGCTTCATCTCAAAACGGTTCGGAATATCTGCCTGTGGGGGAGAGAGAGAGACTCAATGTACCGCTGCATTGTGGAATTTGTGAAATATGGATGATTAAAATCACACAATATTAAACTGAAGCTCATGGTTGGCTAACAGCTTTGAGCGTAACATCTAGATTTAATATTAAGGCTTGAAACAATCACACAGTAAACGGCTGCGTTTCTGTCGTGTGAAGAACAATTTAACACCCAATAAAAAAAAAAAAAAAAAAAAAACGTTCTTCACTCCTCAACAAGGATTTCACACAGAATAAATTAGAGTGCCTAGGAATACAGTATGTGACAGGAAAGAGCTCACTGTAATGTCTGAAAACATTTTGTTTCTTACGGGTTTCTTTAACTTCTTTCTGAAGTAGTCATACTTCTGCTTGAATTCCCTGGAATATGGCACCGCCTAAAAGACGACAAACAAATAAACAATAATACATATGTTAAACATATATCAATGGACAAGCAAGAAACCAAGCATTTTGGTTTGGAAATGTTTTCAAACATATAAATACTGTAATATATAAATGTATTATATAGTATATTTGGATGAATATTACTGAAATAAATATATTAATAACACAATAAATATAAAATAAATAAATATATATATTTTTTTATGAACAAAAATTCTGAATGTAATTTAATGAAAAAAAACTTAAAAATAGACTGTGTAACATTTTTACTGCAATGCAATAAAAATGAAAATGATTTTGAGAATTAATAATTATTATTATTATTATTATTATTATTAATCATGCAGACTGTAAACATTTGAAAGATAGTTTATATAGTTTATTTTTTACTTTTATTTTATTATATTTTTTAATTTTTAAAAGTAAAAGTAAAAGGTAAAAGTGGCGATGAAGCGTTAAATTGGTTTGAACAAAATAGATTTTTTTTTTTAGAAATTTTTAGATTATAAATTATTACATGTGTTAAATATAATTAAAGCAATATTTCAATTATACATATGAACTTAAAGGGATAGCCAAAAATAAAACCTGAGATATTTTTGTAAGATCTGATTTGATTTAATTTGATATATTTTTTAAATTTCATTAATTTTGCATATTATTTGAAAAAAAAAAAAAATTTAAATTAAATAATAAATTTGATTTAATCTGGCATATTTCATATCAAAAATGAAAAGAAAAAATATATTTATTTTTAAATGAGCAAACATTCTGTGCAAAAATTCTCATTTTGAACTTTTCTGTAAAAAAGTATTTTTATGTTGTAATGCCTCTAATTTAATCTCATTTAAAAAAAAAAAAAAAAAGTATAACATTTTTCATTTTTAATGCAATAAAAATGTCAATATTGCAGTGATGCAGATCATTAAGAAAAATGAGAATTATTAATAACAGTAATAACAACAACAACAACATATTACTACTAATAATAAAACAAAATCAAGAGTAAAAAATGATCCAAAATTAGTCAAAAAGATTTTTGAAAACATCTTTTTTCTCCTACTTCTGACAAATCTCCATGTACTCTGCACCAATTTCTTTATAACAAAAAGCCAGAAGTGTTAAAGGAGAACAGACACAGAATAATAGAAGGATTGTGACAGAATAAAAGTACACTTACAGGTCCAGTTATGGCAGGACTCTGGAGGCGAGGGTCTTCCCACTGCGTTTTTTTGGTGTCTGAGGGGAAGAAAAGGAATTTTATAAGCCTTTATCAATCTTGCTTTTCCATTGCTGTTTAGTACAGATTAAATTTAGAGTACATTAGCTGATTTTTTTTGAAGAAAACTCTTATTTTAACCAGCGTTCAATGTGTGTAAGGTAATGTACACACCACTGGATGTGGGAAACACTAGAGGTCGTTTGTGAATGTATAGAGCTGACAAACAAAACAGGTGTATATCGACCACGGCAGCAGAGTCAGCAGTGGTTGAACACACCTGTGTTGTGACGGACACCGAGGGCACGTCCGAGTTTAATGATGCATGAGTAAAATGATCTCACAAATTGTGTTACCTTAAACATCTAAATAGATATTGATCACACAGTACAGAATAAAGTTACTGAGACAAAACAACAAATAGGAACTTGAGAGCATATCTGTGAATGGAGCCTGCATTACTGTATGTGTACAGGAGAAGTCAGGGTGATTGTAGTTCCCAACAGTAGATGGCAAAACCATGCTGTATTTCAAAGTACCTCATTTTGGCCAAATTTTAAACCAGTGTAAAATGATTTCAAACTCCAAAATTGAATAAAAGCATCTGCCAAGTGCATCAATATATTTAAGATAAATGCAGTTTTTACCAAATTTTTACAGTTTGTTTCTAATGATGTAAAGACCTTCAAAATGTGTATAAAAATATATTTTTTTTATGATCATTAAATTCATGCTATTGGGTAATAAGATGTTTTTTTTTCTTGAACTGTTTCTTGATCACCAAACCAGCATGAAACCAGTAATGATGTTGAAAATTCAGTATCATTCACATGAATAAAATATATTTTAAAGTACATTCAAATAGAATATAGCTTTTTCAACTTGTAATAATATTTCACAAAACTACATTTTTAACTGTACTTTTAATCAAATAAACGCATCATAGGTGAGCTTAAAAGATAAAAAAAAAAAAAAGATAGTTTATACAGTTTATTATATTGTATGTTTTAAGTTTTTTTTTTTTTTTTGGTAAAAGTGGCAATTAACTTGAATTGTTTTGGAGGGAAAAAAAAATAATAATAATAAAATTTATAAACAGTATATTCATTCTCAGAGCCAAAACTGCTGCCAAAATTATAAAATACTTTAGAAAGGAAAATGAAAAGTAGTTTAAGACTATAAATATTATTATTTGTGTTAAATATAATTAAACCAATACATATTTTAATAACTTAAACATATAGTTCACCCAAAAAAATGAAACCTATATGACATTTTTTAATTAGATTTAATCTGATATATTTTTTTATTTTAAAAATTTTGCATATTATTTGACAAAAAAATAAAAAAATAAAATAAAATAAATAGGTACTATGTTTGGACAAAGCACTGAGAATCACTGATTTTAATTTGATTTAATCTGATACATTTTTTAATTTTAATAATTTTGCATATTATTTGACAAATAAAATAAAATCTACCCCATAACAGTATGTTAAATAAAATAAAATACAATTTTTTAATTTCATTTAATGTAATATATATTTTAATAAAATAAGATAAGATAAAATAAATAAAAATATAATAATAATAATAAATACATGTTTGGGCACTGAGAATCACTTATTTGAATTTCATTTAATGTAATATATATTTTAATAAAATAAAATAAAAATAAAAAAATAAAACAAAATAGGTACCATATTTGGGAACTGAGAATCACTGATTTTAATTTGATTTAATCTCATATATATTTAACATTTTAATAATATTGCATATTAATTTCAATATGAAGCGAAATGAAATGAAATAAAATAAAATAAAATAAAATAAAATAAACATTACTGAATCAAAACAACCCAACTGCAGTTTGATTGATATTACTATGAATGCAAAATCATGAAATACTTAAAGGAAAATGAAAAGTAATTTTTGACTATAAATATTATGTGTTAAATACAATTAAAGCAATATTTTTAATAACGTCAAGGGATAGTTAACCCAAAAATGAAACTTATATGATTTTTTATTTTTAAATAAGAATGTTTTTTTTTTTTAAATAAGATATTTTGAAGAATGTGGGTAACCAAACAATTCATGGTCCCCATTGCCTTCCGTAGTATTTTCTCCCAATGGGGACCAGCAACTGTTCAGTTACCCACATCTTCTTTTATGTTCAACAGAAGAAAGAAATTCATGCATGTTTGGAACAACTGGAGGGTGAGTAAATGATGGCAACTTTTATTTTTGGGTGAACTATCCCTTCACTCAAATGTGTCTGCTTATTGTGTCAGTAAATGAGCATCCTTACTATGGTCGATGTAAAAGGTTCTTCCATCTGCGTGCACTCGTTCCTCCCACCCAGGCTGCGGAGATTCAGAGAGAGAGAAAAACAGAGACGTTAAGATCAGACGAAACCACCAGACCTGATTCACCACCGACACACCAACACAACAACTGTAACGGATAATGTGACGGGAGGAAGGAACAGAAAGATATGACGATTCCTCGGTTCAGTGTGGGAGAGCTTCCACGACAGGGATCCACTGGCATGCAGAAGAGACCTCGTTTTTATTCACTCTCACTCTGACGAACACACACTCGCATTCACATAACTGCCCCTCTTTTGAGACCCCGAGACCTGCAAACCCACGTCGATACCAACATCACAGGAAACTGCCAGGCCTGACAAAAATCACAGCCAAGGATACACATCCAAACAGGCCAACAATTCATAACCCACGACATCAAGGGAAGCTGTTTGACGACCCACACACGGGATCCGGAGAGAGGACAAGACCTTCGTTCACGACTGAGAGACTGTGAGCCAGCACTGAAGACAAGCGCTCTCGTGCTGAACAGGCATCAACCAAAACTGGCATTGAATGAAGCACAGGATGGATGCTGTGCAGGGGTGGAGGATGCAGAGAAAAGGAAGGATGATGGATGGAGAAATGATAATTAACACAACCAGATACGAGATACGTGCAGGGAGAAATATAAAGAGAGAAAGACGGAGACACAAGACTAACAGAGCTCAACAGAAGGGTTCTGGAAGTAAAAATCCCATTGAAAAAAAAAAAAAAAACTTTAGGGTTGCACTGATGTATATCTTCTAAAATGACTGTAAAATAATTATATATGCTAATATAAGTGCTACAGTCTGTGTAATTTTTGGTGGGTCATAACCCAAAACCCTATATTTTGCTGAAAATTGTTTTGCCACTTATACAACATGCAGCCCAGTTATTAATCCATGCATTATGGAGATAAATTCGATTTTTCCTGCTGTTTTTATTCTTATTTACAAACCTGTAATTTCTTCTAATCAGAGAGTAGAATTGTAATAATTATTTGACACAATAAATAAATAAATAAAAATAATAAACTGATTTTAATTTGATTTAATCTGATATATTTTTTAATCTTAATAATATTGCACATTATTTGACAAATAAAATAAAATAAAATACAACTTTTTTGCATATTATCTGACAAATAAAAAAAAAAAAAAATAAAACATGTTTGGGCACTGAGAATCACTTATTATAATTTCATTTAATGTAATATATATTTTAATAAAATAAGGTAAGATAAAATAAGATAAAAATAAAATAAAATAAAATAGGTACCATGCTTGGGAACTGAGAATCACTGATTTTAATTTGATATAATCTCACATATATTTTAAATTTTAAAAATATTGCATATTATTTAACAAATAAATTAACAAATAATAAAATAAAATAAAATAAAATAAAATAAAATAAAATAAAATAAAATAAAATAAAATAAAATAAAATAAAATAAAATAAAACGTTTGGGCACTAAGATTCACTGATTTCAATTTGATTTAATCTGATATATATTTTTTAATTTGAATAACATTGCATATTGTTTGACAAATAAAATAAATAAAATAATACATGTTTGGGCACTGAGAATCACTTGTTTTCATTTCTTTTAATGTAATATATATTTTAATAAAATAAAATAAAATAAAACAAAATAGATAACATGTTTGGGCACTGAGAATCACTTATTTTAATTTGATTTAATCTGATATATTTTTAATAAATAAAATAAAATAAAAAAAATATAAAAAATAAATCAAATCAAATCAAATATGTATCATGTTTGGGCACTGAGAATCATATGATTTTATTACATTTAATCTGATATTTTGTATTTTAATAATTTTGCATATTATTTAACAAATAAAATAAAATTAAATAAAAAATTAAATAAAATTTAATAAAATTAAATCTATCTGGTTTGGTTCAAGGTTAAAACAATATTCTGAGATCCTTATATGAAGAAAATGAATGGCAGGCAAGGCAGTCAATATTGAGCTCTATAGCTGAAACACTGACAAAAACAGACCAAAAAAGAAACCAGAACAAGAAAAAAAAAAAAAGGACTAACAAAAAAGACAGACAGTAAGAGTAGAAGCGGGAGTAAAGCAGAAAAGGAAAAAGAGGGACAGTCATCCATGCCAGCAATGATAAAAAAGGAGGAGAGGTCAGAGGTCAGAGGGTGGACAGGCTGGTGGGCAGGCAGGTAAACACGCAGGCAGAGAGAGGACCGACCTCCTCTGGAAGATTCTGCCACAAACAGCATCGAGCGCAGAGCGAACCATGTTCCCCCACGCCACCGAAAGAGAAATCACACACACATACACACACACACACACACACCACCAGCTTGTGAGACAGAACTGCAGTCAATGCAGTGGGAATCATTTATATAGGGTTTCAAAAATGAGAAAACTGATACACAAGATACAGTCAAAAGTTTTTGTAAGAAAGATTTTTTTTTGCTGTACTTTGGATCAAATAAATGCAGGCTTAGTGGGCAGAAGAGACTTCTTTTAAAAAAACGTTAAAAATCTTACTGTTCAAAAACTTTTGACTAGTAGCGTATGTGAATGTACCAGTTGTTATTGTAAACTACAACTATTAACATCAACTTAAGTAAAGATTAAATAAAATAAATGAGAAATATTAGATAATAAACTATAACGAAAATTTGTCATGTTGCTTTGGCAACTAATTAAAATAAGTTAAAGTACTAAATTTACTAAAAATGAAAAACATTAATTAAAGCTAAATGGAAATAAAAAAAATAAAAATGACAAAAACATAATTACTAAAATTTAATTTAAAATTGTATCTAATTTAAATTGAAAACTGAAAATCTACAAATAAATCCAATTTAAAATATAAATTTTTATAACAGCATACAAATAATTTTAAACTAACTTTGGAATGTGCAAGCTGATGGTCGAAGGGGAAAAAATATATTCTTAAACATTTAAAAAACAGTAATAATTACTATAATAGCACACAAATAACAGTTAAATAACTGTGGAAAGCGCTAGCTGATTAACAAAAGAGGCGGGGGAAGTATATTCTTAGACATTTGATATAAGAGTTTGGAATTGAAACTAAAAAAATGCAAATATTTGAATATATTAATGTATTTTTAATTTACTTGCATGTGCATGGCATTTTCAACGCTACATGAAAACAAGCATTAAAATAGATGTTTATTAGATAAGTCCCTGTTTGCTGGCACGTATTTCCACTGAAAACCTGAGAAGAGAAGGTGTGATTACCAAACACCGGCATCTACAGTAAGTATATCTCCTAGGTGGAAGAAAAAACATTAAAACTGAGTTTCTTCACAATCTCACCATGTAAGGTGCATATTGCATCAACTCTTGCTTAAAGGAGAAGTCCACTTCCAGAACAACATTTGACAGATAATGTACTCACCGCCTTGTCATCCAAGATATTGATGTCTTTCTTTCTTCAGGCGTAAAGAAATGATGTTTTTTGAGGAAACATTTCAGGATTTTTCTCCATATAATGGAGTTGTATGGTGCCCCGAGTTTGAACTTCCAAAATGCAGTTTAAATGCTGCTTCCCAAATGCAGTTGTAAACGATCCCAGCCGAGGAAGAAGGGTCTTATCTAGCATAACGATCGAGTTATACCATACGAGTTTTACCTTTTTTGTTAAGGGTGTTTGATCATCTTTGCATGTTCACTTTGCAAAGACTGGGTCGGTACTTCTGCAGCGATGTAGGATGATTTTGAAATTATTTTTGAAGTTGAGGGAGAAAATACAAGTTTTTCGACATACCCTAACTGTCTTGAGCCAGAATACACAGTACAAATCCGTTTTTTGTGTTTTTTTTTTTTGTTTTTTTTAATGAAAATAACCGTTTGTTTCACTAGATAAGACCCTTCTTCCTCGGCAGGGATCGTTTAAAACCGCATTTGGGAAGCTGCATTTAAACTGCATTTTAGAAGTTCAAAATCGGGGCACCATATCAGTCCATTATATGGAGAAAAATCTTGAAATGTTTTCCTCAAAAATCACAATTTCTTTACGACTGAAGAAAGAAAGACATGAACATCTTGCATGACAGGGGGGTGAGTACATTATCTGTAAATTGTTGTTCTGGACTTCTCCTTTAAGTAAAAAAAAAAAAAAAAAAAAACTTTTTTTTTTAATTTTTTTTTTAACTGTTCTCAAACTTCAATTTCAATTTCAAAAGTATCATTAGGATGCATTATTCTTAATTTTTTTACATTTTTTAATTAAAAAAATTAAAACAAATATTTAAAAACATTTTAGTCTATATATAAACAATTAATTATCATTTAAAATATTTATGGGAATATTTAAAATATCTTTATGTTATACATTTGTGAGCTTCTTGTGATAGGCCTGACTCAGACTAAACAGAAAAGGTCATTTCACTTCTCATATTTCCTTTTGTATTGGCTTAACGTGAGTAACAATTCATGCATGTTGCTACATGGACTTCCATAGAAATAAAAACACTGTTAGCACAGATAAACTTCGTACAAAGGTCACAACATCTGTTTTCTTTAGCAAACCCTTTTATGTCTGAAAAGAACCCTGCATAATCCTGTTATTGTGAGTTGCATTTCCTTATAAAGTTACCGGCCAGCATGCGAGCACTGCGTTCACTTGCCAAAGGCGATTTTGGCGCTTATCGAGTGTTAATTTTGGAGTAGGTTCTCGGGAAAATTGCATTATAGGTCAACAAAAAAAGGAATGATCTCAGATGAGCTAATCCACTGTCAAATTGTTGTGTTACAAACAGCTTGAGGACATAGTTCAACAACAAAAAAACCACAGTCAAATTTCTGTTGTGTGATTGGTTACGGTTTTCCCATTCAGTTGTTAGAATTAATCCTATTTTTTGCTTCGTAGATTGAATTAGTTTTGCCATTCTCATCTTATGTTGCTTTCATGATTGTGCATCGCTGTCACAACACAAGGACACATGTCAGTCCAGGCTGTTGAAAGCGTTGGGATTGTGGGTAATAACGCTCAACGGCGCTCTTTTTATACTCACAGGAAGTGGGCCGAGGTCGCCAGGGTCCAGGGATGCTTTTGTCCTCATGTGAACGGGATACTTTAAGCGAGGATCTTCCTGAAAAGCGAAAAAGAGGGAGGTTGACACGCGCTCAGATTTTCCCAGAAGGTTTTATCCTCATTTAGCAGTAAACTGCATTCGCTGTCTGCTGCCAAAATGCAGTTCTACACACAATAAGGACGTAATACTGGAACGATTGTGTTTCTTTCTCATCTCATGGGAAGATTATGCAGTAATTACACATAGTGAACTTTTCAGTCCTCTCGGTGGACGTTTCAAAACCACTAGCATGATTTAATAAAGGCATACTTTGTAAACCACAATGTGCTATTTTAAGCCATCGCGCAAAGAAGAGGAAATCAATTTGTTTTCATTTTAGACCTGTCCAATTACAAAGAACCTCTTAGGAGGATGCAATACATCTGGCACAGAATTGGACAAAGGCAAGTCTGTGCTGGGGGAAATTAGGCCACTGCAGTTCTTCTGTCAGACACCAGGTGGCACACTGATTCTGAGCGTATCACGTTTGCATCACTCGGGGCCTCCCTCCAGCTATGGGGCACTGAAGTGTGCAATTGTGAGCAAGACTGTGTGTGTTTGTGTGTGCGTATCTGTGAAAGCCAAATACCTTTCACGCATTTTAACGTAGGCAAAGAGAAACATCAAAAAAAAAAAATAAAATAATCAGATCTTGTTTTTAAACATTTGTGAAACAGCAACCACTAAATGTATATATGTGACCCTGGATCACAAAACCAGTCGTAGGGGTCATTTTTTCAAAATTGAGATTTATACATCATATGAAAGCTGAATAAATAAGCTTTTCATTGATGTGTAGTTTGTTAGGATAGGACAATATTTGGCAGAGATACAACTATTTAAAAATCAAGAATCTGTGGGTGCAAAAAAAAAAAAAAAAAATCAAAATATTGAGAAAATCACCTTTAAAGTTCTTCAAATAATGTTCTTAATGTATATTACTAATCAAAAATTAAGTTTTCATACATTTACATCTAGGAATGTTACAAAATATCTTAATGGAACATGATCTTTACTTAATTTCCTAATGATTTTTGCCATAAAAGAAAAATCAATAATTTTAACCCATACAATGTATTTTTGGCTATTGTTACAAATAAACCCCAGCGACTTAAGACTGGTTTTGTGGTCCAGGGTCACATATAGTATTTTAAGGTACATAATGCATTTTATAATATATAATAATATTATAAATATTTTTAAAATAAGATTTTATTTTGTTATTTTAGTACTTTGACATACATATTTTATTTTAGCAGGCTGCCAAAGCAAGTCTCATTTATTATTAATTTAGTTTTTTCAATATAAAGTATTTTTTTTTATGTTTATTTACATTTTATTTTATTTTATTTTATTTTATTTTATTTTATTTTAAGCAATAAGATTTATGTTTTTAAGAGACACATAAGAAAGATATATAGTAATGTTTAGCATATTATACACATTTTTAAGTAATAAAAGTATTAGGCAATACAAATAATCAATAGACTACAACAATAAAAATTGCACCATGAATATTATAATATTCATAATTCATTGTGCAATAAGATAAAATAATAATATAAAATAAAATACTTTTATGAATAACATGCGATACAGTTCTTGGAAAACTGTGCATGATTCACAAACAAATAAAATAAAATAAAATAAAATAATATTCATAATTCATTGTGCAATAAAATAAAATAATAATATAAAATAAAATACTTTTATGAATAACATGCTATACAGTTCTTGGAAAACTGTGCATGATTTATGAACAAATAAAACAAAAAACGCCATACAGTTCTGGGAAAGCTCTGCATGATTCATGATTCATGATTCATGATTCATGAGTAAAGTAAAGTAAAGTAAAGTAAAGTAAAGTAAAGTAAAGTAAAGTATAATATAATATAATATAATATAATATAATATAATATAATATAATATAATATAATACATACAGTTCTGGGAAAGCTGTGCATGATTCATGAAAAATAAAATAAAATAAAATAAAATAAAATAAAATAAAATAAAATAAAATAAAATAAAATAAAATAAAATAAAATAAAATAAAATAAAATAAAAGCCATACAGTTCTGGGAAAGCATGATTCATGAAAAATAAAATAAAATAAAATAAAATAAAATAAAATAAAATAAAATAAAATAAAATAAAATAAAATAAAATAAAATAAAATAAAATAAAAGCCATACAGTTCTGGGAAAGCTGTGCATGATTCATGAAAAATAAAATAAAATAAAATAAAATAAAATAAAATAAAATAAAATAAAATAAAATAAAATAAAATAAAATAAAATAAAATAAAATAAAATAAGATAAAATAAAAGCCATACAGTTCTGGGAAAGCTGTGCATGATTCATGAAAAATAAAATAAAATAAAATAAAATAAAATAAAATAAAATAAAATAAAATAAAATAAAATAAAATAAAATAAAATAAAATTAAAATTAAAATTAAAATAAATTACTCATATAAAAAATACTACATAATACAAATAAAATGCTACACAGTTCTCAGCAAGCTGTGCATGGTTCATGATTCATGAGTAACAAAACAAAAACAAAAAACAAAGCATAAAATAAAATAAAATAAAATAAAATAAAATAAAATAAAATAAAATAAAATAAAATAAAATAAAATAAAATAAAATAAAATAAAATAAAAGCCATACAGTTCTGGGAAAGCTGTGCATGATTCATGAAAAATAAAATAAAATAAAATAAAATAAAATAAAATAAAATAAAATAAAATAAAAAAAATAAAATAAAATAAAAAAAAAATAAAAATTAAAATAAATTACTCATATAAAAAATACTACATAATACAAATAAAATGCTACACAGTTCTCAGCAAGCTGTGCATGGTTCATGATTCATGAGTAACAAAACAAAAACAAAAAACAAAGCATAAAATAAATTAAAATAAAATAAAATAAAATAAAATAAAATAAAATAAATGAATGCCATACAAAAATGTGCATGATTCATGAAAAATAAAATTAAATAAAATTAAATGAAAATAAAAATAAATTACTCATTTAAATAAAATACTCATATAAAAAAAAAAAATACTCATATAAATAAAATGCTACACAGTTCTCAGTAATCATGGTTCATGATTCAAGAGTAACGAAACAAAACAAAACAAAAAAATATATAAATAAAATAAAATAAAATAAAATAAAATGCTATACAGTTCAGAAAACTCTGCAGGCAGACAATGCAGGTGGACACCATCTGATGTGAGAAAAAGCCGACGAGTCAAGCTCCAGGTCAAACTGCTGACGGTATTTGCATCGTAGTAAACAAAAGCTTAATGATGAGATATAAATATATAATAGCAGTGATCACAGCTGCACATAAACCATAGTTACATCAGCAAATGGAGCTGTAGCTCTGTTCCAAAACCAAAAGAGCTGCCGTTCTACAGCAACACAAAACATTATTGTGACTGCAAAACACGACTGTGACTGCACATATGACTACATTGATTACAACAGGCTTTGTCATTACCATGCTACTAAGCGGGATTTTAATTAGGTTAACTACATACAAATATATTTCATACTGAACATCTCATCTTTCCACTCAGCCATCTTGAATTTTTTTCCTCAGAGGTCATTACAAAGCATTCTGGGATTGTCCTTACCATGAACTGAACTAGTTTTGTGAGACTTTGTAAGTGTTTGTCTTACCCATGTGGTGGTTCGGCTATTGTGGTCGATGAAGAACGGCCGTCCATTGGGTGCTATTCTCATTTCCCATCCGGGGGGCAGGAAGCTCTGGTTTGCTTTATGCTGGGATTTGGGGGAGCTGTAGGGAGAAGGCTGCGGGGACTGAGGGTTGGAAAACGTGTCCTTTACGGCTCGCCGTATCTGGGCGTTATTGGCTCCCTGCAAAAGGAAAAAGAGCCAACGTTAATTATTTCCCCTTTTATTTTGTCTTACAGCTTTTGTGTATAATCAATTTGAATTCTGTGTAATTCAAGGATATGTCAAAAAACTCAAACGATTTGGAAAACGCAGTACGTGCTAATGAGGTGGCACGCTGTTATTTAATCCTGCTAAAATTTTAATTAGCACACAACTGAAATGGAGGATTTCACCTCCATTTCACCTTTGGCCGTGTCTCTGTCGCCCTCTCGTCTTTTTTTTTTCTCCTAAAAACAAATGTTTCCCTTTCAACACTTTAATTAAAATTCAGATGGCCCTGTGCAACCCCGACCATTTATAAATACAACCCAGTATTTCTTTATGTAAACTTTTTTAAGCCTTTGTGAAATGTTTACTCAATATTCCACAAGGTCTTCTGACTTCAGATGCGGAAAATGTAGCACCTGTCATGTGATTAGTCATTAGTTCTTTCCTTATGAAAGCTGAATCAACAAAGGCAATAAGATGAGAACAAAGAATAGGATTGTTCCCAAAGTGTTAATAACACAAAACATGAGCTCTTAACTTTGTCACAAAGTCTATCAAAATTCAGAGAAATGTAAAGTAAAATGGGATATTTTTACATTACTTTCAAAGCAGGCGCTTCACAGAAATCCCTAAAAAAAAACCCGAATATTTTTATACTTCTCAAGAACTAATCCAGCTACTAACTTAACACTCAAACATATTTTAGCCACATTGAACTGAAGATTTTTTTTAAATTAAAAACAGCAATTCCACAAGTCTACAGCATCATAAATAAAAATATAATATCCAAAATATTATATTATCATAAATAGTAGAGGAATATTTTTTATCTAACATTATTAAATACTATTAAAAAATCTAATCCAAAACCATAATCTACCGCATCATAAATAATATTATAATATATAAAATGTTATATTATCATCATCAAAAAATACAGACATATTATAAATAATACAAACACAATATATAAAATAATATATTATATAAAAAAACTAATTCAAAACCACTAATCTATAGCTTCATAAATAATATTATAATATCTACATTATATATATATATAGTAAAGGAATATTATTTTAACTGTGTTGTATTATATTAAAAACTAAAGCAAAAATCTACAGCATCACAAATAATATTATAAAATTTTAAATATCATATAATGATTTATAATAAATAGAGAAATATTATTATAAATAATAATAGATTAAATATTAAATTCTATTCTATTTAAAAAAATAAATAAATAAATAAAATCCAAAACCATAATTCACCTCATCATAAATAATATTATAATATATAAAATGTTATATCATCATCAAAAAATACAGACATATTATTATAAATAATACACACATAATATATAAAATAACATATTATATAAAAAACAAATCCAAAACCACTAATCTACAGAATCATAAATAAAATATCATATTATCATAAACATTCTATTCTACTCTATTACAAACAAAAAACAATAACAAATAATATTATAAAATCTTAAATATTATATTATTATAAATAATACTAGATAATATTCCATTCACTCATATAGCATCATAACTATTATAATAAAAAAAATTGATATTATCATTAACATATGTAGAAATATCATTATTAATAATAACACATAATATAATAAATGCTATATAAAAACAAATCCAAAACCAGTAATCTACAGCATCATAAACATTATATGTATTATAATATTATCTCTATAATACATCTTTTTATTATTTTTATTATTATTAGTAGTAATAATAATAATAATTATTATTATTATTATTAATTATTATTATTATTATTATTATTTAAAATCCAGTAGTATTATATGTATTAATTTTTAATATTCAAACTATTTGAATGTTGATTTTGAGTGCAGCTAATGTTTACCAGAAATATTTGCATGACACATCATATCATGGTAATACAAGAAAATAAAAACAACAAATTCCTATATATCAAAGTGCGCGCACAATGTCAGACACATAATATGAAAGTTGAAAGAAAGCCCTTTTTTATCTGTGATGCAAGCAATTGTTTTTCCTGTTCGAAGACCAAATACAAGATAATCATTTCATTTGATTTCAATCTACTTGCTTCCTGCTTAGCAACCTCATAAAATCGCCCTTCTGTGACACTATCTCCAAAGCGTTTCATGTTTCAAGTGGCGAGTGATGCTTCGGTTAAGAGATGCGCTGAAGCTGTAGTTCTGTTTAAAATATCGAGCCCAAGCTATGACAGAAAGAATCAAGGAAGACAGAAAAGGGATGTTAATCAATATCACACGAGAAAGCCCCATGCCTTTTCTGCTAGCTACCATGTTTTTTACATGGAAGTGTATGGCTGTAATTAGCAATAATTGCTATGAGAGTGAACACAAGACATTTATTCCCCAACATCTGCAGATTAGCCACAAGAGCTATTGTTTATTCCATTAGCAAAGTCATTCTTCACAGCAGAGGCCATTAGCTCTGGATGAGGTCCATCATCGGAGATAAAATTGTTTGCCTTTTTCAAAGGAATATTCTGGATTAAATTACTACCTGAGCTCTATGAACACCATATGTGGCCTGTTGTCGATTACCCCTGGAAATACGTTTATAAAAACAAACAGTAAAAACTCTTACAGTCTAAGGCATCAAAAATAAACAATATGTAAAAGTATTATTATAATATACTATATAAAATATGTATATATGTGTATACACACACACACACACACACACACGTATTTATAGCATAAAGCATGTTAAGGGAAGGTTTAGAAGGCATATATGGATATTTTTCTGAACAATGTACTATAAAATCAAAATAAGAAGTAGGTTTAAGGTCAGACATGGATTTAGAGCAAGAGAACAGAAGGAAACTATGAAGTCATGGCTGTTTGAGAGGTTAAACGTCTTTTTGGCAATGGTGACACTTTGGCGCGTTTCACGATAAGCAAACGGACAGCTGCCCCAACCCAAGTTTTAGGTAGCGTCAACTGATACGAATTTACAGGGGTACAAGCCCCGTTCCCTCCATACACACGTAAATGTTGACGAGTATATTAAAACCTGATACACACAACAGCTGCTCAATTCAACTTTGCGAATATTTCAACATCCTGAATAAGGACTAAACTTCTGAAAGTCTGTGGGATGATATAGTGTCTCTCAAGAAGTCTTACCATTTATTTAAAGTCTTTACTACCAGGCAAAAGTTTTTGAACAGTAAGATTTTTAATGTTTTTAAAGAAATATCTTTTGCTCACCAAGCCTGAATTTATTTGATCCAAAGCACAGCATAAATAGTACAATTTTGAAATATTTTTACTATTTAAAATAACTGCTTTCTATTTGAATATATTTTAAAATGTAATTTATTCCTGTGATCAAAGCTAAATTTTCAGCATCATTACTCCAGTCTTCAGTGTCACATGATCCTTCAGAAACCATTCTAATATGCTGATTTGCTGTTCAATTTTTTTTATTATTATTATCAACATTTAAAACAGTTTTCAGAATTCTCTGATCAGCATAAATCTGAAATAAATAAAATATTTAATTTGTAACATTATACACTATACCATTCAAAAGCTTGGAGCCAATTTTTTTTTTCTTGGAGAAAGAAATTACAGAAATGAATACTTTTATTTAGCAAGGAAGCTTTAAATTGATCAAAAGTGATGACAAATATTTTTATAACATTACAAAAGATTTCTATTTCAGATAAATGCTGTTCTTCTGAACTTTCTATTCATAAAAAAAACTGAAAAAAAATTCTACTAAGCTGTTTTCAACATAATAATAATAGGGTTTTTTTTAGCAGAAAATCAGAATATTAGAATGATTTCTGGAGGATTACGTGACTGGAGTAATGATGCTAAAAATTCAGCTTTGAAATCACAGAAATAAGTTACATTTTAAAATAAATAAAAATAGAAAACCATTATTTTAAATAGTTAAAATATTTTAACATTTACTGTTTTGCTGTACTTTGATTCAAATAAATGCAACCTTGGTGAGCAGAAGAGAATTCTTTAAAAAACATTAAAAATCTTACTGTTCAAAAACTTTTGACTAGTAGTGTAATTATTTATTATTTTTTTGGTATAGTCAAAGTCTCACCTTAGGGGGCAAAATGTATAAAATAAATAAAAAAAAATGCAAAATTGCCATTCTGACAGTATATACTATTCTATTATATGCTTTCACAAGCACATTTGAAAAAAAAAGGGATGTGTTAGTCTCTTAAAAAAATAAAAATACAAAAATCTATTCTTTCACTGAAATAAAATGAAAGGAAAAAATATTAAATATTTTTCCCCTCCAAAAACTATAACAAAATTATTGGATTGCAAATAAATTCTTAAGATTGAAAATCCAACTAAATTATTTAAATATTTCATGGTTGAAATTACCTAATTTTTTAAGACAAAAAGTGACCATGGAGTGATATGAAAAACAAAACTAGCATATCTACACTACCAGTGAAAAATGTTTGAACAGTAAGATTTTTAATGTTCTGATCCGAAGTACAGCAAAAACAGATACATTTTAAAATATTTTTGCCATTTAAAATGACTATTTTCTATTTAAATATATTTTAAAATACAATTTTAATTTTGATTTCAAAGCTGAATTTTAAGCATCTTTACTCCATTCACATGAACCTTCAGAAATCATTCTAATATTCTCATTTGCTGCTCAAAAACATTTATTATTATGATATAAGTGTGAAATACTAAAAAAATAAATTTATCAAAGAACCATTTGGGTACTGAAAAAAGGTGTAGGTATTTTCAAGAATGTATGGGTGTTTGAACATTTTCCAACAGAAACACTTTATGAAACAAAAACAAGTTTTGTTTGGCAGGGATAGAGATCAAAATGATGACTGATAACAGCACTAAGCAGAAATAACATTTCTTTTCCCCTTTCTCTTACTGTGCATCAAAGTGAATTACATTAACTTGAATTGAAAGGTGTGGAGCAGATGGGTCAGGAAACTATCTCTCGACTGAATTGGCTTTTGGACATCAGACTTTCATATTAAAACTGATCCGTGCATAATACAAGGGCTACGACTAATCATTCGCCTCAGCTGTTGGTACCTAAAAGACGCCAATGGCAGAACGTGATTCTGATTTCCTATTTCCACCAACTGTGTGCAGATACAGTGATTATATTACACTGCACTTTTGCAATGGAAACAAAACAGGTGTGAAACACAGTTTAAAGTTAACACTTGTCTACCACCAAATGTGACAAAAAAAAAACTGTCACGAATGATAATCTGAATCTCACTTATGTAAGTGACACGATTCAAATCTAAGACAAAGTGAAAGAAACATAAGTCGAGACTTGAGCTTTGTGTAAACAACTTTTATCTCCGAAATGTATCTAGAAGGAATCTTTTTTTTCTTCAGAACTCAATGTGTCAACACATGTAATAAATATTCCTGACATAAGCTAACAAAGTGAAATGAGGAACAAAACCACAACGTGTACAAGGCAAAAACAAGAAACAATGACTGGCATTTTTGTCACTAATTTGCAGGGGAAAAGGAAGAGACACGGAAGAGAAAAAATTGTTAAATAAAGTCATTATTATTGTTTTCTTTGTGCAAAAAAAATTTGTAGCTTCATAAAATTACAGAAGAACTCATGGACTATTTTAACAATGTCCTTACTACCTTTCTGGGCCTTGAATGTGTCAGTTGCGTTGCTGTTTATGCAGGGTCAGAAAGCTCTTGGATTTCCTTAAAATATCTTAATTTGTGTTCTGAAGATAAAGGTCTTACAGGTTTGGAATGAGTAATTAATGATAGAATTTTTATTTTTTGGTGAACTATTCCTTTAAGTTGTTCCAAAACTGTATGACAGAAGACATTTATAAGAATGTTGGTGACCAGACAGTTGCTGGCAGCCATTGACTTCCATATTATAGAAGTCAATGGCTGTTTGGTTATGAGTACTCTGGGTGAACTATCCCTTTAATAGATGGACTAGAATCAGGTTGGGGGGCAAAGGAAACTGAAAGAAGAAAGTTAGGGATGAAATAGAGGGAAAGAAGGATGTTCTCACCTCTAGTGGGGAAGAGAGAGTGACTGTGGGGGAGCTGAGGCTACGGGGTCTGCGCACTTGTGGTTCACTTAGGTGGCCGCTGGAAGAGGAAGGGGTGGAAGCGGGGGTTGTGGCTGCTGTAGCGCCCCCTACTGCCGCAGCCGAGGTACTGGCTCCATCTTCAGTGTGCTGCTAGTCAAAGAAAAGGATTCGTTAGCGAGTAACCACAAGGTCTTGTTCAAGGGCACGCCGATCCTAGACGGATAGCATTCAAGGTTTAAAAGAGCTCCAGAATGGACAGCAAGGTCTAAAATAATCCCTTATTCCTCAACTGGAATCCTGTAGGGTTTTTTGAAGCTGCAATTTGGACTTTCAACTCGTTGGCCACCATTAAAGTCCGCTATATGGAGACAAATCCTGATATGTTTTCCTCAAAAACTTAATTTCTTGGCAAATGAAGAAAGAAAGACATGAACATCTTGGATGACATGAGGGTGAGTAAATTATCAGGAAATTTTATTCTGGACGTGAACTAATCTATTAATTTGATCTTTGGGACAAACGTAGAGGTCTGTCTGGTTTATAAATGACTACAGAATATTTTAAGAAAGATTGGAGTTAAATAAGCCTTGTATCGGGTCTGTTATATAAAAAGAAGTTTCCAAGCACAAGGAACAGACAGATAAGATATATATCTAGAGGGACCAGAATAGCAATAAATAGATCAAGAAAACACACAACGGATGGCAAAACAAATAACACCGAGACATCATGATGGGACGAGTACACAAGTACATGGAAGCAAACAGATAAAGACAGAACAAAAAAAAAGATGAGACAGATGCAGCAGTGAAAAAAAAAAGAAGGAACGGAGCGCAGAGTCACTGAAGACATTTCGATTTGACACAGGATGATGGTGAAAAAAACATCACACGAAGAACAGACCTCCGTTAGCTTTAGCTAGGTTACGCTAGGCTAGTGTACCTGCAGAATGGGCCGCGTCCAGGTGGTGCTACGGTTGTTGTGGTTGACGTAGTACGTTCGTCCCTTGGGGTCTTTGCGTTCCTCCCAGCCTGGTGGAAGGCCTGGTGTGGTCAAGGCGTAGGAGGCCGATGGAGACTGAACGGAGTGAAACAAAAAGATAAGTTTGCATGTTCAAAAAGCAAAGAAGAGAGAAACTTGATGGTGACATTAAAATCTGTACCACTGTCAGTTTGGCTACATCGAATGAATCTGTTTTGATATTGTATATCAGGGTCATATCTGTATGAGAAGCCTTGTTAACTGATATGACATTCAATATGATGAGTGTGGGAATATTGTACACTTAAAACCAGAATACTAACACATTTTCACAAACACAAATGTAGATACAAATACACTCATAAAAACACCCAAGCACAACTAAACACGTCCAAAACACACTCCACACAAGATGACATGCTTTTATAGTATTATGGGCGCTTTTAAAATGCATCCGATACTTATGTCTGGGTGATTTTATATGTAGGGTGAAGATGGACAAGTTGGGGTGTAAACCGATCCCTCACAGTTTTTAATTTTATAGTTATACACAAACTAAAAACTGGTTAAAAATAAAAAATAAAATAAAGAGGGCCTCCTAATAAAAAAGGTAAAATTTTTATATAATATTAATTATATTAAGAATTATTTTGTAAATTATTAATTATTTAAATAAAACATATATGTATAAAAATTATACATTTATAAATTAGCTTCATAATAAACAAAATATTGTTCATTTAAAAAAAATAATTATTACTCTTAACCATCTTATTACTAATTAAAATAAATTAATTAAAAAAATTAACTCTTACAAGTCTCTTATATCAATCACATTAAAACTGGTGTAAAAGAAAGTGAAGTGAGATGTAATTAAAACAATTTATGAATTTATAAATATAAATAAATAAAATAAATAATAATACATTAAATTAATATAAGTAATACAAATGTAATTATTATTAATAAAAATGAATATACTTAACCACCTCAAAATAAAATAAAATAAAATAAAACCAGAAGACAGAAGAGCACAAAACTTATATGCATAAAAATGTATATGTATAAAAATTAGAGATTTAAAAATTAACATCATAATAAATAAAATTACTTTACTTTTAAATAATAATTATTACTATCTTATTACAAATTCAAATAAATACATTTTAAAAAGTTGACTCTTACAACCTCTTATTAAAATTATTATAATAATATCAATATCACAATAAAAGACTGGTGTAAATAGAAAAAAAGTGAAAGGAGAGGCCCCATCCATGAATCCATAAAATGTAATTAAAACAATTTATAAAGTTTATAAATATAAATAATAAATAATAAATAATAAATAAATTAAATTAATACAAGTAATACATGTAATTCTATTAATAATAATGAATATACTTATATACCACCACCAATAATAAAATAAAATAAAATAAAATAAAATAAAATAAAATAAAATAAAATAAAATAAAATAAAATAAAATAAAATAAAATAAAATAAGGGGAAGAACCAAGAAGACAGGAGAGCACAAATGTACAACATGTGGACTTTACCATGGTATCCTCAACGCCTGTGACCGTTTGTGCTCTTGTTCGTCGGGTCTGGGAGCTCTGCTGGACAATAACAGCTGCTTTTAGATGGGATGGGCAATTGCCCTGTTTTGGGCCAGTGGGAGAGGGGAAATGAGGGCAAATGGAAGAAGAGGGTCAGCCAGAAAGCGCAACAACCGAATAGATGGGGAAGTGATTTGAGGGTGGTTTTTGGTTATTTCAGGTGATTTTGGAGAGCTGAAGGGGATGATTTTGTGAGAGGTGCCCCGGTGTGACATAAGGATACAGCAACCCAAAAAATTGACGTAAGGAGATGTGATTAGATGAACTTTTATTTGAAATCACCGTTGGATGATTAGAATCAAAAACACATTGAGATTTGATTAAAGAGTGATAGAGGAGTGAAAGAAATGCCCAGGTGCATTTTTGTGGAAAAACAGATCATTGCTTTGCAATTAAGAGATGATTACAGTGTCAACATTTAGTTTTGTAATTTTGTGTGAATATAACTCATATAATCGTAAGAAGACTTGTTAAAATGAAAACAAATAACTAAATAATAAATAAATTCGTAACATGTGCGTACCAATGCTGCATTTATTTGATCAAAAATACAGTAAAAACAGAAAAAAAAAAAAAAAAAAAAAAAAAAAAAAAAAAATCGAAATAATTTTACAAATTCATACAGCTGTTTCTTATTTTAATATCTTTTAAAATGTAACTTATACCTGAGATGGCATAGCTAAATTTTGAGGAGTCATTACTCCAGTTTTCAGTGTAAGAAATCATTCTAATATGCTCTAATAATTTCAAATATTACTGTTTTTACTGTATTTTTCCATAAACGCAGCAATAATAATGACTTATTGTAACTGAAATTTCACTGCGTCCACAATGACAGATCTAAAAGATTCTCAAGAATCATCAAAATAAGTAGCTTCCTTCAGCACTTACTACTGACTCACACTTGCCCACTGACTCACCGACTACAAAAACAGAGGAAACGACACCTGGCCTACTATCCGATTGGCACACAGAGTTTACATTTCAAATACTGAAAGAGTCAACTCTCTCACAGACAATGAAATGCTTTCCATCTGCTTTTACATGGATGTAATAAAAGACACTCTTGTGTCTCAAACAGGGCAATCTGATTAGCCATCCTCTCAAGCAATGATTGCACATTTCCACTCGTGTGAAATGTCAGCCTCCTCGCGCACAGGGACAGGAAGTGTGGGGAAAATGCCACCTCTCACCCACGCTAATATCAGACAGATTTGCTGTGACTACAGCAAAATCCCTCATCTGCAGCTCTCAGAAGCACTTTACAGCCGGAGAGAGCCGGGCCACCAACCAATCGTCCTCTTGTCAGAACAAAGTAGACACGACGCAGAAAGTACGCGGAACGGGACGCTATTTAAAGCGGATTCAGGCGGAAATGTAAAAAGCTTCAAAGTTCAAGAATCCTGTTGAAGTGTCGAGTTAAAAGATTAATGTGACTACTTTATATTCACACTATTTGGATGGACAGACTTTAGACATTTAAAGGATTAGTTCACTTCCAGAATAAAAATTTCCTGATAATTTCCCACCCCCATGTCATCCAAGATGTTCATGTCTGTCTTTCTTCAGTCGAAAAGAAATTAAGGTGTTTTGAGGAAAACATTCCAGGATTTTTCTCCATGTAGTGGACTTTAATGGTGGCCAACAGGTTGAAGGTCCAAATTGCACTTTCAATGCAGTTTCAAAAGGCTCCCAGCCGAGGAATAAATGTCTTATCTAGTGAAACAATTGGTCATTTTCTAAGAAAAATAAACATTTATATACTTTTTAACCACAAATGCTCATCTTGCACTAGCTCGACCTCACGCATTACGTTAAGCGACCCAGTGTTTACAAAGCGAACATGCAAACACAATTAAACGCCCTTTACAAAAAAAGGTAAAACAATGTCGGATGATTTTAAAGTTGGGATAGAAAATGAGATGCAATTTTTTACCTTTTTGAACCGGAGTACACAGACGAAGAAATAACCTTGCGAGCCTTTTCCAACGTTTTATTTTTTTAAGAAAATGACCAATCGTTTTGGTAGATAAGACCCCTTATTCCTCAGCTGGGATTGTGTAGAGCCCTTTTAAGTACTGCAATTTGAACCTTCAACCTATTGCCCACCATTGACGTCCACTATATGGAGAAAAATCCTGGAATGTTTCTCAAAAACCTTAATTTCTTTTCGACTGAAGAAAGACATGAACATCTTGGATGACATGGGGGTGAGTACATTATCAGAAAATTAGAAGATGCTTTGCAAAATCATAGACCAACCAGAGTGACTCACAAGTAAATCAGGGACTGAGAGAGATATAAAAAATTATTTACTCATCCATGTCATTTTAAGTCTGTATGACTTATTTTCATAAAGCAAGGGCGAAAAAAATATTAAAGTAGCACCTGTGAACTATATTCCAAGTCTAAATACCATACAATTTTGAGTATTTGTTTGTTTTAGACTTTTTTTTTTTTTAAAGAAATTAGTATTTTTTTGTTCAGCAAGTATGATTTAAATTGATCAAAAGTGACAGTAATAACTTTTTGTGCTTTACGGAAGAGAAAAACTCAGTAGGTGTGAAACAACATTAGTATGAGTAAAGGATGAATTCTAACTAAACTACTCCAGAGTCATTTACATTAACGTTTAGTCATTTAGCAGATGCTTTTATCTAAAGCGACTTACAAATGAGGACAATTAGAAGCACTCAAACCAACAAAAGAGCAATAATACAAGTGCTGTGACAAGTCTTGATTAGTCACGTGTTGATATGCTTCTGAAAACCTTGTTAGTATAATTAGTATTCATATAGATAAAGCTCTACAAATGATTAAATCAAGTCTTACAGAAGCAAATCCACTTTGAGTGTGCATCATATTCGCTTTATGCCTTTATAAAGGTTTAATAACTGATCTTAATCCACAGTGCAAGGTTACTGGAGCTATCCTGTGTGAGTTGCCAAGTCTTATCTTGGAAATCCCCAGCATGCATTGCATGCCGCAATACAATAATGAAATGTACACCATCAAATGTACAAAAAACTCAAGGGACTAACCCAACCTCATGACCCGTCCACAAACCTCATTTCAAACAGAATTATCGCACACAGTAGCTGACGGGGCCATCACATGAAAACAATCTGCAGGAACTTTGCAGAAAACAAAATACATAAAAGTTTCAAGGCTGGGAACCGTGCCATTTAAATAAAGCACAATTGCTTTAAAGATGTTCCAGTGAAACATCCAGTGTCTGTTTCCTGTAAATGGGAGCAGTTCACACAGTGACTTCATCCACATGGGTAATGTAATTTTATCATATGTGGCTTATCTGCTGTAAAACAACATTTGCCGGATCATTTAAAGAGACGGTGCGCAATTTACCACTTAAAATGTTTTACTTGTGCATCCTGAAACATGAAATGACATTACTGCTGCTTGTAAAAGTGAGAAATTATATTGCCAAGCTGTGTCTTAAAAATTGGAAATGCTCCCGACGTAATCAATTACAAAGGAGCTCTGTTATAGAACACAGCACTTTTTGTTTTTTAACAAAATGATTGAGCAACTGAACTGAGTAAATGATCCATTAAAAGAACTCCCCCAGTCGCATTATCACCATGGAAACATGTCATCTTATCTCATCCGATGACATCATAATCACCACTACAGCTTCAATAAATCAATCCTAGGAGCGTGATATTACCTCATAAGTCACTCTAAATTATCATTTGACATACGCACACACACATAGACAGGTGCTACATTTCTGATATAGGTGACATTTGATAATAATATAATGTTTAACAGATCAATCAAATATGAATAAATATTTAATTTTCTTTAAATGCATATAATAAAAATGTCAAAAATTTCTAACTACCTATGCATGTGCATTAATGATCTGTCAAGCATTTTGTAATGTTTTATTTTATTTTTTACCTTCAATTCAACAGATATACAGTAGTAGAAAGAGGACGGATGTCATGAGTAAGAGATGGAAAACGTAGTCAGGAAATGCTCCAAGCCAGATTTGAACCTATGTCACCTATATGAGCATCAAGGCTCAACGTGTCAAGAGTGTCATGGCTCTAAAATTTGTTAAAGTCAACATGAGTCAACATTTTTTAGAATGTAAATAAGAGGAATGTAAATATTTTGATGAAAAGTTACAAAGACAAACATATTTTTCTCTTTTAAAGGAGACCTGCTATGTCCCTTGTTACAATATGCAATATAAGTTTTAGGTGTTCACAGAATGTGTGTGAAGTTTCAGCTCAAAATACCCCACAGATCCTTTATTATATCATTTTGAAAATGCCTATTTTGAGTGGAAGCAGAAACACATGGTTTTTCATGCATGTCTCTTTAAATGCAAATGAGTTGCTGCTCCCCGCCCCCTTTTCCAGAATAGGGCTGTGCCTTTACAGCTTGCTACTCAGATATTCTGCTAAAAAACTTCTGTTTGGTTTTGATTTTTATGTCTATCATGCTAAAATCATGCGGCTGACACATGGCAGGTGAGTACTAAACTAAGTTCTCTTTCATGTCTTATTGCGCTTAAATTGTCAAATACACACAATTGAATGTTAAAAGCACAAATGAGTTACAAAAACAGTCAGTTATGTCTGTGAAGGTAAACAGTTGGGAAAGAAATTGCATGTTTATATTAGATCTGTGTGGCAGCAGTGTTATATACAGTAAATAAATCAATAAATCCACTGCTCTCTTCTCCTCAAACTTTCGCAATGGCACTAGAACTGGTACACGGTTGAACATAATGGTGGTGCCGTGGGGGGAAATGTGCCAATTAAGGGGCGAATCTGAAGTAAACAGGGCCGATTTTAACTTCATGTTGACTTTAAAGCATTATATGAAGTGTTACCAAAGATTCCTACTGTTGCATTCATGACACTCCCAAAAGTAGCCGAGATGTTCAACAGAGACAATGGGAACATTTTGAGATCAGGTGAACTTTCGAATGTGTTAGGGAGTTTATAGCTCTTGATTTGACACAGAAAGAGTGAAAAATGGTTAGGTACTGAGAGTGAGTGGGAAAAAAAAAAAAAAAAAAAAAAACATGCAGAGTGAAGGAGAGGTGAGGAGGAGAAAAGCAGATGTACCGTTGGTGTGGGAGGCTGAGCTTGATCACTGACTCCATCAGTCATACTAGAGGAGCGTAGCCGAGAGGAAAGATGACTCTGCTGGAGTGAGAGAAAGAGATAAAAAGGCATTAGACATGGTTATAAATAAATAAAGACATAAATATCTAATATCTTTCGGAGTGGCCATTTTCTAAGTGGTCCTCTGAACGGCATATACTACGGAGAAAAAAAAAAAAAAAAAAAAAAAATCTGATCTGATTTTTTTTTTTGGCCTAGCTGCATCTGTAGTTCATACTCTGAAAACAAAAAAGAATAATATTTGTATTTAATTAATTTTGTAAAATAATTTATTTTTTAATAATAATAATAATAATAATAATAATAATAATAATAATAATACAGATTATTAATAATATACATATTTTGTTGATGACGTGACTAAATTCATACACAAAATTTAGCAGTGTACAAAGCTAAGATTAAAAAATTATTTACTAACTTAATTTTTTATTTAATTTAAATAAATGTATTTCATAATTTAATTAATGTTATTTTTTTTAATTTTTTTAACTACCTCTGCTTTTCTCAGCTAAGTCATAAAAAAGGCTTAACTGAATCTGTAGTTCATACTCCAAAAAGAAAAGAAAAAAAAAATTAATTTAAATAATTTAATATGTAATAATATACATATTTTGGTTACAAAAAAAGGGATTTTTTGGTCAGTTGAGATGATGTGACTACATTCACACACAACGTTTAGTAGTGTACAAAGCTAAGATTAAAAAAAATAAATACTAACTTAATTTAATTTAAATAATTTCATATTTCATCATTTAATTAATGTTATTTATTTATATTTATTTATTTTTATTTTTTAACTACTTCTGGTTTTCTCAGGTAAGTCATAAGTCAGACAAAAGTTTTTTGCCTTAACTAAATCTGTAGTTCATACTCTGAAAAGAAAAAATATGTAATTACATTTTATACAATAATGATTTTTAAAAATGATTTAATATATAATAATATACATATTTTGTTTACAAACTCTGCATTGAAGTATTTTTTTTGTCAGTTATATTTTTTTTGTCAGTTGAGATGATGTGACTAATACACAAAGTTTAGCAGCATACAAAGCTAACATAAAAAATAAACTACTTAATTTTTTAATTTAATTAAAATAACCTAATATGTCAATTTAATCCATATTTATTCATTTATTTATTTACTACCTCTGCTTTCAAGTAGTTTTTTTGTCATTTCAGATTTTATGTGACATGACCAAACTCATACACAAAGTTTAGTAGTGCCCAAAGCCATCTGAATTCATCTACAGTCATATCCACCATTCAGTATGAACTGAATGACAAGAGAGTGAGTAATCAAGCAATTTCAAACACATATGCATATGCATGAATGTGCAAATACAGTAATGCCTCAGGTTCTTATGTATCTGATACACTTTGTGAATTTGTGAATTGTAGCCACAGAAAAAGAGTGTAGCATCATTAGCTCCGTTTAACAAAATTAGAAATAGAAACAAATCAGAACACGGCCACAGATTTTGTCTGAGCCTATTCCAGATGGTTTTTCATCTAGACATGTAGACTACATTGTCGGCACAAATGAGCAATGCATTATCCACTTTCATTACTTGCTAATACCACAAAACTCACCCAACCCAGAAGACTGAATTTTAAAAACAATCCAGTCTTAAGCGCAGTGTGAACAAAGACATAGTAAGACATTTTTCCCAAATGAGTGGCTCCTTCCTGCAGAAGCTCACAGAGCACCCCTGCGCTGCCTCCACAATGACTCACTGAGTGATTCAGCATGAGTGTATAGAGGTGTTTGTGTATGGAGTCCGCTATTAGTTGACACTGTTAATAACAAAACTTGACTCACCATTTCAAGAATTTCACACATAATAAACTTGAATGTAGAATTAAAAAAGCAATATCGCGAGTAGCTGTGCTGATACAGAGTCATATCGCATGGCTAAGAGTGTAATATTGCGTTTATACAACAATTCGATGGCACAAGTGTGTAAAAACACAAAAAACAACACTGGAATGTCTTTAAAAACCTATTTTTGCAGAACTACTTCCTTCCGCCACAGATTCAAATCTGTTACTAATTCCAAAACGTCACTTTAGAACTAGTAACAAGGAACGTTGAGTTGTTTCATTGAAACCTTATTGTATTACTGCATTAAAAGCTCACTGTATTATGTGTAGTACAGTATTATTAGAAAGATGGACTGAGCAAGTGTGATTACCTGCATCTGATACAGCATTCATTCTTCAATCTCATATTCACAATAAAACATTAGTTTAAATATCCGCTGAGGAAAGCGATATCCTCGTTGCACTATCCTTTCATCTGTTAAGGGTGATTTCTGATGACATCTTTATTAACAAACTGCATATTTTAAGTCTAAACAAGTATATTCTTGCCTAAAACAGTATTATTTTTAAATTTATAGTGGATTTGGGGTCTGTTATATATATATATATATATATATATATATATATATATATATATATATATATATATATATATATAAATATATAAAAGACATAGGTATTTACTTATTTATTTGTTCTCCTCTTTCTTATTTCCTCTTTGGCCTTTTAAACTTAAACTTCTTGTGTCTTACCACAGCAGAGCTGGGTCCTGGGATTTCTCCATTCGTGTCTGGGGCAAGAGACAATCTAAGGCTGATTTCATCGGAGAATTCGGGAGTGCTAGAGAGGGGCATCGCCAGAGAGGATGGTCCAGAGAGAGAATGGTTCAGACCGTCCGTCATTAAAGCTGGGTCCTCCTCTGATATGGGTTCCCATGACTAGAAAAGGGGGAATATGCATGAGAACTTAATATAATATTACTGTTATTTAAAAAATGTATATAATCTACTGATTTTTAACCGCAGTGAGAAGCTTTATTTAGAACCAAAAGCTTTTCACAAAAATGGTGATGCTATCTAGCTCACGTCATAGCTGCAGAGGTCAGGGGTTAAATACTAACGTCGTCTATGTCCCTGATGTCCAGCTGCTCATTTTCCAGGTCTTCGCTAATGTGCCGTCGAGAGCGGAAAACTCTGTGGGCTTCCTGGTTAATCTGCCGCAAGTGATTATCATTTTCCGTTTCTGAAACCACATCCCTAAAGCACAGACAGGGAGGAAAAAAATTGTTCCACATGTATCAGAGTCTGGTAAAGTTGTCAGAAAATCATGATTAACCACAAAATAACATTTTGTCACAAAAACAGTTACATCAATATTCTGTTTTTCAGTGTTTTGGCTCACATGCTTGTTGATAAATAACAAAAGAGGTCACATACACACTACTGGGCCTCTTCCACTGTGTGGTGCGGTTGTTGTGGTTGACGTAGTACGTCCGTCCCAGGTTATCCACCTTCTCTTCCCAGCCCGGAGGCAGCGGAGGCAGGAGCTGCTGAGGTCTCTGTGAACCTGGATCTGTGGAGTCTGTAACCTCCCAGCCCTGAGAAGAACAATGTGAGAGACAGAACAATCATCAAAATTGTAGTATTTTAGCACCAAAAATGTTCATTACCAAAAAAAAAAAAAATAGGGGGAAGGCTATTTTCAAAAAACATTTCAAATATTGAATGTCTCTAAGTAAGTCAAAGTCTTAATATGTTATGATTAGTATTGCAGCTGCTATGACACAGCACTCTCTGCTAGCAGAGAGGGAAAAAAATAAATAAAATCGAACTAAAAACTGAACAGCGGGAATAAAAGTCAGAGAACAGGAAGCTAGCAAAGTTAAAGGAAGGAAATGCCAGACAGTCAAACGGTTCAAGCCAAATGGCATACTTTAAACGAAAAATGCCAAGTAGTCTGTGGGGATAAAGATGAATAGACACTAAAATCACCAAAAAGCAGGACAGAAAGCATCTGAGTATGTCTCCACTCTGGATAGAAAACATTTCATACCATCTTTCCATTATCTGCCATGGACTATAATATTGGACTACATGTACTATAACGTTGGTGTACATCTATGTACGTTTTGACAATGCAATTCCCTGTACATGATGTCTTCTACAATAAAAAAGGCAAGTTTCAGTTTTAGTTCAGTCACATCTTTCTAAAAATTTAATTTAGATGTCACTGCACTTATTATTTATTTATTATTATTTAATTTATTCCTCATTTACTTACATTTTAGCACATCATATTCATTCATGTTAGTCCATCTATGAGTAATATGGCGATTTAGTTGATAAAATTAGATTTTCTAGGAAACCATGATTTCCACAATGCAAAAAAACGTGGACAGAATTGCAGAATCCAGTCATAAAAATGGAATTTACTGTATAACACAGAATGTCTCGGAATTTGCTCAATATGGGATGAATAAATCATAAGTAGGTCACGTTATTATTAAGCTGCAAAATGAATATTTAGATACGAACCTGCATGTTCACATGTATCTGTGTGAATGAATTAGTTTAGTTTAGTTTACTACACACATACTAAAGCGTGTGTGATGCTCGCAGTGTTTTCAGCCTCTGCCATTTCAATATATCAGCACATGAAAACAAACATAATTGCTAGCACTACTCCAAGAGTCACTAAATGAGCATTTTACCGTCATGTCATATACAAACAGAAACTTAAAGGTCTTCACAGCACCCTGTCAAAATGAAAGTTTGCCTTAACTTTAAGTAATATGTTTCTGTCACAATTTCTTTATGTAATGATAGGTGTACTACTACTAATAAAATTATTATTAAAATATAACTTTTTAGGAGTTTTTACCAGAAAAATACAAAAGACTATATCTGAAAAATAAAAATAAATAAATAAATAAAATAAATAATATTATAATAATATATAATAAATTAATTAATAACTAAAATAATAAATTATTTATAAAATCAATTAATTAGACATGCTTTTGATTATTGCACATTGAATTAAACCATTAAAACAGAAAATTAATGAAAAAGATATATATATATATATGAAATTTTATATATATACACATAAAATAAACCAAATATGAGAAAAAAAATTTCATAGGGGCTTGAAAATAAAATTTTTGTTAAACTTTTAATAAATTGCTGTTAAATTGTATAAGTTTTATGATTTCAATTAATTAGACATGCTTTTTGATTAACCATTAAAAGTGAGTATTGAAAAATTTAAATGGGGAAAAAAACAGAATACAAAAAAATTTAAACAGGAAAAAAAAAACGGAATTTGGAAAAAATAAAACATAGTTAAAAATAGTTCATAAGGCACTAATTGTCTGAATTAGCACTGTCAAACGATTAATCTCATCCAAAATAAACGTTTTTGTTTACATAATATGTGTGTATACGGTGTATATTTACGTATATATAAATACCCACACATACTGTATATTTCGAAAATATTTACATGTATACATTTATATTTATATAATTGATAAATTGATAGTGTGTAAATATATATATACATATATATACATATATATAGATTAGAGATATATATATATATATATATATATATATATATATATAGATAGATAGATAGATAGATAGATAGATATAGATATATATATATATATAGATATAAATATTTTTAATATATAAACATAACATATTTTTCCTAAATGTATACATGCATGTGTGTGTGTGTGTGTGTATGTATGCATAATTTTTTATATCTAAAATAAATACACATTGTGTGTATATATATTATGTAAACAAAAATTTAAACAAAAATTTTGACGGCAAAGTCTGTTTGACTATTTACTGTTTGTCTATTTACACTTTACACAAAAGCATAGTTAGTGCATTATTAATGTCTTTAATCTTGTCAAGACTTTTTATAATCTTTTCTTTCTCTTTCTTTCTTTTTTTTTTCCTTGAGTTTAAACATTCAAAGGAGTGAGAGATACAGCACATAGATATGCTATCTGCTAATGGACTGTTTTTACCTCAGCTTCTTCTCTCATCTCGCTGCTTTCCTCCTCATGTCCTCCGTTCTTTGGCAGGTAGGCCATCTTCAGCCTCAGGTAACCTTTCACCCGAGACTTATGACTACAAAACATAAAAGCATGTTAAGTCATCTTAAGAGTATACTAAAAACAGTATATTTCTTTAACATATTATTCTGTATTCTTTGCATAAGCAGTTATTGAATTTATTAAGCCCTTAAATGAAAGGGATTTAATATTATTCCTATAAACTAGCTTTAAAAAAGGGTGGTTGAGAATCACTGCATAGTTTCGAGTAGAGTCAAAGATAACATTAAAATAAAGCAAAATGCAGCCCACATGCATTAACTGTTCCTGTGTAAAACCTTTGGCTGTAACTATAACCACAGAGCATTAAGGGGATTCACAGGTGTTCGTGTGGTAGTTGCACATTTTGTTCTGAAAGAACTGACTAATCTCAAATATGCTGTTTTGTATTAAACGTCCAGTCCTCTGAATAATGTCAAAGTGCAAAACCAACACATCACCATGTTGTAACTTTAAAAATAGCTGCTAATGCTCCTGTACCGTGTCTGTGAAAGCTGCATGACCACTGACCTTCTTGGACGCAGGAGAAAGTCTTTAAACGTGTACGGTCGCTCCATTGCAGGGTCCTCCGTCTATATCAGCAAAATAACACAGAAAATAAGCAAACGTGCATCAAATCTGAGTGAACTTTAGCAGAGTCTTACACAGCATTAATATAACAGTCCTAACTTGTTTGGGACGGGAGATATAGACCCTTGGATGACGTCCAGCTGTCTTACGTAACACTGTTCTCCTGTTACAGTTAAACTGCCCACAGGTTGGATATTCACGGCTGGTCATTAGTGGCTACAATCTGATGGAAATTGATGGAATTGGCACCTCCGCCAGTGCCCGAAACCAAAACTATGTGAGGAAAGTCTGGAGGCCCTGAAGGAAAACGGGAGAGTTTTCCTGTTTGGCAAGTCTAGATCAAACAGGAGGCGAAACGCGTTCAGACTTCAAAACCCGTTAAACTAAAATCCCCAAGGTATCTTAATCAATAAACAAATATCAAAGGAAATCCATATACGTATGTCTGATCCAAGTATAGAAAACCACTTTTAAATATTCAGCAATAAGAGCAGGCAGAAAAGGACCGCGCGGTCTGGACTGCAACCACGCAGAACTGAACAGTGGATCTGTAGGCAGCCGCAAGGAAAACAGAGCAGACTCTGTGTGTGCGAGCCTAAATATGCAATCCGGCAAAGAAATCTCACTTCTCCACTGGAAATTGTTTAAATAAAAACGAGCTGTTCCATTCCTAAAAGTGTAGGAAAACGATCTCTTTCTCATAACGAGTAAACTGGAACTAAATACCATATTGAAAAAACAAATGATTCTGTCAAGCACAAAACTTGTCAACACCTATCTTTTTTGAGAAGCTGTGTGGTTTGGACTATTTTGAAGCAGTAATAAGGTATGTGAGGCTCTGCTTTATTGTGATACTACTGCACTAGATATTTAGATTTTGCAAATGAAAATATTTTGTTATAATACATTATAAAATTTTATTGTAATAAATATATAACTTATAAATAAATGTTGTGCTTTAAAACTATTCATAATGTATTTTAAAACACATTTATATTGTTTACCAAAAAATGGAAACATTTGTTTATATTTTTCTAAACATTTCTGGAGTTGGAAAACTTGTTTTTAAAACATCTATATTGTTCACCAAAAAAAAACCCCAATTTTTATTCCAAATACATATTTTGGAAAAATAATACAAAATAATCTGAAAAAGAATACAAAAGTTAAAAAAAACATTTGATTATTTTTTAATAACAAAATTCATATAAACGAATGAATTATTTACTATTTATACTTGCTATTTATATTAATAACACATTTACATATTTTCACACACAAACTTATTTCAATTTCAAATATTTAAAAAAAAAAAAAAAAAGTAAAATATTTTTCCAAACACATATTTTGAGTTGAAAAAAATAACGCAAATGTTTAAAAAAATATATTTTATAACATTTATGTTATTTTATAACAACGAAATGAATTAAAATCATACTTACTTTATTATATATACATTATTTATATAAATTATTTCTATTATCTCTGTTATTTATATTAATGATATAAACTTACAAATGCATTATATTTTGCATATTTTTATTTGTTTAAAAACACATACATATACATACATATACATATACATACATATATATATATATATATATATATATATATATATATATATATATATATATATATACATATACCAATACATATACATATATATATATATATATATATATATATATATATATATATATATATATATATATATATACACACACACACACACATATACATATACACATATATATATATATATATATATACACACATATATATATATACACAAACACACACACACGCATTCTGAGTTTAAAAAAAATAATACAAATGTTTTTAAAAAATATATATATTTTAGATCATTTATATTATTTCTTAATTTAAAATAATATTTATATTATTATTTATATTAATTATTATTCATATATATTATTTATATTAATAATACATTTACACATTTACACACACACACCTTTTATAACACTGATATTATTTTTCAAAAAACAAAATTTATTTAAATCACATTTCTATTATTATTCATATTAGTTAATTATACTTCTATATTATTTATTTTAATAGTACATTTATATTTTTCCAAACAGATATTTTGAGTTGAAAAAATAATACAACAGTTTAAAAAAAATAAAAATATACAGTATTTTATTGCATTTATATTATTATTATTATCATTATTTTTAATAACAATATTATTTCTATTAATTATTTCTATTTCTATATTTATATTATTACTACATTTCTTTATTTTTCACACACATAAAACCACTAAAACAATTTATATTCTGTTATTAGTCTTATTTTGTCAACTGCCTTTGTTTCACTCGTTTTGCTCGTTTTTTGTACACAGAGATTGCATATATATGTATGTGTGTGTGTGTATGTTAAGAATAAAATCGACTGCTGCAGTTCATCGATTAACTAGGCGGTCAAGCATTTCCACATCATATCCTGAATTTTCACATGAATGGAATGCCAAATTGACCAAACATTATTGCATTAAAATAATGTTGTGGTAGTGGCTAAACTGGGCCACCCTGGAAGCATGTCCCATTTTTGGCAGAGTGTTTTTTTTTAGTAGGGATACCCCTCTCAGAAGCGGCCTGTGTGTTTACATTCCAAACAATTCCCTTTCCACTCCGTACAGGGATATGGGCTCCAACATTTGAGTTGGTTAATTACCGTCACGTGACCCTCGATAACTTCCATCTCTTGAGTTCAGAGCTAAAGCTTGTTCCTGAAACCAGAACAACAAACCAGATATGCACATGGGCTTACCGGTAAATGGGTAAGAGGCACATCCACCTGCCCGAGGAAGTCATCTCTGGTCTGTATAAAAAAAACAAAAAAGAGAGAGAGACAGAACAAGACAAGGCGAGAAGAATTTAAAATAGAAATAGTAGTAATGGCTGAGAAACAGTGCCTGACTTCAGCAGGACTTGGCAAGGAAAACCACAAAGATGAGGATAAATATACACCTGTATAACCCAAGAATGAATTAACGTGTATGTATGAGAGAGAAAGAAGGAAATACAGTAATAAGGGCAGTGTTAATTTCAAAAGTGTCACTTTGAAAGGGAAAAACCTGACAACCAACCCAGTGAGGAGCAGCGGATGGGCAATGAGTGAGGGTCAAAGGTCAGAAGGAGTGTATTAATGTATGAACCGCCAATCACAAGCCTTCAATCCATCCATCAATTCCAATAAGCCAAACCGTGAGATTGTCAGCTGTGATTGTCAGGTGTTTTGGGTCACGGTTGACCAGTAGATTACCTGACTATGGTTGAAATGCCCATTCTTGGACCGATCACGACCAATGTGAGCCTGTGTGTGGAATAAACTTATTAAGACAAAAAGGACGAGTACATACCCCTAGTCAGGGGTATGCAATGTTTAGGGTACTGAATGTATTTGAACCTCCATAAATATGCATCACAGTAAAATGACATTCGTGCAACACTGTAAATTAATTTGAACACACACAGATGCAGATTTGAAAGAATGTTGTCCAATTCACACACTCTGGCAGCAGGAAACAATCCTAAGGCTTTAGCAACATCACAGAAAAACAACCCAAAAACACTTGATAAGCAAAGAAAGTGAAAACAAAGCAAAGCTAAATAAATAAATGAATAATAATAAAAAAAATAAATACAAAACATATTAAAATAAAAAATAAAATAAAATAAAATAAATTATTCTCAAATCCAGTTAGTGCAAAGCAAAGCAAAACAAAATAAAAAATTAAATAAAAATACATATAAAATTAAATGATAAAATAAAAGAATAATACAATAAGATAAAATGATCAAATAAAATAAATATATATATTAAAATAAAAAATAAAATAAATTATTCAAAACAAAACAAAAAATAATTTAAAATTATTATGAAATTAAAATTAAATGAATAAAAATAAAATAATACAGAATAAAACAAAAAAATACAAAATATAATACAATACAAATAAAAAAATACAAAACACTAAAAAATAAAAATAAAAAATAAATAAAAAATACTAAAACAAAATAAAAATACTAAAATACTAAAATACTAAAAATAAAATAAAATAAAATAAAATAAATAAGCATTCTCAAACCTAGTTAGTGAGCACCAGAAAAGCAGAATAGGTGGACAAAAACTGAGCAAAGAAAGTAAACAAATCAAAACACAAAACAAAAAAGCAAAGCAAAGCAAAACAAAAATAAATTAAATAAAAAACAAAATAAAAAATAATAAAATAAAACGATAAAATAAAAGAATACAGTAGCATAAGTATAAAATATATATATATATATATATATATATATATATATATATATATATATATATATTTATATTATATATATATATATATATATATATATATATATATATATATATATATATATTAAAATAACTCAAAACAATAAAATTATATTAAAAAATAAAAAATACAAATTAAATAATGAAATACAATTTAAAAAAATACTTAAAATACTAAAATAATAAAATAAAATAATTATTCTCAAACCCAGTTAGTGAGCTCCAGAACAGCAGAATGAGTGCACAATAGCTGAGCAAAGAAAGTGAAATCAAAGCAAAGCAAAACAATAATGAATAAATAAAAAATAAAAAAAAAAAAAAAAAAAAAAAAAAATACAATTTCGTTAAAAATAAAATAATAAAATGAAATAATTATTCTCAAACCCAGTTAGTAAGCCCCAGAACAGCAAAATGGGTGGACAATACAGCTCATTTATTGTGGAAAGGTTAAGTATGAGTCACTATTTGTGGTGGTGAGTGAACGACAGGGCCACAAATACATTCTCAAGCCCCTATTCATCACGGAAAACCCACCATGTCTGAGACATTCCTCCGATTAAATGCTAAACACTTCTGAGCCAAATGGGGTTACAGCCTCCAAGCCACCAACAGCAGTCGTGAATTATAAACAGAAGCAACATCAAACCATTAATTAACACAAAGGTATGAAGAAATGACCTAGAAAGCTCAAGAAGCTAGTTGAATCTTAAAGGTCACACTCTAGAAGAATTACGTCCATTGTGTCTTGGCAAAGCCTCCTGTCACTAAGGAAACTATTTTCCTATCCTTCTGCAATAAAAGCGATGCTCTGAAGAAGTAAAAATGATTTAGCTGATGTCTTGTAACTTCACAGCGACTTCGAGACCATTAAGATATCACGTCTTTATGACCCCGAAAGCCCTGAGTGTTAAAAATAAACATTTGCTTAGTCATCGTCCATTACAAAGCTGAGTTAGCAGACGACTAAAGAGGCCGAAAACTGCAGAAACAGAGAAAACAAGACAGCAGGGAAGTGAGAACCAAGAGGCCATGTTTAAAGAGACGTAAACACGAAACGGAAAAATGGTTAAAGCAGACAACAGATCAAAAGGAGACCACTACTTTGTTGAGATGTAGGTCACACAGCTAGGGACTGCAAAAAATGTCAGGGTCAGGGGTTATGACAATAGGACCTGAGAAAAAACTTCCGACAACTGATCCGCAACACGCAGAGATGCTAAAATAAGACTGGAGCCCCCGCAAATTTAGCAGCAGGGGTTCTGTCTGAACGACAACAGCAAGGTACCACAGCAGTAGGAATTGCTGACAGAGCTCGACTCGTCCATTAAATCTCATTTTTACTCTTATACTCATGAGCACACAGGCTTTTTAAAGCTCTAAATCCTGAGCTCGGCAAGAACGTTGCCATAGCAGACTTAAGTGAGATTTCCCCCCACATCCCTTCATCACGCTTGCTAAACTTGTGAGACAGCAAACAGCCACATGTCCTAACCTGAGAGCGCTGGCAAGTCTACAGGAAACCCATACACCCCGCGGGGAACGAATGCAATAAATAGCGAGTGAAATTTCATATAGTTATGTGAAACTATTGCATTTGGTATTAAAAAGAAGTACTGATACAGAACGTTCGGTGTAAACAAGAACTTACAGGTTATGATGTATTACAGGCCTTATCTTTAGAGACAATCCAGAAAATATCATAAGATGCATCAACAAATACACACTTGAGAAGGTCTTGACAGCGAGAAGAACACTGCTGGAACATTCAGCTCCTGGACTGACTCATTTCCAGTAAAGCTTTTTCAGCAGATACTGGAAATACATATGCTGCCTTGGAAATTGGGGAAGGTATGTGTGTGACATCTAGAGAATCTGGACGTCTCACAGATTCCGGACCTTCCGTTTGCAAATGCGATCGCCGTGAAATTAAAGTCCTGCTTTCCACATTCCATCAGACAGATGACTTCTGCACATGACGAACACTACTTCTAGTGCTAGTTAGGGCTGTCACTAACGATTATTTTGGTAAAAGAGTAACCGGTCGATTATTTTGACGATTAATCGAGTAAGCGGATAATTATAATACATTTTTTGAGGTAATAAAAACAGACCTAAACAATAGGCTTTAAAATGACAAAATAATAATAACATTCCATCGGACACATGACTTCTGAACAAGATGAATACTAGTTCTAGTGCTAGTTAGAGCTGTCACTAATGAATATTCTGGTAAAAGAGTAAACGGTCGATTATTTTGACGATTAATCGAGTAATCGGATAATAACAATACATTTTTGAGGTGATAAAAATAGACCTGAGCAAACAATAGGCTTTAAAATTATTTAAAATAATAATAACATTCCATTGGACACATGATTCTGCACATGATGAATACTAGTTCTAGTGCTAGTTAGAGCTGTCACTAATGAATATTTTGGTAAAAGAGTAATCGGTCGATTATTTTGACTATTAATCGAGTAATCACAATTATAATACTTTTTTAAAGTAATAAAAATAGACCTAAACAAAGAGTAGGCTTTAAAATTACAAAATAATAACAACAACAACAACAACAATCCATCAGATACATGACTTTTGCACATAATGCTAGTTCTAGTGCTAGTTAGGCTTTAAAATAACTTAAAATAATAACATACCTTCAGACAGATGACTTCTGCTCCTGATGAATACTAGTTCTAGTACTAGTTAGGGCTGTCACTAACAATTATTTTGGTAATAGAGTAATCAGCCGATTATTCTAACCATTAATCGAGTAATCAGATAATTATAATACTGGTTTTAGGTGATAAAAAAAATACACCTAAGGAAACAATAGGTTTTAAAAGGACTTAAAATACATATATAATAGCATTCCATCGGACAGATGACTTAAGCGCATGATAAATACTAGTTCTAGTACTAGTTAGAGCTATCACTAACAATTATTTTGGTAATCGAATAATCAGTCGATTATTATAATGACTAATCGAGTAATCGGATAATTATAACATATTTTTTTGAGGTGAAAGTAGACCTAAGCCAACAATAGGCCTTAAAAATTACTTAAAATACATAAATAATAGCAATGAGGCAATAATAACATTCCATCGGACAGATGACTTCTGCACAATGAATGCTAGTTCTAGTACTAGTTAGGGCTGTCACTATGGATTATTTGTTAATCTTGTAATCAGTCGATTATTCTGATGATTAATCAAGTGATCAGATAATATCACATTTTTTATATCATATTTTTTAAGTAAGCAAACAATAGGCTTTAAAATGACTTAAAATACATATATAATAGCAATGAGGCTATAATAATTGGTTCAAATAAAGTATCAAAAGCAAGTAATCACATGTTTGTATTGAACAAAACTGTGAAAATGCATAATGAATTTTTTTTTTTTTTTTTTTGAAATCGAGCACCCAAATTGAATCGAGGACTCATGACAGCCCTAGTACTAGTAATGGTTTGTGACAACTGATGAATGTCACACACTTACGGTATGTCTGTACTAAACTGATGAATTGGTTTGAGGAATGAATCACTAAAGGGACTTTCAAAGCCAGTAAACTCAATGGTAACCTGAAGAGAATGACAAATTACATGTGACAAAAATAAAAAGAACTAGGACGACCACTGAAAAAAGCGAATGCTTAAGACGTGAGAAACTCAAACAAAGCCTTAAGCTTAGTATAACTATGATGCATGACAAATATCTCACACTTCAGCGAAGTGCTATAAAAACATTTTTTTAAAAAAAAAAAAAAAGTTCCTGATACTAAGAACAGCAGTATGTGTAACTATATATTAGACCTTAATCACCACAGAGCAGCTGTTACAAGAGATGAACGGTGACCCAGGCCAAAGGAGAAAGGCCGCTTTCAAAACCAACAACAACACTTGACACGGGACTAAAGATAGAACAGGCTCCTCTTTAAGAGAGGGGGGGGCAACATAAGTGGACAAGCCCCCATGAATGAAGTTTCATCTGAAAATGCTTCCAGCTTCTATATATTTTCCACTTCTTGAATATCAAACTGAGTATAGGAGTTTGTATGCTTGTTGGGAAACTAAAGACAGTGTGGTTACGTCTTGCTCTTGGCCCCCATTTTCTTGGAATTTTCACTTCCCAGAATGTGGCTAAGTCATTCCTGAACCCACCTCCTCTTTCCTCCACCGAAATCCTGCTACCTCTTTCTTTCATCTGTTTTTCCCATTCTCCAGCCATTTACAAACTATTAAAACACACTCTGAGAGGTCTACACCCTACGGCGTACTTTGGGTAACTAAACAATTAAGCACTTCACATTCAGCTCAACTGCTGTAATTACCTGTGAGTTGCTGCAGGTAGGCGCCTTTCCAAAGCTAACATCCCGTGCAAGGATGGGGCTGTGCTCACCTCCCTGGCTGAAATAGATCTTAAACTTGGGCTGTCGGGAGCTCTGCTCCTTCCTGATTTTGAATGTACAACCTTGAGCCCCGTTCTCAGCGATCTCACTCTCGGTCTCCATTTCGGAGATCGGCTCATGAAGGTTTGGCATAGATCCGAGGCGGGAAGGAGCTCCTCTGGGTTGCAACGGCTGCGAAGCGCTCCTCTCAAGTCGGATTCGAGGGTACCGCACAAAGCGGCTGCCTTTAGTACCCGTGATGCCCAAATCACCCACATCAGCCTGAGGAGTAGGGCTAGGCTGCTGTCCTTGATCCTGCTGAAGCTGGAAGACAAGTCTTTGCGTGCCAGGACCTCGATCTGAGGTTTGCTGGACAGACCAGCGGTGGCCATTCTGGGCGTTCTCGGTGTACGGCATGATCCTAAACTGTTGGACGTCTGCACCATCTGCAGATCTTCTTCGAATGCAGAAACCTCCAATGGTAATTCCTTGATTATTGGGTACACCCATAGTGGCATAACCATTTTGTCCATCACATGGCCGGACGCAAAAGACTTGCCTCTTCGGCTGGATGGGCTCAGTAAGTGGTTCCACGCTTTGGAAGGATGGGGGTTCTCCTCTGTGGTAAGCTGGTGGTGGAGGTAAGTACCAGCTTTCATCAGGCTCGGTGTAAGCTGGAGCTGGATCCTGAGGGTACCCTGGAGGTGGATCAAAGGGCAAAGCCTCTTCTTGAGGCGCAGTTGTGCGTTGAAGAGATATCTGGACAGAAGTGCTCTTGGTAGTCCGTGGTTCAGTTTGACTCTGGAGCTGTGGGATGAACATGGAAGAGCTTCGCTTTAGAGAGCCGTCTGAACAAGCACCCGATTCCGGGCTTTCTGAACGCCCTCCGTTTTGAGTCTGCGAATGGAACATAGTGGCCCTTGCACCGCTGTAGTCACTCTCATCTCTGTCCTCCGCCGTCCCATTTAGTTGCTCCAACTCCGGCGCAGTGTTACTGCGCCCTGATCCGAAATACAACCGAAGCCGGTGAGACATTCTCCTGTCTGGCTTGATCTGTCTCTGTCCAGCTCTTGCTGGATCTGTCTCGCCCACTGTTTAGTGTGTCTGATCCCCTTTTGCTCTCCCTCTCTCTCTGTCTTGCTCATCCACCCTCTTTCCTTTCTTTCTCTCTCTTTCCCTTACTCACAGACAGAGGCTGCGTTTCGTTTCACAGCTACCAGTGAAACGCTGCCAGGGAGCTTAAAAGTTCAACCCACAAACTTCAAGGAGAGAGAGAGAGAGAGAGAGAGAGTGCGCGAGTAAACGCTGGAAAGAGACGGGGAAATAAAAAACACTATCCCATGTGTCAAACTCTTTGAGTTGAAGTCCGATAGCGACAGACAGCAGAAATAGCCCAAGTGGCAAGCTGCATTCCAGGCATGATTGGATAAGGACGCCTGGCGCTCTTGCAAGCAAAGGTGAGGGTAGGGTGGCCCAAGTCACATGATCCAGATAGCGCCCACCCCCACTTCCCGGTCAGACCCAAACAGCGCTCTCTCAGCTGCTACTGATCTGTCAGAAGGAACGAGACCGCCGGGGGTGGGATGAGAGAGAGAGGGATCACAGCTGACTCAGGAAACACTCTGCACAAGCTCATAATTCTTTGTACTCATCCCACACACGGGGCATGCTGGGCCAAGCCAAACTGGGACATGGTGTTACCCACATCTCAAGCTGGTGAAAGCAGTATTTAGAAGTACTTGCTCCCAAAACAACATACAAACAAGTTGCACACATCCTCATTAGTCAGACCTGTATGGGTAAGCAAAAGAAGCATTAGAGGTTTACCACCATCGTTCTAAGAAACAGCCAGGAAATGTACATTTACTGGAAAAACACTGGAGCTTTTCATGTTTGGGCATCTGTATAGACATGCAATATTTCCCATCAAGCTTCTTAAGGGCTGGCATGGCCGAAATGTTCCGTCTCTGTTTAAAAAAAATACTTTAAACCACAAGACAGTCACTCTCTTTAAACACAATGACAATGAATCAGAATACAGCCTAGGGGCCATTTCATAAGAAGCTGAGAGAAATAAAATCTACAATCATGACCACTCCTAAAACAAAAGCAACAAAGCAATTTACTTCGCACACACCAGCTTGAATTGTGGGGAAATTTCAAAAACAAAATAATTATAATGCGTTTTCCTCAAAATGACTGGAAATATGATCAATCACAGACTTACTGACAGCCACATTTATAATACATAAGCCACAGGCCTGTGCTAAATGCTTCATAAAAATCAGAAACGTTTGGGGGGAATAAATAATACGTTTTCGTGCTGGCATTTGCTTTTGCTCCACACAATCTGCGTGTTTAGATCAGTATCCAGAACCCTCTGCTAACAGACATGTGAATTTCATAATCGATTTGACTGCTGACAGGCTGAACGAGTTGCTAAGGCTGATGTGAAAATCCAGAGGGATGACACTACACTGTCCGTATTCAAACTCAAAGAGACAGCGCACACAGAAAGAGCTTTGTCCAAGGAGAAACAGAGGGTAGGGCCTTACAAAGTCCATTTAATTTTTTTCCAAGTTACATTTTATTATTTTTTTTTCCAAATTATGTTTGTATTGTTTTAATTTTTCTGGATTCCCTTTTTTTAAAATATTTTTTCTAGACACTGTTTTAATGGTTAAATTACATTTTATTCATCAAAAAACATGTCTAATTAATTGAAATCATAAAACTTCCACAATTTAAATTACTTTTAGGGCCTACTGAGATATGTTTGTTTTTTTTTCACCCTCATACTCAGTTTTGTTTTTTTTTGTTTATAATGGTCAAAGTAAATTTCATTAACCAAAAAGCAAGTCTAATTAATTGAAATGATGATACTTACACAAATAAATAAATAAATTAATATAAATAATTTCGTAGACTCTTTTTTAATGGTCAGATTACATTTTATTAATCAAAAAGCATGTCAAATTAATTTTAAAAAATTATGAAACTAACACAAATTAAATTACTTTTAAGGCTCAATGAAATATGTCTTTTTTGCCATCAAACATAAAACTTTTTTTGTTTTTTTTTTACATCAAATTCTGTGTTTTGCATTAATTTTCTGGATTCCGTTTTTTTTTAAATATATATATATATATTTTTTTTTCTAGACTGTTTTAATGGTTAAATCACATTTTATGAATCAAAAAGCATGACTAATTAATTAAAATAATGAAACTTACACAATTTAAATGACTTTAAGGCCCAATGAAATATGTTTTTTCCCCTCAAATTCAGTTTAAAAAAATAAAAATAAAAAAACTAATTCTGTGTTTTCCATTAATTTTCTGGATTACATTTTAATATTTTCATTAAACTGAATAATTAAAAGCATCTCTAATTAATTGATTTTACATATTTTTAAAAACAATAATCAATTTTTTCCCCGAGAAATACTGTGTTAATACTGTGATAAATAAATTCAGGTTTAAAAAAAAAATAATAAAAATTGACAATTTAAATGACTTTTTTTTTTTAAGGTCCAATGAAATATGGGGGGGGTTGCCTTCAAATTCTTTTTTTTTTTTTTTTTTTTTTTTTCAAATTCAAATCAAATCATGTGTTTTCCATTAATTTTCTGGGTTCCGTTTTTAAAATAATTTTTCTACACTGTTTTAATGGTTAAATTACATTTTATTAATCAAAAAGCATGTCTAATTAATAATTGATATCATGAAATTGGCACAATTTAAATTACATTTTTAAGGTCCAATGAAATATGTGCACAGAACATGCATAATTCATATTTAAATAGTCTTTTTGTAGCTTAATATTCACAGACACTAGTCCACATTCCGTGTTATACAGTAAATTCCATTTTTATGACTGGATGAGCAGTTTTGCAAAACATTATTATGTGCTTGTTAGTGCTGTCAGCATGGTTGTTAGCAAAAAAGCCACCCCTAAGGTCTATGATAATCTGAATTCTGGTATTTCCCTGCTTGTTTTATCATCCACTACAGTCTGATCTCTTAATGTAAACTTATCAAATTCACAGCATGGCTTGTTATAAAAAGTCAATTAGATTTTATGATGCAAAAACTACTCCAAATGCACAGTTACACCATTTAGAGTGTGTCTGTGGAGCAACAGCAGGCCGACACAAACCGTGAAGTCAGTGCAGCGTCTTATTGGATGGAGTGAGCGAGACAGACTCCAACTGAAAGAAAAGCCTTGATTGTGAGAGTGTGGGCGCTCTCTAAAGGGGGTATTGTTTTGGAGGGCACACATGCCCTGCAGTGGGTGAGCTGCGAACAAAGAAGGGAGACATCATGGCGTACGCATTCGTTTCCCAGCGCCAAGCATTCTGGGAATTACGACAGAGGGCTTCCACAGTGCAACCTACACATATGACAACTTTACATAGTGTTTACTTAGCTAACATAAAGACTATTTCTTAAAAACCAACATTATATAAGCCTAAATAGCAAACATTTGGCTGGGTGATTTGAACTGGCCTATTTTCAAAAAGCACATTCGCTCACCCACACGACTCTGGGGTGGTTATGTGTCTCCATGACAGCGGTTTTCGGAAGGATCTACCAAAATTGCTATAAATTGTGGTGTGTGACCCATCGATCCACATCTTAACTTCAAAAAGAAGCCATTATCTTGTCTATCTTGCAAGGGCCACAGAAAAACAGACACCGATCGGTAGCAGAACTTGTGCGTGAGTTCATTACAGCTAGCAGTCTGAAGTTACAAAATGCTTTGCACAAAAGAAAATGAAAAGATAAAGGCAGGAGAGAGGGTAAAGAAAGAAGAAACCGAACAAGTTGAGAAGGCACAGGGAAGAAAATAAAGAGATAAGAGAAGGATAGAAATAGACAGAGCATGTATGCGAGAGAGCGTGAAAATCATTCATTAAATCTGTGTCCAGTCAGTGGGACACCATCCATGCACTCCCTCAGACTTATAAGGAAGACGCTCGGTTTGTCCTCAGCTCTGCGCTGAAACTCGGCCAAATCCCATCACACAGAAGACAACAACCTTTTTTCCCTGTGGACTGCAACAACTCATGCACACACAACACATGCATCGCAGATTTACAGCAGAGAACAAACCCAACGTCTGGTCCAAAAGCAAACAGAATGCTATACTTACTGACATTAAATGGACAGTTCACCCAAAAATAAAAAGTTACCGCATGATTTACTCACCCTCAGGCCATCCTAGGTGTATTTCAGATTAATAAAATTGGAGTTATATTAAAAAATGTCCTGGCTCTTCCAATCTCTATAATGGCAGTGAATGGGTGTTGAGATTTTAAAGCCCAAAAAAGGGTATCCATCCATTATAAAAAGTGCTCCACATGGCTCCGGAGGGTTAATAAAAGCTTTATGAAGTGATTCAATGTGTTTTTGTAAGAAAAAAATATCTATATTTACAACTTTACAAACGTAATTTCGAGAAAGGAAAACACTTGGTTTTTGCGAGACTAGCATATTTTCACCAGATCCTACACTACGCCTTCGTCTTACATCATTCACTGGAACGTCACTCTTGTGTTTGCGTGTATGACATGTTGTGTGTATGTTAGCTGAAGCTAAAGATTATGGTTTATACAGTTTTAAATATGGATATTTTTCCTGCACAATTGCATCGATTTGCTTCAGGGGGACCTTTGTTAACCCCTGGAGCTGTGTGGACCACTTATGATGGATGGATGCACTTTTTGGGCTTTAAAATTTCAACAGCCATTCACCAGTGTTAATTTCATTGACAAATAATTTGTCAACTACTTTTTTTAAAGACAAAAACGAGACGATAACGAAACAAAACTTGTTTTGAATGACAAAAACTATGACAAAACCTACTAACATTTTCTTCAACAAATTAAAAAAGACGAAAACGTGGAGGAGGAACGATTTGAGAAGAGCTTTATTCAGAACGGTTAGATATGTACATTTGAACTGTACCATAGCCTATTGATCTATCCGGTGGGACATTAGATAGCATACATTTGCTGCACATCTAAAACATTAAAAAATGTCAATATCTGGCATTAAGAGAAGAGCAGACATATGGATAAATTTGACGACGCAAGAGAACTTAATTCGGTCTGGTTTTCTGAGCGCAGACACTGAAGCAGCGGCTCTTACACAACGCACGAGTACTTTCGCGTTGCATGAACGAAGAAGTACGCATATTACGAATTGTCTGTTTTGATGAGCATTCATGTAAACACACTCAGTTACGTCTTAGGTGAACGTAAACAGTTTGGAGAATATCGGATGTATATAAGTGCACTGCGTCCGTGAAATCGGTTTTAAAGGGACAGCAGCCTAATTTATTTGCTATTGTCTGTGGCATTGATGTTAATCAAGCAACAAAAGAAAGAAATATATAAAGAGTAGTCAACATTTGAAGTGGTTTTATTTTATTTTAATATAAAGCCATGTTGCGTGTCATAGCAGTTAAATCTGTGTCTGTCATGATAAAACGTTAATATCACACCTATAATGAGTTTGGTAATTTTAGAGAAATGCTAAATAAATGCAATACACTGTAACTAAACCCATTCGATTTCAGATGACTAAAATCTTATGACATTTAGTCGACTAAAACTAGACTAAAACAAACAATTCAGATGACTAAAATATGACTAAAACTAATGACATTCACTGCCAGTATAAAGCTGTGAAGACCCAGGAATTTACATTTACATTTATATATATATATATATATATATGTTTGTATTTCTGTGAAAGAAAAAAGTCATATACACCAAGGATGGCTTGAGGGCGAGTAAATGATAGGGTAATTTTTATTTTTGGATGAACTATCCCTTTAAATGACAGTCATCAACTCTACTTCAGAACCCAAACTACAAAATCACAATGCACTCAGTGGTTCTCAACTGGTTTTGCTTCAGACCTCAGATTCTACATTGGACATCATCACAATACCATTTATGTATTTAAGGATCACATGAAAATGTGCATACAGAAAAAAAAGGTAGAAGAATTTCTCCTCCTTTTTGAAAGTTGATAAGATTACTTGCATTTACCATTTTTCCCAGCTGTTTACAACCCTATTGTGACCCATTTGCAGGTTGCAACCCCCCTAGTTGAGAACCACTATTTAAAAAGATGTGGTTGCACTGTAAACAGCAGATAATGTCTTAAATAACATGCATGACTGTAGTTTGCAAAATATTAGTATTTAGTATACACTCTTAAAAATATAGTTGCTTTAAAAGGTTCTTCACAGCAATGCCACAGAAGAACCATTTTTGGTTCCACAAAGAACCATTCAGTCAATGAACCATCTCTTTCTTACCTTTTTATAATCTGAAGAACCTTCTTTCACCACCAAGAACCCTTTGTGAAACACAAAGGTTCTTCAGATGTTAAGGTTCTACTATGGCATTGTGAAGCACCTTTATGTTTAAGAGTTAGACAATATTATGCTAAATTCAGACAAACAACTTGAGGGACAACTCTCTGCACAATAAACAGGATGCAAACTGGGTCTCAAACCTTTTAGATAATTGTTTAACTGCGGTCAATATGATTGATTAAAATGAACTCTAAACTGGTGTTCATCTCCCCATTACAAACGCAAGTGGTTTTGTACTACAGCAGAATGTACTGTAGGTAACCGCAAGCAAAGCAACTGAGCATTGTTGCTATGGGGACACTAATGAATGGTTTAGCACTGACATTAGTTGCGTAACAGTGAAATTTCACTTATTGTTTCACCATTAAATCATTTAATAATGTACCTATCAGTGTGTGTCAAACAACTAAAGCTACAAGACTTTCTGGGCCGTAAAATAATAAAAACTTTTCCGCAGTCATTTTTCAGACTGCTCTAATGATTCTTTCGACATTTGAGAGCTATTTTCAGACTAAAGAACACCAGAGAACACACAAGCAGTATTCCAAAACCTAGCAAGCTGCCTACCTAGACTGCAAAACATTGCATTTTTTTTTAGATACTAAGAAAGCTGTATAAATGACAGAAAGTATAGAAATGCTAATTATATAGCATTATTGCATGCAATATCAAAAGGTAATGCAAAAATGGCTTAATCTGATATTTTATAAATTTAAAAGTATCACAAATTTCAAGAAATGTGTTGTTAACTTAGCAACATTTTTACTAGTTGCTAGTGCAAGTTGTCCTAAATGAGTCATTTTCAATGTTCTATGACAGTTATGGTATGCATAAACTATTGTGGAGATAGGTGAGTGTTTTAATTTCTCAAATTCGGTGTGGGGGATTGCGTGATTGAAAGCACAGAGGAGAGTGTCAAAAAGTTGAGAAATGCTCAATTTTATAAACTTTATTTTAAAAAGCCATGCGGCAGCCAATCACAGTGAAGTGAAGGCTATGACATCTGTCATAAGTGTTTTGAAATCTGTCAAAAGCGCTAAAGTTTCTGGCGAATTTAGTTCTGAAATCAGATTGATTGACATTCTGTCTAATTTACATTTCAATTTGCATGCATTTATTGTGATGAAGCTGTTGCTTTGTTAACAAATTGTCAACATGTGTTAATTTCGAAATCGACCAAGGCAGCTCACTAGATTTTGGAGGAGAACTATAAAGTGGTGACATTTAACTAAATAACACTAATAATTCGAATTTACGTGTGTTTAAGGTGGTTCTTACCAGGCGGTTTTCATCAAACACCTCAAAAAGAAGCCTGTGGTTCTGTGGGCAGACCTGCAGACATGACATAAAAAAAGCAATGTTTTTAATAACACTGGTGTACAAATTCAATTGTTAAAATAAAAATAGAATGGCCGATAAACAAAACCACACATGCACACATAAATTTCACACTCACATGCAAGCTACGTAACTATTTGAGGCAGGCACTTGCCATACTGTAAAACTGTATTACTGGCAGGGCTGTTTTCTGAGATTCAGGTGCCAAACCTGGTTCTGGTGCGAATCTAGGTATTGTAATGAATAGGGGGGGTCATTATCGTTGGCTTGGAATAGCATCTATAAATCAAGTTTGTGTGAATGGACTTCTAAATGAAGCAGCTCACAATCTTTCACTAGATCGTTTTACACACAAGCAACATTACCGGCCATCGACGTCACAAAATTACATGCTGCTTCCAATAATAGATTTTTACAATTGTGGTGGTGGCGAAAGGTGAGGTGTAATAACAGATGTGTATTCTGAAATATATTACAAAGTGCTGATTTTTTGAAAGCACTGGACAGAGTTAACATTCAATAAAAAAAAAAATCAAAAATATAGTAGAATGCCTTGAATGAATGAATGCATGCATGCATGAAAAAAAATAATAAAGTTAATAAAAAAAAAGCAACTTACTCTGAAATAGAATTCCTCATTCCATTTGGGATTGAGAGTCTGAAAAAGAACCAAAAACATGTTTATGCATTTCACCATTTATCGCACACAACTCAGAATGAACTGATATAAAATTGTAGTTTTGTATTGTAAGGTTGCAACATCTGCCAGTATCAATAGTTTGGTTATTCTGACTTTTTCTCTTAGCTTTAAAAAAAACTGATGATCAGTTAATCGAACAGGTACACTACCAGTCAAAAGTTTTTGAACGGTAGTATTTATTTATTTATTTATTTATTTTTTTTTTTTTTTAAAAGAAGTCTGTTCTGTTTAACAAGCATGCATTTATTTGATCCAAAGTACAGCAAAAACAGTACATTTTTACAATATTTTTACTATTTAAAATAACTGTTTCTATTTGAATACATTTTAAAATGTAATTTATTCCTGTGATTTCAAAGCTGAATTTTTAGCATCATTACTCCAGTCACATGATCCTTCAGAAATTATTCTAATAAGCTGATTTGCTGCTAAAAACAATTATTATTATTATTATTATTATTATTATTATTATGTTGAAAACATAAGTTAATTTTTATAATTTCTTTAATTATACAGACTCCAAGCTTTTGAATGATATAATGTATAATGTTACAAAAGCTTTTTATTCCGGATAAATTTTGATGTTTGGATCTTTCTATTCATTAAAGAATCCTCAAAAGATTAACTCAACTGCTTTAAATATTGATAAAGAAAAAAAAATTCTTGAACAGCAAATCAGCATATTAGAATGATTTGTGAAGGATCACGTGACACTGAAGACTGGAGTAATGATGCTGAAAATGTAGCTTTGATCACAGGAATAAATTTAAAATATATTTAAATAGAAAGCAGTTATTTTAAATAGTAAAAATATTTCACAATATTACTGCTTTTGCCGTTTATGCATTTTAATATGCTTGTTGAACAGAACAGACTTCTTAAAAAAAAAAAAAACATTAAAACATAAACATTAAAAACTTTTGACTGGTAGTGTAATTTGATGAACTGAAAGATGTTTCCAACATTTACTAACTTGATTAGGAAATAAAGCATTTCTAGCTTTTTAGGCATATAATGAATTCAACAAATTAATGACAGAAACAATAATCATTTAAAGAAGTGATTAATAAAATAATGTAATGTTTCTGGAAATGCCAAAAACTAATACATACTAAAAAAAAAAAAAAAAAAAAAAAAACACATTAAAAGAATTTTCAAAAATCACATAACAAATGCTATTTCAAACTTAATTCATAATCAGAAATCAAAGTGGAATTTAAGTGAACATTATTACATTCTGAATGATGATACCTGCTTGGTAAGAAAGCAAGAAGGCTAACTAAAAAAAATGATTCTGTTTGATAAAGTGGATTGGATAATTTCATCCAGCAACAACAGTGACAAGTATGCTATTATCTTGATGAGATTCACAACACAAAGGGAATTCAGAACAGGAGACCTTGGCTAATATTTACTATACATGAATAAATTATTTTACGGTCACTCACAAAGAAAGATAAATAGAAGGAGAGAGCGAGAAAGAGAGACAGAGAGAAGGGTGGGTGCTGACATTCAGACAGAGAGAGTGCACGGGCCCTTGACTGGTATTGATCCTTTTAAGTGGAAGAAGAACTTAATCATTAAGTCTACATAGCAGATTGATTGACAGTTTAATTTAAATGTCCTCAGAGGAGTACCTTAATTGATTTAACGTGATACAGAAACAAACATGATGCAACAGGAACAAGCAAATGCTTTCCATTTACAATTCAATAGGTAATTTTATCAGTATAACTTGAGCAAAACATTGAACTGAAAATTTTCTGAATTTCTAAATGTCACTATTTTGCGTTAATGACCACACAACTGATGACCACAAAATAGTGCTTAAATCTTAAATCTTTCTAATTAATCTTTGTGACACATTGTGACATAATACACTTACAGCAATGCATTAAAATGTCATTCGCACAAGAACACCTTGATTGGCGCGTCATAAATATATGTATATACTGATATGATTTGCACACACAAACATGCAGGATGCTGTAAATACTTCCGATTTATTGGTCTGTGAACCATGTGCCAAAGCTTGTGAAAATACTTTGGGTTATTAAAGCGTAGAAGCACACTCAGGTGTAAATTATACAGGAAGAATACAAAGTAATGACTGGCAGAAGCTCTAGCCGATCTTGCATTTTTTTATATATATATATATATATATATATATATGCTCTGACACTTTTTCCAGACTTTTTTTTTTTCCACTGTATATGCATCAATATAACCGTAAACACCTACACTAACAGTCAAAAGTTTTTGGACAGTAAGATTTTTCGTGTTTTGTAATATTGTGAAATATGTTTACTAATTAAAATAGCCACGTTCAATTTGAATATATTTTAAAATGTAATTTATTCCTTTGACCAAAGCTAATTTTTCAGCATCAATACTCCAGTCTTCAGTGTCACATGATCCCTCAGAAATCACTTTAATATGCTAATTTGCTGTTCAAGAAACATTTATTATTATTATTATTATCATGAATATTTTAATTTTTTTTCAGGATTCTTTGATGAATAGAAGATAAGCATTTATCTGAAATAAAAAGATTTTGTAACATTATACACTATACCATTCAAAAGAATAATAATTGTTTTTTTGGGGGAAAGAAATTATAGAAATTAATACTTTTATTTAGCAAGGATGCTTTAAATTGATCAGAAGTGATGATAAAGACATTTATAATGTTACAAAAGATTTCTATTTCAGATAAATGCTGTTCGTCTGAACTTTCTATTCATCAAAAAAAAACTGAAAAAAAAAATGTTTTATGAGCAAATCAGAATATTAGAATGATTTCTGAAAGATCATGTGACTGGAGTAATGACAGTAAAAATTCAGCTTTAAAAAATAAATAAATAAATAAATAAATAAATAATCACAGGAATAAATGACATTTTCAAATATATTCAAATAGAAAACAGTTATTTTAAATAGTAAAAAATATTTCTAAATTTTACTGTTTTTGCTGTACTTTGGATCAAATAAATTCAAGCTTGGTGAGCAGAAGAGATTTTCAAAAAACATTTTTTCTGACTGGAAGTGTACATATACTTTTTTTTTTTTTTAAACATGTTTAATGCATTTGAGTTTTGAGTGATGCTTGAACAAATCAGTTTTGAATCGATTTACTGAAAAAAACAAACTGAATTGATTCTTAGAAACAGCAAAATCTACCTACCCTGGTTTATTATCTCATGTCTTTGCTCATCTCCTTACTGTATAAAGTCAGCAAATCACGCTGGTGAACTGAAATCCTCTCTCCTTACAATGACTGAATCACTTATGGCGGCCAGGGCATTCTCTTTCCTCCGATTTGATTCTTTCTGACATGCCTGCTGTGTCTGACAGTCAACAGCATGCCTGGTTTTAATCCTACTTGGAAAAACGACCAAATCAAGTCAATTGGAGGTTCATTTTCTACCTATCTGATACTCAACAGCCTTCCCACAGCTACTAGTCCCACAGGGCTCTGTACTGGGACCACTGACATTATCTGCAGCTGTGTTATCAAACCACATAGTTTCTCTTAGCAGTGTTATGCCGACGACACTCAATTCTAGATCCTATAATCTCCCTCCATTTCCACTTTCTTCATAGTCTGCATCGCTCACGTTCCAGCTTAGATAACTAATCATCACCTTAAGCTTAACCTAGACAAGGCTGACTTCCTCTTATTCGAGGCCAAACAGCCACCAGTCAATCCATCTCCATGTCTGTTGAGGGTCATGCAGCTGACACCTTCTGACTTCACCCTTATTTATCTTTGTCTATACAAAGTTTTACAATACGTAACTGCCCATTGTAAACATAGTTGTGTAATTAAATAAGTTTAAACTGGCATCTCACAAGCTATGCTTGTGTAAACTCAAAGCACATAACTAAATAAGGAAAAAATATCATGAGCATGCGTCTCAATTACATAAACATCTATATTATGTATATTTAGTGTCAAATCACTTATTTTCTGTTTGCAACATTGTGAAGTTTTTTTTAATCGCAAGTCATCAGCTCAGGTCCTCATTTTTCCAAACCAAAAAATATTTACATACATAAAAGTCCAATTTTAGCCATTTTTGGCATTTTTAAAAATAACCACATTACTCAAAACTTGTCTGTTTTGTTTTTATTTCCTACATTTCCATTAACATTCAGTGCAATAACCTTCCTGACACACAAAAATGTAATAAGTAGAAAGTGCATTAACCTTTCACATAGGCCTTCAGTAAAAAAACATATGTAGATATAGCTCATAATGAGTATATTTACACTTTTAAATGAAATGCTCTGAGATGCAAATACACTTTTAAACGAGATGCTCTGCTGTTATGTACCACAGGCCATTGAGTTCCCAGACTAGTCTATCAAAGCAGGACGTCTAAAGCATCCGTCAACACCGAGACCTGAGGAACGAGGAGGCTTATGTTCCACACAGCGGTGCATTGTCAGCTATTAATAACCTGAAGAGTCTGCAGTCCCAGCACAGGAGATTCCAGACTAAGGACTTTACTGATTAGTGACTTAATGGAACTGAATGGACCCAAATGTTGACTGACTCGCTAAATCAATTTATCGCCTGCTGGAGGTAGACCTAACTCTTAGTTTTCATTCAGTGGTCTAAAAGAAGCCTATAAAGAAAATAAAGGGGAAAAAAGCCTTTATTGTGATTTAATTGTTCTTAATTCTGACCATTAATAAATTACAATAAAAAAAATCTACCAATTCTCATATTTAATCATTTAATTCACTCATATTTGTTATTCTCAACCTTATATCTGTAATACTTTTCAATATAGTCCTATTAGTTAACACTGGTTAATGCATTAACTATCAATGAGAAAAACGTTTGTTACAGTATTTATTATTCTTTGTTAACATTAGTTAATAAAAATACCAAAAAAAAAAACCTGTTAGTTCATGACTTATGTCCATTAAATAATATTAATATTAATGAGTATTAATGAATAAACACAATAATGTTAAAAATAACATTAATTAAGATCAATAAATGATTTAAAGTTATTTTTCATCATTATAACTAAAGTGTTGCCCATATTCACACATCATAAACATTTTAAATGCTAAATCAATTTTCTAAAGAACTACACTACCAGTCAAAGGTTTTTGAACAGTAAGATTTTAAAATGTTTTTTTTAAGTCTCTTCTGCTCACCAAGCCTGCATTTATTTGATCCAAAGTACAGTAAAACAGTATAATTTTGACATATTTTTACTATTTAACATAACTGTTTTCTGTTTGAATGTATTTTAAAATGTAATTTATTCCTGTGATTTCAAATCTGAATTTTTAGCATCATTACTCCAGTCACATTCTAATATTCTGATTTGCTGCTCAAAAAACATTTATTAGTATGTTGAAAACAGTGGAGTAGAATTTTTCAGGTTTCAGAAGAACAGCATTTATTTGAAATAGAAATGTTCTGTAGCATTTTAATGTCTTCATCATCTCTTTCGATCAATTTAAAACATCCTTGCTAAATAGAAAAAAAATGCTAAAAAAAAATGCTGACTCCAAGCTTTTGACTAGTATTGTGTATAATGTTACAAAAGCTTTTTATTTCAGATAAATGCTGATCTTTGGATCTTTCTATTCAAGGAATTCCGAAAAAAATGTCCTCAACTGTTTTAAATATTGATAATAATAATAATAATAAGAAGAAGAAGTAGCTTTGATCACAGGAATAAATTACATTTTAAAATATATATTAAAATAGAAAACAGATGTTTTAAATAGTAAAAATATTTCACAATATTACTGCTTTTCTGTATTTTGGATCAAATTTTGGATGTCTTTTCTGTATTTTGGATGTCAAAAGTTTTTGAACAGTAAGATTTGCTTGAGCAGAAGAGAATTCTTTAAATTACATAAAAAGTCTTACTGTTCAAAAACTTTTGACAAGTAATGTACATTTTTTCTGCCCTTAAAGACATATTTTGAAAGCATTTTCTGTTAGTCAGGCCTATTATACATTTGCACCAAAACAAAGCATGCACTTTGCTTTAAGACCATCTGTGAATGTCACACAAATCCTCATTTAAATTGCAAATTTCTGGTGACGTTATCGCAAGTGACTTCTCTAGGCATCGTTGTTTATTTCCTCGCATGTGCATTTCAAGGACAAACAGATAAATAGGCAGTATAGTAATTTAGTAATCCATTACTGTCACTGTACAATGTCATGAAACATGTCTGTGTCATAATTTACTAATAATTTACATCATTCTTAAATAGAGAAAAGCTTTGTATAGTTTGCATACATTCAAATGTACTGAACTGTTGTGTCTTATTATTCAAGCTTGTTTTTACTATGAAAGCCCATGCAGTACTGCCACAGGTCTATGGAAATACTCCTCCTAGTGGCAGTGGCTTTAGCATCTTCAACCATCACCTATTTATCTCATCATTTTATTACTTTGTGTGCTTTCAGTCACCCTAAAATCTCTCTAACACTTCAATATCACAAACAAACCACTAAATGTGGATAAAACTCACCTTTTTGATGGTTTTCGTTTGTACTAAGGCAAGCTCGCGGTTTTCGTCAGCGACATACAGGGAGAGTTTGACGTATGGGTCACTAATAGAAAATAGAGACAAAAATATACATTAAACCATCTTGCAACAACAATTTAGAAAATTAACATTACAAGTTCATGCAATCAAAAGCTAGAAAACATTAAATGCATTTATTAAACAGTGGATTCACACATAGATCACTTATTTCTCATCTTGTGCTATAAAATTTACCTTTGGATGTTCAGGCAAATAAATAACGAAGTAATAAACCTCATGTCTTAGCAATGGAAAAAGAATTAAGAGATAAGCTACAATGATAACCACTGGTTCACAAACAAACACACATATAATTTGCCATGTAACACCTAGGATGTGTGTGGTATATTTTAATTGCGATTTTTCATTAATTTATGAACTTGTCAAATTCTGTACCCGACCTAAATATCAACGTGCTGCTGTAAGTATTAAATATTTTATTTTTGTACAAACATTAACAAGAAGACAGATCACATATTCACAACTGCAAGTAAAATAACTAAATTATTAGCACTGATTTTGCACCTTTTTAAATATACCAGCTGGATTTCCCAATTCAATTCGACTAACACCAAGAGTAATAGGTCTGAGTGAGGTAGAGTTGGAATAGTAGTCAGGAAACGGGAGGGAGACAAAGACAGGAAGCCATTAAAAAATTAAGGATTAGCACAGCAGGACTCATTAGTTTAGCAAACAGGAACAATTAAACACACAGTAAGTGGCTGGTTCGAACAATAGGTCAGATGCATGTCCAGTCCTTATCCCATATGGTAAAGTTGTATGGGAATCTTACAGGACGGATATGATTGACAGTAGTAGGTTACATAATATGCAATAAACCTCAAACAAAGCAAGGTCTATGCTGCAAGTATGCTTCATTTCATAGCATGAAACTTAAGATAAACACAGGACTGTATAAATGATATCATTATGCACACACACATTCATACTTGAAACTTTATAAAATGAAATTTGTCCAACTCTATATTTAAAGGGATAGTTCACCCAAAAATGAAAATTCTGTCATTAATTACTCACTCTCATGTCATTCCAAACCTGTAAGATCTTCAATAATCTTCAGATGACAAATTAAGAAATTTCTGATGAAATCCGAGAGCTTTCTGACCCTGCATAGACAGCAACACAACTGACATGTGCAAAATGACAAAATAACCTTATAATTCATACACTACATGGTTGAGTGCACAGTGCATAGTTGGGGGGGGGGGGGTTGGTAAAATTAAAAAAAAAAATCGATTCACATTTAAATCACGATTCAGTCTTTTAGCGATTTGCATTGATTCACAAATTTCAAAAATCGATTTTCTACATAATATAACAATAATAATAGCATGATATTGTCAAAAAAATAGCAACAGCAATGGAGGAGGAAAAACAAATACATTCTGCCCCATTTTCAATGTGGGCAAGTGTTTGGAAAAATATTATATTAATTATTGATCTTTTGTTTAGACCCAGAGTAGGTCTGGGTTTAGACCTACTGTCGCACCGTGTAATCGCAAATCTCGAAAGTGAAAGTAAAATGCCTCCACATATTAATAAGGGCTCCCTGCAATTTGTATACAGTATAATTACCCAATGATATAACTGTGAGAGAAAGCATTGAAATATATTTTTTCCTCCCATCTTTTAGTTAGGGGTTTTGTAGTACGTCATTTTCTTTCTGAACACGGTGTGATAACATTCAGACACATCCCTAATGGGAAGTGTAAAGTATTTTAGATTTATCAGGAAGTTAATAGTTAATAGGAAATACTGATTTTTTTGAGTCAGGACTACCCGTACTATAGACTGGTGTGTTTTTGTATTAAAATACTGGTGCGTTTAATGTCCAGTCTGCACAATTTTTTATTTTTTTTTTTGACGCAGTTAATGCCTACTCCGCCATGTTGCTGTCAAATACAAAAGTTGCCATGCCAACCTGCTACTGTAAACAAAAGTTTGCAATGCTTGCTCCGCCTCCGTGGACTTTTGATTGGTCCACTGTATTGGAACTGACATTAAATGAGCGGCACTGTGTGTAAAAGTTTAAATTCTGTTAACTTAACATGACATCTTAAACTCGTCACTCACGTGCAAGACACTGCAAAAGACGCAAGTGCAACGGTCATACACATCCATATAATGCGACTACACACGGTAGTACGTTTTTATGGGAAAGTATTAACAGGATTTAAAAAAAAAAAACAGGTTAGAGGTTCAGAATTTTTGAAATTCTGAAAGTTTCGATTACTTTTCAATTAATCGTCCAATCCTATTTTTATGTCAGTGTACATTTCTCTGATTGAAAACAAATCTTGCGAACGCTAGTCAAAGACTGACACAGAAGAGAAGAAATTGTTGAATAAAATCATCTTTTTTTTCTTTGCACACAAAAAGTGTTTTCGTAGCTTCATAATATTACGGTTGAACCACTGATGTCACAATTTTAACGACGTCCTTACTACTCTCCTGGGCCTTGAACATGGTAGTTGCATTGCTGTCTATGCAGGGTCCAGAAAGCTCTCGGATTTTATCAAAAATATCCTCATTTGTGTTGAAGATAAACGAAGGTCTTACAATTTTGGAACGACATGAGGGTAAGTAATAAATGACACAATTCTCATTTTGGGTGAACTAACCCTTGAGAGATTACACTGACAAGGAGATGTAATGACTTTCACAACAACAAACACAAAGTTCAAGGAGAAGTGACATCATGGTCGTTTTTTAGAACTCAACGGAATTTTACTGAATTCACAGAAAACAAAAACTTAAAAAAGAAAACCAAAAACAAAGCGTTGTACAAAAACAGCAGGCCTTGTGACTAGGAACTGCTGATTTGACTGAATCCCAGGTGGTTTACTCTCTCCGTAAGGGTCTAGTGGGTGTTTTCATGCTGGTATTTAATAATAACCAACACCTTTCCCCCACATCGACAATAGCATTGTTTCACATATACAGACAACAAGATCTGGGTTTTTGTACATGCTAGGGGGAAAACACAAGAAATGGTTGAATCAATTAAATTACGTAGTTTGGAAACTTCTTAGGACATCATAGTAAACCAATGTTAACATGATAGCTTAAAACCCTGTAATTTACCATCACCAGCACAGTATGTACTTTTTCTAATCAGTAGAAATATGCAAATTAGGTTTTAGCCTGAAAGTCAAGCTCAGCATTTTTCATTCACTGGCTTCTGGAACAGTTGTTTTGCTTCATTTCCTTTTCTTTAGACTGCTGTGCAGCTGAAAACGGCCTTCTCTGCTTTTTAATTGCAGTGTCTGGCTTTCCCGTTGCCTCTAATTGAATGTTTATACAAGGATTCGGCGTTCTTGATTAGGATAAAACAATATACCATTTTTGAGACTGGTCGTTCTCGCCTTTGTAAACATATTACGCATCTTGAGCAGATGGATGTTCTCCGGCTATAAAAGGAAATGTAATTTCCAGGAGAAGATCAAAAACGTGATGAGTGACGCGTTTATGTGCGCAGATGTAAAAGTAAAGTGTATGAATATAAAAACTCATGAAAACGGCTAAATCATTCTGAGAATAGCCTGAAGACAGAGGCAAGAGTTGGAAAAAAAAAAAAAAAACTGTCTGCTTTGGAATTTCTTGGATCTTTGATTCTCTTGGCCAGTAGAGAAACCCCAGACGCTCAAATCACTGTCCCATTTTACCCCGTTAAAGGCCACGGAGCTGCTCAGGTGTCATAGGGACACTAACAGTGCGCACTGTTACCATAGAGACGGGCGACTTTGTCACGGGGGACTCTGGGATCTGTACTTGATTGTGTGCAAAAAGCTGAAATTAGAGGGGAACCGAGGGAAATATGAAACAAAAGGGGGGATCCCGGGATGGAGATAAACTCCCAACTCACTGATCTCAGCTGATTCAAGTCAAGTAAACTAAAGGCGAACAGGATTATCAACTCTGAGTGCAAAAAACAGCAGCTTCATTGACTTTTCAAGGACTTTTAAGGCTGATAGCAATCTGCTGTCAAATGACAACACAGGGTTTAAGAACTATACAGTTTAACGTAAAATAGCTTGCTAGGACTTGGATAACGAAGATGAATAAAAACATAAAATTAAACTAATATTACTGAAACAAATACGTGGATAAAAGAATCCAAGCCAAAAATGGACTTTGCTTATTTGATGGCACAGAATCTTGTTCAGAATTTTGTTCAGATTAGTGCAAGAAAACCAATCAGTTCTTCATCTCTTGGAATCTAAACTAAAAAGAAAAAATAAGTAAATAAAATTAATTAAAATAAATTAACATAATAAATTAAATAATAAATTAAATTAAATTAAATTAAATTAAATTAAATTAAAAATTTTTTTTTTAAAAATTAAATGTATGTATATTTATTTTGTTCAGATTAGTGCAGGAAAAATAAATAAAGAAAATAATAAAACAAAACAAAACAAAACAAATTGAAATGAAACAAAATAAAACAAAATAAAATAAAAACAAAATAAAATAAAAACAAAACAAAAACAAAACAAAACAAAAAGAATCCCAAGCCAAAAACAGACTGCATGTATATTTGCTACCATAAAATCTATTTTGTTCAGATTAGTGCAAGAAAAATAAATTGATTCATCATCTTTTGGAATGTAAAGAAAGAAAGAAAGACAGAAAGAAAGACAGAAAGAAAGACAGAAAGAAAGACAGAAAGAAAGAAAGAAGGAAAGAAAGAAAGAAAGAAAGAAAGACAGAAAGAAAGAAAGAAAGAAAGAAAGAAAGAAAGAAAGAAAGAAAGAAAGAAAGAAAGAAAGAAAAACATAATTAAAACAAATTAAAAATTAAAGTAAAATAAATTAAAAATTAAATTAAAAAATAAATTAAATTAAATTAAATGAAAAAGAATCTCAAGTCAAAAACAGACCATATGTTTATGTATTTGCTACTACAAAATCTATTTTGTTCAGATTAGTGCAAGAAAATCAGTTAATTCATCTTTTGATGAAAGAAAGACAGCTTTTTACTGGTAAGGTTTATAGTCAAATAAGCATTAATCTGAAATCTCCCCAAAAAAAAAAACACTCACTTTACTGCAGAAGCTTCTCCCAGAACAAATTAAGCCAATATGTTTTATATCAGGTTCAAATCTGAAAGAAACAAGATATCAAGTTCCTTCCCTTTATATTGTTTTTCTCTTTAATAATAGGTGAGCTTTTGCTATCATTTACAGATGGGAGTCTCAGAAACTGTTTCAGCATAGCCAAAAGTGTCCAGAAATTACTTGTGGCTTTTAAATGAGGGGAATAAATATATTCCCCTAAACGACAATGCTGTTGTGCTATAAACATTTATTAAAAACATTTAATTAAAAAAAATTAATTAAATAAAATTTAAATAAATAATTGAAAAAAATTTAAATAAAAGATAAACTGTTTTATAAAGTATTTTTTTTAACTATTCATTGCAAGTGGGTCGTCTAGGTCAAAAGAGGTAGAGAAAGATGGAGATGTTCTGTGTACAGATTTAATTATATCAAATCCTCCTCACTTTCTCTGTTCAGACATCTGTGATGGTGCCTTGTGGCATCCATTTGCTCAGCTGCATGTCTTTTGCTTTAATTAGCACAGATGTAGCATGGTCCTCATAAAGCAAACACGCCAGACTCAGAAACAGACTCGCGCTGTTACGCAATCTGCCCATAGAGGAGATACCCGTAACGGTATTAGAATGTGTATCTATGGCCAGTAGGATGTTGGGATACACAAACACTCATGCTGACAGGTGAATGCTTTCTCACTCTTTCTCTCTCACTCTCTCTCTCTTACACAAACACACACACACACACACACACACACACACACTCCAGGACTCTGTGATTGGAGCAGACAGGTCTGATAGAGCCTACAGTAGATCAGCACAGTTAGAACAGAAGGAGCTGTGACGTCTACACCACAGGAGCAAGAGAGACAGAAAGAAAGAAAACTGAGAGAGCGAAATGAGTAAGATCAATACAAGCCATTTTACACATCAATTTCTTTACCTGATTGAATAAAATAAACTTGCTTTTGCAGAAAATGTGCCGTTTGATCTTTCTTTTTAATGTTTTTTTGATGACAACATTGGTTAATATGAGGAGACAGAACACCTGATAAATCATTGCTCCCAATGATAAAGTTTTCCAGCCACATTTTGATACAGTCACGGCCTGTTTTATTTAATCTAGAATCTGTATTCACATTTGACTGTGTTAGAAAACCCTACCCCTATGGCAGCAGCAGTAGCAAATGTGCAAATGTGCAGTTTCCATAGCACAACGGTTACTATACACACGTTATTAGAAAACAGCTGGAAAATAGTTGCTTCGTGGAGATGCCAAGATAGCCGCTGAATGAACTGACTCACTTTAAAGAGATTGTGCTAATATCAAGTTACCACCAATTTGATGTTGTAGCAATTTTGACAACTAGCCAAGAATAACATTTGTAGGAGCCCTCGCTTTTGCATCTTCTGGGACAGTAAACACCCATCCCAATTTTGTTACAATTTCATTTAGTGCAGTTTAGTAAAGATTTTTTACAAGAAAGGGAATGAATGCTTTTATTCAGCACGGACACATTAAATCAATTTTTACATTTTATATAAATGCTGTTCTATTCATCTAATTATTATTTTCAAAGATTCTTTATTAAACCACAAACAAATACAATATTTTTAAAAAATGACTACTTAAAATATTTTAAAATAGAAAACATTATTTTAAGTTGTAATAATATTGCACAATATTAATATTTTTGCTGTATTTTTAAATCAAATTTGTCTCGCAATTCTGAGAAAAAAAGTCAGAATTGTGAGTTTGTCACGCAACTCTGACTTTATAACTCGAAATTGTGAGTTTATATCACACAATTTTGACTTTAGTTCTCAGAATTGCAAGTTTATATTTATCAATTCTGAGAAAAAAAGGTCAGAAAAGCGTTTACATCATGCAGTTTGGAGAAAAAAAGTCAGAATTGTGAGTTTGTCACACAGTACTGACTTTATAACTAGCAACTGCAAGTTTATATCACAATTCTGACTTTATAACTCCCAAAAAAAAAATAAAAAAATAAAAAAAATCAGAAATGCATTTGTCACTCAATCCTGAGGAGTTTATATCATGCAATTCGGAGAAAAAGCCAGAATTGTGAGTTTGTTACAATTCTGACTTTATAACTCGCAATTACGAGTTTATATCTCACAATTTTGACTTTATAACTCACACTTTTGACTTTATAACTCACAATTATGACTTTATATCATGCAATTCTGAGAAAAAGTCAGAATTGTGAGTTTGTCATGCAACTGACTTTATAACTCGCAATTGCGAGTTTATATCTTCAATTTTGAGAAAAAAGTTAGAAATGTGAGTTTATATCTTGCAATTCGGAGAAAAAGCCAGAATTGCGAGTTTATATCATGCAATTCTGAGGAAAAAAAGTGAGAATTGTGAGTTTGTCATGCAATTCTGAGAAAAAAAAAAAAAAATCAGAAATGCAAGTTTATATTATGCAATTCTGAGAAAAAAGTCAGAATTGTGGGTTTGTCACGCAACTCTGACTTTATAACTCGCAATTGCGAATTTATATCTTTCAATTATGAGAAAAAAAAGTTAGAAATGCGAGTTTATATTATGCAATTTGGAGAAACAATTAAGAACTATACGTTTGTCACAATTCTGACTTCATAACTCGCAATTGCAAATTTATATATCACAATTTTCAACTTTATAACTCACAATTGTTTATATCACGCAATTCTGAGAAAAAAAAAAGTTAGAATTGTGAGTTCGTCACACAATTCTGAGAAAAAAAATCAGAAATGCAAGTTTATATTATGCAATTCTGAAAAAAAAAGTCAGAATTGTGAGTTTGTCACGCAACTGACTTTATAACTCGCAATTGCGAGTTTATATCTCAATTATGAGAAAAAAAAGTTAGAAATGCAAGTTTATATCATGCAACTCTGAGAAAGTCAGAATTATGAGTTTGTCACAATTCTGACTTTATAACTCACAATTGCAAGTTTATATTTCAATTACGAGAAAAAAAATTAGAAATGCAAGTTTATATCATGCAATTCGGAGAAAAAAGTC